>NC_083224.1:158386713-159000285 GCF_032191835.1 Heteronotia binoei | reverse complement strand
AGTATTAAAATTCCTGCCTACAGCAATTCCTCTGACCACATGGAATATGATGGAGGCATGTGATTAAGCAAGGTGCTTCTTGTTTTGATCATACAACAGAATTTTTAAAAAAGAAATTCTATTTGCTCAATTCTTTTTTCTGAATACATTTTGACAATTTATTGTAGAAAACTGTATGACTTTCTACAGAGGTCTAAATTTTCTTTCCTGTAGGATACGGGAAACAGCATAATGATCACTGAAGAAATCCGGTTCCTAGTTAATACAACTGGAACAGAAGGTTTGAAGATTGTGTTGCTTCTTCTTTTCTTCCTCAGTCTTCTCTTGCGGAATGAAAATGTGATTGAAGAATTTTCAACTTCAACAGCAACAAAAAAGAAGAATGTTCAACTAATCCTGGTTATGTGACCTAGAAACTGTGATGCAGAAATGTAGAGGGAAAGATCAGAGCTGGTATGTATGACTATTTGGAAATATTTTCAATTCATCAAATATTCCACCAAAATACAAACTGTAGTCCATATTATCTATTAAATGTGGGCAAAAACTTATACCATTGCATGTCAGTCTTTATGTTCAGCTACCTATCAAACATCGAGTTTCAATGCTATAGGTTGCTAAATATACATTTCAAACATTCAGAGAATACTGAGCACATATGTCAGTGTTTGGAGGCTATCTGGATAATGTTCAACATTAACATTTCTAAAATGTGAAAATGGAGAGCAAAATTAGGTTCCTCAGATTGCAGCCCTAAGTTGTCATAAGAGAGAACAAATACTTTGTACCTATTTCTGTGGCTGTTTTCTGAGTACTTGAATAAAATCAATAACTGTAGATTTAAACCATTTAACATTCCATGCTGTATGCTAACTGCCTAAAAGTCTTATAATCTAATTAAAACCACAATCAAGAATTCCAGACATGGTTATGTTTTCAAAGTAAATACTAACCATATTAAAGGTTTCTATCTCCTTGCTATTTTGTTTGCCAGATGCCAATATATATATTATTATATTTCGCATGCATGATATGCTTCCATTGTTTTCAAGGTAAAGGATCTGACTAGCTCAGCTACATGCCTTTGTTGATATGAACAATGTTTGAATGCAATATAAAAGTAGTGAAAATAACCATCCCAATCATTTCTTCCTTTGCTCCAGTTATTTCTCAGAGGCTTTAATGCTATCAGCGTTTTAATATTACCCAGATTCTGTGCCTGTATTTAGCTTTCAAATGTGGATTATAAAGACTGCAGTGAACGAAATTAAGTGTTTCTTTTGGACAGCCAACTGACAAGGCAAAGGAAATCCCTTGCTAGAGGATATTACAGTTCTGGGTCATGAATGTTAAAGTAGGAGTTACTGCCATCCAGAGGCGGAAAACCATAAACTGTCATCTTCTATTATTCTTTAAACTCAAGAAAGGTAAACCCAAATGAGTGTCGGTTGGATCAGTTTAGTCTGCATTAAAGCATCAAAGGCTGGAGCAATAACTCATGTAACCTGAGGTTTTGGTGTCTTGTTTTATTTAATATATAATGCAGACATTCTGAGCAGCTCAGTGCCATATGCTGGGAATTCCATAGAGCACACACCTCTCTACATCGGGGAGGGGGGGCAGAATTCTTCCTGTCGTTTATGCTATATTATATTACTTAATACCCAGGGCTTTTATTTTAAAAAAAATGGAAAAAGAGGTGCCAGAACTCTCAAGAGGAAAAAGACACATGAGTGTTCCTCATGACCTTTTAAACATTTTTTGAGAATTTTGTTTCCACAAACAAGCTCCATTCCACTGTGTTACCCAGGAGGAAAAGCCCTGTTAATACCTATGGTCCCCCATGGGCAGAAATCCAGTTAATCCAGCCAGATTGTTTTGTACTAGCAGAGGCTCAGTACTGGATAGGAATGGGTATCTCTGCACCTGGTAACCCTTGGAGGCTCTGTCTACTGAAATATAGCCAGAAATGGGTGACAAGACCTTGGACTGTGGTGGAAATGTTTCAGGAATGGATCTAAGGTGCTTCTACATATGGATGGGTTTGAGGCACATTCTAGATGGATCATGTGAAGTTATGGTAAGCCATTTTGTATATTCAGACATTTTTGACATATGCTGATCATCTTGTAGTTCTAGTAGTAAAGTGTTCCATGAATTGTTTGGTGTCAGAACAACTCTCTACTTTGAATGGTGATCTTTGCTTTCCTGTTTCAGGTTTTGAAATGCCACACATAGTAGCCCTAACTAGAGATGGGCAGAATGGCTTGGCTTTACTTAAATAAATAAATAAATAAATAAATCATGGAGTGGAACTCTCTTCAATGAACTGTGGAACCTAGAATGGATTCTGAAATCACAGCATTCATAGACAGGCCTTGTGTTATGAGGAACCAGTAACATCACCACCACCATGCTGAAGGCCTTGAATTTTGTGTACCCCTAGGCTTTGCTAGGTCATCCCTCACATGCCTGGTGTGACTGCTCTCTAAACATTTGAATAGAGAAGGCACTGGCAAGTATGAACCTGGCCCCAAGAGGAAGAAGGCTTAAGGGTGCAACAAGTCAAAGAACTACTAATCACTGTGGTTTTACAGAATAACAAAGAATCATCATATATGTACACCCATGATGGACAGTTATGTTGTAGCTTATTTATATGTATAGTTTTCCAGGTATATATATGAAGGGGGAGGTTATTGGTAGAAAATATAAATTCCAGCAGGAATTTATCTGCATATTAGGGCATACCCCATGACATTACCTTTATATAGCATAAGGGCTTTTTGTGGGAAAAGCCCAACAGGAACTCATTTGTATATTAGACCACACCCACTGCTGCCAAGCCAGCCAGAACTGTGTTTCTGTGCATTCCTGCTCAAAAAAAAAAAAAAAGCCCTGAAAATATCTATATACTGCCTTCTTTTGCCTCAGGGTAGCTTGCAAATAAGTTGCAAACATAAAACAACATAACAGTTCATCAACAAGATTAAAAATATACAGAAAAAAAAAACAGATCCACCCAAAAAGTTTACTTGCTACAGTGCCCTCTGAAATGAACTTATTCCATACATCTTCCTGAATGCAAAAAGTGAGTGCTCCCTTTACATCCTCTCTGGAAAGTTATTCCAAACGTATAAAACAATAACTGGAAAGTTATTCCAGAGAATTGGAATTACCACAGGAAAAGCCTGTTGCCAGGTGGACAGTCCTAAAATAGGTCTCGGATAAGGCTATATGAAGAATGTAGCTGGCATATAGCTAGAGAATACTGAGAGAAGCAGTTTGATAAATAGGAGGGCCCTGGACAGTGAAGAGTTTTAAAGGCAGCAACTAGCCCTTTTAATTGGGCCTGGGAGCAAAAAGGCAGTGCAGCAAGTGCAGACTGGTGTTGGGTGTTCTGAATGGCTGACCCAGACAGGAGTCTTATTGCTACATTTTGTTCTAATTGGAAAATATCTTCAAAGACAGCCCCATGCAGAGCATGTTACAGAACTCTAATCTGGAAGTTAAGAATCACTCTTACTGATGTATTGCTCAATAAACATACAGTTTGTTTGTGTTTGTCTTTTTAATTTCAGATTCTCAGATTGTTTGGTTTGGATGCTTCCCTTAACTGAGTGAATACTCCCAATGAAAGGAAATCTAAAAATTGTTAGCACTGTTCTTTTAAAAAAAGTATTTCATTCACATATATATCTTATACATTCTCTTTACGTAAGTCTCAAAAATCAGGCGTCCCTCTCAGAAACAAAATAGTTCAGAACTTTTCTCAACAAAACGAAGTTTGAGTCCAGTGGCAGCTTTAAGACCAACAAAGTTTAATTCTGGGTACAAGCTTTCATGTGTGCAAGCATGCACAAGCATATACCCAAAATTAAACCTTATTGCTCTTAAAGGTGCCATTGGACTCAGACTTTGTTCTATACAGGGGTGGCCAATGGTAGCTCTCCAAATGTTTTTTGCCAACAACTTCTGTCAGCCCCAGCCGGCATGGCCAATGGCTGGGGCTGATGGGAGTTGTAGGCAAAAAACATCTGGAGAGCCACCGTTTGCCACCCCTGTTCTATACTATAGCTTCAGACCAACATGGTTTACCTACATGAATCTCTGCAACAAAGTCAGTCTTTGAACACTGACGCCTTGTAGGATTGTATTGTTTAAGAGCACCCTCTGCTGGCATAATATCAGAAGAAGCATATAATACTGCAAAGCAACTGTGTCTCAGGTATCTAAAACATGCTTGATGATTTCAAGATTTGTTCTGTTTATATTTACCTTGCTGAAAAGTAACACTGCGTGTCCAGGATACTTGCCTGCAAAAACTGGCAATTCATTTTTTTTTCTAGGTAGAATTTTTCAAATGGCTGTTTTTCATATGTATCATATAAAACCATTCTAGGTTTAAGACATTTAACATTCAAAGTGCTGATAGTCTTGTTTTTATACATGATGCCATAAAAAATCAAGGTAGTCCCCTGTGCAAACATTGAATCATTATGGACCCATGGGGTGACATCACATCATGACATTTTCTTGGCAGACTTTTTACGGGGTGGATCCAAGCGGGCAGCCGTGTTGGTCTGAAGCAGTTGAACAAAACAGGAGTCAAGTCGCACCTTTAAGACCAACCGATTTATATTTAGAACGTAAGCTTTCGTGTGCTCTTAAGCACACTTCATCAGACGAGGAATCCAGCACAGTGAGCAAAGCCATATTCAAAGTATACTCTGCTCCACTATGTATGGCTTTGCTCACTGTGCTGGATTCCTTGTCTGATTAAGTGTGCTTAAGAGCACATGAAAGCTTATGTTCTAAATACAAATTGGTTGGTCTTAAAGGTGCAACTTGACTCCTGCTTTTTATGGGGTGGTTTGCCATTGCCTTCCCCAGTCATCTACACTTTACCATTTCTTATAATCCCCCATTCATGGGCATCTATATCCAGCTTGGCAACTGTCCAGTGATGATTTATTACCCTTCCCTATGCTGTGCCAACCTGCACTTTCTCACATGTCAAGTGATCATAGACTGTTTGGAAACCTTACTACATTCAGAGGACCGATCAAAAGCTAGAACTGTGAAATCACTTTTAGCAAGACTTTTCATTTATACTCTCTCTACTCTGGCAAGGAATTTTAGGGCAAGAGCTTGCATAAGTGATTCCATTTGGAGCAGAAAGCACAGAGATCCTTTGGTAGATTTGTAATATTTGCTTTGTTTACAAATATACAAATGGAGCACAGTGTCCAGATCATGTGAAGCAATGGTATCACTTTACTCTGCTCTGGTATGACCTCACCTGGAGTATTGTGTTCAGTTTTGGGCACCACATTTTAAGAAGGATATAGACAAGCTGGAACGAGTCCAGAGGAGGGCAACGGAGATGGTGAGGGGTCTGGAGACAAAGTCCTATGAGGAAAGGTTGAAGGAGCTGGGGATGTTTAGCCTGGAGAGGAGGCGGCTGAGAGGTTATATGATCACCATCTTCAAGTACTTGAAGGGCTGTCATATAGAGGATGGTGCGGAATTGTTTTCTGTGGCCCCAGAAGGTAGGACCAGAACCAATAGGTTGAAATTAAATTAGAAGAGTTTCCGGCTCAACATTAGGAAGAACTTCCTGACAGATCGATTCCTCCATGGTTAAAACAATTTTATTGGTAACATATAGTAACAAAATTATTTCTTAAATCTTAATAACTTCTTTTATCTACCCCATATATTACTTTTTACCCACCCTCCTCCTGTTACTTGACCCCCACTGGTGTTATTTACTTATAATGCTAATATTTAAAGGTACCCTTAACTATTAAAACAAAAACTTATATTCTTCTTCTTCTAAAACTTAATCATTATCAAAAATTGTCCAATGTTCTTTTACTTTCCACTGTTTTTCTACATATCTTCTAAACTTTTTCCATTCCATCTTAAAAACTTCTAAACCATAGTCTCTTAATGTTCTTGTTAATTTGTCCATTTCACTCCATGTCATAACTTTTATAATCCAATCCCATTTCTCTGGTATTTTTTCTTGCTTCTACAACTGCGCATATAGTGTCCTAGCTGCTGAAAGCAAGTACCAAATTACAGTTCTATCTTCTTTTGGAAATTTTTCCATTTGTAATCCCAACAGAAAAGTCTCTGCACTTTTCTTAAATTCATATCCCAAGATCTTAGTAATTTCTTGCTGAATCACCTGCCAATACTTTTTCACCCTTTCACAAGTCCACCACATATGGTAGAAAGAACCTTCATGTTGTTTTTTCACTTCCAACATCTATCTGGCATCTTGTTATTCATCTTTGCCAATTTTTTAGGAGTCATGTACCATCTGTACATCATTTTAAAACAGTTCTCTTTAATACTTTGACACGTCGAAAGCTTCATAGAATTTTTCCACAAGTATTCCCAAGTTTCCATCTGTATTTCTTTATTTACATTAATTGCCCACTTAATCATTTGAGATTTCACTACTTCATCTTCCGTAGACCATTTTAACAATAATTTATATATTTTTGAAATTAATTTTTCATTATCTCCAAGCAGAACTATTTCCATTTCCGTTTGTTCTTTTCATATCCCTTCAGTTTTAATATCATTATCCACCAAGCTCTTAATTTGTTGCATTTGGAACCAATCATATTTATTGTTCAACTCTTCAGCAGTTTTCAATTCTACTTTGCCACTTTGTATTTTTAATAATTGATTATATGACAACCACTTTTCTTCACCTATTTAAGCCGTTATTTTAATTACTTCCGCCGGTACTATCCATAACAGTTTCCTCTCATTCCCATATTTCTTGTACTTCATCCATGTATTTAACAAGTAATTTCTTATATAATGGTGAGAGAAGAAACCGTCCATCTTCTTTTTTCCATAATACAAATACGTGTGCCAGCCAAATTTGTTTCCGTGACCTTCTAACACTAAGAGTTTTTGTTTAACAGCGTTATTCATTCTTTTATCCACACCAAACAAGCTGCTTCTTGATATAATTTTAAATTTGGTAGTTTGGTAGAAATCCACCTCTCTCTTTTGCATCTGTCAAAATTTTCATTTTAATCCTTGGTTTCTTCCCAGCCCACACAAATTCTGACATTTTCCTTCGCCATTTATCAAATTGTTTACTTTTTTTCACAATGGGAATAGTTTGAAACAAATACATTATTCTTGGTAGAATATTCATTTTAATTGCAGCAATTCTACCCAGCAATGACAAATTAAGTTTGTTCCATTTTAACATATCTCCATCCATTTTACGCCATAGCTTCTCATAATTATTTTTAAATAAATCAATATTCTTCATTGTTATCTCCACACCCAAATATTTTTCTTTGGAGGTAACTTCACAACCTGTTAGTCTCTGTAATTCTTGTTGCTTATTTAATTGCATATTTTTGCATAGAAATTTTGATTTTTCTTTATTAATACAAAGTCCCACCAACTCCCCATATTCTTGTATTTTAGCTAACAACAAAGGTGTAACTTGTATGGGGTTTTCATTTATAAACATTATGTCATCTGCAAATGCTCTATATTTGTAAGTAAATCCTTTTATTTTTGGCTTTTAAAGAATTTTATTAATAACATATGGTAACAATGTAAGTAAATCCTTTTATTTTTAATCCTTCTATATCTTTGTCTTCTTGAATCTGCATCAGTAATATTTCAAAAGTCATTATAAACAACAATGGGGACAGCGGACAACCTTGTCTTATGCCTTTGCTAATTATCATATCTTCTGTAAGGTCTGCATTTATACATAGCCTTGCATGTTGTTCAGTATATATTGCTTTTATCATTCTAATAAAGCTTTCTCCCAATTCCATCTTCTCCATTACTGCAAACATAAAGTCCCAGTTTAAATTGTCAAACGCTTTCTCTGCATCCGCAAAGAATAATGCTACTTCCTTTTCTGGATGTCTTTCGTAATATTCTACAATATTTACAACAGTTCTAATATTGTCTCTTATCTGCCTTTTGGGAAGAAACCCCGCTTGATCTTCCTTTATAAAATTTATCAAATGTTGTTTAAGCCATTCTGCCAAGATTCTTGTATATATTTTATAGTCATTATTTAATAACGAAATTGGTCTATAATTTTTAACATTCGTGACATCTCTATCTTCCTTTGGTATCAATGAAATAACAGCTTCCTTCCATGTGTTTGGTATCTTCCCTTTTATTCTTACCATGTTCATCAACTTCTGCAATTTCGGTGTTAACTCATCTTTAAAAGTTTTAAAATATTTAGCTGTATATCCATCTGGTCCAGGTGCCTTTCCAATTTTCAGTGCATTCATTGCAGCCTCAATTTCATTTTTTTCAATTGGATCATTCAAAACTTTTCACATATTTTCTGTTAAGGGTTCTGTTTTTATCTTTTGTAAATACTCATCCATCTTTTCTTTATTTATTTTAACACCTTTAAACAACTTGGCATAATACTTAAAAAATTCTCTTTTTATTCCCTCTTGGTTAACTACCTCTCTTCCATCTACCACAATTTTATTAATAATTTTATTTTCTCTCTTCTTCTTCAATTGCCAAGCCAAATATTTTCCAGGTTTGTTTGCACCCTCAAAAGATTTCTGCAGAGCGATTCCTCAATAGAACAGGCTTCCTCGGGAGGTGGTGGCTCTCCTTCCTTGGAGATTTTAAACAGAGGCTAGATGGCCATCTGACAGCAATAAAGATCCTATGAATTTAGGGGGAGGTGTTTGTGAGTTTCCTGCATTGTGCAGGGGGTTGGACTAGATGACCCTGGAGGTCCCTTCCAACTCTATGATTCTATAAGCTCAAGGCAAAAATGTAGTCTTCCAGGGTCTGCTACCCCACATCAGAGAGAGAGATTCTATACTTCTAAGGTGCCTCAGTCCATCCACAGTTGCCCATGTGCCTCTTCTGAAAACAGGGGTTCACAGTAAGGAATTTGTATTCTCTTGTGCATTTCTCTTCTCAAAATCAAACCAGCTATATCTTCACATGCATGCAGACCTGCCTCCCTTCAGCTAGAAGTCCCCTTTTACCAGTTCTTCTCCTTACTTAACAGAGCTATCGGGGCTCTCTCCTAGCAATTAGCTCCCATTGAGCTCCTATTGAGGAAAAGTCCACAGTCATTAAGGAACATTAATGTCGTTTTTGTCATGGATCCCACCTTCAGTCCTGTTAGGTCAACCCCATTCAACTGTCAATCAGACAGCTATGTCTCAACAGCACTTCAGAGGACATTTGCTTTGTTTTTGAATCCCAATAGATCATTCCACTGAACTCTTTGCACTTTGTATACAAATTACTTGCTCTTGGAGTTTATTTTTAGCTATTAGCCCATTCAGTCTGTGAAGCATTGTAAACACTGTCGCTAGCTGGAAGGATGACTTGACTTCATTAACCAGCTTTGTACATCAGTGGCATGATCTTTTCTTCCCCACATCACACATGCCATTCCTTGCATGTATATATTCTGGATGTTACTGAGCCCTTTTTATCCCACCCTCCCCCCATTAGTCTTCTGAGCATGCAAACTGCAGATGCACTACAATGTGCCCTATCTTCACCTTCAGTACTTCCCACATATGTATTGCATTTTATTAGAACCCACCTCTTCCATCCATAAAGCTGAACCCCCATAGAGGTGATGTACAGAACATTAACAGTATGAGACTTACCATTCCAAGAAAAGCTCCAAAGCAAGCACCTTTTAAAAACAAATTACAGCCAGTGTCAGATCAAAATAATTAAACACATCTGCATTTTAAACCATTTTTAAATCAGCATTTTAAACAATTGGAACTAGTTTCACCCAAGTATATGGTAACATAATGTGCAAAAACCTGTGTAAGAACCTGAGCCTTCTGTGGATTGATAGCAAGGATGGCAAACCTCCCTCAGAAGGTTTCCAAAGACAAGGCGCTACCACAGTAAAGGCCATCTCTCCTGTGGCCATCCACCATCCTCAGGATATCAGGAGAAAACGCAGATGACCATCAAGAAATCCAACAGAGCAGGACTCCTCCCCAGAGTCACACAGACTAACCATGGACCAATTCAAGGTGTTTGAAAGAGGGATTATTTTTATGATATTCAGAGATACTCACCTCACAGCCTGGGAGCTGCAGATGGCTCTTTCCCTTGCCACCTGTGGCTCTTATGAAGCTCTGGGAGACAGAGGAAAAAGTGACCGAGTGGGGAAAGATGGAAGAAGAAGCCTCCCCCCCCCCCCAAGATGACAGCAAGTAAGTCAAGGCAACACTAGCATAATCTTAGTGGCAAGCAAGTCAAGGCAACACTGGCATTATCTTTCCCTGTCCTTTGACTGCCTCTGCTCCAAACACATGGAGACATGGGAGCCCAGTAGGGGGTGCTGCCTGCTGCTACTCCTGCATAGCCTCTCTTTAGCCTTTCTTCTTGCCTCTTTCCCGGGTTAGCTCAGCAGCAGTCATTATTAATGGCTGGGACTTGAAGCCTCATATTGGTGGAGTGCACTTGTAGATTGCTGCAGACCCAACTTACTAAAATCAGTGGCCACCAGCAGCCTCTTGCTGTTTGGAAGCAAAGTAAGTCAAGTGCAAGCTCCAGAGGGTGGCTCTTGCCTTATTTTTTTCCTTTTCCTTTCCCTTTTCCTAATTTTCTCTTTCCTCTTTCCTTCTCCTTCTCTTTCACTTGGCTGGGCAGCATGGAGACCTTCCCAGACCAAGTAAGCCCCATTGTATTCAGGGAAGAATTATTCTTAGGATTCCATTACTAAGAATGCTGACATTTTATCTGCCAGGGCCTCTTGTGTCTTTAAGACTTGTGTGACAAGCAGAGACTGCATAGGTGAATCTGCATGAGAGACACACAGATATGTGCACTACAGAAATAAATCCTGAAGCTTTACTTAACCCCTTGAAATCTCTGACTTCATAAACGGAACTTTGGTACATTTCATTTTAAATTCAGATTTAAACTCCACGTAGGAGAATGTTGTAACATGAATTTTAAGCTTTGCGTCTCAGAATCAAACCTTTTCAGAGCTCAGGCACTGGCTTTATGCTCTGCTGAACTTGAGAAACCCAAGTTACATGGTTTAAAGGATCGTGCTATTAGTGATGCAGGATGCTTGGTAATGAAGAAATATCTTGAGCAGCAATAATATTCCAGTAAGCATTTGAACCAATGGCATGCCTGCCCAGTTTTGAGATTTATTGACTGAGGTAACTGAGAGGTCAAAGGCAATGAGCCTTCGAGTCTAGTAAGTTATGTGCCTGGTGACCTACTAAAGGGACAATAATCAATCTCCCCTTGTAACTTCTGCAGGTGCAGAATACAATTGTTAAATACGGGCACCCTTTCTCTAAGCAAAACCTCAAAAAGGTGTGAAGACAGGTTTATTTTGTTGTTTCGCACCAAAACCAAAACCTTAATTTTATGTCGGATCCTCCATTTCTATCATCATTTCCAATGGACAACTTGATAAAAGAGGGAAAGAAAATACAGCTTCAAAGACTAGCAACAATTAAATGGGACATTTAATTACCACTTTAAAAGGAATTCCACTGCATCTTATTAGGAAGGGAATTGAAAACAAATCAGCCAGTATCATAATGTCCCTGTATAAATCGATGGTGCGGTCTCATTTGGAGTACTGTGTGCAGTTCTGGTCGCCGCACCTCAAAAAGGATATTATAGCATTGGAGAAAGTCCAGAAAAGGGCAACTAGAATGATTAAAGGGCTGGAACACTTTCCCTATGAAGAAAGGTTGAAACGCTTGGGGCTCTTTAGCTTGGAGAAACGTCGACTGCGGGGTGACATGATAGAGGTTTACAAGATAATGCATGGGATGGAGAAAGTAGAGAAAGAAGTACTTTTCTCCCTTTCTCACAATACAAGAACTTGTGGGCATTTGATGAAATTGCTGAGCAGACAGGTTAAAACGGATAAAAGGAAGTACTTCTTCACCCAAAGGGTGATTAACATGTGGAATTCACTGCCACAGGAGGTGGTGGCGGCCACAAGCATAGCCACCTTCAAGAGGGGTTTAGATAAAAATATGGAGCAGAGGTCCATCAGTGGCTATTAGCCACAGTGTGTGTGTGCGTGTGTGTATAATTTTTTTGGGCCACTGTGTGACACAGAGTGTTGGACTGGATGGGCCATTGGCCTGATCCGACATGGCTTCTCTTATGTTCTTATGTTCTTAGAGCCCAGGCAGATGATACTTCTCAGGGGGAAGCTCTATATTGGGTGAATGATGGAACTGGATGATGGACTCACATTTTCCTCTTTTTGTCTTTGTCACACGGTTAGAAGCAGGCCTTGAATGCAGCAGGAGCTCCTGAACCTTTCTGATGGCCCCCGTGCTCCTCCCCACCTACTTTGTTCATTGAATAGTATGTGCAGCTGCATAACAATCCTTGGATTAGGAGAGTGGACAGCCAGCCAGCTACCAGGAGCTTTGCCACACCCCCAGCAGCCCTCATTAACCCCTGGAGAAGCCCACACCATCCTTTCTCCACTTCTTAGTGATTTTAGGCTGTGGGTGGCTTGCTGGCCTTTTGGCTGTGGGGTGGGGACCGAGGAGAGCCCAGGTGAGTGAGGCCTGCTTGGGCTGGCTGGATCTCTAGCCAGCCCAAGCAGGCCTTGCTTGCTAGGGGCTCTCTTTTCTTGCATCAGGTTGCTTTTGGCTGATGGGGGACTTGCATATGCTAATAAATTATGCTAATGAGCTCCATCACCTATTTTTCTACAAAAGGACTCCTGGGTAGAAGGTACCAAGTAAACTATTTATTTAAACTTGTGGGTTCTGCCTAGCATGAACAAGCAAACATGCTAAGCCCAAGATAGATCCAAATAGGCAGCCGTATTGGTCTTAAGTAGTAGAACAAAATAGGAGTCAACTGCACCTTTAAGACCAACGTAGTTTTATTCAGAACCTAAGCTTTCGTGTGCATGCACACTTCTTCAGATGAGGAATGAGGTACAGTAAGCAGAGACACATATAGCTGGTGGGGTTTGGAATGCCAAGTGGTACAATGTTAAAAACCAATAGCAGAATAGTAAAATTAACAAATTCAGAAAACCTTTGATCTGTGTTGCATTAGCGTGGGAAACCATAAAACAGTAACATGTCAGAATATGAAAATGCCTGTTAATTATTCTATTGCTAATAAACCTGGATCAAAAAGAAGGCATTTCTTTCCCACAAGTTTTTCCTGTCCAAATAATTTACCTTTAAACATGTAAAATAAATATATACATCATTCCAGTTTGCCTTTAGGAAAAAATACATTAAAATATAGTGGAAGATGGGTTTAGTATATGTAATGAGATAAACAGCCAATATCCCTTGTTTGAGTATGTCAATACAAAAGCATTATTCTGATACACTATTCTAAAAGAGAAATACTTAGGAATACTGTGGATATATCGCCATACTTGGTGAAAGTGGGTTTAGCATATGTAATGAGATAAAAAAACAAAACAACATCTCTGTTCAGTCCTGGGGAGGTGTTTGTTTCAAGTTTCATAATAGTTTGTAATTCAGCAGTTCCCCTCTCCATTCTGTTCTTGAAGTTCTGAGAGTGGGTTTAGCATCTGTAATCCCATCTTCCACATGCAGTAAGAGAAATGAGAAGGAAGAAAGGGAGTATTTGAATCTGATCTGCCTCAGAAACAAAGTAGTATTATAAGAAACTTGTGGAACTCATTGTCACAGGATGCAGTGATAACAACTAAGTTAGATGGCTTTCAACAACACTTTTCTGGGAGTGTGTCCCATTGAATAGATTTGAGTAGACCTCCTTAGGATTGGTCCATTTAGCCTGGATGATTAACAGTGTGATCTTAAGAGCACTTTCCTGGGAGTAAGCCTCATTGAAATAGACCTTAGTAGAATTCAGAGGCCGTTTTCCCACTAGCGTTTGCTCCGTCGTAGCGCCCCATTTACCTCCGGATCTTCTCTTGGATTTCCCACATGCTGCTCCGGCGCTGCGGTTTGCTCCGGCGCTACAGGGATTTTACGCCGGAGTATGTTTTCCAGCATGTTGCCGGAGTTTCCGAAAAGCTCCGGATCCACTCCGGATCCACTCAGCGGAGTTTGCTGTGGGAAATCCATCCACGCCGGATCGACTGCTTTGTGGGCGTCACCCTCCCCCTTTTCCGTCCTCCCACCCCATCCACCCTCTTGGCCAATCATCACCCTTTCGCGGCGCTTCCCCGAAGTGCCGGCGCGTCCATTTTTTTTTTAAAAAAAGCATCTCAGTTTTGCGTAATAGCGATATTACGAAATAACAACCCCTCCCGGAATAGCCTCGTTTGCAGTTTTTTTTTGCAATGTTGCGCTGTCTCTCCGCTGTTACACCATTTCAACAGTGGATGCATTAATGTTTTTTTATTTTTTTCTTACTTCACTAAACCGGTCATTACGAGTGATGTTTCGTTACTTCGTAGTTGCGTTACAAATAACACATTTCGGCGGATACGTGATTATTGATAATATGCATTATTATTGGTAGGGTGTTAGGTTTGCGAGACTCTGATGGGTGCTATGGCGAGGGTCTCGCGAGAATTGCGGACGATACATTATAGTTGAGGGTGTTGGGTCTCGCGAGAATTGCAGCTGCGGAGCTAGAATCAGGGAATCGCCCACATCATGCTGCCGATGCTAGTGGCCAATCATGAGGCGAGAAGCAGCTGTCGTCACAATTTGCAGGAGCCGAACAGAACACTGGGAGGAAGAAGGGACAGATATTGCTGGCCGCCATTGAGCATCTTACTCCCGCCACCGCACAGCAGGTCCGTTTAAGAGAAGCTTGACTTTTATCTTTTATCGCAATAGCGATACTTCGTACCAACGAAACTACAAAACGTAAGTGGTTGGCCGGTGATAGGGAGCCATGGGGAAAACCTTAATGAAACCGCCCCTAGATGAAGGGAGACGTTGGTGTTTGGCACTTATTATACCCGCGACACTCCTCCGCCTTCTGCCTCCCTCCCCCCCCCCCCCCGCTTGCGTGGTACTGTTGATTTCTCTGCATTGCTATAGGTTCAAGCGGCGTGAACCCAAGCAGTGCGTTGCAGGAACAGGAACACAGCCAGGTTTTTACTGATGGACATCCAGGCGAGGAGTCATTTCGGGGTAAGTGCGGCCTGCAGTGCTTCTGATAAGTCTTATGTGGAATGTGAAAGCTTTCAGTGGAACTTAGATGCATTGCCCAGCTTACAATTGCTGAGCCATTGACCCTGCGTTTCCTGCTTCATGTATGAGCAGAACTGCCCCTGAAGACATGTTATAGCACAGATTTTTAAGGTAAGCATGGGCTTTGCGGCACTAGCCATGGAGAGGGATGAGTGTGGTGTCAATTTCAATTCCAGGTGACTTTGAGGAGGAAGAAGGGTGCTTTATCCAGAGGGGAGGACCTGGAAAGCCGTCTGGATCATGAAGATGCGATGGAGTGCTTTGACCGAATGCTAGCTTCTGAAGAACGCTGGTTCACTTTGCGGGGAGAGCGTGACACAGGCTTGGTAAAGAATTTCGAGCAGGCCTCAAGGTAGACTGTGGATGTTATGAGGGCAGCTGTTGATATGCTAGGCAGCATTGCCCAAATTTTTAGGGAAGGTCGGGCACAGGGAAGGGTGGGTGAGGCACCAGCCACTGCAACATCTCCTCCATATGCAGCATCTCCAACTCAGGTCGTGATCAGAGAGCTTGGACTGCAGTACTACAGCTTTACCACTTTGTGCCACGGGGCTCCTCTAGTATCTCTGGTATTTTATGGCACAATGGCCTGGCCTGACGAAGTGATATTTGTGTCAGATCCAGCCCTCATTCCAAATGACTTTGTCACCTCTGGCCTAAGATAAGTGTTTGTCAGGTGCTAAAGACTGCTAGTGTGAGGGAGTTCACCACCTAGGCAGCTGATTCGACTGCTGAAATGGTGACCCATTAGGGTTTTCAAGGGAAGAGCCATTCATAGGTAGTTTCCCCTTGCCTGCCTGTGTCACCACCCTGGTATTCCTTGCTGGTCTCCCATCCAAACACTAACTAGGGCTGAGCCCTGCTTAGCTTCTGAGATGGAACATCAGGCTAGCCTGAGCTGCCCAGATCAGGGTGGAAACCTAAAAAGTGTGTGTGTGGCGGAAATCCTCAGAATGTGTCAGAAGTCCTGATTTTTTGAACTGCACGGATGTCCTTTAGAAATTAAATATCGTGTTTTTTAAAAGTCTATTAGCTTGGAACCATAGGGCTCAGTACGAAATAAGGCATAGTGGGTTTTGGATAAGGCTTTTTCTTCCTCCCTTCCCCCGAATTCTTTTTCTGCACTTGCTATAGTTGCTTCACTTGCCAAGTCCTTTTTCCACACATAAGTGACTTTTGCTTTAATCAGGGAGGCCACCTGTCTTTCAAGAAGATCCCTAATAAAGTCTGAATGTAAACCATTTGAACCCTTCACAAGCCAAGATATCAGCTTCTCCTTGAACCCACCCAAAATACATTGGGAAACCAATTTATAAATAAATTGGCAGCTTCACCTAAAATGTGACTGCAGCGAAACTCATGGGCCACTGCCTTCAGATATAGCTTGCCCGGTTTTGGCAGAGCCTGCTGTCTCCTGCACCCTGCTCAAGTGGCAGTGTTGCGGCTTCCCGTAGGGGCAAGATGATGTTATTTCATTGATTACATGTTGTGCATGTTGTTATTGATGATGTTATAATAAAGTTATGTTTTGCAAAGGTCCCAGCTCGGTGTTTAGGTAAAGAAAAACGATATCTTAAGGTTTCAAGATTAACAATGATTTATTACAAATGACAAACTTATATACAACTTTAAACATATATACAACTTCATTCCTCCAACCCCCCACCCCTGGGCCGCTCCTGCCTCCGGACATGCCGCTCCAGGGCGTCGATCCGGCGTGTGAAGGCGCTCACTGGAATTTAGAAAAGAAGCAAGTAAGTGCAACGCCCTCAGTAATGTACGCACAGCAGTCCATCACTCACAAGAACCACCCATCCTGCAAAATAGTGAGCACTCACACGCTGAGCGGCAGAGGGCCTCCAGCCGGGCGATGGCCTCCAGCGGTGCCTCCGGTGCTGGGCGCCGCTCGAGGGCCTCGATTCTTTGGGTCAGGGACTCAATCTCCGCCGCTGCTGGCCGCCGTTCGAGGGCCTCGACCCGTTGGGTGAGGGCCTCCATTTCTGGCGCTGATGTGCGCCGCTCGATGGCCTCGATCCGGCTAATCAGGGCCTCGAGACGGGCAACGGTAACCTGTGCTTGCTGCACCGGCTCCTCCACCACTGAAATGCAAGCACACCATGCATGCACGTTAGAAAATTATAGGCATGTGTGCATTGTATAGCACATACAATGCACACATAGCATGTGTGCATTGTATAGGCATGTGTCCATTGTATAGCAACATTAGTTCGCAGTGCCCTGAGAGGCAGCTCAGCAAACCCACCTGCCTCTCTGGCCGGATCACCGCCCTCCTCCCGCGGGACTTCTGGGCTCACACCGCCTAAGATTTGCAAAAGTAATCATTAATTTTTTTTTCTGAACGCCCTGCGCACATCGCTTTTTAATGCCTCTAATGTGCAGTAACCCAGAGGTGGCTGCTTTGTCAGGTAATGTACCTTCTTGCTCCTCAGTACCCTGCTGCTCATCCTCCTCTCCCCCCAAGGCTGAGCCTGGCCGCTCTGCCTCGCCTCGTGGCCCTAGAGACAGGTAGTTAGTGCACTCCTGTACTCATCTGACAGGGCGGCTAACAAGGGCTGCAACATCATATTTATTAGAAACTTGCATGCCATGCCTATTGATTTCTATCTGCGGCTCAGCTCAGCGAACTCACCGGCCTCCTCAGCGCCTCCCGCCTCCTCAGCGCCTCCCGCCTCCTCAGCGCCTCCGGCCTGCTGGGCTGCTGGGCTCACACCGCCTAAGATTTGCAAAAGTAATCATTATGTTATTATCTTGAACCCCCTGCGCACATGGCTTATTGATGCGTTTACTGCGCAGTAACCAAGAGGCGGCCGCTTTGTCAGGTAATGTACCTTCTTGCTCCTCCGCACCCTGGTCCTCCTCTCCCTCCGATGGTGGGCCTGGCCGCTCAGCCGCGCCTCGTGGACAGGTGTCAACTAGAAAAAAACCAAACAATGAAACTCATACATGCAAGTGGTGTGAATGAAAGCACACATCATATGTGAAAAATGCACTGTAACCTGCAGGTAATATGTACTGGATCAGGACGGCACATCAGGAAATAGAATGGGGTGGGGGCGGGGTGTTGGATCCACTTAAGGAGGTTTCTGTGATCACCCATGCCCCCCCCCCCCCATTCCACCAGGAATGCTCAGCAGAGCATAGGAAGGTTTGGGTGTTTGATCCACTTAAGGAGGTTTCTGTGATCACCAATGCCCCCCACCCCCCTATTCCACCAGGAATGCTCAGCAGAGCATAGGAAGGTTTGGGTGTTTGATCCACTTAAGGAGGTTTCTGTGATCACCGAAGCCCCCACCCCCCTATTCCACCAGGAATGCTCAGCAGAGCATAGGAAGGTTTGGGTGTTTGATCCACTTAAGGAGGTTTCTGTGATCACCAATGCCCCCCCCCCCCCATTCCACCAGGAATGCTCAGCAGAGCATAGGAAGGTTTGGGTGTTTGATCCACTTAAGGAGGTTTCTGTGATCACCGAAGCCCCCACCCCCCTATTCCACCAGGAATGCTCAGCAGAGCATAGGAAGGTTTGGGTGTTTGATCCACTTAAGGAGGTTTCTGTGATCACCAATGCCCCCCACCCCCCATTCCACCAGGAATGCTCAGCAGAGCATAGGAAGGTTTGGGTGTTTGATCCACTTAAGGAGGTTTCTGTGATCACCGAAGCCCCCCCCCCCCCATTCCACCAGGAATGCTCAGCAGAGCATAGGAAGGTTTGGGTGTTTGATCCACTTAAGGAGGTTTCTGTGATCACCAATGCCCCCCACCCCCCATTCCACCAGGAATGCTCAGCAGAGCATAGGAAGGTTTGGGTGTTTGATCCACTTAAGGAGGTTTCTGTGATCACCGAAGCCCCCACCCCCCTATTCCACCAGGAATGCTCAGCAGAGCATAGGAAGGTTTGGGTGTTTGATCCACTTAAGGAGGTTTCTGTGATCACCGAAGCCCCCACCCCCCTATTCCACCAGGAATGCTC
This sequence comes from Heteronotia binoei, assembly GCF_032191835.1. Lineage (NCBI taxonomy): Eukaryota > Metazoa > Chordata > Lepidosauria > Squamata > Gekkonidae > Heteronotia > Heteronotia binoei. The sequence continues at coordinate 158,981,115 of NC_083224.1, read as the reverse complement.
AGCAGAGCATAGGAAGGTTTGGGTGTTTGATCCACTTAAGGAGGTTTCTGTGATCACCAATGCCCCCCCCCCCCATTCCACCAGGAATGCTCAGCAGAGCATAGGAAGGTTTGGGTGTTTGATCCACTTAAGGAGGTTTCTGTGATCACCAATGCCCCCCACCCCCCATTCCACCAGGAATGCTCAGCAGAGCATAGGAAGGTTTGGGTGTTTGATCCACTTAAGGAGGTTTCTGTGATCACCGAAGCCCCCACCCCCCTATTCCACCAGGAATGCTCAGCAGAGCATAGGAAGGTTTGGGTGTTTGATCCACTTAAGGAGGTTTCTGTGATCACCGAAGCCCCCACCCCCCTATTCCACCAGGAATGCTCAGCAGAGCATAGGAAGGTTTGGGTGTTTGATCCACTTAAGGAGGTTTCTGTGACCACCCATGGCCACCCCACATTACAGTAATAAGGCAGTAATAAAGAAGGGAGGGGTGTGTGTGGCGTTTTTGTGTTGTGTGTGTGTGTGGTGTTACTCACAATCATGATGACGGTCCTCCCAACGGGGCCGCCCCGCCAACTCCCAAAGACGCACCATGGCGTCATGGTAAGGCGTCCTGCCTGACGCCCTGGGGATACCGCCCCAAGCTTCAAGGCTAGCCATGAAGCTGCAGCGGAGGCGTTTGATTTTTGACCGGCACTGCGCGGCAGTCCGGTCAAACCCCCTCCGCTGCAGCCTCCGGGCTATCGCCGCATAGATGTGGCTTGTGTTGAGGTGGGTGCTGGACATTACATCGGCCGCGTGCCCGCTCCTCTCAACAATATCGAGCATAGCCAGCACCTCCTCCCGCTGCCAGAACGTCCCTCTCCTTCCCCTGGCTGCCATTTCGAACTAACGCTCTTTCGATGTTGCGAAATAGCAGCCTTCCCTTTCTGATTTGATTTATCCAATCATGTGGAAGGCATATCCTGATTGACAAGGCAAAAACAGACCCAGGCCAGAAACACGTGTCAGAAACCCATGGTGCACCAAAAAACTACCCCCCCCCACAACCACCACCAAAGTAAATGAATGCGGTGCAGTTTATAATGCTCAAAACTTTATTCGCTGTAACGGGAAGCAGCCTAAGTAAACGCAGGCATAATGATAAGAAATATGTAGTATTACTGGGTGGAAGTATCTACTCCGGAACCACTAAGCGGAGTTTGCTGTTGGAAATCCATCCACGCCGGATCGAATGCTTTGTGGGCGTCACCCTCTCCCTTTCCGTCCTTCCACCACATCCACCCGCTTGGCCAATCATCACCCTTCCGCGGCGCTTCCCCGGAGTGCCGGCGCGACCTTTCTTTTTTTTTTAAAACTTAACAGTTTTGCGTAGTAGCGATATTTCGAAATTAACAAGGGGGAAAAAAAAAACCCCTCCTGGAATAGTTCCCCCCCCCTTCTCCAGTATACATTATACATTATGGTCGATACATTATGGTTGATAGCATGTTTGGTCTCGCGAGAAATTCATGGGTGTTGTGGCGAGGGTCTCGCGAGAATTGCGACCGCTGAATGAGGATCAGGGAATCGCCCACATCACTGTCAATTAGCCAATGCTTGGAGGCTGCAAATGCTAGTGGCCAATCATGAGGCGAGTGGCAGCTATCGTCACAGCTTGTATGAGCCGAACAGGACACTGGGAGGAAGAAGGGACAGATTTGGCTGGCCGGCATTGATCAGCTTACTGCCTCCACCGCACAGCAGCTCCGTGCAATGGCGTCCAGCGGCAGGGCAATGGGGGCTCGTGGAGTTTCTTGGCGGGAGGCAGAAACAGAAGCCTTGTTGTCCATTTGGGTTGAGGATAAGATCCAGAATGCGCTGGCCTCTAACCGCAAAAACACCTATGTCTACGAGGCTATATCTAAGGCCATGCATGCCATGGGACACAAGAGGTCGGCGCTTGAGTGCCGAACGAAGACCAAGGGCTTGCGCGCGGACTACAGGAGATGCGTTAGCCACAATGCAAAGACTGGAGTATCCCCAGTTTACTGCGCTCACTTTGACGTGCTGCACCGCATCCTTAAGGATGATAAGTCCGCGCGTCCCCCCGACATGAGGAGAAGCTGGACGGCGAAGTATTACAAGGCAAACAAGGAAAACTTGCCGCTTCTGGGATCAGATAACATCGTTTCCGCTGACCTCCAAACAATCAACGCCGATGATCTCCGCACGCACACCACTGTGTCACCTCCAGGTGAGTATCAGGGCGATGCAGTGCCCCTGAGCCCTGTACTTTTCTGTGTATGGGGTTCCGTTCTCGCCCCTAAGGAAACCCACGCAGAGGATTCCTCAGTATATATGTGGGTCGCTGTGGGTTCGCCGGTGATTGGGAGGCATGGGGGAAACCTTAATGGAACTTCCCCTAGATGAAGGGAGACGTGGATGCTTGCCTCACTGTACTGTGCACTTATTAGACTCGCAATACTTCTGTGCCTTCTGCGTTAACACTGCTGATTTTCCTGCATTCCTATAGGCTCAATCATCCTGACCACAAGCGATGCGTCGCAGGAGCAGGAACAGAGCCAGGAATTTAGTGCTCAACAACCAGCAGAGGAGTCCTTGCCGGGGGGTAAGTGCCTCTGATTAGTCTTCTGTTGAATGTGAAAGCTTTCAGTGGGACTCGGAATTACTGCCCAGCTTACAATTGCTGACACTGATGCTGCTCCTGAACACATGTTATAGTGAAGAACTTTACGGTAGGCAGGGCTTTTCAGCACTTTGCACGTTAAGGAATGAGTGTTGTATCAATTTCAGGTTGCTTTGAGGAGGGAGAAGGGTGCAGTATTCAAACCGGAGAATCTGGGGATGCTGTCCTCTCGGAGCAGGAAACAGAGGAAGGAGGTATGTTTCGGGGATTTCTGCGTAAACTGCAGCAGCGGTGCCAATGCCTGCAGCACAGTAGTGCAGCTTGTAACATAGCTGAAACAATGGGTGCACTGCCAGAGTTCTCCAGGTAATGTACTCCTTCCATCCTTCTTCTTTCAGATGCTTCAGGAGATCATCTGCCGGTGTCATCAGCACAGCAAAGAAAGGAAGAGAGTGCGCAGAACGAAGCTCAACGTCAGCGAAGGGTTGCCTTGCTTAATAATGTGGCTAAGGAGATGATGATTCAAACCCGTCGGGATCACGAAGACACAATGGAGCGGTTGGACCGTATGCTTGAAGCTGAAGAACGCAGGTTCTCAGTGCAGGGGGAGCGTGATACACAGAACAGGGAGGCTTTTGAAAAGGCAACAAGGGAGACTGTGGATGTTATGAAGGCAGCGGTTGATATGCTAGGCAGCATTGCCCAAATTTTTAGGGAAGGTCGGGGACAGGGAAGGGTGGGTGAGATACCAGCCACTGCAACATCGCCACCATATGCAGCATCTACACCATCCGTCACACGTAGGCAGCTGCACCTGGATTGTGACTGCAGCTATAATCGGGGCACTCTGCCGTCAGATATGGAGTACCCAGTTTTGGCAGAGGAATCTATGCCTGAAAGTCAGCCACTCCTCTCTGTGCCTGAGAGTCACAACCCCACGTCTGTGCCTGATACTCAGACCCTACCGTCTGTCCCTGAAAGTCAGAGCGTCCTGGCTCCTGCACCCTGCTCCAGTGGCAGTGTTGCGGCCTCACGTAGGGGCAAGAAACGATCCTGCACAGGGAAGCAGAGGATGTATTTTGAGCCCTGAAAGCACTCCCTTTGGAACATCTGATGATAACTCCATTGGATTATTGTTAGGCTGCCCCTAAGGTGCACTGCTGTCTATGACAGATGCTTCTTATGTTGCTGTTTTCCAGCAATGTCCCATTCATGGGTACCAGAACCAATGCCCATCAAGGGAAGGTGTGAGTTGCAGGCATTGTTTACATGTTGTGCATGTTGTTATTCATGATGTTTTTTCATTGGTTATACCTGTTTATATGATGTTATTTCATTGTTCACATGCTGTGCATGATGTCATTTATGATGTTATTTCAGTGTTTATGCCTGCACAGGCAGTGTGCTCCTAGCTATTGCTTTGTTCCTCTGATGTTTACGCACTTTTATTAAAGTTATGTTTGCACTTCTCCCTGTTCAGTGTCTAGGTAAAGGAAAACGACACCTTAAGGTTTCAAAAGTAACAATAATTTATTTGAACAAACAACACATTTAAGAGAATGAAACTTTATTCCCCAACACCCCCACCCCTCCCAGCACCCCCACCCCTGCTTTGTCAGGCAATGCACCTTATTCCCTCAGGCCAACCAGCTGAGGACCCTCATCATCCTCTTCCACCAGGGGTGGGCCTGGCTGCTCTACCGCGCCTCCTGGACGGTTGTCGACTGCGGTTGGATATAGAAAAGAAAAAAGTAATTAGACTCATGTGAATGAAAGCACACAGCAGCTGTGAGAAATGCACTGGAATCTGCAGTGCCACTTATTGGACCAGTAATATCATAACAGGGGAGGGTGGCTGGTGGGGGGATCCGCAGAAACACCATGCATTACAGCTCTTTTCTTAGCAATAGCATAAGAAAATGTAAATTTCTTGAGCCTTCTCCTTTATGGTTGTAGGATTGCATATTACATCTAATAGGGGAGGGCTGCAACCACACCTGGATCAATAGCGCTTTTATAACAAACTGCCCATGATCTGTGCGTGTGAGAAAGAAGATATTATATGAACTGCCTGAAGTAGCGCCATTGTTGTGCATCTGATTGTTCAACTCTTTTAATATTGCCTCTTTACTGCCTATGTTATGCTGTTAGCTGCCTCGAGTCTGTATGGAATGGGCAGGATATAAGTATAATGTAAATAAATACATACAACTTCAAATTTTATTTGATTTAACATATTTATAAAAAAATTTCCCAGTAGCTAGAATGTTCAACAGCAAATTAAAATACAAACAATAATAATGAAAATATAAACAAAGCACAAAAAAGCCATAGAACATTTTAAGTGATTTATTTATTTAGTATCCAAATAGTTCCTGATAAGAATGGTTTTACACCAGCAGGGCTTATCAGAACTGGGATGGGTGGGTGTGGGTGGTAGTCTGTGCACAGACCTGGTGCCTCCCCCTGGCACACATCCCACCAGTAAGGCATATCAGAAACTAGAAGGGTGAGGGTGGGTGAATGAAAATATAAACAAAGCACAAAAAAGGCATAGAACATTTTAAGTGATTTATTTATTTAGTATCCAAGTAGTTCCTGATAAGAATGGTTTTACACCAGCAGGGCTTATCAGAACTGGGATGGGTGGGTGTGGGTGGTAGTCTGTGCACAGACCTGGTGCCTCCCCCTGGCACACATCCCACCAGTAAGGCATATCAGAAACTAGAAGGGTGAGGGTGGGTGGGGAAATTGTACTGTACTGCCATAAAGCAGTAATAAAGAAGGAAGGGGTCGCTGCCAGAAAGTGCAAAATCAAAATTCATCCATCCAATCATGGGGAAGGCATTTTATGATCGGCAAGGCAAAAACAGAGCCAGCCCAGGAGCACGTGTAGGACCACCGGTGCACCGAAATATTGCCCCCCCCCCCAACCGCAACCAAAGTAAATGAACACTATGCAGTTTATAATGCCCAAAGCTTTATTCGCTGAAACGGGAAGCAGTATAAACAAACGCAGGTATAACGTTAAGGCGATTATACATATAACGGTTGAAACAGCGTAACTTCGCAGCACCGGAAAAGCAGTCTTTCATTCAAGGGCAGCGGCAGCGAGAGCCATGGGGGACGGAAAGCCGAAGAATCATCTCCTTTGATAAATATATTCTGCGACAGCATCCCGCACAGCCCTCCCACTCTCTAACTGCCTCCTGTTTATAACCCTGAAGTCTGGTTCTTCTTGGTCTGGGAGGAGTGTTATCTCCTTATCTGGAATGTCCAGGTTGACCGCATGTCCCTTTCCCTCACAAATATTGTGCAGAGTCACAGATGCGGTCACGATGGAGAAAATACTCCGGTACTGCGCGTTCATTCGCGTTAGCAGGACACGCCAGCGAGCCTTAAGCCTCCCGAAAGCACGCTCCACCACGTTCCTGGCCCTGGCGTGTTTCTTGTTAAAGTGCTTCTGCACGGGCCCGACGGGTGTCCTGTACGGGGTCATCAGCCACGGTCTAAGGGGGTATGCTCCGTCGCCCAATACAAGCGCAGGTATGGTTACATTTCCCAAAGTCACCGTGGGGTTCCCCGGAACCCAGAGCCCTGCATCATTGCCAGAGCAGAGATGGCTGTTCGCGAGAACAAAGGCATCGTTGGTCTTTCCGCTGTGGCCGAACTCTGCATCCACGAAGCGTCCTGTGTGATCAACCGTGCCTTGGAGGATCATGGAGCAGAACATCTTCCGGTTGCAGAACTCCTCCGATTTGCCCCCAGGCGCCCGTATCGGGATGTGCGATCCATCCAGAGCAGCCACCGTATGCGGCATACCGAGCTTACCGAAACCGTCCATAATCTGTAGAGAAATGGAGCACAATGGATCAGGGATATTTCAACTTCCACTGTATTAGCAATAGAGAATCACATCAGGGTCAGATATATCGATGTTACGTTATAACGCAAAACTAGGGAAAAGAAAAAAAAATACACACCGTTCCGATGTCGTCACCGAGGCACACGACCTTTGAGAACAAACGTTTCTCGATGGCTTCGCAGATCTCCATCACAATCCCATGGACGGTGGTAACGCCGATCCCGAACTGCGCACCGACTTCCCGATAGGCGCTTCCGGTAGCGAGGTACCACAGCGCTACCGCGAGCCGCTTCTCAGGGTGGACCGGAGACCTCATCCTTGTGGTTTGCCTTTCCAGCTTGTCCTTCAAAGCGGCATAAATCTCCATAAAGGTCCCTCTGGTCATCCGGAAGTTATCCAGCCATTGCTCGTCGCCCCAGTACACAAGCACAAAGTTCTCCCACCAGCCGAGTTCACGGGGGAACACCCAATACCTGGGCGCGAACCGGATACCGGCAAGGTAGTGCCATCTACGTTGCTGGCGGCGACTGCCACCTCTAATCAGCCGAAGCCGGTCAGACTTCCTAGAGGCGGCCAGAGGTTTCGGTGATCCAAGTCCATGAGCGAGGAGTCTTTCTCCGGCGCGGAGCACTTGGCGCGCGGCGTAGATACACAAAATCAGAATATCCACTGCTGAATAAAGCAGCGCCATAGTCTCGTCATCAGGATTCTCCATTGTGAATGCTTCTGACGATACGAGGCAGTGTGGAGGACGCCGCTGCGGCCAGTATTAAAACAGAACCATCACGTGATTGTTTGCCCGCGAAAAAGGGGATTCTCTATCACGTTGTCGCGTTGTTACGTTGTTACGTTGTTGCGTTGTTACGTAATTACGCAACTAGAATGACGTCTAAAAAAAAATGATTGACAGGGCATCGACTCCAGTCGATGCCACTGGGAAAACGCCGGTGGGAAAACGATTTGAGCCGGCGCTTCAGGGAGGGCGACTCCGCAAAGAGTCACTAGTGGGAAAACGAAAAAAGTGATCCGGAGATAATTGCGCCGGGGAATAAGGGGAGCAAACGCTAAGTGGGAAAACGGCCAGAGTGGACCTGCTTAGGATTGCTCTCTTAATGTCTCACTCTCAAAGGAACAACATGGTGAAATCTTATCCTCCATGTCCTGTTTGTAAACCTTGCAGGAGCACCTGGTTTACCATTGTGTGATAACAGGATAATGGATTAGAAGGATAATTGGTATAGTTCAGCAGGGCATTCACCTTATGATCTTTATGTCCTGCTTAAAGGCTTCCCAGAGGAATCTGTTTGGCCACTGTAGAAAATGTGATGCTGCAGCAGATGGATCTTGGGTTAAATCCAGTGGACTCTTTTTATATATTGCTTACCAAATTTAATATACATGCTGTCGAAGCAAGCATATTGTCTGACCAGGCTGACAATTAATGCCATGAGGGGTTTTTTTTGCTTTTTGTTTTAAATCCCTATCTGTAGCTATATCACTGGGGCTGAAGTCCTGCATTAAAAGGCCACCTGAAAGACTTAGCATTAATCTCTTTGCTGTGATTAGAAGACATAATTGGATTGTTCCACCTTGTCAGTTTTATTAAATTGTATTAATCATTTGCTACCTTTTTAACAAGTTGTTATGAGTGATATAGAAGCCATATTTTAAGTTTATATTCTGAACAGTCACATCCGCAAAACTAACAAAGAAAACGCTATGATAAACTTGAAACAGAAAAGAAGTTAGTTGATCACTGAAATTAAAACTTGGATGAAGGAAAAACAACTAGACAATATAAGGAAGAAAGTAATTAACCCACACTGGATAGTCTTTGGATACAATTCCTTAACATGGGTATCAGAAACCTCATACTCGGTGCTGTCCTGAATTAAGAAGGTTGGCCTCATCAGCTGCTAAGGTTGCCAGTCTCCAGGTCAGTTGGGTGGTGGGGGAAACCCCACCCCCAAACTATGACATCATCAAGCAATGCCCCAACATGAGGACATCACTTCTGGGCTCCCAGGAGACTCCCGGGTCTAATCCCAAACATCTCCAGTTAAAAAGAATCAGGTAGTAAGTGATGTCAAATATTTCTACCTGAGACCTCAGACAGCCTCTGCCAGCCAGTGTAGACAGCACTGATCTTAAGAGACCTGGTCTGACTCAGTAGAAGGCAACTTCATGTTTTCATGTATTATTAACAATGACTAGCACTGGTACTTGAAAGCCTCTCACAAAGGCCTTCTGCTCTCTAACAACATTATGGGGTTGCCTGGGACAGTGGGCCTCAGAGTCAATAATATGTATTTCCCACCACCTGAAATCGCAACTGGGACCTTCTTCATACAGTGTATATGCTCAATCACTGAGATCCCTGATTTTCTGTATTTTAAAATCCTAGCCCATCAAAACATTGATTTTGTTTGACTACCACTATAAAGAAGAGGGGCTTTCATACAGAAGGTTCCAAGTGCTGTGTTTGGTGTGTATGTAAGTACCATCAAATCCAATAGACTCATGGCAACCCCGGCAAAGGGCTTTCAAAGCAAGTGAGGAACACAGGTGGTTTGCTGTTGTGTTCCTCTGCAGAAGCTTCCTTGGTGGTCTCCCATCCAAGCACCGACTGCTTGGCTCCACCCCTCAATCCTTGTTGAGCTGTGGTTGGAGGTGGCGGGAGAAAAAAACACACACATCATGCCTCCTCTTTCTCCACCTTCACTTCCATTCTCCCTATACTATTTTACCTCAGCATCTTTGCCCCTCCAGCCACTTCCTTTCTATTTCTTGACAGCTTCGACCACAAACACATTTTGCCGTGTGCTCCTGCTCCCATACGCCCCTCCAAGCAGCCTCCAGAAGAAGATATTGGACTTGTATCCCGCCCTATACTCTGAATCTCAGAGTCTCAGTGCGGTCACAATCTCCTTTACCTTCCCCCCCCACACACACACAGACACCCTGTGAGGTGGGTTGGGCTAAGAGAGCTCTTATAGCAGCTGCCCTTTCAAGGACAACTCCTATGAGAGCTATGGCTGACCCAAGGCCATCTCAGCAGCTGCAAGTGGAGGAATCAAACCTGGTTCTCCCAGATAAGAGTCCACACACTTAACCACTACACCAAACTGGCCCTCCAGCCTTCCCTCCCTCACTCCAGTTGTTTGCTGGGCAAGCAAGAGTTCTGGATGGGCCAGTTCCAGCCCCCGGGCCATATGTTGGACACCACGGTCTAAGGCAGCTTCAGATGTTATGAAGATGGTTGTGTGCTGGGCCGGAAATTGAAACTTTATTTAGCTGTTTTTGCCACTCTCATCTATTATCTTTGATATAAACTGCTGTCACCAGCATGAGTGCAATGATCTATTTTGGAAGGTAGGAAGGGCTATTTGTCTTCAGGGTAAACCAAAACCCCCACAGGCTGCACGATCTCAGAACCACAGAGCAGAAATAGCCAGCGGTTTCCAACTGAAAGCAACCATCAGGAAACACTCCTTTTTACAAGGCAGAGATAATATTTTGCTCCATGTGTTCTAGTGCAACCAAACCCAAACTAAACTTTAGCCAGTACACTCCATAAAAAGCAGAGGGGTGGCAGTGTTTACCATTGGATGGGATTTTCCAGCTCAAACACAGACAAATGGGAAGAGTTTAGGCAAGAGGGGTGTTTTATTTCACTCACCAAACACCAAAGGAGGAAATCTCCAAAGTGGATCAAATCATTGCTGTGAAGTTTGCTGTATATTTTAAGACACTCTGAAGCCCAGACAATGCTTTGAAGGCAATTTATGGTCATCAAAGGGGGCTTCCTCCCGGTGCTGAATGCATGGAGCTGCCCTGACCTGGCTTCCTATGTGGATATGTGCCAGTACAAACTGTCTGTGTTTGAAGCTGCCAAAAGAAATTGTCATTCATTGCAGGCTTGCTCCATCTGGCACCCTCTACTGTACAAACAAACCAACGGATTGACTGCTAGCTTAGGAAGCAACAGTGAAATGCAATTCTCCATTTTATGCCCGCCTTTATACAGCAGGGTGGGTCTGGACACGTGTGGAGCACTGAAGCAGTTGGCAAATTGTGAAGCAGCTAGCAAACAGCCCCATCAGATTCACAGGTGGGTTGGAGAGCTTTGCTTCCTTTTCTTTTTTCCCTTCCTCTTGCCTTTACCCCCCACCTTTCTTTGCTCCCTCACTCCTTTCCCATCCTGGCCATTCTCCTCTCCCTAAATTCTCTGTAATCTCTCTCTTGTTGTTCAAATGCCTCATGATGCCTTGCCCACCTCCTTACCTTTGACAGGTAGCTGCCCTTGATAAAGAATACTTGGCTTCAATTTATAGGTGAGGAGAGCAGTTCTGAAGGATTTCCATGTTCTTGAAATCTCCTCACCCTTTTTATATAGGTACATGTATCATAGAGGCAGGCAGCACACTATATCAGCAATTGCAAGTTATTTCAAGAGAAGTTGAGCCAAGTCTCTTTGTGAACACCAGCACCCAACATGGCCCAAAAAATACCAATGACCAGTGGACTCCCACACTTCTCCCCTCCCCACTATCAGCCTGGAGCTAAAAGATACTTCCATGGATGAGACTCACAGAGGCTGGGTCCAGACCAGCAGCTTGGGGCGACAGCCTCCCATCCTGAAGTAAGCTGGCAGAGGTGAAAGAGCCTTGGGGGTGGTCAGACTGCATGTGGCCTGCTGCTTGGGCAGGGACAGGTTGTGTGTACTCCAGAGGAGTGGTCAGACTGCTCAAGTACTTGAGTGGCACTTCCCAGGCACTCCCTTGCTGTTCAGACAGCTGGGAAAGGTGGCAGGGAAGCACTGTGGGGATTTGCTATCACTTAGGAAGTAGTAGCTTTTTCAGGCACTTCAAGGACGCAGGAGGACAGGGTGAGTACAGGAGTGGGATGGTCTCCAGATGTTCATGTCTGAACATTCTATTTTAATCCATCCGGGGGCTGTCTCCGTGTTATCTCAAACTGCCCATCTGGACCCAGGCAGAGATTTGGAAGGACCATATTCAGGGTGAAGGTGGTGGTAAAGCAATGTAGGAAGAGTCTCTTTGCTCCTTCTGCCCCACCTGCACTCATAATTCCTTCTAGGCCTCCAAAATGTTTAAGGTCTATTTTCCAGACGTAACTCCTTATAAAATCTGCCAGTGCTGTCTCTCTATGGCCAGTGAGTTTGCATTAAAATGCTGTTCTTACTCTGTTTTTTTAGCTAAATGCAGTTCATTGTTTTATGGCTGAGCATGGGGCAGGCCAAGCCACGTGTTCGAACGCCCCTTGCCCCATCCCTCTCCCACTTCAGAGGGAGCTGAGAAGAGGCTACATCCTTCTTTCTTATTAAGAAAGATGTGTCTGCCAGCTCCCTCTGAAGCAGGAGAGGACTGGAACTTTGTGGAAGTGTGCCATTGTGGTGATGTCACTTCCGGTGATATCATCAAGCAGCATGCGCTTTGTGTGTGCAAATACAGTCCGTGGGAAGGGTGGGGCACGGGGTTCTGCCAGAGGTGGTAGAACCCCTAGTGCCGGGGCTGCCTCAAATCCAGTCCCCCCAGCCCCCAGATTATACCCTATGAGGTTTTGCCATTGACTTTAATGGCCCATAGGGTATAACAGCCCTGAATAACTGCTGAATAGCTTCAGTGGTATTCAGGGCATAGTGTATTCAGCAAGCTGAATCAGACTAAAGAATCTGATTTGGCTCCAGCATGCCTCAAATACTGCCACATAGGCTGAAACTCAGGGTTGTATTTGATTCAACTGAACCAAATGCACACCCCTAATTGTTTCTCATACAACACAGCATCATACACTAAAGCAGGAACTGCTGCCAATCCCAGCTGTATGATTTCTGTAAGATATTTGTGCTTTCTGCTGTTTGACGCAGTCTCAGTCAGAATGCTGGTTAGTAGTAGCAGCACCAGGAGAAGGGAAGCTTTGTCTGCTGTGGGTTTTCCAGGGCATCTGCTTGGTCACTGTGGGAAACAAAATGGTGGATTAGATAGATCATTGGTGTAAACCAGCAAGGGTCTTCTTATATTTGTATATTTTGTCACATTTATGTTTTTAATTCTGTGCTGAAACTATCTCAGGCAGGAGTTCCCTATGCTGTATCTATGGGTGCCATGCTGCCTGCCTACGGATGTGTTTCCTGATGCCCACCTGCTTCTGAATATTTGGCGATCAAATCCATATGGTGTTGAAAGGAAGAGGGGGGAAATAGAAGATCTGGATAGAGTTGTCAACTCCTGCTTGGGAAATGCCTGGAGATTTATGGGGGAAGGCTGGGGTTTGGGTGGGGAAGGGACATCAGTAGGATATTATACCTTAGAGTCCACCCAGCCTTTTCTCAAGAGAGGAACTGAACTCTGTCATCTGGAGATCAGTTGTAATGCCAGGAGATCTCTTGTCTCTACTTGGAGGTTGGCAACCCTAGATTTGGGTCACTTTCTAACTAATGATTGACTAGAAAGCTGGCCTCATCCCAGGTATGTACATCATAGCTGTGTGCCCTCAACATAGCCCAAGTACAGACTCCCTTAGATTTCTGGTTTGGCAACCCTTTCATGACTGTGCAGTAACCAAACCTTCCCCTTTCTCTGGAAACTGAAACCAAACAAGGTCTCTTACCCAAACCAAAGAACGAACACTGCCCACTATGACAGCCGTTTCAGGGGAACACCCACTACACTACCTCAAAAGTACCTGCAAGTTCTGTAAGGATGGCAACTTGATCTACCCCCCTTCCTTAATATAATGTGTAAAGAGGTCCACTGTTTGAGCATAAAAGCCCAGTGATCTTCCAGTTTTCCTAAATTGTAGAACAACACATTTTCAAGTCCCAGTATACTGCTTAGTAAGAAAAACTACTTTACTTTTAAGCTTGTATGTCAGGGTAATCCCTCAAATTTGTCCTGTAGTCACTACTTCCTGCTTCATTATATCTGTGAACATTTCCTGCTATTTTCAGTATAACACAAAAACAGCCCAAGCACAAATGATTATATATTTCTGTACATCAGAAAATAACATACCTATTACAGGGATTTCCTTGATTATCAGAAACCATCATCAAAACTCCAAGTCATTTACAGAATCTTAGCTGTATTCAATAGATATATTTTATTCTGTCTGAGGAGAGCTCTTTAATATCCTTCTCAACCTTTCTTCTCAACATTTTCAGCAAAGGAGCCTTCATCACGGGTGTAGATTACATGGAGATCAGTTATCTAAAAAGGGAATTAAAATGCTGGAATGTTTCCTTGACCACCAGACATCTGAAAAAAGTAGGAGGTGGAAAACAGCAGATCTGTGCCAGTGAGCTTCCTTCGTTCATGCTTTTTGGTTCAAAAGAACACTGGCCGCAAAAGGAATTTAGAACTGTCTGAGAAACTCTACTGGATATGGCTTCCCTTGAGGTGTTATATCATTAAGGAAATATTCTTTGGTGTCACAACTAATACAGCTCTCAACTACAATTTTCTTTGTTAGCAACAATCATAATTTTGCTCTCCTAATGAGAATTAAAGAGGCCAAATAAAGTTTCAGGTTTCTGAAAGGAATAATAGTAAGTGAGCATCTTCCTTCCATTGTCAGATTGAAGAAGCTTTCTTAAAATAAATCTGACCATTGTCTACATACAGGACCGGCTCACCCACTAGGCAAACTAGGCAGTTGCCCAGGGCGCCAGGAGGGTGGGGGCATCAAATTGGGTTCTCTCCCCTCCCAGTGCCCCAGGCAAGCGCCTAGTTTGCCTGCCTCCACAACCCCGTGCGCCCGCCGCCACCACTGCCACCGCCTGCCCCCTCCTTCCCTTCCCATCACCTTACCCACCACGTGGTCACAGTGCACCGCCAGGGCCTTTCTGGCTCGGCGCAACATGACTGCCCCCTCCACCCGCACGCCTGCTGCCACCACCTGCCCCTCGCCTCCCCCCCATGCCTGACCCTGCCCCTGCTGGCTGCGGAGTGCCTGCCTCTTCCACCGCCTGCACACCCACTTGCCTCCCCCACCACAGTCCACCCACTGCCGCCACTGCTGCCACCCACCCTCTCCTTCCCTTCCCTCCCGAGTCTCCCCCCCTGCCCTGGCGCGATCACAGCCTGCTGCACCTGGGCCCTGCTGACCACAGCACACTGTGATCACGCTGGGGGGGGGAGCAACGGGACAGGAAGAGAAAGGAAGGAGGTGGCATGGGCGAGCGCCTCAGGATGGCACTCGGGGGGGGGGGTTGTAGTGGGGTGGCGGGAGGGGGCCCCTGCCTGGGGCATCACATGCCATTGTGCCGGCGCTGTCTACATAGGTTAGGATTGTCTACTCTGACAGGCAGGAGTTCTCCATGATGTTAGGTGAAGGACATTCTCCATCCTGGTGCCTTGATCCTTTATATGGAAACCCTGGTAATAAAACCTACAGTGCCTCATGAATGCAAAGCTTGTGCTGATGCTGCAGCGATCACCAAAGTGGCTACTTCTTCAAACAGTTAACTGCTTGAATGAATGGGTGTGTGAAAGTGCCATAGAAAGCACAGAGTTATGCCCTCCGAAATCTTAGAAAAGTATAACTCTGCTTAAAATTGGGTTGTTACAGTGCCATTTTAAGTACATTCTCCTAGGAACAAGCACCATTGAATATACCTAAACCTGAGTAAATCTGTTCAGAATAGCACTGTAAATGGTTTAGGCAGATTACAATACTTGCTTTCAAATCATTAAAAGGCTGAAGTCTTGCATTGGAAAACTTTTCATATATGTTTTCTGTATTCTCTAGAGTCTGGAAATTAAGCTCTGCTCCATGTTTTTAGTCAAGTAAGCACAATCAGCAGAGCCTTTCCCATAGTACAGAAGTGACAAAACCTAGTCATTTCCCTAGATGTTTTTCATCAGCAAGTGACAACTTTTTCTTTAATAAATAATACTTCTTTAATAATTCAGTTATGTCCTTTCAATTCATTTGTTTTTTATATGATTGAGGCTTCATCTGGGTGTTCCTCAAAGTTATTCCGTATTGGAACTTCTCCCCAGGAACTAATACTTGAACAAAATCCATTTCACCCATGGTCCAAAACAAAATCCTTGAAGAACTGAAGCACTAAAAACAGGTTCAAGAGCTAAGCCACAATGATCCTTGTTCGTCATATGAAGTCTGTCTGTCTTGTAAGGAAAAGCCTGCTACTTTTCATACACATGGACATTGTGATCACCAGTATGGTTGCCAGGGTGTCTGGAGTTTTGACTCGCACACATCTGCTCTAAGAAGTAGACTTTGCCCACGGTTGCTAAGGCTTATGTGGATACTATAAGCCTCAGCTTTGCAGCAGCATTCTACATCTCTGGGTGGGTGTTAGCCAGAACTACAGACAAGCTTCCAGTTGTTCCTTGTGTGCCCAGTCTTGGCCGCTGCAGTGGAAGAAGCCACGCCACCATGAACTGTACAGGCAAACAGTTTCCAGCCTGTTTCCATGATCCAAAGGCTAACACCACCAGAATCCATCTTGTTTTTCTGACTCCATATCCAACAGCTGCTTCAACTTCTGCATAAGGCAATCAAGCATATCTTAGGCGTGGATCCTGCCAGACCACTCAAGCCTTTGTCCAACAGAACTCAGGACAAAGACTGGTGCCAGGAAGAAGACTAAAGAAGAGGAAGACCATCTTCAGCCAGAGCCAAGTTCCTTTGTGTAAACCGGGTGTTACCTAGGCAATGATTTGGCTCTTTATTGTCACCCTTTTAGATAAGTTTAATAGTCTTAAACATCTCCCCACCCAGTAATCTCTTCCATTCTTCTCCCCAGCTGTCATTTTGGAGCCTCACCCTAGTCCATTGCAACCTGAAAGTTTAACCAGTTATCCATGGACCATGCTTGTTCATTGGTCAGTCATGGGCACCCAATTAGGTGCCACCAATTAACTTGTTATTGGCTACTGTAGAAGTCCAGCCCTTATGGTCACTGCAGAGCCTCCCCTTTTCTGAGGTCATGTACCAGCTGACCACCTGTCATCCACCCCTGTACCTTTCATCCCCTAAGGGCTCAAGGTAGTCTTTATAACCTGTGACACAGCTCCCCACATGTGTGTATCTAGCAGTACCCCAGTTCCGCTGTCTAGATCCATCCCCGATTCTGGCCACAGTTTTGGGTCCATTTCCCCCGTCCTCTTACGTCGCCATTGGAGCCTTCTTGAAGACTATGATCGGTAATTATCACCCTGTTTGTCTACCCATGTGTTGTCGCTATATCTCTCTCTATTTTTCCTAGGACTGTATGTATGTTTTATGAGTATTTTATCTTGTATGGAAGCCTATATTTTTCTTAATATTTTTCTTAACCACAGAGGTTGTGCCATGGTCGGATCACTTCGCCCTCAAGGCCCGTGTGAATATGCCCCCCCGAACCTGTTTAGGCGAGGAGCCGATTATGGCTCGCCCGCGGAGTCAAATGGACCCGGAACGGTTCCAGATGGCTCTGCGGGACTCCTGGCCCTCTGGCGGCTCCCTTGATGGCCTGATTGAGACCTGGAATAGCCGGCTCTCTAGGGCCATCGAGGAGATCGCACCCCGGCGCCCTCTGCGACCTCGGATTAAGCTGGCTCCGTGGTATACCCCGGAATTACGCCAGCTGAAACAAGGCCTTAGACGGCTAGAGAGGCAATGGCGACGCACTCGTGACGAGGCGACTAGAACATCTTATAGGAAGTTTATGAAGTCCTATGAGATGGCAATCAAGGCCGCAAAGAAAACATACTTTGCGGCTAGGATTGCATCCGCAAATTCGCGCCCAGCCCAATTATTTAGAATAATTCGGAATCTGACTACATTGCCTCAGGGCAATTCTAAAGCTAAGGAATTGGAAATCGGCTGCGAGGCCTTCGCAAAATTCTTTGCGGATAAGGTCCAATCGCTCCGCCAGGACTGCCCCGCCAACTTGGAGGCAGTAAGTGGACTCGAAGCCCAATGCGTGTCTTCTGATTCAACTCTGGATTGCTTCGACCCGCTCAGCTTGGAGGAAGTCGACAGAATTCTTGCCACTGCACGTTCCACGACTTGCGATCTGGACCCCTGCCCCTCCTGGCTAATTAAGGCCTGCCAGGAGGAATTAAGATATCCTATACGGGATATTATAAATCGATCCCTTTCAGAAGGTGTTTTTCCAACACCTCTGAAAGAGGCACTGGTCCGCCCTCTCCTGAAAAAACCGTCATCAGATCCGGCCGAATTGGCACATTACCGGCCGGTCTCAAACTTGCCCTTTTTAGGCAAAATAATCGAGAGGGCCGTGGCGGTGCAGTTACAGGAATTCCTGGAGGACGCTTCCGTCCTAGACCCATGCCAGTCCGGCTTTCGCCCGGGCCATGGGACAGAAACAGTCCTGGTCGCCCTCATGGATGACCTCCGACGGCAACTGGATCGAGGCGGCTCGGCAGTATTGCTGTTGTTAGACCTATCGGCGGCGTTCGATATGGTTGATCATCGGCTGCTGACCCGCCGCCTCGCCGACGCAGGAATTCGGGGGCTAGCCTTACAGTGGCTCTCCTCCTTTCTTGAGGGTCGGGGACAAAGGGTGGCGATCGGGGGGGAACTGTCTCAGAGGTATCCACTCCATTGCGGAGTGCCTCAGGGGGCAGTCCTCTCCCCGATGCTGTTTAACATCTTTATGCGCCCCCTTGCCCAGATTGCACGGAGGTATGGGCTGGGTTGCCATCAATATGCAGATGACACCCAGCTCTATCTATTGATGGACGGCCGGGCTGGTGATGTCCCAGCAAATTTGGACCGGGCACTACAAGCCGTGGCTGACTGGCTCAGGCTGAGCGGGCTGAAGTTGAATCCGGCGAAGACTGAGGTCCTTTGCGTGGGCCGCGGCGGACCGGGAGGGGAGACTACTTTACCGGCCTTTGACGGTGTGCCACTGGTACCGGTGCGCAAAGTCAAGAGCCTGGGGGTGCTACTGGAGTCCTCCCTATCAATGGAGGCCCAAGTAGCTGCCACTGCTAGATCCGCCTTCTTCTATCTCAAGAGGGCGAGGCAGTTGGCCCCCTTCCTGGAACGCACCGACCTGGCAACTGTGATCCACGCAACGGTCACTTCGAGGTTAGACTACTGCAATGCCCTCTACATGGGGCTGCCCTTGTACCGAACACGGAGACTCCAGGTAGTCCAGAACGCGGCGGCCAGGCTGCTGGAGGGACTACCACGGTGGGAGCCTGCACGGCCTGGGCTGCGCAATCTGCACTGGCTGCCGGTTGTCTACCGTGTTCGCTATAAGGTGCTGGTCATTACCTTTAAAGCCCTATATGGCCGAGGACCTGCCTACCTAAAGGACCGCCTCTCCCCATATGTACCCCGGAGAGCACTGAGGTCTGGTTCTCAGAACTTATTAACAATCCCTGGGCCAAGAGAAGTTAGGTTGAAGGCCACTAGGGAGCAGGCCTTCTCGGTGATAGCCCCTCGCTGGTGGAACGATCTCCCAGAGATGGTGCGAGCCCTGCGGGACCTGAACCAATTCCGCAGGGCTTGCAAAACATTTCTTTTTCAGTTAGCATTTGAGTCACCATGTGGCAACTAAGACGGAACCTGATTAATGAATGAATAGACACTCAGCCATCTTAAATACATCATTTTAGCACCTATTTTTATATCTTATATGTTTATATGTTTTTATGTATTTTAAATAATTTATTGTAATTAATGTTTAAGTTGTTATGTTTTATGAATCACGGGACTCCCATGTCTATTATTGTTTAATGTGAATCATGAGACTCCCGTGTCTGTTAGCCGCCCTGAGCCCGCCTAGCGGGGAGGGCGGGATATAAAAATAAAATATTATTATTATTATTATTATTATTATAAATTTTAATTGTTTTTACTTAATTAGAGTTCCTAATATTTTAAGCATTACTTTTCTGGACAGTTAATCCTGTATACACAGGTAAAAAGATACTGAGTGAGCCAGGTGCCCACCTAACAATTCCTCAACCTCGTTTTGAGGGCATTTTGGCTTACAGTCTGTCTGTCTGTCTGTCTGTCTATCTATCATCTATCTATCTATCTATCTATCTATCTATCTATCTATCTATCTATCTATCTATCTACATTTATATCCCCCTCCTCTCGAAACAGCTCGGAGTGGCTTTGAATAATATTAAAACCACTACAATAAATACAATAAAATGGTTACATATCAATAAAATCATATACCATACTATAAAACAGGCATCGTATATAGCAGACTACAGTCAGTAATAATAATAGTGGCCATGTGGCCTGTTGATCTCAGAATATTCTTATTGCAAAGGACCCACAGGGAGACTGATCACTCTTGCCAGGGGCATTGAGATATTATCTTAAGGGCATCCGGATAAGCTCAATTTTATAGACCCTGCAGAATTGAAGCAAGTCCCACAGGGCTCTGGTCTCCCCCAACAGCTCAATCCATAGCACAGGAGCCAGAGCTGAAAAAGCCCTGGCTCTAGTCAAAGCCAGCCTGACTTCCTTCAGGCTGGGGACAGATAAACGACGTTGTGTACTAGTAGAGCAGCCTGTAAACCAGGAGTGTCAAACTCATTTGTTATGAGGGCTGGATCTGACATAAGTGAGACCTTGTTGGGCCGGGGCATGTAGGGTTGGGCCAAGACATGCTGGGCCAAGTCACGTGTTCACCTATTTAAGAATAGGTAGCAGAGATATAAACTTTATAAAGGACACAGACAAACACAAATATATATATTTTTAAAACTTAAAACATGCTTAAAACATTAGCACTCATTGGTCTTAAAGGTGTTTTCTTTGTATTTCTCCCATGGGATCCATGGAACTGGGCAAATGAAGCTCTGGCTTTTTCCTTCCTTCCCCAGGGACTGGGGGTGGGGGTGGGGAGAGAGGCTTCAGTAAATAGAAGGAAGAGAGGCTTGGCTCAGTAGCTCTGCTGTGCAATTGAGAGAACCTGGCAAAGCAAGCTGTGATGCAGAAGGAAGCAAGATATAGGGAAAAGGAAGCAGATGACAATCAGTTGCTTGGGGGCCTGAGAGGAGCCCTCCAGGGGCCTAATTTGGCCCCTGAATTGCATGTTTGACACCCCTGTTCTGAACCATTTTATCCTAACAACAGCCCTGTGAGGTAGGTTTGTCTGAGACACAGTCTGGCCTGAAGTGATTCAATAAGTTTCATACTGAGTGAGGATTTGAAGCTGGGTTTTTGAGATCCTAGCCAACATTCTAATCACTACACTGTACTGGCACCATGCATATATAATTTATTTAAGCATTTCTGTCCCACCTTTTTTCCTCACTGGAGGCTCAAATCTGCTTTCAAACTAAAATAAAAGGTAAACAAACAAAATATTTTAAAATGTAAAGAAACAAACAACTCCACCTGTTGTGGTGGACCTGGGTCCACTGGGCTGATTCACAGAGCTGCAGCCCTGGGCTAACAGCTCTTTCCTTCTTGCCCTTTGGCTTGCACTTCTGACTGTGCCTAGGTTTGAATACTACAATGGGGAGGGAAACAGAAGCTCAGACCAGATCTCATTAGCTGGTAGACATGTTCCAAATTCCCTCCCCCCCCCCCACCCCATGTTTCCCCAAGCTAGTTTGGACTGTACGTGATTGATCCCCTGTTCTTACACTGCTTACATTGGTGGATGCCCAGTAATATAAGAACAAGATGGGATCCAGCCACTAGGTGGGTCCCATTTTGATCCTATTTATATTTTCTTTTGAGAAGCAGGCTGCATTGAACCAATCAGCTTGCATAAACAAGTCAACTATCTTCTTGCCATATCCAATGTAATTCCACTATAAGAATGTGAAACCTTGTTTATTTCAGACTCGCAATATTTACCAATGAAAACCATACCCAAATGGCAGCCTGAAAGTTCCTTACTACTCTTTTTTTTTCCTGTTAGCAAGATATATTCATGTATAATTCAATGTGGCTTGTTTAAACCTTTGCAGTTGGTAGCTTAATATATTTTTTTTGCATTTTGAGTACAAAGGCTATATTATGCTTTTGTTGGCATCCTCGCTAGTCTGCATGCCAGCGGCATAATTTTCTTCTCTGCAATATGTCAGTCTCTGAGTGCCGAGGGCTCAACAGGTGGTGGTTGGATAAAGTTCTGGCAAATCAAATAGGTAATGTGGTTATTTCTTTTGTCAAATTATAATTAAAAGCAGAGCAGAGTCAAATGAAACTCATATTTTTTTGCTGGTCCAAAACAGAGTGTGAAATTAAATACAATCAGTTTCTATGACACAGGCACATCACTGTAGAAGCTGGTTCCTTGTACAAACATACACCACCTGAACTTTGATCTGGAATCATAGTAACACTTGTAAATTTTTTAGCCCCAAAAGACAGCAGTATCACTATTAAGGGTGCTTAACAAATCATGGTAGGAATTGGATTTTTTCTTTATGTGTTTTGATCTTGTGGAGACTCTTTTTTCAATATGTACATCTTCTGATATGGAGGGAAATGAACTGCCTGTGTATAATGCTGGTCTGTTGAAATAAAATGAAGAGGCTCTAAAAACAAGAGCATCATCCCAGCTTTGGAGTTCACATAGGATTTTATATCAGAGCAGTATTCAGTGCAGTAAGCCTGCACAACTTTTGACCCACTAACTTGTGGGAAGGGGCTGTGGCTCCCTAGAAGAGCATCTACTTTGCACACAGAAGGTCTCAGGTTCAATCCCCAGCATCTCCAGGGTCAAGTAGTAGGTGACGTGAAAGACCTCTGCCTGAGGTCTTGGAGACCTGCTTCATTTATTCTAATGAATGCTGTCTTTCAACCATGTGTTGTGACAATCTGCCTGTTGTTGTTTAGGGCAAAAAATGACATTATAGTCCACCAAAAACAGCATTTTCAGTCCACAATATTTTTGTGAACACTTGCCTCATGAGTTGCAGCCATTTTGATATAAGCATCCCTGCCCCGCCTCCCTACAGAAGAATGTGATTGCTGGAGAAAGAATACTGGGCTAATGGTCCTTTGATCCAATTCAGGTGGGTTCATTTTAAAGTTAATACTTCTGGCAGGGATGGGAACAATAGGGCTAGGTCCAGACTGGCATTTTGAGCTGGCACACAGACAGGATACAGGTGGACCAAAAAAGCATGACCAAACGCATGCATCTGCCTCCCATCCTGCTCCCGTCCTCAATCCTTCCAAGGGCCATCCCAGTCACACTGCAAAAAGTGAGTGGTGGTAGCTTTTTGTGGCATGACTGGGATGGCCCTCAGATGGGTTGGGGGTGGGGGCAGGGGTGGGACGGGTGGTAGCTGTGCACGTTTGGTCATGCTTTTTTGGTCCATCTGTGTCCCATCCATGTGCTGGCTCAAAATGCTGGTCTGGACCCAGCCAATAACTTCGCTGTACTCCATATTGGTAGATGTTCTTAGAACTATGGTAAAATGTAGTATCAGGGCCTCTAAAAACGTCTAAAAACCAGTTAAGGTTTCATTGACCCCCCCCCCCCCCAATAATTATCTATGTGTGAGGGGAGATGGCAAAGTATAGCTTTATCTCATGAGATCTAGGAAGCTAAGCAAGGTCAGTACTTGGAAGGGAGACCACTAAAGAAGAAGAAGAAGCCCTGACTTGGATAGCCCAGGTAAGCCTGATCTCATCAGATCTCAGAAGCTAAACAGGGTGGACTCTGGCAAGTACTTAAATGGGAGACCTCCTTGGAATACAAGGAGGTGGAGGCAGGCTTTATTCAGCTGCCTCCCTGAATGCCCTCCAGGCCACCAGTAGGAGTCAGTCACCAGAGGTTCAGTGGCTCCCAGGTGCATACATACATAAACACTCACACATTCACATACAAAAATACCCCCCAAAACAAAAGAAAGTAGTGAAGGAAAACTTCATGCATGGATTATTCAAGCAACTAATGGAACATTTCTCTTCCAATTCATGCATAATATATCTGAGATTTTCCATGGAGTGGCTTCCAGGCTCTCAGTCTTTCACTGTGCAAAGACTGTTGCTATCTTTCCATGTTTGGTCTCTGAAACCACAGCAAGGAACACCTTCCCAGGTGGAAGAGGTGTTTAAAAAATTATCCCACTGTGTGGGCAAAAATGAGTTCCTCAAAGCCTCCCCTAAATCAGCCGTGCAGCAAACCAACAACTGAACTAAGTTGTGAAAGCAGCTGAGTCAGGTTGTGGCATTATGCTGGTATATATACTGCTCCCATAGAGCAGAATGGGAGATGTATGGTTGACTCCCAAACCTGCCAATCAAGCTATGGACAACTGTTTTGGGTGTTTCTACGGATCTTCAAAAGTCCACCTCCAGCACTGTCTAGGAATTGATTGAATCAGTGCCTGGCTGCTTGGAGAATGAACTGCAAAAATGAACCAAATGAACCGCCATGGAGGAAAACAATATGGTTCACTTTTTGGTTCAGGAATGACGCAACCAAAAAACTGGTTCAAAACAAACCAGCCCAGTTTGTGGTCAAGCTGAGGTTTGTTTCTTGGTTCCTGCCCATCCCTAATTGCCAGTTAATAGGCTCAGGTAATTCATGATGTGAGAGATCTCTTCTTGAAATTCTGGGCAGCCATTGCCACTCATACCTGGATAGACTAATGATCTTAAAGCAGTTTCATGTGTATGCGGCAATCCTGTTAAAGATACCTAGTTATACTTACAAAGTCCCCAGGTGTTTTGAAAAGGTAGGGTAATTTATTCAACCATTGAAGACAATAGTGTGAATTTGCCACTAGAATGTCAGTATTTTCTCAGTCCATAATGAACATATATGAACATATGAAGTTGCCTTATACGCTGATGACACCCAGCTCTAGCTACTAATGGATGGCCGGCCTGGCTCCGTCCCAGAAAGCCTGGACCTAGCATTGCAAGCCGTGGCAGGTTGGCTCAGACTAAGCGGGCTGAAGTTGAATCCAACGAAGACAGAGGTCCTTTGCTTGGGTCGCGGTGCCCTGGGAAGGGAAATCCCCTTGCCGGTTCTTGACGGTGTGCAGCTTAAAGCGGCACATAAGGTCAGGAGCCTGGGGGTTCTTCTGGAGCCTTCATTATCAATGGAGGCACAGATAGCGGCCACTGCCAAGTCCGCGTTCTTTCATCTTCGACGGGCGAAGCAGTTGGCCCCCTTTCTGGAGCGCCGTGACCTAGCAATGGTGATCCATGCTACGGTCACCTCGAGACTGGACTACTGCAACGCCCTCTACATGGGGCTGCCCTTGTGCCGAACTCGGCGGCTGCAGCTGGTGCAGAACGCGGCGGCTAGGCTGTTGCTGGGGCTCCCAAGATGGGAGCACATACAGCCGGGGCTGCGCGGGCTGCACTGGCTGCCAGTGGTATACCGAGTTCGCTACAAAGTGCTGGTTATTACCTTTAAAGCCCTATATGGCCGAGGACCTACCTACCTGAGGGACCGTCTCTCCCCATACGAGCCCCAGAGGGCACTGAGGTCATCTGGGAAAAACCAGTTGAATATCCCTGGGCCAAGGGAGGCCAGACTGAAGGCCACCCGGGATCGGGCCTTCTCTGTCACCGCTCCACTACTATGGAACCAACTCCCTGAGGAAGTGAGGGCCCTAAGATGTTTAGATCAATTTCGTAGGGCCTGTAAGACCCACCTTTTCAAGATGGCCTTCAACTAGTGACAGAATCAATGACAAAGCTAGGCATGCTGCTGGAAATGTTTTAATGTCTTATTCTTAGAAGTCTACCAAATCTAATGTTTATAACGCCATATTGTTATGTTATGTTAATTTTAATAATTTATAACTGTTTTAACCATGTTTTATAATGTAAAACCGATGTAATGTTTATTTTATGTTGTGAGCCGCCCTGAGCCCGCTCCGGCGGGGAGGGCGGGATAGAAATAAAAAAATATTATTATTATTATTATTGAATCAGACCCTCGGTCCATCAAAGTCAGTATTGTCTACTCAGACTGGCAGCGGCTCTCCAGGATCTCAAACTGAGGTTTTTCACGCCTACTTGCCTGGACCCTTTTTAGTTGGAGATGCCGGGGATTGAACCTGGGACCTGCTTAACAAGCAAATGCTCTACCACTGAGCCACCGTCCCTTCTCAATAATAATAGTGTTTACTCTGGTGTCATTTGTCATTGAACATCTCTGTAGTGTAGAATTCATCCCAGATTGCTATTACTCGCATCTCAGTGTTAAAGGAGAAAGCATGTTAACAAAAATTATATGTTCTATTTAAACACTGGGTAATCCATGCATTTTCAGTATTTAACGCATCCCTTTCACCGATGCTAGTGTTATGCTTCACGCAGCAGGGCATCATGTTCACCAGCTCATGGCTGACAGAGTCAAAGGCTAACAGCACATCATGCACTGTTTATCTAGGGGAACCGAAACTGTTGCTCTCATACCACTTGGTGTGAAATTTAATCGGCCCCATTGAAATTGCAAAGATGTGAAACTTGATAAAATTCCCCCTTTTCAAAAAAAAAATGTGCAGGCTAAGAAGCACTAAGAATTAATGAACGTTGTGGGGGAAATGTACAATAATGTCAGCATATTTCTCCTGACCTTCCTTTGGAGCCATCTGTCTAGTTGCAGCGCTCCTCCCCCCACCCTCCTGGGACCAGGTGAAGAGTTCAACTCCAGCACTGAGCACCCCTCCCCTACAGCTGTCAAAACTATTGTATTTGGGCTCTGGCATATGTATCATTAAATTCCACACCACCGAGAAAAAAGAAGGGGAAACCATATGAAAAGTGTGTGATTTTGCATCAATGGACTATACAATGCTGGGTGATTCTTCCTCCTCCTCCTCCTCTTCCCCTTTATTTTTTTTTTAAAAGTCCTTTTGTGAAGCAAAGAGTTCAGGCGGCATTTGAGCAGGAATGAATAAGAAACGATGCAGGATTTCTTACCAAGATGCTGCAAAAGTCCATTTGTAGAGTCCTGCATTCATTACAGTACTCGCATTCATAGAAAAGATGATGCCCCTGCTTTTTAGGGCAAAATGGAATGAGCTAGTTGTTTCAGTTGTGCAGTTACTACTCCTACTCCTACTACTATTTCATAGTCACAGTGAATTATAGCTTCCTTTAAAGAGATATATGATCTGAAAAGGGGGCAAGTGAATGGCTAATATTGTAGTTGGCTTTAAAAAGGGATGAGAAGATGCGTGAAGGGTAGGTCCACCAGGGATATCTAACAATGACAGGGAAATGGAACCTCCATATTCAGGAGCAGTAAGCCTCTGAATATCAGTGCTAGGAGGCAACATCAGCGAAAAGCATTGGCCTCTGTTCCCTGTTAGTTGACTCTCCAGGGCAACTAGTTGGCCACTGTAGAATAGTATGCTGGGCTTAGATGGACCAGTGGTCTCATCCAGCCAGGCTCTTTTTATGTTCTTACGAATTCAGGATATTTGGAAGGTGAGTTTGTATCAGTTTTCCCATGTCAAACTTGTATCAGATCATCAAATAGCGGAGTCCCATGTATCCACCTAGTTCCATGTATCACAGGGAGTGATTTTGAACAGCAGCTCCTCATTTTCCACTCCCCCATTAGATATAATTTTAATGATTCTATTGTTTTTGAATTGAATTGGTTGTTAACTGTGTTGTAACATATGGGCTGTGTGCAAACAAATATGTATCATAGATTTCATTAGTATCAAGGGAATTTTGTGATGATTCTGGTTCGACTTGAAAGTTCAGGTTTGCTTTATGATTTCTTCATACTTGAGATGAATTCGGAGCTACCAAGAGAGGGCTACTAGGGAGGTAAAATTCTGGTTGCCTTAGTTTGGCAGCATGACAGTATTGCCAAAGAAAATAGATAGGGCAAAAAATATTCCCCCATTATACATGAAAATGAAGACAAACAAATAAACAAAAAAGGGTTCCTGTGAATCTCTATTGATATCTGAAGAATTTAACAGAAAAAAATAAAAGCATTAAACTGATAAAGAGATAAAAAGTAAAGCAGTGCAAATATTGAGTGTAACTTAGCTAAAGATCTGAAATGCAAGACTCAAAAAATTATTTAGTTGTGACTTCAACCAAATAAATAATATCATTGGAAAACTCCTTAGAATGTGGAGGGCATTGCATTAAATGTGAGGAAAATCTGTGAAGGAGAAATAGGTGCTTTAAAGTTCAGGCAAGGAACTATCAGTAGCATTTGTGCTAATCTGCTATGCAAAATTTTACAAGTAGCAAACGGTTGTTATTTATTGGAAAAATTATTCAGTTTACAGCTTTGTAGTGATTTTGGATTCATAGCTAGTGTTACATTTATCTCTGGCATAATTTTGGATTTGTTAAAAATAGTTTTATCCAACTAATACATCACCAATGCGAAATGGAAGGGTTTTGTTTGTTTGTTTGCTTGTTTGTTTGTTTAAAAAGCCACCTTTATCTGGCTCTATGCTGCTTAGGAATTGAATGGATTTTCCTTTCATTGACTGATTAATCCACATACCAGTGTCAGTGACCTTAATAAAGGAGGGGCACTGCTCTGGCAAGTGGTCTCCTGATCTGAAATACCCCCACAAATAGAACACTGACAGGGACATTGAGAATCTGAGCCTTCAGGTCACAATTTTTCAGCAGTAAAATGCCAGCATATGAATTTGGCTGAGCCTCATTCCTGTTGTGAGCATAGTGAAGTCACAACCAAAATTGGGGAAAGTGCAATTTAAATTGGTCACTTCTCCCCATCTCCCCAAAAAGTATCTCTTACAAATATTAAGAAAACATCAACAATAAGGTGAAGAATGGAAAGTTCTAATTAGATAAGCAAAATGGATCTTTATGATGCACAAGGTGCTTGGAGGGAGAACTAGTGTACTGTAAGGAATCCTAGAAGAAACAATGAGTTTCTGTGTACCCCAGCATACATTATCAACTTCCTTTGGTATTTCTGCCAATGAGAGTCAGAGTATCAGGGATAAAAGCTAGATTTCACTCTTGCCACAAAAGACCCTTCAAAGAACTGAGCTTTACTTTCCCCTCATTATAGTAAATGGTAATTTTAAATGCCTTTTTAATAGACTCCCTGCCCCCTAGAGATCCCAGCCAATGAGAAGTAATTCCAAAGCCAGTTTGGTGTAGTGGTTCATAATGGCAGGCTTTAATCTGGAGAAACAAGTTTGATTCCCTTCTACTTCACATGCAGCTGCTGGTGTGACCTTGGGTCAGTCACAGTTCTCTCAGCACCACCTTCCTCACAGGGTGTCTGTTGTGGGGAGAGGAAGAGAAGGAGGCTGTAAACCATTCTGAGACTCCAAGTGCTACTCCTCCTCCTCCTCTACATAATCCTGCCTCTTCCTGTGCAGAACACTGTCATGATGCTTCCATCATATTTCAGGTAATTTCCCCATTTTGTTTTTCATTTTTCTCTTACACTTTCCTTCGTGGGCTAAGTCCCCCAGATATGCTTAACTCTCATTCAGCCAGTTGCTTTGCTCCCAGAAAGAAACAGCAAAGCAATAGAGACTACAGTTCTTTGATCAGAGAAAATCACCCACTGTGGATCACTATCAATTGGCCATTCTCTTCTCAAGTGTAAAAATTCCAGCTACCTGTCAAAAATACCCCCCCCCCCATCTCATTTACTTGCCAGAGCACAGCTGGGACACTGAAGGCTGCAGTTTGATAGTTAAACAGGGTAACTGCCTTCCTCAAGCATGGTTGCATCCTCATTGCTTAGAACCACCTGTTTGGGGTGGTCAGAAGACATGGTGCATAATGGGAAAATAAACACAAACGGTGATACAGATTTTCTTAGTTGGCTGCCTCCCCACCCAACCCCAATGTATAAGGAATGAGAGAATTGCACATTCTCAGGTCTGTGGAAAATGCTGGGTGTGCTTGTGTGTGTCCATGTGGCTCATAAAGTCATATTTGATGCATGCTCCCTTCATCAATAATGAAATGGAAACAATTATGTTTGCCCCTTGAAGGGTTAAGCTCCATTTGTGCAAAATTGGTCTGTGCCCTGGATTTGTGCTCATGTCTCTGTGCGGCTCAACGTTTTCTTGGCATCTCTAACTCTTGTAAGGTTTTGAGGGCAAATCTTCTGAGATTTGCTGGTAATTGACCTGTTTGGATTGCATGGGACGGGCATTTGACTAAAAGGTAATGCAGGCCTGAGTTTTGCTTTTAAGTGCTGGTCAAGTTATTAACTTGTGGCCAACCCAGAAGAAAAGACTCAGGAGACATCACTTTCCCTTAGACAACTTCATTTTCTTCTTACCGTAATCTCCATTATAAATGAGGTACTTTGGTGTCAGTTTAAAGAGACATAAATCCTAAAGCTTGTCCAGTAATGAATCCACTGATTTCTCTGTTCATTATTGCAGGAGTTAATGTGCTATAAGGTTATCAGTAAAGTCAGATGATTTAACCTGCTGCTGCTGCTTTAACCACTAAAGAGTCCCAGCCTCTGTGACATTGGCATGGAGGGTGCCAAGAAAAAAAGGAGGCTTTTGTAAGAAAAGCTGTGCAAATTAAATGAGTTTAGATGGAAAGAATCCCAGATCCATATATTTAGTTTATATATTCCAGTTTCTCCATGTGAATTGGCCCAGTTGCTGCTGATAGTTTGGTTAAGTGTGTGGACCTTATCTGGGAGAACCGGGTTTGATTCCCCATTCATGCACTTGCAGCTGTTGGAATGGCCTTGGGTCAGCCATAGCTCTTGCAGAGGTTATCCTTGAAAGGGCAGCTGCTGTGAGAGCTCTCTAAGCCCCACCCACCTCACAGGGTGTCTGTCATGGGGGAAGAAGATAAAGGAGATTGTAAGCCACTCTGAGACTCTGATTCAGAGAGAAGGGCAGTGTATAAATCTGCAGTCTTCTTCTCCTACCTACAGCAAGTAAGGTATGAGCAGTGTAATGAGAACCAGTTTGGTATAGTTAAGGGAGGTAGACTCTAATCTGGAGAACTGGGTTTGATTCTCCACATGCAGCCAACTGGGTGACCTTGGGCCAGTCACAGTACTCTCAGAGCTGTTCTCGCAAGAGCAGTTCTGTCAGAGCTCTCAGCCTCACCTACCTCACAGGGTGTCTGTTGTTGGGAGGGGAAAGGAAAGGAGATTGTAAGGACATGGTATTTCTTCCATTTGTTCATTTGTTTCCATTTAAAAGAAGGGGGGGGGACCTTCTGTGAAATTTTGTTTCCGTGAAAAGCATATCATTCATATATTTTGAAAATGTGAACTTTTAATTTGTATATTTTAAAATGTCTAGACTAGATCTTAGTGCCCCGTAGTAGGAGTGCCAGAAATGTAAGTAGTGTCTTGCCTTCTAGGTTTCCCCACTGCTGTCCATCATGGCCACTGGAGCTCCCCATCACTATTTGGTTAGGAGGAAATCCTGCCCCAATTTTGTGTCCAGCACAGCAGCTCAAAGTCTGTGCAGGGGTTGTGCTTTATAGGTACCTCCAGCAAAAACTTCATTGAGAAAATGCTGGGGGCCTTTTCTGTGCTGCTGCTTTCAATTGTTTTATTTATTTAGGATTTATATCCCGCCCTTCCCACAAAGTGGCTCAGGGCGGCTTATAACAAAAAGTCAAACATAAAATTAGACTAACATTAAATATATAAGCATTTAAAATATTTAAAACATTTAAAACCTTAGAAACATTAAATATCACAGCAAAATATATAACAGGAGTCTGGTAAGCTACGTTTAGTTTCTCGTCAGTTAGGTGTGGGCTAGCCGGAAGAGAGTTGTCTTACAGGCCCTGCGGAACTGAACAAGGTCCCGCAGGGCCCTCACCTCCGGCAGCTGATTCCACCATGTTGGGGCCATAACAGAGAAGGCCCTATCCCTGGTGGATTTTAGGCGGGCTTCTTTTGGCCCGGGGATAACGAGAAGGTTTTGGGTTCCCGATCTCAGTACTCTCTGGGGAACATGTGGGGAGAGACGGTCCCTCAGGTAGGCAGGTCCCAGGCCATATAGGGCTTTAAAGGTAATGACCAGCACCTTGTACTGAACTCGGTACATTACTGGAAGCCAGTGCAGAGCCTGAAGACCCGGCTGTATGTGCCCCCATCTTGGGAGGCCCAGTAACAGCCGGGCCGCGGCGTTCTGCACCAGCTGCAATTTCCGAGTTCGACACAGGGGCAGCTCCATGTAGACCACCTTGAACAATGAGGAAAAGCAGGATATAAACGTTTGAATAAATAAAACTGGGTCAGGTCCCTAGGAGGCTAAGGCTTGTGCTGTCATCATGTTCCACCCAGCACATGCAATGAAAAGATTGGGCTTCTCAGAAATGTATGTGTGTCACTCTTTTATCCTTAAGAAGCCTGGTTTGACTAGTGAAACCCCCATTTAGCCACAAAGCTCATTAGATGATCCTTGCATCTCAGTGGAGTAACACTCTGTTTGCCTGAATTGTTTATGACCCAAATCACTAACGCAGTTTGAAATAGGAAGTGCTGGTCCAGCTGCATCAGGATAGTGACCTAGAGAGTTGCCAGGTCCTACCTGGCAGCCAGTGGGGGGATCCTTGGTCCTCTCCAGGATTTTCTGCCCCACATGCTTTACACATGTGGCATGATGACATCACCCCTAAGTGACATCATCACATTGCCAATGTCAGGGGATGATGTCAGGGGACATTGCCAATGTCAGGGGATGATGTGTTAGCTTTGAGGCAAAACTATATGGTTTGTAGCTGATTTTGCCGTAGAGTTTAGCACAAAAGCTAAAGCATTGCTGGTGAAACCAGCAACATAATGTCATTTCTGGGTGATGTCATTGCCTTTTGGGCCAATTGGGGGCAGGATTCCCCTCAGCCGGCCAGCTGGCCAGTGCCAGAAAAGTGTCTCACAAAAGTGAGGGTTGGGGAGGGCACTATGGCAACCCTACAACCCTTTGCTCTGAGCTAAGCAAGAGGCTAACTTGGTGCTGTACCTTGTCACAGACCTGAATAAAGTCTTGCATTGGTTCTTGCACTTGGGCTCCCTGCTGCTCTGCAGGAACTGAGTTTTAACAGCATTTAACACAGTTAACTGCATGATGGCAATATTTGCTGCCTGTGTTTGGAGCATACAGAGCATTCTATATGTGTTGGAAGGGTTCCAAGGGCTTAAAGAATGACTAGACCAGCCATTTCCTCTCTTCCCCATTTTTCTATAGCTCCAAATCCAGGAGAAAAAAGGGGATGCTACTCATGAAGTCATCATGTCTTGCTTACAGACATGGAAGTCTTCCCCCTCTCTCTTGTCTAAAAGACAATCAGTCTGCATTTTGGCAGTCAGTTCCTGCTGCCATTTATAACAGTATCAATTGTCAGGGGCAATATTGGCTTTCTACTTGGTCCCATATTTCCTCCAAACAGCCTTTGTGTCATGGTGTTGGAGTGTCTTCTTAACAAACAAATGCTTTTAGTAACAAGACCACCTTCTGCTACATTTGGCAACCTGTGCAAGTCCGCTGATCTTTACTCTTTTATAAGCCTGACATTCTTGCACTTCAGAAGTAATTCCTGGGTATGGGAACTGGAATCACAAAGGAGAACTGGGAATTCTTTTCCGTGTAACTGCAGAAAATGTTTTCTCATTCATTCAAGAGATTTTCATGAATGGGGAGGTTATGAATGCAGACAAAACATATGCAAGTTTTCTGCC
The DNA here is from genome assembly GCF_032191835.1 of Heteronotia binoei. Classification (NCBI taxonomy): domain Eukaryota; kingdom Metazoa; phylum Chordata; class Lepidosauria; order Squamata; family Gekkonidae; genus Heteronotia; species Heteronotia binoei. Next base: position 158,948,031 of record NC_083224.1, on the reverse strand, counting down.
ATGCATGAATAGTATAAACATTTAGCAAGGAGAATCTCTTGTACAACAATCCCACCTACCCCTTAACAGAGAAATCACAACTTATGTTGTTTTTATGGACTATTACTGAAAATGTCTGTTTAGCCACTGACCAACTTGATATTGTCTTTCTTTTAACATACAGCTGAAATAAAGCTTTCAGCAGTATTGCTTATTTTCACATCAAGAGCTGGTACCTGATTCAAACTTGTTTTTTTAAAAAAATTGTATTATGAATTTTTAAACCAAGAGATAAAAACTAACAACAGATATTTTAAAAAAGGAAATAGAAATACAAAGTTGAATAAAGAAAAAAGAAAGATGGAAAGAAAAAGAGATAAGAAGAGAATACACACATACAGAATATAAAGTAGCTTCCAATTTTCTCCACAACAAATATAAATAAAATTACAAACTTAACATTTACTTTATAATTACAAAAAAGAGCTATATTTTTCTATTATCTAATCCCCCCCTCATTTTGTTTTTTCTCACTTCATTCAAAAAGTTTAAGGGGTTTCCAGTTAACAATAAATGTAGATAATGTCTTTTCCTTAATCAAAGAAGTGGTACCTGATTCAAACTTGACCTGGCCGGCTGTGTTAGTTTGTTGTGCTATTGTTACCTGGGGATAGCCAACAGCTGTTCTTGAAGCGTTATAGGTGATTTTGAAAAAATATTTGTTCCTTATAATCCCTGGGGAAAATCAATAGAATGTTAGGAAGAATAGGAGAAGAAACTATGTTCTCTGATTCCACAGTCTTGGTACACAATTAATAGTTTAAAAAAAATTAAAATGAAGCTGTTTTTGAAGAAAAAGTCAGGACACTTTGTGTTTATTAAATACTGCTTGATAATTGTTCTGCTGCCCCCCACCTTGTCAGGTCACAGCTGATTTATGGTGACCTCAAAGGGTTTTCTAGGCAAGAGATGCACAAAGGTGTTTTGCCATTTACCATCTCTGCATAGCAACTAGTATTCCTTGGTGGTCTCTATAAAATAGTGGGTTCAGTGCAATGAAGAGGAGGTGGTAGTTATCATAGCTCTTTTTATTGTCACAGCATAGTATAGGGCTGTGCTCTAAGACTGAAGACTGGGCCAACAGGGCCAACTGTATATACACTCAAGGTTCCTGTGCTAGCATGTTATTGGACCATTCAAACCAGCAGGGGACACGTGATTGGAGCAGGACAGCAGGGATTTGGATCATGCTGCCTATTGTTCCCGAGTCCCCAAGCTCAGTCCTACAGGTTCCAATGAGCCAGGCAAGAACACCATACTTTATACCTACATCCGATCACATATACAGCAGTCTCCCATCCAAATACTAATCAGGGCAGACTTGGCTTAACTTCCAATATCTTATAACCTGGGCTATCCAAGTCAGGGATATAATAACACTGTTGTTATTAGGTAATATTGAAACTGGGTGCGACTGCATTCACCTTAAAGAAAAACATCTGTAGTCTGAGGGTGCTCTTGGATCCAGGCTTACTGCTGGATAAGAAGGTGGCAGCTGTGGCCAAGAGTGCCTTTTACAGGTGGCAACTGCTTAGCTGTGGTCTTAGCAGAAAAGATCTGGCCACTGTGGTGCATGCCCTGATTCCATCTAGATTATATGACTGCATTTTGCTCCATGTGAGTCTGCTCTTGAGAAGTATTCAGCAATTCAATCGGTACAGAATGCTGCAGCCAGGATGCTGATTGGAGTGGGTCATAGGGACCATATCACTCCATCCTTGGCCCATGTACACTGGCTTCCAGTTTGTTTCTGGGTACAATTCAAGGTGTTGGTCTTGAAATACCTGAAGGACTTCCTACTTCCTTACTCCCTCTCCAACCACTACAGTCATCTTCAGAGGCCCTGTTTCGGCGCTCCTGTCTTTAGAGAGCCAGTTTGGTGTAGTGGTTAAGTGTGCGGACTCTTATCTGGGAGAACCGGGTTTGATTCCCCACTCCTCCACTTGCACCTGCTAGAATGGCCTTGGGTCAGCCATAGCTCTGGCAGAGGTTGTCCTTGAAAGGGCAGCTGCTGTGAGAGCCCTCTCCAGCCCCACCCACCTCACAGGGTGTCTGTTGTGGGGGAGGAAGGTAAAGGAGATTGTGAGCCGCTCTGAGACTCTTCGGAGTGGAGGGCGGGATATAAATCCAATATCTTCTTCTTCTTCTTTATGAGATTAGATAGATGGCAACCCAAGATGGGGCCTTCTTAGTCATGGCACCAAAGCTCTGGAACTCTCTCTCCAGAAGGATTTGCCTGTCGCCTTCTGTTGTCATCTTCTGCCAGTGGGCAAAGACTTTTTTTTTCATATGGCATTCCCTCAATGATCCTCCCTTCCTCCAGTGTTTTTGTATTGCTGTTTTTATATTTTATTTCCTTTTTATCATTTAATGATCTATATCAGTCGGGTTTTTAGTTTAATGTGGGGTTTTTAATGTGGGGTTTTAAATGTGATCTTATTATTAGTAGCCAACTTGGTGGTCCATCTGATGTCAGAAAGGTGGTATATAAGTTATTTAAATAAATAAATAGTGTGACTGCAGGTGAGACTTAACTCTACATAAGAGGGCAGGGAAGAGTGAGAGGCCAAGCAACCCTTGAAATTGCTTTCCTTTCCTTTTTCCTTTTCTTTCCTCTGTACCTTTAGAAACTCATTGATTTACAAATCTTGAGCAGCAGAAGATACTTAAGCAAGGGTTAAAAGGACTGAGACCAATTTTGCAGTTGCTAGAGTTATCTTAGGATCTTCATCACTGAGCAAAAGAGCCAGGGTTTCCAGAGTATAGGGGGACGATTGGTTGAATAGAGGCTCAATATAGTAATCCCTCATAATCTCAAAAAAAAAAAAAAATCTGCATTCCAGCAGGGCATGAAAGGATGTATCAAGCCTATTATGTCTACAAGGGCTACTTCTGTCAGTGTACGGCTTGTTCAAAAATCTTCCTTACAAAACCATTGTAGGTATAATTCGGCCCCTTCCCAGCTGAGCAGTCCACTGACTGCTGAGGCTGGGGGCCACCCATTGCCTCCCCGCGTGGATTCGAGGCAATGGGTTTTCCCAGGAGGGAGGGGGCAATGGGCAGCCTTAAGGAGGCTGCCCCCGCCCCCTAACACGCAGTCAGAAATCGCTCTCGGCTGGATCAGTCACCTACAGGCTGACTGAGGGCCGTCGAGAGCGAGGCGTCGTTAGCGTGCTTAGCACGCTTTGGAGCAGCAGCGTTGTCTTTTCATCGGGAGCCTGCCCGGGCGTCGGAGAGCGGCGCGGTTTGTGTTGCAGCGTCAGCGGCTTCCGCGGGGCGGTGGGAGTCCCCGGCGAGGCCTTTCTTCGGGCTCCGCCCGTCCTTCCCCCGTTCCTTTTGTGTAGGCCCGTGCAGGCCTGCTTGGAGACGAGCCGGCGGTTCCCGTTTTCGGCGCGGCTTTGGTGGCGGAGAGGCGCTCGGCGCCCAAGCTTCCACCCTCCCCTCCCTGCTGTTTTAGTCGCTTGTCAGGGGGGCCTTCCGGCTCATTGTGTGGCAGCGGGAGCAGGTGGCGCGGTAGCGCTGGGGAGGCGGCGCGGCGCCCTAAGGGCCGGTTATTTGATTGCCCACCCCCACCCCCCTGCCATTCTTGTTCTTGAGGGCCTTTAGCAGGCCTGATAAGGGTTGATAGTTTTAGCCGGGGGTGGGATTGTGTGGGGGTGTGAAACATAGGCCTGCACTGGGGCCTGGGCAGGACCCCCTTTTAAGGTACAGCTGTTGGTGTGCTGTTGTGAGGCCACCTCCCTCCCCTCATACACCCCTGTGCCATTGTAGCCAGGAAGGCTTGTGCAGGGTAGTTAAAAAAAATGGGTCCTAAGAAGGGGCAAGGTAATAAAAAAGGAAAGCAGCCGGCCAAGCGCCCCAGCAAGAGGCCAACCCTTGAAGCTCCCCCGCAGGAAAAGGGCGATGAAGCTCAAACAAGGCAGGCCATTATGGCCCAGTTGGCAGCCTTGGAGGAGGCGAGGGGCTTGGCGGGCCCTTCTAGGAGGGCCACAGGCTTATTAGGATCCGGTAGAGCTGCCACCATCTCCTTTCAGAAGGAGGTGCTGGCTCGTCTTTCTGTTTTACAGGGAGCCGAAGGAAGTGGTGGGGCGCCAAAGGAAGGAGTGCCCCAGGAAGAGGAGCAGTCTGAGGAGCCTGATGCGGTGGTGGTGGTGCCGCCTGTGGGGGATGGTAAGTTTCCTGCGCCTCAGCAGGGAATGGTATGGCCATGGGGCCCGTGGGGGCCCAATGTAGCTTCGGCTTCGAGGCCAATGGGAGGAGCCCAGGGTGTAGGGGCCAATTATTTGGGAACCGTGTCTCTTGTGGGGAGGCCGGTGGGTCCCAGTTCACTGCCGCAGGCAAGTACTTCTACTGCAGTTCCAACACCTGATAGTTCTGGTTTTCCATGGGGTACAACACCTGGGAGCGATGGTTACGGTGGCAGTCTCGGGTCAGGCGGCCAGGGGCCGGCAGTGTGTGTGCCCCCATGGGGATGGCAGCAAGCCTCAGCCGCGTCTCTACCATGGTCCGGGCAGCATGGTACAATCTGGGGCTTCCCACCTCACCCACCTGTTCCTTACGGTTCTTTGGACTTCCATGCTGTTCCTTTTGGGGACCCTGCCATGCCTCTGGGTGACCATCTCACAGCAGCAACCAGGGAAAAAATCCTGAAAGGTGAATTTGTGGATGTATTCAGTCTGTTATATAGAGAACTTGAGAAAAAATCAAAGGATGAGCTTGACGAGAAAGACAAGGAAAAGCTCAAGCGTCGTAAAGTTGATCGAACGTGGGCGAATTGGCTGCCCGGTTTTCTTATTTACGCGGGCGTCATTGCTAGGGCCCAACCGTGGAGAGCTGCCCCATTGTTCCAGTATTGCGATATTATATATCGCGCATATAATGACTTTGCTGGTGGGGCGTGGCTCCAGTATGATGAGCAGTTCCGCATGCGTGCGGCAGTTAATCCTTTCTTTCAGTGGAATCAAATTAACCAGCAGCTTTGGCTGCAGCTCATGTCGCCCGCAAAACCAAATGTTGGGGAGCGATCCGACAGCGGTCACTTAGTGCAAAAGACAACAGGTACGACCTTCTCTGGCACCCGCGTTTCCGCGGGGCAGTCGGTTCAGCCACGGCTGCTTTGCTGGGAGTTCACCTCCCAAGGTTCGTGCTCCAGGAAGGCCTGTAAATATAAACACGAGTGCCCGATTTGTGCCGGCCCTCACACCTTCACGGCATGCACTAGATCAAAACAGAGGTGGCCTAACAAGCGGACAGGCGGTGGTACCGGGCAACACCCTCCAAAAGGGCCCCAGCCCCATTCGTCTGAGGGTTCTTAAGCAGTGGTTGGAATTTTACCCTCGTAGGGAGGATGCATGTTACTTGGCGGAGGGGTTTTCAGATGGATTTAGAATCCCTTATGAAGGCCCTCGTACTCCATTTTTCTCCTCCAATCTGCGTTCAGTTAGGGGTTTGGAAAGCATGGTTAGGAAAAAGATTAGTAAAGAATGTGCGGAAGGTCGGGTGTTAGGCCCGTTTAAGTCTCCTCCCCTGCTGAATTTGCGGGTGTCCCCCCTTGGAGTGGTACCTAAGAAAGTAGCAGGGGAATACCGGTTGATTCACCATCTTTCTTACCCCAGGGGTCGATCTGTAAATGATGCCATCCCACCTGAGCTGTGTTCGGTAAAATATACTTCTTTTGACCGAGCAGTTCAGATAGTTCGGCGGGGTGGGTTAGGTGCGGAGTTGGCAAAGTGCAATATAAAATCAGCCTTTCGCCTCCTCCCAGTTCACCCCAGTGACTTCGAATTACTAGGTTTCGCGTTTGAAGGAAGTTACTATGTTGATAGGGCACTTCCTATGGGATGTTCAGTTTCTTGTTCGGCGTTCGAGCGTTTTAGCTCATTTTTGGAATGGGCCTTACGGTTTAGGACGGGAATCCAGGACACTGTTCATTATTTGGACGATTTTCTTTTTGTAGGCCCCGCGGGTTCTGGCCAGTGTTTGTTCCTGTTAACGGCTTTTGTGGAGTTGGCCAAGGAATTAGGGGTACCATTGGCTCCTGAAAAGACCGAGGGCCCTGCCACGGTCCTTACCTTTTTGGGCATCGAGCTTGATACGGTGCGCCAGTTTTCTAGGCTGCCCGAGGACAAGCGAGTGAGCCTTTTAGCTAGGATCCGAGCGGTTTTGGTTAAGCGGAAGGTCACCTTATTGGAGCTACAGCAGCTCGTGGGCCACTTGAATTTCGCCTGTAAGGTTGTGGCCCCGGGCAGGGCCTTTTTGCAACAATTCTGTGATGGTATGGTCAACCTGCGCTTGCCACATCATTTCACCCGTGTTACTTTGGAGATGCGGGAGGACCTTACGGTCTGGGAGGCATTTTTGCAGGATTTCAATGGAATTTCCTTCTGGTGCAGGGATATGCAGCTTGAAGCCGAGTTGCAGATAGTATCTGATGCCTGTGGTTCGATTGGTTTTGGTGTTTACTTTAGGGGGCACTGGTGTGCCGAGCAATGGCCACAAGATTGGTTGGGCACAGAGTTGTGCCGGAACTTAACGTTCCTGGAGTTTTTTCCGATTGTCGTTGCAGTGTTTCTTTGGGGCGAAGCCCTCGCCGATTCCATGGTTCACTTCTGGTGCGACAACATGGCCGTTGTCCATGTCGTCAACAGGTTAACCTCCAGGTCTCCTGCAGTTATGCGGCTAGTTAGGGCATTTACTTTGCGTTGCTTAAAATTGAACATACTGTTTTTAGCTAAGCACGTTCCTGGCATTTGTAACGGGGTGGCGGACGCTCTGTCTCGCCAACAGATGGAGCGTTTCCGTCAATTAGCCCCGGAGGCCGACCTGTTGCCCGAGCACATCCCGGCGGAGTTATGGCTGATTGGAGGGAAGAAGTGAGCCGTGCGATACACCTGGCCATAGCGCCCAGCACTAAAAGGTCGTATGACCAGGCGGCTAGCCAGTTTTTGTCATTCAGAACGGGGGCAGGATTACCGGAGGTGTGGCCCGTTCCTGTTGAACAGTTGTTGCAATTCTGTGTGCACCAGAAACAGTGGGGTTTGTCAGTTAAGTCTATTAGAGGCCAGATGGCGGCCCTGGCTTTTATGACTAAGGCCAGGGGGCACAGCGATGCCATTAAGGATTTTCGCATTCAGAAAATGTTTGAGGGATGGTCTCGCGAAGCTGGACCTAGGTCCGACGGGAGGCAGCCTATTTCGCCATCTATCCTGCGGGGGCTTCGAGCTTCTTGGGCCCTTGTTTGTGGGTCAGCTTACGAGGAGGCCCTTTTCCACGGTGCCTCATTGACGGCCTTTTTTGGGGCCTTTAGAGTATCCGAGCTGGTTTCACTCTCCCGCAATGATGTTTCTGCAAGGGCCCTGCAGTTTAGGGATGTTACTTTATTTAGCGATCGGGTGGAGTTTAGAGTCCGCCGTTCAAAGACGGATCAGAGGCAGCACGGCTGCACTGTTAGGATTGGAACTTGCGCTGAATGTGAGCTATGCCCAGTTACGGCAATAAAACATTATCTTGAATGGCGCGGCGCATCTGACGGCCCTCTTTTCCGTCATGCTGATGAAGCCCCCTTGACAAAGTACCAATTTTGGGCCATTACCAGCCGTGACTTGCAACATTTGGGCCTTGGTAGCCAAAAATTTGGTACCCATTCCTTTAGAATCGGGGCGGCTTCCACAGCCGCAGCGCTTGGATATGGTGGAGGTGATATCCGTCGAGTCGGGCGGTGGAAATCAGGGGCCTATCGAGGTTATATTAGGCCTTTGAGGTCTTAAGGCAGGTTTTGTCAACTTCCTTAGTCTCAGGGAACCTTTGTGGGTGCCAGGTATTATTACTGTTTCCAGTTCTAATAGTTTTCTCTTTTAGGGGCTGTGGCTGGCGATGAGAGGAGGAGGATCCTTATATGCGGCCACAGCATTGTCTTTTGGGCGGCACACCAGGCCCGACGGACGTCGATCGGTTCACAGCTTGGCCTGAGCGACAGGGCGGTGATCACCTGGCAAGGCCGCCGTGGTTTGAGGTGGCCTGGGCTCCTGCCTATGTTGTTCAGGGAGGTGGTTGGCCCTCCACCGCAGATTCTTGTAATTCATCTGGGTGAGAACGATTTGGGTCTGATCAAGGGCAAGGCCCTTTCGATTCAGGCCCAGTCAGACCTGGTTTTGATCAAAAAGCGGTGGCCGGGCGTCCTTATCCTGTGGTTGGCCATGTTGCCGCGCCGTGTTTGGCAGACGGCATGGGACCCTGAAGGTTTGGAGCGCGCCAGAATAAAGGCCAACCGTGCATTGCGCAAGGCCCTGTGTGCTGGGCTTGGGGATTACGTCCCCCATCCTGCAATTCAATCCAGTATGCCAGAGTTGTATCGTGAGGATGGTGTGCATTTGTCAGAAAAGGGCAACGAGTTGTTCTTAACCGACTTGCGGCAAGGGCTGGTTCGGGTTTTATAGTTGGGGGTACAGCGGCCTAAGCAGAGGCTTGCCGCTGTCCTTGACAGTTTGTGTTTGGCATTATGCTTTGGGGATTGGTGAGCTCCCGTAGCATCACGCCATTTGGTGCATGACTTCCTGGGGAACCGCAAGCTGTACAGCCCAAGGTTGGCTCCAGGGAGTCTGTAGGATCCCGGCACGTGGTGAGCGTCCGCATCCCAGCGGTGATCAAGTTGCCGGGCCGGCCGGGTCTGAGCCGTTTGGTTGGCTCACACCCGGGGCTCAGGGGGCTCGCCCAGTTTCAGGTCAAGGAGGTGGTCGGGATGACCCCTGGCTTGTCCTGTCCCCATGTTCTGCCCTTGCCGTTAAGTTAATAAAGTGGCCCTTTTAACCCAACTTGGTGTCTGCCTCGTTATTCCGCCTGGGGGGGCAATGTTCAGTCTCACAAACAAAAAATGCTCTGCAATAAAGTGGGATGGTAAAATAATACATATGGGTTTTTCAAAAAGATTTTGGTTAAAAAAGATCAAAAATGGGGGGGAGCATACTCTGCAGGCTCTCAGAAACTACTATGGTCAGATTCCAGGACTCACTTTTTGGTCAGAGAAAATGCTTTGGTTTTGCCCATCTCAAAAATATCATCAATTGACATTCCAATTTTCATCAGTTTCTCACCCAGGGCTTTCATCCAAGCTGATTTGTGGGTATCCCAATTTAAAGCGGCTACCATACTGTCTTCAGCACAGAGCTGTTTTAATTTCAGTTTGAAGGCAAATGGCCATGCTCTTGCCCTCAAGGGTATCTGTCCAAATTCTGCCCGTAATACGTTTGACACAGAGCAGGGGGCCCTGCTTCTTTCCACACCCCATCCTTTGCCACATTTAATGTTTTACTATTGTATTGTTCATTTTAAATGTTGTAAGCCGCCCTGAGCCTGCTTCGGCGGGGGAGGGTGGGATATAAATAAAATTTTACATTACATTTACATTACATATCACTAATTGAGGGGAAAGCTGGGCATGTGGGGTGGAGTCAGCTGCGTTCAAGGTAGGCTGTGCGGCGTCCTTCTGTCAAATGACAGCTCATGCATGGCTGGGCCAGTTTCCTTGCCTCCTTTGCTGGCTAGGCCTGAATAGGGGGGCTCAGGAAAGGAAACCCCCCAGGGCATCAACCCACTGTAACTTTTCCTAATGGCTGTAATGGCAATCCACCCTTGTAGGCGGGAGCAGATTGTGCTCAATTCCTTAGACTTGTTTGGCCAAGGTGCAGCTTGCCACAAAGTGTCATTCATTCTATTCCATACTTTTAAAGTATCTTTTACTGCATCAACTGTTCCACCATGCATCTGCCAGGCATTTATTGTGAATTTTTCTGAACCTCTGTGTATATACACACACAAGACATCTTTTACACGTTTTTCTATATGTATAGCATTCCACACTTCCATGTACAAATACAAATACTACCATATACAAATGTATACCCAGTGTGCACCACCCCAACCTCCATAAGAACATAAGAGAAGCCATGTTGGATGAGGCCAATTGCCCATCCAGTCCAACACTCCATGTCACGCAGTGGCCAATATATGTGTGTGTGTGTGTATACACACACACACACACACACACATATATATATATATATATATATATATACACACACACACACACACACTGTGGCTAATAGCCACTGATGGACCTCTGCTTGATATTTTTATCCAATCCTCTCTTAAAGTTGGCTATGCTTGTAGCCGCCGCCACCTCCTGTGGCAGTGAATTCCACATGTTAATCACCCTTTGGGTGAAGAAGTACTTCCTTTTATCCATTTTAACCTGATTGCTCAGCAATTTCATTGAATGCCCTCGAGTTCTTGTATTGTGAGAAAGGGAGAAAAGTACTTCTTTCTCTACTTTCTCCATCCCATGCATAATCTTGTAAACTTCTATCATGTCACCCCACAGTCGACGTTTCATAGGGAAAGTGTTCCAAACTTTTAATCATTCTAGTTGCCCTTTTCTGCACTTTTTCCAATGCTATAATATCCTTTTTGAGGTGCGGTGACCAGAATTGCACACAGTATTCCAAATGAGATCACACCATTGATTTATACAGGAGCATTATGATACTGGCTGATTTGTTTTCAATTCCCTTCCTAATAATTCCCAGCATGGCGTTGGCCTTTTTTATTGCAATCGTGCACTGTCTTGACATTTTCAGTGAGTTATCTACCATGACCCCAAGATCTCTCCCTTGGTCAGTCTCTGCCAGTTCACAACCCATCAACTTGTATTTGTAGCTGGAATTCTTGGCCCCAATGTGCATTACTTTGCACTTGGCCACACTGAACCTCATCTGCCACGTTGACGCCCACTCACGCAGCCTCAACAGATCCCTTTGGAGTGCCTCACAATCCTCTCTGGTTCTCACCACCCTGAACAATTTAGTGTCATTTGCAAACTTGGCCACTTCACTGCTTAATCCCAACTCCAGATCATTAATGAACAAGTTAAAGAGCATGGGACCCAGTACTGAGCCCTGCGGCACCCCACTGCTTACCGCCCTCCACTGCGAAGACTGCCCATTTATACTCACTCTCTGCTTCCTATTAATTAGCCAGTTTTTGATCCACAAGAGGACCTGTCCTTTTACTCCATGACTCTCGAGCTTACTAAAGAGCCTTTGATGAGGAACTTTATCAAAAGCTTTCTCGAAGTCAAGGTAAACAACATCCATTGGGTCCCTTTTGTCCACATTGGGTCCCTTTTGTCCACATGTTTGTTCACCCCCTCAAAGAACTGTAACAGGCAAGATCTTCCCTTACAGAACCCATGCTGAGTCTTCCTCAATAACTTGTGTTCATCAATGTGCCTACTCATTCTGTCCTTGATAATGGTTTCTACCAACTTTCCCGGTATTGAAGTCAGACTGACTGGCCTGTAATTTCCCGGATCTCCTCTGGAACCCTTTTTAAAGGTGGGGGTGACATTTGCTACCGTCCAGTCCTCAGGAACGGAGGCAGATTTCAATGAAAGATTACATATTTTTGTCAGGAGATCCACAAGTTCAACTCTGAGTTCTTTCAGAACTCTTGGATGTATGCCATCCGGACCTAGTGATTTATTAGTTTTTAATTCATCCATCAGTTGTAGGACCTCCTCTCTTGTCACCTCAATTTGACTCAGGTCTTTCAACACCCCTTCCAAAATTAGTGGTTCTGGAGCGGGCAAACACTTCTCATCTTCCACAGTGAAGACTTAGGCAAAAAATGCATTCAGCTTCTCAGCCATTTTTCTATCCTCCTTCAGTAATCCTTTGACCCCTTGGTCATCCAAGGGCCCCACTGCCCCCCTGGCTGGTTTCCTGCTTCTAATATATTTGAAGAAATTTTTATTGTTGGTCTTTATATTTTTTGCAATATGCTCCTCATAGTCCCTTTTAGCCTGCCTGATCACAGTCTTGCATTTGATTTGTCACAGCCTGTGTTCCCTTTTATTAATCTCACTTGGACTAGCTTAAAGGAGTCCTTCTTACCTTTTACAGCTTCCATTACTTTGTTTGTTAACCATGCAGGCCTTTTCTTATACCTGTTTGTGCCTTTCCTAACTTGTGGTATATATTTTAACTGAGCTTCTAGGATTGTAGTTTTAAATAGCCTCCAAGCTTCCCCAAGGGTTTTGACTTTCAGTTTCCTATTCACATGCCTCCTCATCTCAGAGAATTTACCCCCTTTAAAGTTAAACGTGGTTGTGCTGGTCTTTTGGGGCAACTCCCTATTTATACAAATGGTGAAATCAATAACATTATGATCACTGCTCCCAAGCGGTGCGATCACTTTTACATCTCTCACCATTATTTAGGACCAAATCCAGGATCGCCCCACCCCTGGTAGGTTCTGTGACCATCTGCTTCATAGCACAGTCATTGAGAGCATCTAGAAACTCAATCTCTTTCTCTCGACCTGAACACATATTGACCCAATCAATCTGTGGGTAATTAAAATCACCTATTACGACACAGTTTTTATGTTTAGCCACTATCTTTAATCCTTCCATCATATTATAATCATCCTCTATCTTTTGATTTCGTGGGTGATAACAAACTCCCATAGTTAAATTTCCTTTTGGGCCCTCTATTTCGACCCAAAGCATTTCTATAAGGGAATTTAATTCTTTGACCTTTGTCTTTCTGGACTGTATACCCTCTCTGACATACAGAGCCACCCCACCTCCAACCCTTCCCTCCCTATCCTTCCGATATAACATATCCAGGAATCACCGTGTCCCACTAATTCTCCTCATTCCACCAAGTTTCTGAAATTCCCACAATGTCTATGTTTCCCCCAAACACTAAACATTCCAACTTACCAATTTTACTTCAAACACGTCTAGCATTTGTATACAAACATCTATAATTTCCCAGGCAAGTTAGGCTCGCAACCTTCCTCCTGCTGCCTCGAGACTTTGGCAGACACTCTATACTGTTTGTCACCATCTCAGTGGACATCTCCTGTCGGCTTCCCCCCAAGATTTAGTTTAAAAACTGCTCTGCCACTTTTTTGATTTTAAGCGGCAGCAGCTTGGTTCCATATGGGGACAAGTGGGGACCATCTCTTTTGTACAGCTCCCGCTTGTTCCAGAAAGCATCCCAGTGCCTAAGAAACTTAAACCCTTCCTCCCTGCACCATCGTCTCATCCACACACTAAGACTTCTGATTTGTGCCTGTCCCTCCAGCCCTGCATGTGGAACAGGTAGCACTTCTGAGAAGGCTACCTTGGAGGTCCTGGCCTTAAGTCTCCCGCCTAGCAGCCTAAATTTTTCCTCCAGGAGCTCACGACTGCATTTCTCCACACTGTTGGTGCCAACTTGCACCATGACCACTGGCTCCTCCCCAGCACTGTCTATCAATCTATCTACAACACACGTAATGTCCTCTACCTTTGCACCAGGCAGGCAAGTCACCATAAGGTCAGTACACGGTTTTGCCACCCAGCTGTCTACTTGCCTAAGGATTGAATCACCAACTAACAAGACTCCCCCTCTCTCCCTGCCCAGGGATGGTTCCTTGGCAGAAAAGAATACCCGCTCACCAACTGAAGAAGAGGTCCCTTTTGAGGGTGCATTCCCCTTATCCTCACCACGGTGCCCTGTTTCCTCTCGACCCTCATGCTCCCTGGCAGCAACGGGGCTGCCACATTCAGAGTGGGGTTCATCTAATACGTCCCCAAGAGTCTTCTCCGAGTGCCTAACTGACTGTCTCTGCTTCTCCAGGTCAGTCACCTCGGCCTCAAGAGTACAAACTCGTTCCCTGAGTATCAGGAGCTCCTTGCATCTAACACACCCAAGACTTCTGTCCTGTGGGCAGATAATCATACATGTAACACTCAGTTCAAAACACTGAAAAGCCCCCACCCCCCTGCTGGCATTCTACCTTCATGATAGCTTTTTAAAAATATACAGTCCCCTTTTAAATCCTGTTTGTTTATGTGGCTCTCCTTCTGGAGGGTCTACTTACCTTATTGGGAACACAAGAAAAATAAGGATCTGGGTTCCTGGTCCTTACACAGCCCCCAGGCTAAGAGCCACAGGGCAAGAACCCTTTATCTCTCGCCCTTCGGCTCGTGCCTCTGGCAAGGTGCAGCTTAATAATGCAAAGAGGGTGGGGCCTCAGTCTGCCCCAGGAACACAGCCACTCCTAATCAATCAGCAACAATCACCTTCAGCCCACTCAAACCAAACAAACAGCAGTTCCCCAGCAACCACAAACTCAGAATTTTCAGCAATCACACAGTCACACAAACTCAGAAATTCTCAGCAACACCCCCAGCTGTTTAGAAAGCCAAACCTCACCTTATAGCACTTCTTATCTGCTCTCTCTCAGAGCTCTCTGAAATGTGCTCAGCCTCTGGCAAGGCGCAGCTTAATCCAAAATCTGGTACTCACCAGATGAAAATGGATAAATGGAAATCCATTTTGCCATATGGACAGTTCACATCAGAATGGCATATGAATTGTTTGCTGTTGCCCCAGAAGGTTGGACCAGAACCAACATGTTAAAATTAAATCAAAAGAGTTTCCAGCTAAACATTAGGAAGAACTTCCTGACAGCGGTTTCTCGGTAGAACAGGCTTCCTCGGGAGGTGGTGGTGTCTCCTTCCTTGAAGATTTTTAAACAGAGGCTAGATGGCCATCTGGCAACAATGCTGATTCTGTGAATTAGGCAGATCATGAGAGGGAGGACAGGAAGAGTTGTGTCAGTGCTTAGTTCTTGCGGCTCCTTCTTGGACACCTAAGGAAATGCTGATTGACACTTTGGGATCAGTCTGAAATTTTTCTCCAGGACAGATTGGCGAGGGATCCTGGAGGTTTTTCCCATATTCTGGGCATGGACCAGGGGTCACTGGAGATGTATGTGTGGGGGGGGAAGTATTTGTGAATTTGCTGCATTGTTCAGGGGTTTGACTATTAGACCCTGGAGGTCCCTTTCAACTCTATGATTCTATGATCTACCCCAGAGTGCACTACAGCAACTGCAGTCTCTCCCAGCCAACCCCTGCAAGCTTCACAAAGTCATGAATCACCTCAACCCTGTTGAAGCACTCCTTGCATGTGCAGCACCTTTAAGAACTACTAGCCTGCTCTTGAAAGGGTGGGACTTGCATCTCCACCTCCTTGAAGTAGTGTTTAAGGCCTTTTTTCATCCTTAGCCTGTGCTGAAGCAACATCTGAGGTGCAGTAGTGTTGGCCACTTATAGTAACTTGGCTACTGCCCTGACTCCAGGACCTCAGCCTTGAACAGGAGTCTACAACATGATCCCATCAAAAATTACTACTGACAGAAGGATCTTGTTTGTTTATTTAAAGTACCTATACCTTGCTTTTCTTTTTAGTTGCTTTCCATCAGCAGAGTTTGGTTTTCTAGCCTCCCCCTCACCATTCCAGCCCCAATGTCTCCTGAAGTGCTGTCCTGAGGCATGGAGAAAACCCAGCAACAGTGGGAAGGGGAATTATGAGTACACAGTGGGAGGGGTGATGGGAGAGAAGGTGGCCTGGGATAGCCAGTCTCATCAGATCTTAGAAGCTTAGCAGGGCCAGTACTTGGAAGAAACACACCTTGGAAAACTCTGCAGAAGAAGGCAATGGCAACCCACCTCTGCTTCTAATTTGCCTTGAAAACCCCTTGCTGGGGTTTCCATAAGTTGGCGGCAACCTGATGGCACCATACACACAGAGAGACAATGGAGAGGGAGACTGAGCAAAAACCACTCTTTCCTGTGGATGGAAATGCTCAGCAGGATCCAACCTATTCACTACTTATTGCTTCACACTTCCTGACTTATTGCACCACAACCTCACAATTCCATTTTACTGTGTCACAGTTTGCTGAGTTTTAGTGCATTGTTTGCTTCCTTCTTATCCAATGTACAATCACTGCATTGATGTCCTCCCTGATTCTCCTTTCAATGACTTAGGGATGCCTGCTTGAATATATTACCTTATGGCAAGTTCACAGATGACTTTCTTTTTGTTCATCAGACATAACTACTTCCCCATAGCTGTAGTAACTTCTTTAGCATTTGGAGAAGATTAAACTAAATACATCTTGCCAACGGCAAACAGTCAAAGGGTAACTTTCATTTTAATTACTACAGACATAAAAAAGGAGCTCTCTGAGAAGTCTGTCAATTTGGAGCTATATATAGCTCTTTGAGGAATTCCTTAGTGATTTCCCTGCTTAAACAGATTTCCGTTAAAATACATTTGTTTTTTTTTGTGCAGGCCTGGAATTATTGTAAAATCAAATGCTCATTTTTCAAAGGTCTCATCTGAATTAGAAATGCTGGCACAGTCTGTAGCATACACACATCCTCTTTACTGTTTGGACTTTATTGAATCGCTTGAGAAGAGGAAACAGATAGGCTTAAAGAAAAGATTGACTTTGCATTATAAAGCTGATGTTCCATCCCCCCTACGCAAAAGCTCATTTCTGTAAAATATAGTCATTACTGAACACTCTGCCCAGTGTAAGTCATAAGAGCATAAGAATGTAAGAAGTAGGGATGTTACCAGATTTTGTGAACACATTATTTCAATTCATATATCCCAGTTTCTAACATGGGTTCTTCCTCCTTGGGATGAAACTACGGTTGGCTCCCCATCACCACCATAGTAATGACATTCAATAAAATTGCTACTATTAAATTTGACCCTGGATTTATGGGTTAGTTGCAAAAATGATGAGAAAGAAACAAGTGGGAACACTAGCAATTAGAATGTTGGAGTAAAAAATCTCATAGCTGCAAACTGGAAAAGGACATATCATACATCCCTATTGAGAAGATTGCTATTGGACCAGACCAGAGATCCATCTAGTCTGCAGCCAAAGCCAGCTGGATGTTTCTAAGAGCTCCTTGTGGGAAGTCCAAATGGGGATTCAGCAATTCACAAATCTAAAAGATGATAGATAGAGTGTGGTTTTCTAGCCTCTCCCTCACCATTCCAGCCCCAATATCTCCTGAAGTGCTGTCCTGAGGCATGGAGATAGATAGATAGATAGATAGATAGATAGATAGATAGATAGATAGATAGATAGATAGATAGATAGATAGATAGATAGATAGATAGATAGATAGATAGATAGATAGACAGACAGACAGACAGACAGACAGACAGACAGACAGACAGACAGACAGACAGACAGACAGACAGACAGACAGACAGACAGACGGACGGATGGACAACCAGCAAAGTAACAGGCAGAAAATCCCATTGTCTCTGAACACTGACCTTCTCTAAGTGATAATTCCATTTACCTATTAATGGTTAATTGTCATTGAGAAGCCTATCCATCATAAATCTGTCTATTTGCTGCTGAGCACTATCTAAACTAGAGGCCATTGCCATGTTTGGGGCAGCAAATTCCATAAATTTATGTTATATGAAGTACTATCTTTTGTCTTCCCAAAATTTGTGGTGATCAGTTTCTTTGGCTGAGTTCTGTTATTACAGGGAGGGATTTAAAAAAAAAAGTGTGTTTTCTCCAAACTATGCCTATTACCTCTTGTCTTTTTTTCTAAGTTATAAATGTCCCCTATGTAATTCTTTATTAGAAAAATTCCCAGTCCCTTGATAATTTTGATTGCCCTTTTCCAGCTGTTTCATCCCTTTCATATTCCAACAATAGTTTCTCCATAGGTTTATATTTTGTTTAATGTTTATTCTGCCCGTCCTGGGAGCCCTCAGAATGATGTACATTGTCTGTTCCTGCACTGTATCTTCACAACAACCATGTGAAGTAAATTAGGCTTAGAGAAAGTGACACCACCTGAGCATCATGGTTATAGTCCAGCACTCTGAACAACTGCTCTATAAAAGGTATTTTTAGTTTTATTTTTGGTCCATTTCTGAATCATTCCTAATATAGAATTTGTTTCTCTTTACCCAAATTGTGCTAGGTGACTGCTCCTTGATCCTAAATATTTGTTCTCAATAACCTGACTGGGATCTCAGGAAGATTTAATGCTTCTGCAATTGACAGCTTGGTGCAAGGGTCTTCATGATTCAATGTCCCCATCAGAACAGGAGTATAGGAGGCCAGCAAAGAGAATACTTCCTACTGTCATGATGCTGGCCTACTGAGAATACCAAAAGATGCTGCCAAGGGACAATCCATGGCCACTGCAACTGAATGGAATTATTTGGCTTGGTAACAAGAAGTTAGAGAAGACCCTGATTAAATGGTTAGGGAGCCTGAAACCTCAGAAGATTCCTCAGTCCTTGTGGATAAATGGTTAGAAACAAGTCTTGCACTGCCACTAAGTAGCTCTGAAGGAATGCCTCCTAATGGGCACTCCAGTGTGATGCAACATAGATTGCTGCAGTTAGATTTACCCCTTTCTTGAAGGGATACAGGGATATGACAACATACATTCCTGTTTGAGATAAGCTTCCCAATCTCTGTTGGTAGGAACTGCATTAGCACCCAGCAGGCTAGATGTCTGAGACTATTTGTCAGACCATTAAAGGCCACAGTTTCTTGAAGAACTGCTACTACTATCAGTCTTTATGACCCATACTGAACTGGGGATGAGGTTAAAACATTTGAGAAGCTTATGGAATGGATTCATTCTTCTATAGCAAAACTCCTAGGTGGATTCCAGAATCCAAAAATGTGTCAGTAGAGGTTTGGGTTTCTTCTGAAAATGTGAATAAGATATGTTCCAGACATACAGTAGCTATCTGAACCCTCTTCTTCATCTTCAATTAATTTTGAGACAAACCAGTTAAAAAAAATCACTGTGGGGCATATTTGTTAAACAAGTTCAGCTCATTTTTAAACACAGTTGAAGTACTAGCTTCTCAAAGTTACTGAAGTTAGAGCTTGTTCATCATTGTTGTTCAGCATTTCCAGATGTTCTGAAAGGTGAACAAATGAAGATTTTGGACACAATTAATGGTTCCCACTGGAGTTGGGACATATTGGTATGTCATTAGATTGCTTGGAAATTGTTAGTAGATGTTAGGAGAGGTGTATCTCCAAGGTGAGAGGAGGGGTGCTATATTGGGCAAAAATAATTTCCATTATAAAGATCAGACTTAGGATCATTGTGGTTCAAAAATAAATAAATAAATAAATAAATAAATAAATAAATAAATAAATAAAAATAACTCTTGTTATGGTGTCTGCTGCATTATATTGGACTGCATAAGTTCATTACATCCATTATTCCTATGATGCCTAAACAAGTTTTCCTTAAGTGGAAGAAAACTTGTGTATTATATAATGGCCATTGTTCTGTTGTAATATCCATCAACATAGATGACACTTTACAGAAGAACACAGAGAGCTCCCTGCCTCAGGAAGCTTACAATATACATTTCATGAGTGAGCCAAGACATTTGGCACACAAAGCCTTCATTTGCTTGCACTATGGCAAGAATGAGCTTTAGTCAAGTAATAATCCATGAAGTCTTTAAACATCTGCTCATATAAGGACACTGTGCCAAAACTTGGCACTATCACTGAGGGAGGGAGGGAGGGAGGAAATCTTAGTTCAAAATTTCTGACTTCTTTCCAGGTTCTAATATCCTTCAACAACTTCAGTGAAGTGTAGTTATTAACCTTGAAGTACTTAAGCATTTAATCCTGTAAACAGTTACTGACTCAACGTGGATTTATTGAAGATGGCATATTAATATCATGGTATGCTATATCAACTCCAAAGACCGGCTTATGAAATTTTATGATGGAATGGATTACTGTTAAGGCACTCCCTCTATCCTGGAAAACGACAGCGCTGAGCCAAATTCATTAAGATGTTCTAGGATTATATAAAGTTGTAAATTAGTACAGCGGTATCTATGAACTTAGGTAGGGAGGTATATGATGGCTTGAGTGCATATCCTAGTAAAAGTTAGGGCAGTATTTAATCACTGCAAAATTAACAACAAAAGATTGTCAGTAGGAATTCCAATGGAGATGCCTGTACTTTCTATGTTGACTGAATTTGGCACCCAGAATGTTACACCCACCCCAAATTTTATATTCTCAAATTCAGACCCCAATTTTTGATTCTTTAGAGGAAACTGAAATATATAGTTGGTAGGTTATGCTCTTATCTGTTTTCTGTTATATTAGTTGCTACACTTACAGTTTCTTTGAACCTGTTGTAATAAGGTTTTAATAGAACTATGTCCCTAGGTTAGTTTGCACCACAGAATAAATTCTCTTTAAAGTTGCTGGAGTAGCTTATTTCCTGGTACCAAGCATTCTTTGAAGCCAGTACGGGACTTATGCAACAAATGCTGAAAGAAGTTGCCTCATGGCTAGACCCACCCACATCGCAAAAATGTCAGCTCTTATTAGGATTGGTAGAGCCTGGAGATCTTTCATAATCACAACTGATCTCCAGTGACCAGTTCCCTTAGAGAAAATGCCTGTTTTGGAGAGTGGACTCCGCCACATTAAAAATCACTGAGGTCCCTCCTCTCCTCCAACCATGCCCTCCCCAGGTTCCACCCCCAAATCTTAGTAATTTGCCGGTCCAAAGCTGATTACCTTAGCTGTTATATTTGTTGTCTAAAAGCCTATGTGCTACGTAGACTTTATTGAATAAATGAAGGTTACATTTTGTCCCGTTCTTACTTCTAGCCCAAATGAATGCCCCCCCCAGCACAAACTGGAAAAAACAGGAAGTTAATATTATGTAAAAAAAACCAAGTTGAGGAGCATGTTGCTAAAAATATAAACAAAAAACCAATGTTATAATTGTTAAATCCATAAACAGGAAATCAATGAGAGAAGTATTTGAATATTAAGCAATAGAGGAATGCAAGGACTCCTGAATCTAGGTAGAAACAAATGTGGAGAAGCTAGATGTGTGTGTGCTAGTGTGTGTGTTGGTGTACTGGGGAAGATGTTAGGCTGTCACCAACTCCTAACTTGCTTCATGTATGAGAAAGGGGAGTTCAAAGGACAAAATCAAATAGACAAGAAATGAAGTTCTAGCCAGGGATGAGCAAATATTTCTTATTTTATTTTTAAAAATCTTCATTTAGATAGTTGTTAATACTTTTGGTTCCCTACTTCCCTTATTTTTTTCCCTTTGGCTTGTAGATTTGTCTATATCGAGTGTTTATTAAGTACAATATATACATTATGTTTTATGCATACTGTGTATCATAGTGGATTTGTTGATACTTAAATGATGTTATCGGTGATGAAACAGGAAGTAATACAAATTTTTAAAAAGAAGTTATTGGTTCAGTTCAAACAAGAGAAATGCAAAAGTAAAATGGTAATTTTTCAGATCCAAATATGAAATCTCACAAATTCAAAATCATCCCTAGTTAAGGCTTTTTTTTTTTTTCCAAATGAGTAACTTGCCTCAGTTTTGATGTTCTTAAGGGAGCAGGTTTCTCTCTTGCTTCTCTGCAGCATTGTGGTGCATTCAGTGTTCTCCAATCTTTCCCAGACCTGCTTTGTCATAATATTTTTTAAAAGATAGCAGCTAAGGCTGTATGGCTGCCAAGTGAGCAGGAAAGTTCAGATTTTTCCGGCCTAACTACATGACAGCTATTTTCCTTACACTGTACCCACAGAGGCAATTTCCTTCCCCCACCACTAGGGAGCTTTTTAAAAAATGGCAATTAAATATTGTTATAACATTATAATTATCTGTGTATCAAGTTCTCTGAGTTCGCAGGTTTCTTTAATAAAAAAAAAAAGTAAGTCCCTAACAACTTTTGTTGCAGAGAAATAAGGAGAAACCTGTCACTGCAGTGACAGGGGCTAGAAACTATCTGATACAGATTGTTATAGTGTTACAGTGGATTAAGTTTTCCAATATTATTTTAAAAATCTGAAGCAGCTCTGGTGGCTTCAGGGGGGTAGCTGCTGCAGGAGCAAGGAAGCTATTCTGAAACCTGCCGTGTGGAAGCCCCATTGCTCTATCAGCAGCAGCCACAACAGTGTGGGGAAGCTACAAAAGCCTGCCCCCGTATGGGAAACGTCTTATTCTGTTGACATCCCTGTTGACAGTTGCTTGGGTCACATAGTGCTGGCTATGTATGATGTTTGCTCAAAAGCAAGTCTCATTTTATTCAGGGTGCATAAGTTTTCATCTCAAGTGAGTGTGTGGAGCTATTTCCAGTGGATATATCCTTTGTATTCCTCCTGTGAGGTTTCACTTGGCTTGTCTTCTTACGTTCCTCAACTCATATGTGTATACTGAAGATCAAGCTGTTTGCAGTTTGCACGATGAGATGGTCTGTGTGCTGTTCATTGCAGGTTGCAGAAGTGTACTTTCACATTGAACACTGAGCTGTGAAAGAGAAGCACCTTGTTCAGATCTAGTCTGTGCCATGAACTCAGCAGGTAGCTTCAGGCAAACTATGATAATAATTATGACAATGCTCTTAGAAGGGATTGTTATTGAGAAAATACCAGTGAAGTGCTTTGAACACACTCCCAATGAATAGGACTGTTATTACTGCTGTGTTCTGGTCTGCAATGTGGCATTGCATTCATTTTCAAATGACGGCATGCCATGACACTAGTGTCATTCTTGTGTCTGTAGAGATCAAGATCCTGCATGGACACTAAGGCATCAACAAATACAAAAAAAAATACTGTGTTCTGGCTGCAAAGATACTGAAGATATAGTAGGGAAGTCTGGAATGTGTCAGAAATGTGAACAGTAATAATTAGAATGTCAGTTCCATTCAGACCCATCATGTAGGGTTGCCAAGTCCAATTTAAGAAATATCTGGGAACTTTGGGGGTGGAGCCAGGAGACTTTGGGGGTGGAGCCAGGAGGCATCGGGGTGGAACCAAGATCAAGGCTGTGACAAGCATAATTGAACTCCAAAGAAAGTTCTGGCCATCACATTTAAAGGGACAGCACACCTTTTCAATGCCTTCCTTCCATAGGAAATAATGAAGGATAGGGCACCTTCTTTTGGGGCTCATAGAATTGGACCCCCTGGTCCAAACGTTTTGAAACTTGAGGGATATTTTGGGGAGAGGCACTAGATGCTGTACTGAAAATTTGGTACCTCTACTTCAAAACACAGCTCCCCCAGAGCCCCAGATACCTGCAAATCAAGTCTCCATTATTTTTATGGGAATAAATCTCTATAGGGAATAATAGAGTTCCCAGCAGACATTTCCCTCCCCTCCCCCCACTTTCTGACGACCCTGAAGCGGGGGGAGGGTCTCCAAACTGGGGGATCTCCTGCCCACACCTGGGGATTGGCAACCCTACCATCATGGCATTCCAAAGGTAATAGACAATTGCACCACAGTTCAAAATTAGGGAATTTATGACTTCCCCATGCAATAGAGGACTGTAGATATTGCAAGGCTAGCTGAATGTGGTGTGGGTCAGTGGTGTAGGGAGGGGGGCGGGTCACCCCAGGTCTGGAGGGTCTGGGGGGCCCCTGCATTGCCAAGGGGGGGTCCCCGCTCACCTGCCGCCGGCTGCAAGTTGGCGCAAAGTTCGCCGGGCGACGCAGAAGGGCCCCTCGTGCTCGGCCGTCCTCCCCGTGAGAGCCCCGCAAGTCAAGTGAGGCAGGCAGCTTCCCTGCGCCGCCTTTTCTCCTCGCGCTCGCTCGTTCTGCCTGCCCGGAAACATTTTAGCGCCGCAAAACGCTTCGCTGCGGTCGTGCCATTTAACACTTTGAAGTTCGCGCAAGAGAAGACTTCTCCCCCCTCACTTCCGGTTCCAGGAAGGAGGGAAGGAGGTCTTCTCTCGCGCGAACTCCAAAGTGTTAGACGACGCGGCTACAGCGAAGCTGGTAAGGTCCAGTTTCTGCGCTGCTTGGCTCGGCACGATGGGAGGGAGGGAGGGTGACAATGACAGAGCACCATGCTGCATTGCAGTGCTGGGGAGAGAGGGAAGATGGTGGCGGGAGGGGGGAATCCAAGCCTCGTCACGGGGGGGGGGGGCAGGTGACGAGACTGCGGCACGGGGGGTGGAGGCAAATTTTGTGCTCCCACTCTGCCAGCCCTGGGGCAGTGGTGGGTGAGTCAGCCCTGATGCCAGTCCCCGGTACCAAGAAGGTTGGGGACCACTGTGCTAGAGAGTGATGTGGAATTCACAAAACAACTTAACCCTTTTTTTTAAAGTATCACATGCTAGCAGAGTGTCATGAAGGTAGTCCTGGGAGCTCTCCTGTGCTGTTTTGGGTTGCCATGGCAAAGGCAACTCCAGGCAACAATGCCACGACTATGTGCCTCACATACAAGCTTGTATGAAGCTTGCAAATGTGCTTATTGCCTATTCTTAAGCATCAAGTGTCTCACCTCACTCAAGGGGCATGTAAAAAATGTTTTTTTTTCCAATTCAGGATATGAAAAACATTAGTTTTCCCAAATACCAATATTGGTATTATATTGGGACTTGGGCACACATTTGGAAAACTTGCTGAGTTTACTTGCCAAGTCATATCAATTGAACTCAGAAGGGATTTAAACTTTAAATGCCTTCTGAGTTTACAACTCGGTAAGTGAATTCTTATCTGTGGTGGCCATCTTGCGGAAGTGACATCACCGGAAGTGACATCATATCCTGTTTCTGGCGGTGTGCACACACATAGGGGGGCCCACATAAATCTTGGGCCCCAGGCCCCGAAAGCCCTAGCTACGCCCCTGGTGTGGGTATTCTTTTAAAAAACACTTTTTTAAAAAAGGAAGTGGGAGAAGACAGGAGTCTTAGCCCTGCTTAATTATCGAATGTCTTAATTAGAGTGTGGAAAGCAGCATGCCAAACTTTTCCACAAGAGGAATATAAACAGAATTGTCCAGACATGGGATGGAAACAAAAAACAACAGCTGTTAGTTACTAAGGAAGAATTTGGTAAAGTACGGTACAAATTGTCAGACCAGCAGTGATCCAGGAAGAGTTCCTTAGTGTACTTTGTAATCACAAATGGAAGTCATGCTCTACAGAAAAAAATAAATAATGAAAATGCAATTCAGGTTGAGAATGCAACATCATGAGATGAGATGACTGGAGGAGCTAGATTTAGATATAAGTATTGTATAGTGGCATACCTAGCCTGTTTGGCACCCAGGGTGAATATTTTTACACTCCCCTCATTTTTTTTTTTTTTGCCATCATGTCATGGCTGACTTAGGGCAACTCCATAGAGGTTTGGAGATGGTTTGCCATTGCCTGCCTCCGTGTTGGCCCAACCAGAGCATTGTTGCGCGATGTTGGTGACTTGATGATCTCAAGTGACATCATCATGTTAGGGGCATCACATGATTATTTCCTGTTTGGGGGTGGGGTTTCCCCCACCGGCCAACTGACTGGAGGTGGATTGGCACCCCAAAGACCAGGGATCCTCTGGTTGGACTAGGGGTCTGGCAACCCTATTATTGAGAGAGTTGCCTCAGCTCCTGAGAAGAGCAAGAGAAAGGTTTCTCTTCTTCCCATGTGTTCAGTTCTATAACAGATCAAGGCATCTTCACTTTTTACTTCCTTTGTCTCTAATCTCAACCCACACCCAGAAGGTATTACCAGGTGGGCTTGAGCCATGGTGCTTATCCCTGGCATTGCCTGAGAGAACATAAGCTGGAGGACAAGCCTCTCAGCAAGACCAAGAGCTCTCTGCTTACTGTTGATCTGACATGTCCATCTCTTTCCCCCTACAAATTAGGCACACAATCATTTTCAAATTGTACAGGTTTCCATATCTACTAGTGGTAATATCTAAACAGGTAACTAAATGATGATGTTATGTCGAATCAAGAAATGTCAGAATAATAGTTCACACATCTGATATAAAACATGTCCATATTGTGATGACCTGATTATCTCCCAGGATTTTGGAAAGGTCCTTATTATCCAGGAGCTGGGAAGTCCCTGATTATTTTAAATCTGACCCTACAACTTTAAAACAGCTTTGGAGCTGCTCTCTCTCACAATTATAATTCCCAGAGTTCTTGAGTGAAACCAGGACTTTTCTGCAAGTTTGAAACTGCTTTGCATTTGATAGTTGAATTGTAGCTAATGGGTGCATATCATTACTGCTTAATTTCTCTGATCTGACCAAACTACTTGTGGGCTGGATCATTCCCAATAATAACAACATTGTTGGACTCAAAGTTCTAGGAAAGAAAACAGAAGTGACTTTTTCTTATTGTGACCATCATTAGGGTGGACCTCCTTGTCACTCTTTCTTCTTCTTGCCTTGGCAGTATATAGGTGCACAGAGAGTCAAGGATGATGTTAAAATGTAAGATGGTTAAGCGTTATGCTTGGCAAACTTCTCCATTCAGATCTATATTATACACGATGGTAAATAGATTATAGCGTAATCAGAGGCAATTTTGTTCACAGCAAATCACTTCAGTACTCATACTGACCAGAGAATTTCTCTGTGTTGATTTTTGCCAGTTCCCTGCTCCCATGGCAGGCCTAACTTTCCTCTTATCCCCTAGCCAGCAGCATTTTGAGCGGAATTTTGGATGGCAGCAGAAGGGAGGGTGGGAGGTCATGCACCACAGACAAAAATACATTCCACCCTAAGATACCTTCCAGTGAATTGAAGCCATTGTCATGCTCTGTGTTTGGTATTACAAAATGGCACACTAGAAACAAAATAGTTAAGGGAACCAAGCCAATCATACTGTGGACCAGATACTACCTGTGATCACCTAGCCATCTTCAGCTGCACTGAAATCTTCTTTCTTTGTATCTTAGGATGTGTTATGTCATGTTGAGCTAAAACTGGAGTTAAATTAATACCACCATTATTATGAATGAATGTTCGTTTAGTACTATCAGTTATTTATTTTGTACTGTCAGAAGAAAGAACCTGTCCTGTAGAGAAGAAAGGAAGTCAGGTAATTGTCTCTTCTTCTTTTTTTAAACTAGCAAGCAAGCACATATCCTTGCTGATTTCTGTTTCTGTTACTCTCTGATGCAATGCTGTGTTTGGCAATGCTGTGTTTGGCTACTGCTCTACATCTGGGTGGGTTGCTCAGCTTTTTAATAACATTTTATTGCAAGCTGGTTTAACTGATGGCCAGTACTTTAGGGGGGAGCCTAGAATTTCTAATCCTAAGGGTGTGTTTACTGTATATTATTTTAGTGTTAATACTATTATTTTATGGTCTTAATTCTGGAAGCTTCCTCACAAGTCATTATACTGAGAGGCAGGCTATCAATAAATAGCCATAATGATTTTACGTACTCTATTCTGATTGTTAGCTAAGTAAGTGGAGAAGCAAAGGGCTATAAGGGTCACTATTATAGCCACAACCCTGGTCATTAGAAATCATCCTCCATCTGTCATTGGTTTTGAGGTTTCTCCAGACTTGCATGTTTCGGGTTTATTTTCCAAGCCAAAACATGCTTTAAAAAAAAATCAGCACAAAAGAAGATTTTCAAAAAATGACTAATGTTGTATCCATTTCCTAGTTCTGTTACATGGCACAATCACAAGAAGTGCAGGAGAAATTCAACCCTCAATAAAACAAATTATTCCAGTCTAAGAAATTGTTCAGTTACCTCTGCAAATATTGAGATTTTTTTTTTTAAATATTCTCTACATGAGCAGATTTCAGATTGGAAAAATAACAAAATATCTTGATCTGTCAATTCTGGTTTTGTGGCCAGTTTATTGTGGTGATGGGATTACATGTTCAGTTTTTTTAAGCACTGTTTAGGTCTTCCCTACATACTGAAAGATAGATGAGACACCCTCATGGTAATACGGCTTTTAACCTTTCCTCTCCTCTACCATGACGGCAGAGAATTACAGTAAATGATGGTTACCTTGTCTGTAGTATGGACAATTGATTTGACCTGACGGCTGCTGATGCACTAATGGACTTTGTGGTTGAATCCCTGGAGATATAAAATATGTCCAAGTGAATTGGGGTAGGTTAAAGAACAGACCTGTTTTTTCTCCCCCTTGGCTGACTCAAGTGATAATAGATCTTCCAGTTGTTCTGAACAGAAGATTAAAAGTGATCAATATCCAAATCATTTTTAAAAGTGTTGACTTCTCTAAATTTACTTTAGATGGAGGAAAAGTGGTTTCCCCAAACTAGTGAGAACAGTCTTTTGGTGGGGGGGGGGGGGGGCAGGAAGACTGAGATGAACCTTAGTGAGCTTTTTGTCCCTATGTCAGATTTTGCAACCATTTAGTGAAACAAGCTTTGCAAAGATTTCAAGGGGTCTTTTGAAAACTCATTGGAAAAAAATGAAGTGTTTTCCACTAAAAAGTCAACCCCATGGATAATTTTCAGCTCTGAGTTTCTCGACCAAGAAAAAAAGGGGAATTGTTTGGTTAAGTTTATTGAAACTGTAAAAAAAGAAATTCTCAGTAGGTCTAAACGAACAAATTCAGAGCTACCCCAAGTAGGTATGTAATAGTGACATAGAAATAATGTGAATTTTTATGGTGTCACAGCCATGCATGCTGCTGTCCTGGTTTTCATTGTTGGAAGACCATCTTGTATAACTGTAACATTGCTGAAGAGGGTTCCTTAGCCCATCAAGGTCTCCTTGCATTAAGTAGCCAGGATTACAGCAATGCAGGTGCTGTTGTCTTGGAAAATGAATTTATTTATTTATTTATTTATTACTTTAAATTTCTATCCTACCCTCTCCGCAAATGGACTCAGGGGGGCTAACAGTCAGTTCAAACATCCACAAATACATTTAAAAACGATAAAATACAACTTAAAACATTTTATGGTCCTGTTTAACTTCAGTATAGGCAGGATCTTCTGACAATGAACCTATAATGATCGTAATTCTTCAGCAGTGTAGGGTGGCAGTCCTCTTCCGGTTTAGATGTTGAAGGCCTGTCAAAATAGTTCAGTTCTGCAGAATTGAGAAAGATCCCGCAGGGCCCTTATGGACCAACATATTCCAGTTTATAGATCTGTGAAAGACAGGGTAGGGTGGAGAATACTCAGTCTGGTGGTTTCTAGGTTGCTTTGGTTTTTAATTGTACCCTAGTTGCATTAAAACCAAGGATCAAGGCTGTTGCTCTTCCTTGGACTGTGCAGTTTAGCTAAATAAGTTTTTATGCTTGCTTCTACCCCTGGGTCCACTCTCTGAAGTCTGCGCTCCACCCTCAGCTCTTTGTGGATACCAGAAATGTTTATTTTGAGAATTTGTAAGCCTACAGGCATATAAATTATGATTGGCACAGAGGGACAAGGAGCACAATAACAGCCCAATCCAGATCTTGCAAAAGGGTTGCTGGCTGGCCATCCCTGGTTTAAGGTAAACTTTCACTGTAAAATTTCACTGTTGGACTTTTGTTTTTGCTATGAAGTGGTGAATGCAAACCTTAACCCCTGGTAGAGTGTACAAAGAACAGCTGATGACCTCTCCAATTTGTCTATTCTTGTATTTGGAAACATAGTCAGGTGTTACGAATACTGAGCCATACAAAAGGCCAAAGTTGAACACTACATTATCTGAGTAGATGACACCTTATTCTTATTCCTCAACAATTTTAACAGCTCCTAGATCCTCTCAGCCTCTTTATGAACACAGATGTCATTTTAATGGGAGTCTTGCTGAAGTGACAAGAAGGTGACCTGTGGGTGAACTCAGGAGCAGGTGAGGCCTATCAGTTTCTAATTTGAAACTAGTGTCAGTCTTGAGGAATGGCTGGTATAATCACATTTGTAACTGATATATGCCATAAACTCCACAAACATTCAGAGTGTGTCTGCTATGGGCAATATGAAATTAACAATTCATGTTTATTGCTGTGAACCACAAACTAAATCAAATAAATTTCGTTAACAGTATCATCTCAATAATATGTGTGCACCTGTTTGTACATGTGTTTTCAGATGAAGATTTTAGTTTGGCACAGGGTTTGTGGGAGTCTAATTGGCTTAAGAAGTAAAATAGGGATATTTGGAATTTCTGTCTTCACCTAATGCAGTGGATGTGAGAATAAGGTGCATCGCTTCTTTCCATATTGTTAGTATGCTTTTCATGAGGAAGGTTGAGATTTTTATTCCCCACCCCAAATCAACCATACATTGTTGATCTGCTGTTTCCAAGGAAGGGGTGGGGAAACCAGACATGAGGAAACTACATAAGTCATCTGGGGCAGACACATAAATTCCCAGCTGCCACGACTGTGCCATGAAAATATGCAGCCAATGGTATGAGACCCAGGGTGGGGTACAGTACCAACAGAAGGTGATGGTACATATGAAAAAAATAGACAGTTGCCAGCCAGGAAATGAATCCTTCAAAAAGGTCTGTGCCACTTGGCTCATCCCTGCTTGTCCTTTGAGACACTAATGATCTGCAGGGAAGAGAGTATACCCAGGCAACTGCATTCTAAACCTGGTGTAGACATTTACTTGGATACAGTGGTCCTGTGGAGAAGAGAGGGAGATGAGATCCTCCTTCCTGTCCCCCAGTTTGATAATACCATATCTGACATCCTGTTGCCTACTTGTCCAATCGTTTCCCCTCCCCCATTTTTTTTTTATGAGGAGAATTAGGAATCCTGAAACTAGCAGAAGGGCTGTGGGTGGAGGTATGGGGGACCTGAAGGGCTGGGTGCTACATCATGTCACTTCCTGTAAAAAACTGGAAATAGGATAGGTAACTGGCAATTCCTAGAGCTACCTGTGTGAATTTCTTATGATTCCTAGAGCTACCACATGTTACAGCTGTTTTTGTTGGGTTTTACCAAAGGACATAATGCCACATCTGAAAGTGCAGAGTTTTTTATTTTTCTCACACCCCTACTCAAAGCAGCAGTGGGCAATGGGAGCAGAGTCTCTTAATTGTTTCAACACTTGCAAGGATATGGTCAGTGAAGGCCTGGTCCTTTTCTGTTGTTATCCCACTTCTATGGAACAGCCTGCTGAAAGGATTGAAGTACCTTTGGGGCTTTCTGGCCATGCTATAAAACAGAATTAAGTGGCTTTATTTTAAATTACTTATTTTGCTTACTTACAGTATTCTATGCCACCTTTCACCCAAGTCAGGATTCCTAATGTGGTGAACTTTAGAACATTTTGAACATTAAAATGTTCCAGACATTACAGAGCACTAGATAGATAGATAGATAGATAGATAGATAGATAGATAGATAGATAGATAGATAGATAGATAGATAGATAGATAGATAGATAGATAGATAGATAGATAGATACTTCCAACATGCCCTGTATGTGCAGATACTTATTTCTGCAGATAGGGTGCACATGGAGGGTAGAGAGATTTTCCTGCACACTTGGGGCACTCCCCAGGTGTGCAGAAAAACCTTACATGTTTAAAAAATTATACTGGAGATACTTAAATCCCCCCCACACAAAAAAACCCCCCTAAAACTGTTTGCTCTGCACATGCACAGAAAACTGACAGTTGGATGCCTCTCCCTCCACTGGTGGAGTGGGGCAGGAGGACAGAGCCTGGCCTGCTGCAGCCTGCCTGCTCGCCCATCTTCTTACCTGCCAGTAGTGTTGGTGGTGCCACTCAGTGGGGTGTGCAAGAGGGCTGCCATGGTCACCATCATCACAATGAAGGGCTGTGGGCAAGCCTGGGTGGGAAGGGAAGGATCAAGGAGGTCCAGGGTGGGTAGTGGCAGCAACAGGGCCAGGGATTGCCCAGGCTGCATACAGGATCTGTTGGGGTGGGAGGTTGCTGGCTGACCTGGGTAGGAAAGGAATATTGGGGAGGTCCTGGGGGCTCCATTCCTTTCTTTCTCCCCCAATCTATTTGTTCCCCTCCTTTCTTTCCATTTCTTTTTCCTTTTCTTTTTCTTTTTCTTTTTCTCCCTCTCTCTTTCTTTCTTTCTTTCTTTCTTTCTTTCTTTCTTTCTTTCTTTCTTTCTTTCTTTCTTTCTTTCTTTCTTTCTTTCTTTCTTTCTTTCTTTCTTTCTTTCTCTGCAGGGCTTGGCATGTAGCATTGTATGTATTCTAGAAGCTGGATGGTGGGAACTGTAGTGGGAAAGTTCCAGGACTATCTTTTGAAACTGGGAGCTGCTGTTATTGCTGAGTCTAGTCTTGGATTGCAGGAACAGAAGAGGTGTTTTGTATGTTTGTAAACTGAAACACAACACATTATGCAACATTTTGTTGCAGGTCCCCTCTTGTGTGTGTGTGTGTAATTCCTTCATGCCAAGTTTGTGAAGGACCTCTTGGAGCCCTTCACAGTCAACCTTGGTTTTATCATCCTGAATAATTTTGTGTCATCTGCAAGCTTGGCCATTACACTACTCACCCCTTTTTCCAGATCATTTGTCAATAAATTAAATAGTACCAGCCCCAATACCAGTTCCTGTGGAACCCCACTGCTTACTTCCCTGCATTGTTAGAAGTAAGAACCAGCTGTACATTGAGTCTTTAATCTTGTCATTTAACCAGTCTTTAATCCATAAGAGAACACATTCTCTTCTTCCATGACTGATAAGTTTACTCAGAAGTCTTTGATAAGGTATCTTGTCAAAAGTCTTTTTAAAGTCCACATATATAGTATCTACTAGGTCACTGTTATCTACATGCTTGTTCTCATTCACAAAGAACTCCAAATGGTTGGTGAGGCAAAACTTCCCTTTGCAAAAGCTATGGTGATTTCCCCTCAGCAAACTTTGTCCCTCTATGTGCCTAATCATTCTCTCTTTGATTGCAGTTTCTACTAATTTACCTGGGAAAGATGACTGGCATGCAATTTCCTGGCTCCCTTTTTAAAAATTGCTGTAACATTTGCTATGTGGCGCAGAATGTTAAAGCTGCAATACTGCAGTCCTAAGCTCAGCTCACAACCTGAGTTCGATCCCAGGTGGAACCTGGGTTTTCAGGTAGCCACCTCGAGGTTGACTCAGCCTTCCATCCTTCCGAGGTTGGTAAAATGAGTACCCAGCTTGCTGGTCAGAAAGCATAGATGACTGGGGAAGTCATTGGCAAACCACGCTGTAAAAAGTCTGCCTGAAAATGTTGTAAAAGCAACGTCACCCCAGAGTTGGAAACGACTGATGTTTACACAGGGGACCTTTCCTTCCTTCCTTTCCAGTCTTCTGGTACAGCAGCTGAATTCAGAGATAGGATATAGGTTAGTACATCAACAACATCACATTGAGTTCCTTAAGAACTTTTGGGTGTATGCCACCAGGACCTGGAGACTTACCAGTTTTTAATTTCCTCACTAGATCTCATACGTAATCTCTGGTCATCTCAATATGGCTCACTTCTTCAGACTGAAAATAGGGGCTGTAGGATGGGTACAATTTCCACAGTGAACAAAGAAGCAAAAAAGTCATTGAACTCTCCCCATCTTCCATTAGCAATCTCTTGTTCCTTTGCCATCTAAAGGTCTCACTGTTTTTCTGGCCGGTTTCCTGCTCTGAATATATATTTTTAAAAAATATTTATTGTTTGTTTTGATGCTTTTAGCACTCCTCAAAATTTCTTTTTGCATGTCTAATTATTGACCTATACTCCTTTTACCACAACCTGTGGTCCCGCTTGTTAATTTGGGCAGACCTACCACTTTCTAAAAGAAGCCTCTTTACTTTCTATAGCATCCTTGACTTGTGTTGTTAATCACACAGGCTTTCTTTTAGACTTGGCAGTATCTTTCCTAACCTGTGGGATGCATTCTATTTGGGCTTCATTTAGGGTGATTTTAAATAGCTTCCAAGCATCCTCTAGGGATATGACTCTCATGTTTCCCCCTCAGCAACCTTTTTACTATTCCCTCATTTTTGTAAAGTTCCCTTTTTTGAAATCAAATGCTACAGTTTTGGATTTGGATTCCGGTGACCTGAATGCTGAACTTAATAGCATTGTGGTCACTATTCCCCAGTAGTATAACAACCTCTACATCTCTTACCATGTCTCAAGACCCACTCAGTATCAAGACCAAGTTCACACTACCCTTTTTGTTGGCTCTGTGAACAACTGCATAGTCTTTTATGATGTCTAGGAATTTCATTTCTACAGCATGACTTGAGCACATTTTTACCCAGTCAATGTGATTGTAGCTGAAGTCTCCTAGTTGCTTTAGTTACATCCCTTATTTCCTTCTTCATCTCAAGATAAGCCTCATGGGTTTGATCAGAAGGGCAGTAGCACATCCCCACTTTTAAGTAACCCTTCATGGTCCAGTATTTTAACCCACATCACTTCTGTTGGGAAGTTAATTTTCCTGATGTTTTCTAACTTTTTTGATTCTATACCCTCTTTGATGTACAATGCAACACCACTACCAACCCATCCCACTCTGTCTTGCCTACAGAGCTTACACCCAGGAATAAATTTATCCCATAGATTTTCCCCATTCCACCTATTTATGAGATACCTACTATATCAAAATTGGCATTGAACACCAAGCATTCCAGCTCTCCCATCTTGGCTCAGAGAGTTCTAGCACTGGCATTTAGATACCTATAATGTGTTTCCCTCTCCAGTAACCTTCACCTCTCTCAGCTCCTTAGTTCCCACACATGGCTCCCTTTCACCATCCTGCCCTCACTCACAAGTTCTATAACACTTCTGTCAATATCACCATGAATGTTTATGCAGTCATCTCTTTAGACTGACTTCCCAGCTCCTGTCAGTTTTCCTCCTGAGATAAATTTAAAAGCTGCTCTGCCACCATTTTAATATTAATTTCCAGCACCCTGGTTCCCTTTTGGTTCAAGTGAAGTCTGTCCCTTTTATACAGGTTTGATTTGTCCCAGAAAGTTCTCCAGTGCCTAACAATTCTAAACCCTTCTTTCCAGCACCACTTTCTCATCCATGCACTGAGACCCCTGATCTGTGCCTCTGTGGGTGGAACCAGCTGCACTTCCGATAATACTGCGTTTGAAGTCCTGGATTTTAATTTTCTACCTAGTAACCTGATTTTTTCCCTCCAGAACCACAAGACTACATTTCCTAATATCATTGGTGCCTACATGCACCATTACTGCTGACTCCTCCTCAGCACTGTCTATCAATCTATCTAGGCAGCACATGATGTCTGCAACCTTCACACCAGACAGGCAACTCACCATGCAGTCAAAATGCCTGCCACAGACCCACTCTTTATATTCCTAATGAATGAATCACCCACTACCAGAAGCCCACATCTCCCTTGCCCTCCAGGATATCAGACCATCACCCAAGGAAGGGGTCCCTTCTAAGGGTTCACATCCCTCCTCCTTGTTGCCCTCCAACCTCGAGATTTTCACTCTCCACAACAGCAGAAGAGCTGTCAGCACAGGAGTGGGGCTGTTCTGGTAAGTCCCTGAGGTCTCTTTCCTAAACCTCTGTCTCTGCCTCAGCTTCTCCAGGTTGGCAACCTTAGCCTCAAGGGAACAAACCTGCTCCTGGCAGGGGATGATCCTCCAACGTGACATCATTGCACTGGGCACATCATGTGGAGATGCTCTAGCAATTTGAGCCATAGAGTTTTTACCCAAATTGCTAGAGCGTCCCCAATCGATATGCTCAGCGTGAAGACACTTCTTGATGATGTCATTGTGCTGGGCATATGATGTGCAATGGAGCTGTTTGGGGGTGAGGATCCCCCCAGGGGTCAGTTCTGTGCTGGTGGGTTGTGGACCCCCAAACCAGGGGAAATGCGAGCTCTAGTGGGACACTGGGAACCCTAGCTCCAAGAGAGCAACAAGCTCCATGCAGCAACATAGGGTTGCCAATCCACAGTTGGGGGCAGGGGATCCCCTGGTTTGGAGGCACTCCCCCCCACTTCAGAGTCATCAAAAAATGAGCAGTGGAGGAAAACGTCTGCTGGGCACTCCATTATACCCTATGGAGATGGGCTCCAGAGGGTATAATGTAGAATCAGTCTGTGGATATCAGGGGCTCTGGGAGGGCTGTTTTTTTGAGGTAGAGGCACCAAATTTTCAGCATAGCATTTGGTGCCTTTCCTCAAAACACCCCCCCACACACACACACACACGTTTCAAAAAGATTGGACCAGGGGGTCCAATTCTATGAGCACCAAAATAAAGTACCCCATCCTTCATTATTTCTAAATGTATTTAAAAGGCATGTGGTCCCTTTGGAGTTCAATGGTGCATGTCACATCCTTACTCCTGGCTCTCCCCACCAAAGTCTCCTGGCTCCACTCCCCACATCCTCAGATATTTCTTGAGCCGGACCTGGCAACCCTAAGCAATCATATATCCACAATTTCCACTCAGTGGGTTGATAATGAATAGTACATGCGACACTCTCTGCCTTTCTACCTTCATAACTGCTTACTGTTTTAAAGGTATCTAGAGTGATGCAGAACCCAGACAAAAGCTCCACTCTCCAAGTACTCCCACACCCTTGTCAGTACTCCCTCTAAGCTGTGGAGTCTTGTGAGTTTAAATTCTACTTTGTGAGCTACTGGCTTTAAAGTTGTGAGCTGCAGCATAAATTAGTTTGCTCTGGGGCCATTTTTTCTGAGCTAAGATAAAAATGTGTAAGTTGGAGGCTAAAAAAACTGTGAGCTAGCTCACGCTAACTCAGCTTGGAGGGAACAGTAATCCTCATACTCTGTCCTGTCACAAAGCAACCACAGCTAATACTCCCCAATAATTTAGCAGTTTAAGAAAGGGGGGACACTCACCTTCTCAGCAGCTCTCCTGGATTCTTTTTCTCAGCACAGCTGTCTCAGTTCTGTCTCTGCCTAAGAGGAGCCTTCACACTCTGAAATGTACTTTTGAGATAGTGAAGCATCACAAAATGGTGCCTCCTATTCTAATCCCCAAAGGGTGTCATGATCAATTGTATCAAAAACTGCCAAAAGATCCAGGAGAATAAACAGGATTGTAGTTCCCCTGTCCACATCCTAGCACAGGTCAACTATCAATGCAACCAAGGCTGTTTCAGTCCCATAACCAGACTTGAAACCAGATTGCAATGGGTGCAAACAAGCTGATCCATTCAGGAATTGCTGAAGTTGCCCATCCAGCACTCATTCCTGCTCAAGAATGGCACATAGTCCAAAGTAGGTTTCTTTAGGAGTGGATTCACCAGTGCCCACTCCCCACCCCACTCAACACTTGGATTCACCATATGGGCATAGATCATCAGAAAAGTGTCAGTTTTGTACAGAAGGAGGACTGCAGCAGATAAAGAGGAAAATGTATAGCTTCATGGCAGCCCTAAATATGCAAAAATATATTTGAAATGAATGCGTAGGGAGAAAAAAGTATCTTTTTTAAATGCAAGATGCTTAATAGTCCAAGTTAAGTTTATTATGATCCAAGATCAGAATTCAGAATCAAAGCTGTCAGCAAACATTTACATTGGTTCCATATCTTAAATGGCTGTGGTTAATATGGATGTTCTAGATAAATATAAATATGTTGTATAATCTTTTTTCCCATTTCCCACCTTCCTTTTTGTCTTTTTGTATCCTTAATATTCTTTTTAAAATAAAATAGATTTGAAATCTGTGGAAACTGCTAGTGATGGATTCTGTAGTTCTTGAACATGCCCCAGTCGATCTGGAAAGTGAAAAGGGGGAGGTGGCAGAGAAATCTACAACATATTTAAAGGAAAAAATTGATCACAAATTTAAATTCTATGTCAGCCCAGAAGTTTAGTTTGGCACAGAAGGTCAGTTGAAGAGCTAAGTGGAGTGGATACAACAGTGAACAATGCAAACTTAAACATCCACAGATGTGATCACTGAGCAGAAGAGAGTTTAAATTGTTGAAAATGTGATCATAAGGCATATTTATTTAGTGTTTGGATAGGACAGAATAATGTGTGGTACAGAAATTTTTAAATCTTAAAAAGTCATTCCCATTTATTCTACTTCCTAAAGCAGTGAAATGTTTTCTGTATTACTTACACGGATGATATTCAACATATGTTTTAAATAGAGGGCCTACCTCAGTGGACCATAGCCTAGTTAAACAACATATGTTCCTTTCAGTTCAAATCAATATGGAAATATTGGCAGCTGTGCAGGGGAAGCCTTTCCAATAAAAAGACAGTGGTTTTAGAAAAAAGAGATCTCTGTATGGAGGATAGATTTTCTTTTGTTTCATTTCTCTTTGTAGGGAAACAGGGGAGCATTCTGAATCTGTTTGTTTTTATATTTCTAATCCAGCCTCTGTTCCTATTATTTAAGAATATGCATGTATCATATCTGAAGTGTTCCCAGAGAATAAAGAACTTGGCCATCCCAGATGTATATAATAAAGAAAATTTGGCTATCACCTGAAAACCACCACATCAGCCTCCTTCCCTTCCCGAGCATTGGCTAAGCTGCTATAATATCATGGAATGTTCACAAACAGTCCAACCACAGGAAAGAGTTAGTCAGATAATTATGACAAATAGTGAAATATTCACCAAAAACCACCCAAAGGTCAGTTTGCCTGGGGCAGCACTTCTTTTCTAAAGTGGGGTGATCTGAACCTGCCTGGAAATCTGATCCTGGTTCCATGCCAGCTGGCTAGGTTACACCGTAGTGTAATAAAAGTGCTCAAGGTGTACTCAAAATCACTCTTTACTTTGTACAGTAATTTATATGTTCCAGTTGTCGACCTGGTTGCTCAAAGCAAATTCTGAGACCCATGGAATGAGGCTCGCGCTACTGTTTATCAAAAGGAATGTCAAGAGATAAGTAAAGTTAAAGTTCGCATATTCAAAATGGCCTCCCATATCTTATCACATAGATCTCTAGTAGTAGGATTTAATTTCCATAAACATGTGCATGTATTTTAGCTTGACAAATTATCAACACCCCAAATTAAGATGAAGCCTTAATTTAAGCACACTTATTAGAATTCCGCTAGATTCATGTAACAAACGTTCTGAAAACCAGCACAAAGTATGTGGCTTGCACCTACATATAAGGAAATGTGTCAAAAGAGATCCCACAAAAAGTAACATCTTAGGATGGTTAACAGCTGACACCACACGATCATAATGGTACAAAGCAGAGTATGGTAGACAGATGTTTTATAACCTCCATAGCTAATAAAACTAAAGCCATATATCCCCTTTAAGAAACCAGCTTATACTGTGAAATATCAGTTAACAGGAACGAAGAATTGCCACAGAACATAAACAATTTGAAAATTTTGCCTTGATGCAAATCCTCCAATTCAGGATATTGTAAATTCTTAAGGGTTTCAGCAGGCAACTTCCTTTCCCCCCACTTTAATTGACACCAACTGCCTTCAGCATTCTGTAACTTCTAGAGCACACTTTGTCTTCATCAGCTCACCTCAGATGGAGCAAGGGGAAGTCTTCATTTAGAAAACAACATTTGTCCATATACCCCAAGATGCAGAAGCCCATACCTGGCCCCACTGTACTACCCTAACTAATAGACTTGGGGGGGGGGGGTATTTTGTGTGTGTGTGCGTGCATATATGAGTGTGTGTGTGCACCTGGAAGTCATGGCAACCTCTAAGGACCTGGAGGATATTCAGAAAAGTGGCTGAATAAAGCCTGTCCCTGTCCTACCAGCTTCCGGTATTCCAAGGAGGTCTCCCATCCAAGTATTTTCCAGAGTCAGCCCTGCTTAGTTTCTGAGATCCGATGAGATTGGGCTTGCCTGAGTTATCCAGGTGAGGGCCTACTAATAGACATTTAACAATTGAGCTTGCTGTCACAGGAAACAAACTTGGGACTCATAGGCCCTGTTCACACAGCTTGTTGAGTTCATGTTAAACTGACCTGGTTCTGTTTTGAATATCTTTGTTCCGGATATTATCAATCAGACTGCCATACTGCAATTCGAATAATTCTGCAGTGAAACTGTCTTCTGCCATCCACATGATGGCACCATGCAGTTCTTATTTTTGTTTCCCCCACTGTTATGCGCATAAGCACATTATGTGCTTATGCACATCCATGCCATGGCAGATGATCCCAAGGTGAAAGGGTGGAGCCAGTACCACGCACACTGTGCTTCACCTAAAAATTCCTCTGCGCAGGCCTGAAGGGCATATCCACATCCACAACCCACAACACACCAAGTCCTGCAGCAATGGGCAAGGGGCGAAACAGCAGGTGGAAGATGCCACTGGAAGCCGCAGTCCCGATCCTGCATGTAGGTGGTTCAGGGTATTGGTCGCCTGATGCTGACCCGGAGACGACAGCACCAACTCCAGATCAGACTTTTCCCTGCCGCCACTGTGGCCGGATCTGCCTGTCCCGCATTGGTCTTGTCAGCCACCAGCGAGCCTGCAGCAGACGTGGACTACTGCACCCTTCTTGAATCTTTGTTCGCGAAGTCAAGCCGAGAGAGAGAGAGCATATGCACATATGCCAGAAAACATTATGTGGCTGTGCGGTTATGCGCATATCACTAAGTAGTAAAAAAAAAAAAATGGTGACCGTAAACCGGATGTCTGAGGCTCCTTTTGCTCTGGGACAACCTTCATACATCTGGAAGTTGGTTAATATCGCAGCAGAACTATCCAGATGGAGAAAACTACAAGGCGAAACCAGACAACTCAAAAAAACACCGCAAAGAACCAGGTAACAAAGTAATCCAGTTTGGAGAAGGATGGGGGGGGGCACAATGATTGACTGCCGGGAGGCAGATGTTGCTGTCTGATCAGCCACTTTTAATCCAGTAGGAAACAGCAGCAACAACTAATTAAACTGTGTGTCTGAACAGTGGGGCCAAGTTGAAACATCCGCTTCCAACATTGGTGTCGTGCAATGCCTGGTCCATTAATAATAAGATCTCTGTCTTGCGGGATTTCCTGCTAGAGCAGAATATGGACCTGGCTTGCATGACTAAGACCTGGGTGTGAGACAGGGAGACAGTTGCTCTCTCCCAAGTAGCTCCTCCTGGGTTCTCGGTCCTTCACCACTCATGGACTAGCGGATGGGGGGGAGGAGTAGCGATGTTCATCCAGGAAGCTTCCTCCCTCTAGGCACTCCCGGCTCCAAGGATCATCATTTTTGAATGTGCTGGTATGGTGGTTGAGGCACAAGAGAGTTTGGCTATTTGGCTAGTGTACCAACCACCCTCTGCACTGGCCAATGCCCTGCCGGCCCTTGTGGAGGGTATAGCAGGCTGGGTGTTGGAGCACCCTAAACTTTTGGTCCTGGGTGACTTCAATGTCCATGCCAATGATGTGGGCTCCACATTGGCGCCGGACCTGGTGTCATCCATGGTGGCACTGGGACTCTCTCAATATGTAACAACTCCCACTCATCAGGCCAGACACATTCTGAATTTGATCTTTGTGGCGGGAATGACAGTTGACCATATTACTGCCAACGCAGTGCTGTGGTCGGACCACTGTGCCTTGAAGGCCCGTTTGAATATACTGCTCCAACCCTGCTTGTGCGGTGAGTGTTTTTTAGCTCGCCCACAGAGCCAAATGGATCCTATGCGGTTCCAGACGGCTCTTCAGGATCCTTGGCCCCCTGGTGATTCTCTAGATGTGCTAGTACAGACCTGGCATAACAGGCGCGCCACGGCCATCGATGAGATTGCTCCCAGGCACCCTCTGTGCCCCCATACAAAGTTGGTGCCCTGCCATATGCAGTGGCAGTGAGCCCATGACAAAGTGACAAGAACAGCTTATAGGTCATATATGAGAACCTATGAGGTGGCAGTCAAGGCGGCTTAGAAAATATATCTTACGACCACGATTGCATCTGCAAACTCACACACAGCACAATTATTTAGGACAATTCAGCCTTTAACTACCCTACCGCAGAGTATACCAAATGCGAGGGAATTGGCCATTGGCTGTGAATTGGCCATTGGCTTTGCGGGTTTTTCACAGATAAATTCCTGTCATTCTGCCGTGACCTCCCAACCACTATGGAAACGGTAAATGAACTCGAGGTTCTGAACATATCTTCTAGTCAAGTTTTGGATTCTTTCACTCCACTCAGCCTGGAGGAAGTTGACAGAATACTCTCCACTGTGCGCCCAACCACTGTAGGCTGGACTCATGCCTCCCTTGGCTAATAAAAGCTGGCCGAGAGGAGCTATGGGTTCCCCTAAGGGAAATTGTCAACAGGTCCCTTCTTGAAGGAACCTTTCCCCAAGCTCTCAAAGAGGCCATGGTTCACCCCCTTTTTAAAAAACCATCCTTGGACCAAGGTTAAAAGTTTAGGGGTGCTCTTGGATTCCTCTCTAACAATGGAGGCCCAAGTAGCTGCCACTGCCAAGTCAGCTTTTTACTATCTGTGGATGGCAAGGCAGTTGATCTCGAACGCGATGACTTGGCAACAGTGATCCATGCCACGGTCAGCTTGAGATTGGATTACTGTAATGCCCTCTACATGGGGCTGCCCATGTCCCAAATCCAGTGACTCCAGCTACTGCAGAATGCTGCAGACAGGCTTTTAATGGGAATTCCTTTACGGGAACACATCCAGCCTATGCTGAAAGCGCTGCACTGGCTACTGATAGTGTCAAGTCAAGTTTAATACGACCATAGACCAGTCAAATTAAATACAAATAACTTAATAAAATACAATCAGGCAAAACAATAATCAGAATAAAACATACACAGTATGATATAATTTCCCTCCAGAACACTAGTTAGGTTCCATAGCCAAGGCATTCAGTTGGATATTTCCCTTAGGAATTGCTTCCGGAGACTTATAGCTCGCTACTGATAGTGTACCGGATTCACTTCAAGGTGCTGATCATTACCTTTAAAGCCCTATATGGCCAGGGTCCTGGATACCTTAGGGACTGCCTTTCCCTGAATATGCCCCAGCGAGCACTTTGGTCTGGGTCTCAAAACCTGTCGACAGTTCCCAGCATCAGAAAAGTTAGGCTTAAATCAACTAGAACCAGGGTCTTTTCCGTTGCTGCCCCTAGCTGGTGGAATGAGTTGATGAAGGAGGTCAGGGCCCTGCGAGAGCTTTCACAGTTCTGCAGGGCCTGCAAAATGGCATTCGTCTGCCATGCATTCTCATAAAGGTAACATCTGCAGCAACAGAACAGGCCCATAAATACTAACGGATCTATCTCATCATGATATGGAGATCCTGGGACCTCTTCAAACATCTAACATCAACCATCTAGCTATTTACCACCATTAGAATTTTAATTGTTGTCTGAAACTACTGTACTAGCACCTGTTGATGTTTTAATAATTGTTGTTATGTTTTTATGCTTTTACTGCTGTTTTATCTTGTTTGGTCACGCTAATCTGATTGTCTGACCCTTAATCTATGAGCCGCCCTGAGCCTGCCTTTGGCAGGGAGGGCAGGATATAAATTAAATAAATAAATAAATAAAATAAACAGGCCCATAAGGAGTCATGATTAGGAATTCCTGCACTTTTTTTTGTAGCCTATAAATTCTTAGGACTTTGAGTGGCAAATTTCTGCATGTCTCTTTACTTCCCTTTCCCTTTTAATGAATTCTGCTGCTTTCAACATTGTGAGGGCAAGAAGCAGCCAGTCATCATAGGGTTGCCAGCCTCCAGGTGGTGACTGGCGATCTACCACTATTACAACTGATCTCCAGGCAACATAAATCAGTTCACCTTCCAAAATGACGATTTTGGAAGGTTGACTTTATGGTATGATACCCCATTGAAATCCTTTCCCACCCCAAGCCTAACCCTCTTCAGGCTCCACCCCTAAAATCTCTAGGTATTTCTCAACCCAGAGCTGGCAACACTAATCATCAAACCACTTTGAGGGGATGCCTTTTTTAAAAAAAAAATTACAAAATAATACTTTTTGTTCCCCGTAGTGTACAAAAATGTTAAGATCTGCAGGCAGCCTAGGATTGCCAGCTCTTGGTGGGAAATGTCCTAGAAATTCAGGGGTGGAGCCTGGGGAGGCTAGGATTTGGGAATGGAGGGTCATGATCAGAGATGTGATGCCACAAAGTCTGCCATCTAAAGCTATTTTCTTCACGAGACCTGATCTCTGCAGTCTGGAGAGCAGTTGTAATTCCAGGAGAACCCCAGGCTCCACCTGGTGATTGGCAACTTTAAGATAGCCCCTTTCATTAAAGCACTGATGCGGTGGTTTCCACATAGGGATGGGCTTGGGTAGTTTCACTGTTACTAGTGCAGCTGTAGATACTGTGTAAGAACAGTAGGGCTCCCACGTGGCAGAGGTTTCCTGGCAGTTTCTCTGCCTCAATCTCCCAACAGCAGTCATCCTTATTTCCCTCAGCCACTGGAGTTTTTAAATTTTTTTTAATCACCAATTTAATAACCTTATAATTAGGGCTCTTTTGCAGCAGGAATTCCTTTGCATAGTAGACCACACGCCCCTGATGTTGCCAATCCTCCTAGAGTTTACAGTAGGCCCTATAATAAGAGCCCTGTAAGCTCTTGGAGGATTGGCTGCATCAGGGGGTGTGACCTAATATGCAATTTATAAGCCCTGCTTATAATAATATGTATATTTGGCTCTCTGAATTCCCACCTTTCTTTTTTTTAAGTAAGTCTCTATCCCTACTTTCAGAGATATGTCTTTCCCCTTAAATTGTGGCAACACAAGAGGCTAGAAACTTCTTTTTTAAATGAAAACTGGGTATTCAGAAAAATTGTTACATGCATTGCTAGCATAGGATATTGATGTAACAATACACAGTTACTGATTTTAATGCCCCCCCCCCGCCACACACACAGTGATGAGGGGAGGAAATGGTTAGCATGGACAGGTTCAGTGAAAACGACTGCCATGTTGGTGAGAAAATCCAAACTTTCCCTCCTACATAGCAGGCATCAGGACTACTGCAATCATTCCCAAAGTTTTGCAGCAAACAGGTTTGAGAACAGCCAGAGAAAAAAGCTGGGGAAACCCCAAGAGATGCACAAATATACCATGATGCAAAGGAGAAGAACCAGTGGGGGAACACTTCCCCAACAGCAGTGAACATGGGG
Source organism: Heteronotia binoei (assembly GCF_032191835.1). Taxonomy (NCBI): domain Eukaryota; kingdom Metazoa; phylum Chordata; class Lepidosauria; order Squamata; family Gekkonidae; genus Heteronotia; species Heteronotia binoei. The sequence continues at coordinate 158,903,281 of NC_083224.1, read as the reverse complement.
CAGATAACGCATGTGGGAATAAGCAGGGCACTCAACACCGGTTTTGATATGGAGTCAAAAATCTAGTGGGCCTGTAAGGAACTGGGTGTTGAAGAATAAAATACTAAGGAATTTACCTCAGCCCCTCCCAATCTCTGCTTTCAAAATTCTATTCTGGGGTTTGAGCACTCCAGTGTCTCTATATACAGTTGTATATGAAGTATAAAAACTACTGAAACTATCTGCACTGTGTTTTGGATCAGCTGAAGAATCCACAACGAAACTGTGATTAACTAGGAGACAGCTGTGGTGTCAATGGTATCTGCTCTGTACTCTGAATTTTACTTATACCAAAAAAGCCTAGTACTGTGTAAATACTGCAGCATTGGAAATGTATATGAAACTGCAGAGGAAACTTGATTTTTACTGCAGAGCCCCATTTTGCCTCCCCTGCAAGCAATTAATGTGAAAAGGCTGGGGGAGAAAACTTGCTGCTGGACTACAAGTGCAGTGCACCTATTATACCTTTTCACTTGTGAAGGCTGTAATTGAACTTTGATTTTCCTATCCAGCTCCTGGATCTTAGTATCTGTTGGTACTTTGCTGAAGGCCAGAGTTTAGGAGAAAGGGCCTATAATTGTAAACAGCAACTCTGGCAAACATCCACTAGATGTCAGTCATGCAGTTCAGCATCAATTTACATCTGTAATAAAAATGGACATGCAGCACTTTTAGATCTGAAAAAACAACAAACAGCAATCCCTGGTAATGCATCCTTAATTCTTCAAGCCTCCAACCATCTCACCATTCCCACTGCAAAAGATCCTTGCTGTATCACATAAATTTGGCTGCAGCTTTATAGTTTGTTCGCCACAATAAGTTTTTCCCCTACCCCCCTACTCCCCTATCTGTCTTAATATGTAGTAGATGTAATTGACCTGTAAAAACCAGTTATCCTCATACTTTATATTCTGCATTAATGCAAAGTATAGAAATAGTGTTCAAAGAGGATGTGTATCAAAAGAGATAGCGGGAAAAATGTCACTTTCAAAACAAGACTCAGTACTGACCATCCCAAGTCCCACAAGATAACAAAGAATCCAGGCAGCCTGGCCCCACAACTGGTCACAGGTAAAGTCTATGGAATAGAGTTGCCAACCTCCAGGTGAAGCCTGGTAATCTCCCAGAATTACAACTGTTCTTTAGACAAAAAGATTGATTTCCCTGGATAAAATGGCTGCTCTGGAGGATGGGCTTTATGAGCACAGTACCATGAAGGTCTGCAAAGTCCCCATTGGCAAGAAAAAAAAAATAGCCATCAGGAGGACAATGGTATGATGTCACTTCTAGGGGAGACCTCTCTAGGAATTGCTAGAAATACTATGGTTTTAAGAAGCCCTGGTTGTATGAATTTAGCTCTATGGCTTTATGGATCTATGGAAACTACGGCACTGCTAGATTTTCCTTGGATGCGATGTCAGGCCAATGGTGCCCTCCATGTCCCCTCACGAGTTTCCCACTGATTGCCAGGCTATTCCTTGCAACCCTAGTGCAGGGTTACTTAATGGAGCAGCATGAGCAGAAGGGATAGAAGCATCTACTTGTTAGATCAATTGGCCTCCCCTGTGATATCACACTGTGCTACCACACCACTACATCACTCTGTTGGACCATCCTGCTGTACTACTAACTTGCTATTGTAACTGATTTTATTGTAATTTTATTGTAATTTATTGTGATTCATTGATGTACTTCGTCCTGAGCCCCCATGGGGGAATGGGCAGAATATAAATAAAACAGCAACAACAACAACAATAATAATGCAGTGCAGGTGAGTAGAGCCAGACCATGAGGTATCTAGTTTTACATAAAACTCAGTGAATAAGGTTCTTTTCCTGTGAAGTATCTGAGTAATTTTGATAAGACAAAAGAGAGGTATCACAGGCACCAAGTCAGATTTCCTCTCCCTCCCTCACATCATCCAACCCTGAACATAAAAAGAAGTCATGTGACTTGCCCGGTTATATGGGTTTCATCTTGCTGATGTGTGAGCATCCTAAAACAATTAACTAACTAAATTCCCCAGGTCTCCAGAGTGACCCATCCTCTGTAATTTTCGCCTCTAGTTCTCCCTTCTTGACAGCCCTGCAGAAAACAAAATTTGAAGGAAATGTAAAGATTGTTCCTCAAGTAAAACATCTGAGTAATTTTGGAGAAAGCCAAGACTTTAGGTAAGACCAAATACATTTAACTCAGGGGAAACCTTTCATATATCTCTAGTTATTTGTAAGATTATATATCCTTTCCCTCTGATTCCCTGTATTTTGGTACAGCATGTTCTTACTTAAATAAAGTGCCTTGATAGAGAGACTGTATCTTTTTGGGGTTCTCTTTCAGCAATTTAAATACATGAGATTACAAATGTCAATAGTTTATGTTTTGAAAATATCTACAAATATGGATTACCATGAACATACACTGTTAAATAGATATGACTCTGTGTATAGAAAACAAAACTCCTACATTTGGGGATGGAATTTTCATTCTGTGTGCAGTAAATTGTAGGCCTTTATAATCTGTCCTATGCCAGTGCTACTTGTTATATTTCATTCAGAAGAAAATAGCACCTACATTGTACACAACTTGAAAAATAAGGTGCTTAGGAGGTTTTTTTTAAAAAAAATAAAAATAGCCTGTGCTAAAGACATAAAATGGCTATGTTTATTACCACTATAGTTGTACCATTCATTTCACCCAAATTATATTCTTACTTTTACTATTAGGGAAGAACTTAATTGCTTCTAACACTGAGGCTTTCCTTTCTTATTCCTAAACTTTTCTTTGTTTATATCCTGACCTAGAAAGCTCAGATTAGCCTGATAGATCTCAGAAGCTAAGCAGAGATGATCCTGGCTATTATTTGGATGGGAGACTTCCAAGGAATACAAGGGGTGTGATGCAGAGGCAGGCAATAGCAAACCACCTCTGAACATCTCTTGCCTTGAAAACCCTACAGATTGCCACGTCAGCTGTGACTTGGTGGCAAAAAAAAGCTGCTTACATCATTCTCCCTTTCTCTGTTTTATCCCCATAACAATCTATCAGGTAGCTTAGACTGTAGAGTTGCCAGGTCTGTGTTGGAAAACACCTGGAGATTTGGGGGGGGGGGGGGGTAGATCCAGGAGAGGGTGAGGTTTGGGAAGGGGAGGGGAGGGGCCTCATCATGGTACAATGCCATCGAGTCCACCCTTCAGAGCAGCCATTTTCTCCAGCGGAACTGATCTCTGCCAGTTGGAGATCAGTTGTAAAAGCAGGAGATCTCCATGCCCAACCTGGAGGCTGGCAGATCTATTAGACTGAGTGTGTGTGACTGGCCCAAAGTCACCCAGAAAACTTCCATAAGAGAACAGGGATTCAAACCTGGGTGTCCCATATCCTAGTCTGACACCATCACTGCACCATGCACCAGCTAACAGAAGGAGCCCTGATTGCAAGCTCAAAATGTGTTGCACTGTGTACATATGGCCTTCTCTGTGCACAGGCTGCTTCATTCTTGCTCAAGGCAGGGCTAGGTCGACACATTAAGGAACACGTATATGGGTTTCATTTATCCATTTTAAAGCATTTTGCAGTTTTCAGCAAACAGGGTATACTTGCCTGGCAGAGGAAACACCATGATTATGCTCTGGTCAGCAAACAGGGTTTCCTCTGGTTTTGCAGAAATCTGTACCCAAACCCTGCAGATTGTTTGATCCAAATAGGGAAGCTATCCTTGGCTATGAGATACATAAACTAATGCATAGTAGTTTAAATTATGCGCTCCTGTCTCTAAAGAGCTCACAGCTGACGTTTTATTAGGAATTTATGAACAGTGACAGGAAACAGAAGCCCAGGCTCAGATATTATGTGAAGATATGAGGACACCCCTAACGTTTATCTCCCTTTGCATCTTCCTGGTAAAGTAGTCGGGAAAAGCATGTGAAATAACATAAACTGACATTTACTGATTGTTAAGGAAAACTTTCTCTATATCTATTCAGAGGCACTTTTATTATTTTAAATGCTCTGCCTGTGAAGGCTGTAGGAGTGAAATTAACCCTTATCTGAATTAATCCAAGCCTGCTTAACTGTTGCGCTGCTAACAGAAGAATGTTTTCTTATGTCCATTGCAAACAAAAACATATAGTTTGTATTTTGTAGTGACTTTTGCCTTGATTTAGATGTCATGTAAATTGTGAGGTTTGAAAATCTGATGGGAGTTGCTTTTTGTGGGATTTTTTTTTTTTGAACCCTTGAATATCAGACCATAATTGGCAAGGTGGGAGCTGCTGAGTGCTGGTCCCTTTAGAATGCCTGGCACTGAGCTCTTTTGTAAATCTGACCTCACTCCTCGAAATTGTTATCCCAAGAAAGCTTTGCATCGCTTCAGTGTAATCATTAGGTTACAACAATTCCTAGCAGCAAAGCATGATGCAACTTGATACTCTTTACCATCTGTAGACAGCACTGGAAACAAAGTAGACAGTTGTCATCTGAGGCCCCAATTCAGAAAAAGGCGAGTGTTTTTGCGGGTGCTCTGCTCCCAGCACATATTGCTTCACTGTATTCATTTCACCACAGCATATATTTCTACAGTGGCATTCCCCTTCAAGCATGTGAGCCTATGGAGGTGATTATTTAACCATACTTTCTGCCACCTGTTTTACCATGCCTGGACAACTAGTGCGTGCTAAAGTTTTCTTTACCACTTGGTAGGATAATACAGAAGAAAAAAAGGGGGGGGGCCTAACCTGAATAAAGTTTGTAATATGAAACACAAAAAAGGAACTGACCAGGATGGTCCTGATGAGATCTCATCAGATCTCAAAAGCTAAGCAGGGTCGGCCCTGGTTCATACTTGGATGGGAGATACCAAGGAAGTCCAGGGTCACTATACAGAGGAAGGCAATGACGAACCACCGCTGTTAGTTTCTTGCCTAAAAAAAACCCTAATGGTTTGCCAGAAGTCATCTGCAACTTGACGACGCCACTTTATATGCACTATCTCTAAAAGTGAGAGCTCACATCAGGTTATGGAGTCAAGGAGGTAGGTCTCTAAAATAACGTTTGGCTTGTTTCCTAATCTTTTCCTAATGGTGCTCTTCTGGAAATCATTAGGTTTTGACATTTTGCTGCTGGGATGAGCAAAATGGGAAGACTAGGGGGATAAATCCTGGGAGCCCGGCAACCTTGGAATGAACAAGTCATGTGATTTGTTTTTATTCGATGTTTGGGTATGGTCTGCCTGATGCAAGGCTCACAGGTAGAACATCTGCTTTACATGCAAAAGATTCAGGGTTCAGTCCCAGGCATCTCCAATTAGCAGGTAGTAAATGATGTGAAACAGAGAGCCATTGCCAGTCAGAACAGACAATATTAACTTTGATAGACCAGTGGTCTGACTTAGTGTGAGACAATTTCACATGTCATATGAGAGGTAGCCCACAATAGTTCTTTGCAGCCTTTCTCTGTCATTTCTGTCCTTATTATATTGTTGTTGTTATGCCTTCTCCCCTTTCAGCTAGCATTGTGGCTGTGGAACAGGTACCATGGTGATGATTTAGGCATCTGGTTGACAATGGCATCTCTTATGCCCAAGGTAGACAATCATCTCTTATGCCCAAGGTAGAAAATCTTTTGGTCCAAGTGCCAAAATAAATCTCACCTTATCTACCTGTGAAGGTATAGATATGCTGGCAAACAAAAGCAGGAAGAAGAGATTAGGGTTGTACTTGGCCAGACACACTGAGAACACATTGAGTCACTTGGTGCTGCCAGTGCCTCAGGGGGCTTGTCTTGGTTTCTTGGCTGGAGAATATGTCCTTTGTACAGGGCCAAATATTCTAGCATGATACTGTTTGGCATGCTTGAGGGTGAGGAGTTGCCTATTTCTGCATTGTGACCTAAACATATTGCGTACCCGGGGTCCAACCTTTTTGAACCTGCAGGCACCTTTGGAATTCTGACACAGCTTGGTAGGCACAGCCACAAAATGGCTGCGGCAGAGCCAGTCACAAAATGGCTGCCACAGCTTACTTTCAGTCATACAACGAAGATCCTTATACTGGATGGCAGCTGCCACCAAACAAGCATTTTTAAGAATCTGCACAACTGATCAAATCTTCAGTGATCAATCAGAGGCAAAAGCCCCACCCGGCACCTTCCACTTTCTAAAAACAGTTGGCAGGCACCAGGAAAGATTTTGGCAAGTATGACACCCACAGGCGCTCTATTGGAGGCCCCTATTGTATATTTTTATCAAACATTACTTTATTAGTATATTCTTCAAATCTTTAGAGTTGGGATCAATCCTTGGGCCAAAGCAATACCTCCAATCTCCCCAGATGTCAACACAGAGCATATGAAAGAAGCTAAGCTAGTTAGCGACCATGAAACTTGACGGAAGACTTGTTTTGGAAATGAATGCCTGATTTGCCGCTTTCTACCTTTCCATGATATTAATTGCTTCACAATCTGAATGCTCCCTGCTTTTTTGTTTAAAATATTCTTGTACCTGCCTCTTAAAAACAAGCTGCCCCTTTCTTGGAGCCCTGTCCCATCCATCCATAGACATTTCTCTTTACAAATGTTTGAGAGTAGTATGCTCCCGTTCCCCAGCACGACAGTTTACATCTCTCTAGGGATATTAAAAAGATAACTAGTGAAATTGATGGAGCTGCACAACAATGTCTTTCTTCATGTACTTTTCATCCCAAGAGGACAGGATGTATAAAGAATCTAGAGAAGAATCATGCAAAGGGGGGGGACCCAGGGTATGTGCTTCTGAAGGTATTATGGATAACCCTCGAGTTTTTAAATATCTTGAGCATATTGCAGTCTTGTTTTCATGTACTTTACACCTATTAGAGCTAGTGTGTGTGTGTGTGTGTGTGTGTGTTTAAGACAATGAAAGATGATATTCTTGGGATTTTAACAGGTGCCTGTTAGCTACACACAAATGCCCTGGGAATATATGCTGTCCACAGGCTGCATCTTAGCTCTCCATGCCCTGGGGCATACTATGGATTTTCTATCATTGAGCTGTTTGCTTGAATGCATATCCTTTCTTCACAGTATTTGAAGACTGCAGCTATAAATGGGAGCAAAAAGGAAACTCATGCTGAGTGGCTGATATTGAACACTGCCTATTGGAATCCCAAGACTGTGCATGGGAAAATGCTATTCTTTTACATAGATGTGTACAATATGGCTAATCAGAAGATCTAAGGACTCAAACGCTGTGCTTCACCACACCAAAGTATACAAAGATGGCAGATTTTTCAGTGTCAACTTCAACCATACATCTGGCGAACTGGACTCTAATTCACAAAGCTTATGACACATTTCTAAGGGCTGAATTCAAAGGAATCCTTGCACAAGTTGAAAACACTTCCACATGTACGGGGTGGGGGGATGTTCTGTATTTGACAGCAAGGGATTCAAAGCAGACTTCAGAAGCAAGGGTCAGCATAGTAACTGGAAGAAGAGTCTGGTCATCCAAAGGGTACTGAGGTCAAGGTTCAGCCAGGTCCAGGATCATAGTTAGCACAGAAGTGTAAACTTGCCACAGGAACTGGTTGAACCAGTAAGATTTTCTGCTTAGCCCAGAGCTTAAGTAGTCTAAAAAGGGAGGAGCTCACCTGTTCCTGGGCTTGATCTGACCATGGCCTGATTCAGACCTGATGCTGTGAAGCGGTATATGCACTTTGGCAGGGATCTGGCTCAGTCATTAGAACACAGCGCAACAATGTGGTGCTTCATCGCCACTGAACTGCCTCCTCATGGGCTTGTTGGGTGTAAAAAGAAAATGGGGAACTGGTGGTGCAGGATATGGTCCTATGAGGCAAGGTGATAGCTGTCCTGGAGTCTGTCAGGTCCTTTGATGGAGACCTCAGAATCCAGAGCATCTAAATTTGGAGTTGTGTCAGGTGTCCCCTGAATTTCCCGATCATCTCCCAGGATAGTCACTGTTTCATCCTGGTCTTCCTCGTATGAGTTCCTATGTCTGGGTCTGGCCCAGGGGAAATCTTGATGGGGTATTCCACAATTTCTACAAATTTCCCATTCTCATGTCACCCCTCCCTGCATTCTATAGAGAGAAAGTTTTGTTCCTGAGAGTCTCCTGACTCAGGAGCAGTTTTTCAGGAAACTCGAGGGACTGCAGAAGACCTGTGGTTTTTTTAAGGCAGGTTTGTGTCTCTCAAAACTATCTGTTGTCCTAGTTCTTCATCCTGGATTCATCTAACTGAATCCCCCTGCTTCTTTGGTAGGCTCTACCATGTACTACCATCACATTATGCATTGATGTGCTCTAAACTATGTTGAGATGTCGTACTAAGGCTATGAAAGCTAAAGAGAGTGCCAAGCTGGAACAATCTCATCACTAAAAATCATGATGTGGAAAGTAGGTTTGAGTTACTGTTGGCTACCATATCAGAGCTTGTTGCATTATTTTGCCATTCCAAAAGGTAAAAGCATAAGATTATTAATCCCAGTATTCTGTCTCTGACATTAGCCTTTAGTAAACCATAATTATGTATCCATAGAATCAAAGCTCAAGGAAATTCTATGAATCAACTCCCCTCCTTTCAGTTTTCTTCATTGGCTTATCCATCACTATATATAAACACTTCCTAAGTGGTTGTTTAATTTGCTCCTTGCAAGTACATTGTCCCATTTATTTGGACTGCTCAAGCTTGGTCTCAATCTTGAAGAAGAGTTGGTTTTTATACCCCGCTTTTCTCCATCCTAAGGAGCCTCAAAGCAGCTTACAATCTTATTCCTTTCTTCACCGACAACAGCCTCCTTTTAAGGGAAGATGCAAAAAACAAAACCTATTGTGTCAAGAAACAATTGACAACTTCCAAAAAATAATACATTGTATTATAGAAAATATCCAGACCAATACCAATATTCAGACATTTGGTCTAAAAAAATATTTTTTGGTCTTTACAGTATACCCCTAAGGCATTAGCTATAAAAAGTATTATTTATCGCCATTGGGGTATTTATTTATTATTTATCGCCATTGGAGTATTGTTTCTAGTATTACGGGATGTAGGTCCCCACCTACAGTGGGCTTTTGGCGCTCACGGAATCTACGTGATTTTTTGGTTCATACTGACTTGCAGAAACTTCCAAGACTATCCCACCTTCCTATTGGGCATTATCGTTGCAATGGCTGCAAAGCTTGTAAATATTCTTTGCAGCTGAAAGAATATGTGGATGTAAGGACTGGAATTACTATTAAGCTAACTGGTTTTACAAACTGTGACTCTAAGGAAGTCATTTATGCCTTAATTTGTGGGGATTGTTCAAAAATTTACATAAGATGCTCTCGGAGAGCTGTTAAGACTCACGTCTTGGAGCACATTTCTAGGGTTCGTCACCAAATTCCTGGCGTTCCTCTTTCCCAACACTATAAGGAAACAGACCATGATTTAGAATTGTTGAGATTTTTTGTGATACAGAAGGTTGAACTTTGTAAGGGTACAGACGGTGACATACAAAAAATTTTGTTACAGAAAGAGGCTAGGTGGATACATCGCCTAAATACAATAGAACCCTTTGGCCTTAATTTATATAATGATCTCTCGTGTTTCATGTAATTCTGGGATAGGTGCTTTCAGAAATTTATTGAGATCCCCTTGAGTTTCTTATGGTTACCAGCTGTGACTTGTCTTTTTAGGACGGAGAGTCTTGTCATTAATGTGATTATCCTGTATGCGCTGGGAGAGATATGGTCTGAGGACCTTTTCAGGTTGTATGTTGGAGTAGTTTCTATGTCTATTTATGTATTTAATTATTGTATATTAGGTATTTTGTTATTATATGTGTTGTCACATTTGGTTTTAGAGTTGGCTTATGAAGAAGCTGTAAAGGCAGCGGGACGCAATTTAAACTGGTGGTTGCGTGAAGGAAAGAATTTCTCCTTTGAAGCCGACGCCATGGAAGGACTCGGTTTGAACTTTACACTTGGGTCTTAGTACTCCTTACAGATTGTATGAAGATTGTTTCGGAGTCATCCTTTGATAATGTTTATATGGGATTGTTCTTTGTTCTTTAATGTCTGAATATTGGTATTTGGTCTGGATATTTTCTATAATACAATGTATTAATTTTTGGAAGTTGTCAATTGTTTCTTGAGACAATAGGTTTCGTTTTTTGCATCTTTGCTTATATTGTGTTGCCATTGTTTAATTCCTTGTAAGGGAGGCAGGGTCGAGAGAGTTCCAAGGTTCACCCAACAGGCTTCATGTGGAGGAGTGGGAAATCAAACCCAGTTCTTCAGATTAGAGTCTACCACTCTTAACCCACTACACCATGCTGGCTCTCTTTTGAAAAGAGACAAAAGTGCTAATCCTTGCAAATAAAGACAATCCATGATCTGATTTTTGAGGTTCACTTGCACTCAGCAGTGTCATCACATTCATGCCGCATGTAATCACTAAGTGATTCCTGACTGACTATAACCATGCTTATGACTAACCCAAGAATGAGGAACAAGCAGTTCATGGGAGGCAGAATAGTACCAAATGGGATCAAAAAAGATAAATATTAAACCATCTATATTATTACAGGGAGGCCTTCTACACCATCAAAAACTGTTTTCTCCCACCAGAAATAAAAGACAGAATATATATGGAAACCTCATTCTTTTGGAAAGAACATATATGTTTTGCCCCATATTTATATCATATTGTAGCCTCAGTAATTCCTGCCTTAAAATGTCAGTAGGAAGGATACATATATGCAGGGGTCATTTTGTAGAAAAATAGATGGCAGAGCTCATTAGCATAACTCATTAGTATATGCTGCCCCCACCCCCAGCCAAAAGCAACCTGATGCAAGAAAGAAGACCCCTGGGCAAGTGAGGCCTGCTTGGGCTGGCTAGAGATCCAACCAGCCAAAGCAGGCCTCACTCTTCTGGGCTGCCTCTCCCCCCCCCACACTCAAAAGGCTAGCAAGCAACCTGCTGCCCAAAATCACATAAGAAGTGGAGAAAGGGTGGCATAAGGCTTCTCCAGGGGTTAATGAGGGCTGCTGGGGATATGGCAAAGCCCCTGCTGGCTGGCTGGCTGGCTGGCTGCTCACTCTCATAATCCTGGGATTGTTATGCAGCTGCACCTCCTATTCAATGGACAAGGTAGGTGGGGAGGAAGAGGGGGAACCCTAAGAAAGATTCAGGAGCTGCACTCCTGTGAGCTCCTGCTGAATCTGAGGCCTGGATATATGTTAGTATTTTACTTGCCTAGAAGCATAGCAACTGTTTTCTTGATCAAACTCTTTGGGTAAGGACCATACCGCTATATTAGTTCTTGTAGTAGCCAGGTTAACAGCTAAGGAGATATAATATAGTTTGAACTATTTGAGAATAATGCTCATTGGGGATGATGTGTTTTACCAATTATCTACCAAGATCCAAAGAGCCACATTAGGTGCTCTAGTAGTGAATTTTATTTCTTGTTTATTTAAGTAAACAACAAATTCACATCCGACATCACCAATCACTTTGGAACTAGCAAAAAATTTTTTACAGAATCCTTCAACTAGGGCATTGCTATGCCAGGAACACATCCCCTTCAATCTATGGAACTAGTTGCCTGGCTCCTTGAAATTTGGTTTTAATTTCAGCAAGAAAGTGGCAGCCTTTCCAAATTCATTCCCATTGTTCGTTGGTCATTTGAAGACTGGCGCTTGGCTTACAACTCGGCACCTTCCAAGTAATTCTTCCCTCTCTGCTTTGCTTTTTCTATCAGGCACTGTCAGACTCACTTCAGTGGCTCAGCGTGCTCTTGATCCTATTACACCAAGAGGCAGCCCATCGGAATGTTCGCAGTGCCGGCTGGCCTTACTGTTTTACAAGCTATTGATTGCAAGTCATTGTTTCAGCAGTGTGATGCCGCTGGCCTATCCAATGAAAGGAAGAGACAGGCTGAGTGGACAGAGCTATCAAATAAACTCCCTTCCACATGTTCAGACTTCTGATGTCTGTTTGACTGGAGACAGGTGATCCTTTCTTTTCACAGGCTTGGATTGTTTGAAATAGGATGGGAATTGGCTGCAGGTCTATACACTTGTCCCTCTGTCACCTCTAGTAAACAGATCCTGTAAGTTTTTTTGTATCGCTTCAAAACTTGCAAAAGCTCTTTGACCAGAGATGGGGCAAAAGAAATGTGTGCACATATCAGCGGGAGCAAAGCCTCTCTCAAACCTCTTTAAACTCTTTTTTAAAAATATTGTCTGGCTCTTACATTTTGTCCCAGTTTGAATAACAGCATTGCACAGTATTTCTCCTCATATGCCTGATGAATAACTGGAATTTTCCCACCTAGAGTGCTTTATGCAGAATGCATTGTTAATCTTTGTTAAAAATGGGCAGTGATATATGCACTCCTAGTTGTTCAAAATACCACATGGCAGAATAAAAGCAGTTGCTTCTAGTCAAAGCCATCAACCTATATAGAAACATGTCAGAGAAGTTATTAGATTTTTAAAACCCCTCAAACAGGCAAATAAAACAGGAAAAATTGTGCCACTTAGATCCCTTGATGGTGGATTGAAACATCGTATATATGATTTTGAACCGAAGAGCATGTTCATAAAGGTTTAAGGCCCCTGTCTTGCTAATGCTTGTAACAAAAAGCCAAAACAGCCGAAATATTAGAAATCTATTATTAGATCTCCATTTACTAGCAGATTTAGTTCAAGACCACAGAGCTGGACAAATTGGGATTTACTCTTACCACCCCCCTACCCTCCACCCCCATGGGAGCCAGCAAAGTGGTGGTTGACTACTAACTGGGACACCCAGGTTCAAATCCCTAGTCTTCCACAGATGTTTACTCAATTTAACTTAGGCCAGTTGTTCTCTCTCAGCCTAACTTAGTTTGTAGGGCTGTTGTAGTGAGGATACAGTGGAGGAGAGGAGAATGATATTATAAGGTGCCTTTTATATCGGAGAGAAAAGTGGGGTAGAAACAAATAAATAAAGGTGCCTTTCTCTGATTTAAATTGGCCACCCGGAGGTCCTATTTACAAGCAGAGCAATCCTGTGCTGACCAGCCTCTGTGTAACTACGGTGGTGCTAGTCCATTCCCCATGAATATAAGTTACAGAGTGGCTAGCAAATAAAGTTGGTGGTTTTGCAGCATTTTCTGATTGTAACTGGGGTAACATCCATACTAGTAACTGCATTGCTGTAATCAGTGGAAAATTTTGTGTGGAGACAGTGGCACGAGGAGGGACAAAGCCACCAGAAACAATCAGGGGTCATGTGGTGAGGGGGTGGACTCCAGCATCTATCTTAGCAGTATCCCAAAAAGAATATTAGTAAAATTTGGTAATTGTTTGTATTTAGAGGCCCCTCATAATCTGAGGCCCTAAATGATGGTGTGCTTAGCTTGTGAGTAAATCCAGCTCTGCCCAAATGTATTTCTGAAACCAAATTAAATGCAAAAATCACAGTGCAATAGCTTTTAACTTGATTTTCCTTAAGTAATTTGCATTGCCCTGAGATGCAGCTCAGATGGGAGTACAGAAATTGAAGGACACATGGGTACCCCCATTCACCTCAGTGCTATAGTCTGGGTGGGGAGAAGGGAAACGGGAATCTTTGAAGCCCTATGAGGGTCCTCAACATATGGGTATTTTGCCCAGGTATTCACAGAATGCTGGGAAGCCTATATTTGTCATCTGATGACATTTGATTTCAAGAGTTTGTATTTGATAGTTCCCTTTGGACATTTTTTTAAAATCACTGGTATTTTCTATTTGATCATATTCAACAGTAGGCAAGAAACAGTATTTAATAGTAGAGTATATTTGATAGTTGATCTGCATTTTGGCAACTAAGAACTTTAAGTTGTTGCACACCAGGCTATCACAATCAAAGTTATAATACAATATCAACCCATACAATACACACATGTCAATTTGGAAATAAAACTGTACATCCATCAATTCAATTTTAATTTAAAAAAAAAATGTAAACGGTAACATTTGAAATTTTGGCAAATATAAAATATCTGACTAGTTTATTGAGATCTAATATTTGATTTCATTCAGGATCCACTTTTGTTTGTGGACACTGTACACACAGCTTAGCCACTGGTTTTTAGTGAGATGTCAGTGGCATCTGTCATAGGGAGGAATGGAACTAGCAGCTCTCAGAACTGTCTCACATTGTGCTGAGATTCCCATGTTGAATGTTAGGGTCTGAGACAATTGTGACAACATGAAACATTCTGTCATTTCAATTTGGGGGCCAAAAATATTTTAAGGTGTAAAAATAGTTTCTAAAGGCTTAATTGTGAAAATGTTTATCTTTTCCCCAACCATTCCAAGAAAGCAAGCAGGGTGAAGTGGACTGTGCCTGGATCTGAGAAAAGGGATCAAGCTGCAATTCACCAATTGGGAGACCTTGGGCCAATCACTGTCTCATAGCTTAATCTACCTCATATTGTGGAAGAAAGGGTGGAACACAAGGTGAGCGATCTCCTTTCTAACATTATCTACCACTGTTTTCCCACCATTTTTTTTGTCTGGTTGCTGCTTTCTTCTGGATCGGTCCCATGAATGTTTCTTCCCCCTCCCCTCAGTTCAACAGTTTCATTGAAAAATAAATAAATAGTTACAGAATGAACATACATGGAACAGTGTACAGAAAAAACAATAAGCGACCAAGTATTGACAATTAATGAAATTCCTATAATGATAATATAGTGCTATCTAAATGTACATCACGCCCAGGCACAAACTCCTTGTCGAACGCATAATTCAAGAAGGGCAACCATTTTTCTAATAACAAATGCGGTCCAGATTTTTTAAACAGTTACAATAGTATCAGCCAATTTATCCAAAATAAAGTACTCCCAAAAGTTTAGTACACCAAGTTGTCAAACTTGGCTCAACTGCCTTCCACTCTATAGCCATCATATATTTGGCTGCTGTCAACATCAACATAATTCTTTTAATGAATTATGAATTTTTAATTCTTTCCATATATTCAAAAGGAGGATATGTGGCTCAAGGGGTAATGCAATATTTCAGACAATATAGAGGCCCAAAACTTTTGCACAACTGTGCAGGACCACCAATTATAGAAAAAGGACCCCCTTTCTGGCTGCTTGGGAATGATACAATGGCCAGAATACTTTCAGAGGGTAGCCATGCTGGTCTGCAGTTGAGCAGATAGATTCAAATCCAGTAGCATCTAGTAGAGCTGAAGAAGAGTTTCAGGGTGTGAGCTTTTGAGAGTCAAAGTTCCCTTTGTCAGATACTCTGATGAAGGGGGCTTTGGCTCTCAAAAGCACATATCTTGAAACTCTTGTTCTCTAAGGTCTACTGGACTCAAATCTAGTCAACAGAATGACTTTACATAGGTATGTAGAGTTGACCCTGTGGTGACAAGGTCAGTGAGGGCAAATAACATCGGAGAAAGGTTTCACGATGGGCCAGTCACATATGGGTGATCCCAGTAACTGGAGA
Source organism: Heteronotia binoei (assembly GCF_032191835.1). Classification (NCBI taxonomy): domain Eukaryota; kingdom Metazoa; phylum Chordata; class Lepidosauria; order Squamata; family Gekkonidae; genus Heteronotia; species Heteronotia binoei. Next base: position 158,887,774 of record NC_083224.1, on the reverse strand, counting down.
TCATGTATTGCAGGGGTGGCCAACGATAGCTCTCCAGATGTTTTTTGCCTACAACTCCCATCATCCCCAGCCAGCATGGCCAATGGCTGGTGCTGATGGGAGTTGTAGGCAAAAAAACATCTGGAGAGCTACCGTTGGCCACCCCGATGTATTGAATGGGACGACATCACAATGCTACCTAGCTAATCAAATCTGACAATGATTACGAGGGCCACAAAAGCCAACTGAGGAAAACCACAGGAGAAGGAAAAGCAGATGTATGGAAATATGTATTTATTCAAAGGGAACATTCTCCAGTTTGATTGCACATGTATATGATACATAATGCTCTTTGTGACTGTCCTCTGAACTAATGCAACTTTTAATGATGGGCTATATTTTTGAAAGGTTGTATGACTGAACAGTGGTCTTCCTTCATTACCCCCTCTGTTTGGATGCTTGTGATTAGCTCTTTCTTTAACCTGTAACTATCTCATTATTCTTTGCATGATTTATTTTTGTATTTTAGTGATTGTTTGTGAATGCTGCTGACATCGCTTTTTGAATTGTGTTTACTTATGTTGAAGTAAGAACTTCTCAATAAAAGTATTATTTTAAAAATGAACTAAACCTCCTAAAGAACCCATAGAATCCTCTGTTCAGAACCAGCAGCACCAGTTTGAATTGCACAAACTCAAAAAAGAATTCATGTGATAGATCAAGCTTACTGCTTTTCCTCAACACTCCACAATCAAAAAAATATGCATATGTCTGGGGATTTGAATAGGACAATATTAGCAAGCATTAATTGTGAGCAGTTTGTAACCTAGTTTGTGAAATGAAATAGTAAAAGCAGATCAGAGCTCCTTATTAGTTATGGCCACCCATGGTGTTGGGAACCTTGGATGATCAAAAGGCAGATATATTTAACAGGGTAACATTGACATACTCTTTAGCTCCTTTGCATAATATGATCCAAAATGAATGCTGGAGAGATGAATACTTTTAACCCTGCAACACTCTTCATTAGGTGAAAGAACATTCCCTTTTTTTAGCTTCGAAAGTTAATGAATTTAGACACTGTTGTCTTCTCTTTTTTTAATCTTCATTTCTCCCAGAGGGTCCTTGATGTGGCTTGAATAATGTTTTGTAATGTGCATATTTTCTCCCCCTGGAGCTGGCTGAATTTCTGTTGCCAAAGTGATGGCTTTAGCGTTTCCATTCATCCACACCAATCCTGCACTAGGTGCGAAATAGTTAAGACTATTCTGCTGTTACAATACTGGGAATACATTTAAGGCACACCTAATAAAGATGTGGGTAACATCCCTAGCTTTCTCAGCAAGATATGTGGTGATGAACCTGGGCCTGGTCTGTACTGCTTCACACTGTACATGATTGTCAGGGGGCAGCTTACTAGCCCTGTGGTCCTGCCATTTTCTGTGTGTAGAGATTTGGAATGGGGTGGGGTATGGAAGAGCTTGCAGACTGAGGTGGTTCACTCCAGTTAGCAGGACTTATGTCCTCATCTACTCCAGATGAGAACCAGGCCACAGAAGCATCTTGCAATGGGACTAAAGGGAGCAGAAAAGGAAATCATGGTCAAACAAGGCAGGAGTAGATATTGTGTTGTTTTTTTCAGTAAGCCATGACTACATTTTCCTTCCATCCTTTCTCCAAGGAGTTCATAGAATTCTCTCTTCCCCATTTTATCCTCACAACAGTCGTGTAAAGTAGGTGAGACTGAGAGTGACTAGCCCAATGTCACCCAGACAGTGGGGATTTGAACCTGGGTCTTCCAGATCCTCGTCTGACATGCAGATCACTAGACTACACACTCTGTCTCAACCCATAAGTGCTTCCTGAGAACACTGAAAGGAATTAGGGTTGCCAACAGGCTGGAGAGAAATGCTCTGCCCTTTAATAAAGGATTAATGTATAGAAATGGGCAGCTGAAGCCTTCCATGGCATAGAGGTAAATAACATCCTATTTAGCTTCTATTACTGTGGCAGGCTATTTTTTCCACCTTAGGTAATTCTGAAAAGGAATAGGCAATTTATTCCATTGTGTCTGGGCAATTCTATTCATGAGCAGAGTGCAATTTGAATGGGGTGTGTGTGTGTGTGGAGGGCTATTTGCTTTTGGGTTTTAACTTATTGTATTTTCTAGAGTTGTTTTCACTCTTGTTATAAGCTGCCTTGAGACCATTTTTAAAAGAAAAGTGGGGTATAAATATTGTAAATAAATATTTGAAATATCTTAGTTCTGTTGTGCTCACCAGTGTTTGGCACTTGAAAGCTTACAGCTTCTGAAAAGGGATGTTGCAGCCTGCTAATATATGTCTGGATATTATGTGGGAGGGGCAGCTGCTGAGGAGCTCTTTTCATCCCCATGAGCTTCACTAGGAATGCACAGGATGACTGGCCTCTCCTTTCAAGGGATGAGCCAGTGCTAAATCTGGTGATGTCACATCATATATTGCCTTTATTTGATGCTGGAGCACACATGGGTCACACATTCCCTGTAAATACTAGCATTATAATTTATTGAATCCATTGCCACTGGCCATAGGAATTGCTAGTAGCTAATTTTAAAAAAACAACAATCATAATTTCATGAAAGAGTAGCAGAAAAGAATGCTGGAAATTTATCAGGGAGGCCCCACCGAAACACCCTCTTAGCCACAAAACTCCTTTGGTAGTCTTAGGATAGTCACTACATTGAGCCTAATTTACCTCAGAGGTTGTGTTTTTTTAAGGGTTACAAAGAAAATCCTCACATATTATGCTCTAGCTATTTTTTAAAAGGTCCAATGGTAACTTTTATGATCTGTTGCTAGCCTAAAGAGACACAATGTGGAGTAGTGGTAGAGTGTGTGGGATCTGAGAGTCCTGGGAAGACGGCAAGCAGTGGGATGTTACAGGGCTCAGTTCTGGGTCCCATGCTCCTTAACTTGTTCATGATTTGGAGCTGGGAGTAAGCAGTGAAGTGGCTAAGTTTGCAGATGACACTAAATTGTTCAGGGTGGTGAAACCAGAGAGGATTGTGAGGCACTCGAAAGGGATCTGTTGAGGCTGGGTGAGTGGGCATCAATGTGGCAGATGAGATTCAATGTGACCAAGTGCAAAGTAATGTACATTGGGGCCAAAAATCCCAGCTATAAATACAAATTGATGGGGTGTGAACTGGCAGAGACTGACCAAGAGAGAGATCTTGGGGTCATGGTAGATAACTCACTGAAAATGTCAAGACAGTGTGCGATTGCAATAAAAAAGGCCAACGCCATGCTGGGAATTATTAGGAAGGGAATTGAAAACAAATCAGCCAGTATCATAATGCCACTGTATAAATTGATGGTGCAGTCTCATTTGGAATACTGTGTACAATTCTGGTCACCACACCTCAAAAAGGATATTATAGAAAAGGGCAACTAGAATGATTAAAGGGTTGGAACACTTTCCCTATGAAGAAGGGTTAAAACGCTTGGGACTCTTTAGATTGGAGAAACGTCGACTGCCGGGTGACAGGATAGAGGTTTACAAGATTATACATGGGATGGAGAAAGTAGAGAAAGAAGTACTTTTCTCCCTTTCTCAAAATACAAAAATTCATGGGCATTCAATGAAATTGCTGAGCAGTCAGGTTAGAACAGATAAAAGAAAATACTTCTTCACCCAAAGGGTGATTAACATGTGGAATTCACTGCCACAGGAGGTGGTGGCGGCTACAAGCATAGCCAGCTTCAAGAGGGGATTGGATAAACATATGGAGTAGAGGTCCGTCAGTGGCTATTAGCCACAGCATATTGTTGGAACTCTCTGTCTGGGGCAGTGATGCTCTGTATTCTTGGTGCTTGGGGGAGTGGGGGGCAAAGTGCTTCTAGCCCCACTGAACCTCCTGATGGCACTTGGGTTTTTTTTGGGGGGGGGGGGGGGTTGGCCACTGTGTGACGCAGAGTGTTGGACTGGATGGGCCATTGACTTGATCCAACATGGCTTCTCTTATGTTCTTTTGTTCTGGGTTCACCCCTCAATCTGCCATGGAAGCTTGTTGGGTAACATTGGACCAATCACACACCCCTAACCTACCTTACAGGGTTATCATGAGGATAAAATGGTGGAGAAAAGGTGTTTTGGATCCCCACTGGTGAGAAAAGTGGAGTATAAATGAAGTAAGTAAATAAATGCATAGACTGTTATGATTTATTTTTGTTTTTATTCTATGCCTGGTTTTGTTCCTGTGTGCCACCTGAAGCAGGTCCAGAAAGGCAGCATACAAATGATCCAAACAAATAAATGTAAACCCAAAGCTATGCATTCAAAAACTCTCCCAAAGCCACTGGAATGGTGTACAATTTTGATGAAAAGTGGGAACTGTGTCACAGAAATCTAGTTGGGAAAGTCATATTTGATATCAAGACTGGCTAGCAGTTTTGATTGCTAAACCATCCCTTTTAGACAAATACCTGCTAAATTTATCACCTTGTTGGTCGCAACTGCCTCCCACTTTCTAGAGAGATAAAATTAGACAGCAAAGTACTAGAATAACTGCCAAACTGGAAGGCTTCTTACCCTCTCCTGAATGCAGTAAATAATTCTGGTCAGATTTGGAGCATTTATGGCATTTGTAAATGGGGTATTTGGAGTTAGTAAGGTTTCTGGTAGTAAATTTCTGATTTCTATATCTAAGCTATAAACTGCAGTTTTGGCATGTGCCCATCTACAATGTGTTCGAGTTGCATTTTGAAGATTCTTCTGTCCCCTTTTTTCAGAGCTGTAAAGAATTCATAAAAGCTAACAACTATCTGAGAAAATTAGCATTGATGGATGTTTTCTTGCTCTCCATCAGGAAATGATGTACTTGAAACTCATTACAGATCTTCACAGAAACTCTGCTGAATGTGCCTTGGGCTTTGTGTGGATCAGCACATGCTGCATTTGCTGCATAATTCATATCTCTTGTGTCACGTTTAATGCATAACATGTATTCCTTGTTAATTAGAAAAATAAAAATTGGCCCCCTTTACCATCAGACCAAACTGGAGAATTGCTGTAGATATCAAGAAAGCATAGATTTCTTTTCCTTCTCTTCTGTCTCAAGTTTGACAGCTATTCTAGATCTATTTCATTTTAATCTTTATAGAAGAGTAGCTTGCACATAAGGAATCATTGGCTCTTACAAGTGGGTGTTTCTGTCAAAAAAGATTCACATGAGGTTTTCTTAATGGATCCCTATTCCTCTTTATCTCAGCGCTGCTGCCAGTATCCATTGGAGTCTCTGAGTTAGTGTAAGTTTCTGGAGTCAAGACTTACTGTTTCTTTCCTTCTTCTGCGGAAGGCACTCTTTTGTTTGTTTGTTTGTTTGTAATTAATCTGACACTAAGAACATAAGAGAAACCATGTTGAATCAGGCCAATGGCCCATCCAGTCCAATACTCTGTGTCACACAGTGGCCAAAAAACCAGGTGCCATTAGGAGGTCCACCAGTGGTGCCAAGACACTAGAAGCCCTCCCACTGTGGCCCCCCAAGCACCAAGAATACAGAGCATCACTGCCCCAGACAATATACTGTGGCTAACAGCCACTGATGGACCTCTGTTCCATATGTTTATCCGATTCCCTCTTGAAGCTGTCTATGCTTGTAGCCGCTGCCTCTGTGGCAGTGAATTATTCATTGAATTTGTTTATACCCCACCTTTCTCCCCAATGGGTACCCAAAGCACCTTACATCATTCTGTTTTCTGCATTTTAGCCTCACAAGAACCCTGTGTGGTAGGTGAGGCTGAGAATGTGTGGCTTGCCCAAAGCTTCCTTGTCACAAGTGGCATTTCAACCTGGGTTTTCCAGAGATTAGTCCAACATTTTTAACCACTACATCACACCAGCTGATTATTATCATTGGACTTGTACTATTGACTCAGAACTACATTTTGTCTCTGGGAGAGCAGGGGATCTGGAATATCTGCTGCGCCATGAAGATCTCTGCATGACCTCAAGATGGTCACCTTCAGTCTAACCTTCACAGCCTTATTGTGAGGGTGAAAGGAAGAAAGGGAGAGTGTTGTATGCCGTCCTTAGCTCCTTGGAGCAAAGGTTGGATAAATAAGTAAAGGAACAAATAAATGACTCTCTGGCCACTGTGGTACATGCCCTAGTTATGTCCAGATTAGTTTACTGTAGTGCACTCTACATGGGGCTGCCATTGAGAAGTGTTCAGAAACTTCAGGATACAGAATGCTGCATCAGGATCTTGACTGGAGTGGGTCATACAAACCAAATCACTCTAGTCTTTGTGCCATCTACACTGGATCCCAGTTTATTTCCAGGCACAATTTAGGGCACTTCAAAGACTTATATGGATTGGGATCAACATACCTGATCATAACCCTTATAAACCTGCTTAACCACTATGAACATCTTTGGAGGCCCCGCTTTGGGTGCCCCTACCTTCTGAGATTAGGCAGGTAGCAACTTGGAGGGGGAGGCGGGTTGCAGTCATGGCACCAAAGCTCTGGAACTGTCTTTCCAAGAAGTTTCACTTGTCCCTTTCTATTCCCATCTTCTGCCAGTAGGTCGACAACTTCTTTGTTTCATTTGGCATTCCCTCAGTGATCCCTCCTTCCTAACCAATGCTCTTATGTATTTAAATTGTTTTTAAATTGTTTTAATGATGTGTTTTGGAAGGGAGGGTTGTTTAATGGGTTTAAAATATGATTTTATCATGTCAGTTTTAAATTGTTAGCCACCTTGATGGCCATTATAAGGGCAGAAAGGTGGCATACACATTTTGTTAATAAAGTAAAATAATAATAAAAATATTCCAACTAACTACAGGTTGGTACAGCCTAGTATTCTGAAACTGACATATTTTTCTATTTAAATATATATAACAGCCAGCACTGTAATGGTTGTGGTGATGAGCTTGAACCAAGGCAACCTGGACTTGAAATCAACCTGGGCCAAACTACACTTCATGAAGTATGCAAGTCTACCACAGGGATTCACAACCACACTGGTGTTGCAAGTTCCCAGATGGCTCGCCATTTAAAAGAACTTATAGGGGGCAATTTAGCTTGGCACCATGACAAAGGGGGAGAAGGGGCTTCTGCCCATCCCACCATTTCCTCAAGCTAAAATAGCACCAGAGGCAGGGTTCCACTGACACTGAATGCCTGGATGCAGAGTCCCATGATGTGGCTACAAGTCCCCAGAGAAGACTTGGCTACTTTGTAATATATAATTTGGCCCTCAGTTCAAGCCTTAAAGTCCATTGACTATTCTTTGGCAGGTTGCTCTGTTAGAGTTCTTTCAGGGGGTGAACAAATATGTGGACAAAGCAGACCCACTAGATGTTGTTTACCTTGACTTCCAGAAAGCTTTGATAAAGTTCCTCATCAAAAGCACCTTAGTAAGTTCGAGAGTCATGGGGTAAAAGGACAAGTCCTCTCGTGGATCAAAAACTGGATAATTAATAGGAAACAGAGGGTGAGTATAAATGGCAATTTTCGCAATGGATGGTGGTAAGCAGTGGGGTACCTCAGGGCTCAGTACTGGGTCTAATGCTTTTTAACTTGTTCATTAATGATTTGGAGCTGGGAGTAAGCAGTGAAGTGGCTAAGCTTGAGGATGACACTAAATTGTTCAGGGTGGTGAGTACCAGAAAGGATTGTGAGGCACTCCAAAGGGATCTGTCGAGGCTGGGCTAGTGGTCTTCAATGTGGGAAATGAGGTTCAAAATGGCCAAGTGCAAAGTAATACACATTGGGGCCAAAAATCCTAACTATAAATAAAAGTTGATCGGGTGTGAACTGGCAGGGACTGACCAAGAGAGAGATCTTGGGGTCATGGTAGATAACTCACTGGAAATGTCAAGACAGTGTGCAATTGCAATAAAAAAGGCCAACGCCATGCTAGGAATTATTAGGAAGGGAATTGAAAACAAATCAGCCAGTATCATAATGCCCCTGTATAAATTGATGGTGTGGCCTCATTTGGAATACTGTGTACAATTCTGGTCACCACACCTCAAAAAAAATATTATAGCATTGGAAAAAGTCCAGAAAAGGGAAACTAGAATGATTACAGGGTTGGAACACTTTCCCTGTGAAGAAAGGTTAAAACGCTTGGGGCTCTTTAGCTTGCAGAAACATCGACTGAGGGGTGACATGATAGAGGTTTGCAAGATTATGCATGGGATAGAGAAAGCAGTACTTTTCTCCCTTTCTCACAGTACAAGAACTTGTGGACATTCAATAAAATTGCTGAGCAGTCAGGTTAGAATGGATAAAAGGAAGTACCTTCACCCAAAGGATGATTAATACATGGAATTCACTGTCACGGGAGGTGGTGGTGGCTACAAACATAGACAACTTCAAGAGGGGATTCGATAAGCGTGTGGAGCAGAGGTCCATCAGTGGCTATTAGCCACAGTTTATTGTTGGAACTCTCTGTCTGGGGCAGTGATGCTCTGTATTCTTGGTGCTTGTGAGGGGCACAGTGGTAGGGCTTCTAGTGTCCTGGCCCCACTGGTGGACCTCCTGATGGCACTTGGGTTTTTTGGCCACTATGTGACACAGAGTGTTGGACTGGATGGGCCATTGGCCTGATCCAACATTGCTTCTCTTATGTTCTTATGCTCTCACTCTAACTCTTGGACTTGTTAAGAGGGAAAATAAATGAGATAATCCAGTCCACATACATCCATGTTCCTTGGTCCCTGACCTCCTTCAAAGAACAGACATATAAATGCAAGAATGAATAGAAATTCAGTGTTTTCTTCATTTCAGCATCAGCTGGAAGGAAGTGGTGTGGGGAAGGGTAGACACAGTACCGGGTGGCTTCTGAATCTACAACATGAAACATTTCATTTGTTTCAGAGTGAACAGAACTTTACCAGAATTGACTGTAATATTTTTTTTTTCATTTATGAGCAGCAGCATTTTTTGCATAGTTCATTTATAATAAAGGTTTTTCCCATCACCTTAGCATTTCACCTCAGGGCAAAATGATAGATTTCCCCCCACATATTGATTGTTTGTTATATCCTAAATGAGATATGGGGATTAATTTTTCTTTCTTGCATCTAGCTTTGGGTTTTGGAAAGTATTGTCTTGGCCCTGCTCAGACCATTATCATGAACTGAACTTACGTCACATTCTGTCTCCTTATGGGGATTTCACTGTTAAATGCATTTGATTTCTTTTGACACAAATCTTCTCATTCTGAATATTGGTTAAAGGTGAAAAGAAAGCAATAGAATTATTAATAAACTGAGGGGAGAAAAGATTCCTTGAGGAAAAGGGATGAACATTCTTAGCCTAAAGCCCTCAAACTATTGAAGATAACTAATTATTTTTCATTTCATTTGCTAAGTGTTGTGTGAAAATCTGTTCCATTTTTAGTAGGGTTGTCAGCCTCCAGGTGGGGCCTGGAGATCTCCTGAATTACAACTGATCTCCCGTCTACAGAGATCAGTACCATCCATTGGAGAAAATGTCTGTTTTGGAAGGTGGAGTCTATGGCATTATACCCTGCTGAGATCCCTCCCTTTCACAAACCCCATCCTTTCCAGAATCTACCCCAAATCTCTAGGAATTTTCCAATCCTGAGTTGGCAACCTTAGTTTTTAGGTGATGAGCATCCTTACTCGAAAGTAACCTCATGAAAACCAGTACTCCTTAATTCTATGTAAACAGGCATACAACTGGACTGCAAACTTGGTGTAGAGCCAATTTGGTGTAGTGGTTAAGTGTGGTTACTCAAAAGTAACCTCATGAAAACCAGTACTCCTTAATTCTATGTAAACAGGCATACAACTGGACTGCAAACCTGGTGTAGAGCCAATTTGGTGTAGTGGTTAAGTGTGCGAACTCTTATCTGGGAGAACCGGGTTTGATTCCCCACTCCTCTACTTGCACCTGCTAGCATGGCCTTGGGTCAGCCATAGCTCTGGCAGAGGTTGTCCTTGAAAGGGCAGCTGCTGTGAGAGCCCTCTCCAGTCCCACCCACCTCACAGGGTGTCTGTTGTGGGGGAGGAAGGTAAAGGAGATTGTGAGCCGCTCTGAGACTCTTCGGAGTGGAGGGCGGGATATAAATCCAATATCTTCTTCTTCTTCCTTTTATTTGTTTAAATAGAGTATAATGAGATGACTGGGGAGGGTCGGTGGCTCAGTGGTACAGCATCTGCTTGGTAAGCAGAAGGTCCCAGGTTCAATCCCCGGCATCTCCAACTAAAAAGATCCAGGCAAATAGGTGTGAAAAACCTCATCTTGAAACCCTGGAGAGTCGCTGCCAGTCTGAGTAAATACTGACTTGATGGACCAAGGGTCTGATTCAGTATAAGGCAGCGTCACATGTTCAAATGTTCATATGATTCAATAACAACAGTGATTTTGACCAACTCTAGACCCCACCCATGCCATACTGAAGGGTAGGTGACCTTCTGTCTCCACCCCCACCCTCTGGGAGAATTATTTTGGAGGGTGAAGCAGGCTGCAGAGGTAGGAGGGAAAGTTTCACTTCATATACCACAGCTCCACTCACCCTATGTCATTTCACATCATCAATAATCATCACTATATCTAATTATCTTGTATTCTGGGGATCCCTGAAGTTCCTTACCAGCTTATCCAGTGTTCCACTTTTAAAAACAAACAAACAAACTCAACAGTTATGATGGGAAAACTTGCTTTGTCCATCATAGCTAAGCTTCCAGAGAAATGCACAAATGGGCATACATCCTAAAATACATTTGCAGCTAGGGATGAGTGAATGTTCTTTGTCTTGTTCCTTTTTTTATTTTTGTTTATAATTGGCCAGTGGTTTCCATCCTCCTTAAGAGCCCCGTGGTGCAGAGTGGTAAAGCTGCAGTACTGCAGTCGGAGCCCTCTGCTCACAACCTGAGTTCTATTCCAGCGGAAGCTGGTTCAGGTTGACTCAGCCTTCCATCCTTCCGAGGTCGGTAAAATGAGTACCCAGCTTGCTGGGGAGAAAGTGTAATGACTGCGGAAGGCAATGGCAAACCACCCTGTAAAAAGATCTGCCGTGAAAATTTTATGAAAGCAGCATCACCCCAGAGTCGGAAACGACTGGTGCTTGCACAGGGAACCTTTCTTTCCTTCCATCCTCCACTTTTGGCTGTTTCTTTGATGTATTTGTTTATATTGCATATGCATGTTCCTTCCATGTCAATTGTTCCCAGCAGTGGCCTTGTGCTACCAAGTTTATAGCATGCCCCACCAAACATCATTGGCCCCTTCCAGCATATTGTGCTACTTAGTTGTTTGCTCCTGCATCAGTCATTAGAGCAGCCAGGTAGTGATGGATTTCCCAAATTGAACTGTAAACTAAGGTGACCTGTGTTACTCTGCAATTTCTCTGATGTCGTTCCCACATTCAGTGACCAAACCCTGCTGCAAGCCTCAAAGCTTAGTGTTAGCAATCATCTCCCTTTCCTCTGAGAGGAAGAAAATATTTAAGCGACTCCTTTTATTTTTTTTCACCCTTCTTATTATTGACTTTATTTATACTCTGCCTTTCTCATTGACACTCAAAATAGAGCGTGTGGCTGCTCAGATTGGTACTAAACTATGAGCTGGCAAGATCAAGTTTGAAATCTTACCTCAGCCATGGACTCTGGCATGGCACAGCCTCCTGCCCCTATTGCCATATCAGGATAATCATAGTTTGCAGGCTTGCTTTAAGGATGCCTGATATTGTGCATGAGAACTACTTGGAATCTTTGAAATGGGCTGTAAATCTGAAGACATCATTTAGTTTTGTTTTGTGCAGCACAAGATCCCTAAGAGAGAGAGAAATGATTAATAAAGGCTTTTGTTTCTTCTTATGTGAACACTCAGAAAAGCAATATAAAGTTGCAGCCCCAAAGTGTTTGAGCTCCTATTTTCGTAGATTCTTTATTATATAGAGAAATTGATTGTGACAATTTAACCTTTTAAATCTGGGGGACAAAGGCATGGTTTCAGGAAAAAATAGCAATGCGGGGTGGGGGGGGGGATGATTCCTTCTAAAAAGAAATTGCTTTATACTGTCAGAAGAGCTCCTCCTGCTGGTGTCAAGAAGCATCACAGAGAGAAAATCAACCTGAAGATATGTCCAAATAAATTGCAGTTTGATAGGTATCCCAATCTAGGATATGTGCATTTTGTAATAAAGTTCATGTTTCTTTGGAGTCATACTGCTCTCTGTTAAATAATATCCAACATATTTATCCACTTAAAGGTAAATCGTTGCTGAAAAGTAATAAGGCACTAAATAATGATCCTGCTCCGATATAATTTAAATACACCTTAAATCTATAATTTAATTTCAATAAAATTTAAATATATTTTCGTTGCTTTATGTTTTTGCAAAGATCCTGTTTAAAAGTGTGATTAAAAAGGAGCTGCTGGCTGGTGTTTCTAAATTTGTGAATGTATAGTGTGTCATAATGGAAGCCAAATGGCTAATTTTTTGTCGCCATGGCTGGTGCCATTCTATAATCCTGAACCACTGGTGCCTCAGGCTGCCAATGGACTGGATCTGGGTGAACAAACTGAAGCATAATCCTTATAATATGGAGACACTGTTGGCAGGGGCTTTTGTATATGCAGGGATATAGGTGAGAACAACTTTAAGAAAATGTGGATTTCTTAAGGAAAGATGAGCAAATGGTTTTTCCCCAGAGGTTTCAGGATACAAATATCTTCTGTATGAAGTTCAAAGGTCAAAATTATCAAAAACTAAACCGTCTCAGCTCTCTGATATCCTTTAAATGGAAGAGGACAATGACGCAGCTTTTGATGTATATCGCTGTGTAGAAAACTTAAGTTCAGTACATTTGAGTGGAAATTATTTTGTGGGATTTTTTTAGGTAACAAGTATTCTTGGATAGATTCATAAATATTACAAATATGTCACATTTTTTTAAAGCAACCCCCCCCCCCCAAAAAAAAGGCAAGAGGAAGAAGAATGTGCTGTTGAGTCACAACTGGCTTGTAGCACCCCTAACCATTGGGTGTTAAAGGCAAGAGGTGGTTTGTCATTGCCTTCCTCCATGTAGCATGCCCAGTTTTCTTAAAGATCTCCCATCCACGTAGCTACCGTGGCTAATGCTGCTAAAATCCCAGCCTTGACAATCTCAAACCAAACTGGACTATATGCAATTAATGCTGATTATAAGATTAAAAGGGTTTTTTTAGAAATGATGAGTTGTCAAGTAATTGAATTACAAGTCATGTTTTCTGTGCTATATCAAAGTTTTTTGTACATTCATTTTTCATCAAGTAGAGGTAGGTTTTTTCCCAGTTAAATTTATTTCTACAGCAAGCAATAGCCAGCGAGGCATAGAAGTTAATTGTGTCTGTTTAGGAACTGGGAAACATAGCTTTGTAGCTCTACATTGCCACAATGCTGACTAGGTGATTTTGGGCCTATCATTCTCTCTCTCTCCCTAAACCTATATGGTATTTATTATTTGTTATTATATTATTTATTTTAAGATAAAATGGAGACAATAGAATCTTCCATGCCACTCTGAGTTTCATGAAGGAAGAACAGAAATATATTCAATACATATATAGGGATGGGCAGGAACCAAGAAAATGTGGTTCGGTTTGCTCAGTTCACAAACATGAGCCGTCATGAACTTTTCAAGGTAAAATGAACCACATGATTAACATGTGGAATTCACGGCCACAGGAGGTGGCGGCGGCTACAAGCATAGCCAGCTTCAAGAGGGGGTTAGATAAAAATACGGAGCAGAGGTCCATCAGTGGCTATTAGCCACAGTGTGTATATATATAAATTTTTGGCCACTGTTTGACACAGAGTGTTGGACTGGATGGGCCATTGGCCTGATCCAACATGGCTTCTCTTATGTTCTTAGTTTGGTTTGTGAGATTTGTGGTTTGCTAGCATGGCCTTCCAATGTGCTAGAGACACCAAACTCATAGTGGATCCTTGGATGTCTCTCCTCTACCTGGCCTCCAAGTTTGGTGAAAATTGAATTTACAAGGTCCAAGTTACCAACCCCCTCCCCCAAAGAAGGTGCCCCCAGAAAAGTGCTTTCTGGGGAAATGAACAGTCATTTTGACAGGTACAGGTTCAGGAGTATATAGAACAGATCCTGTGCAGACTAGATATATCAATGTTGGACAGGAATTTTCCTGGATGGTCCTCTACATGTCCTTCCAGTTCTGCTTCCTCCCCTGTTGCTCTGAAGTTTGGTAAATATTTAGATTGAGTGGAGATAGTCTGTCTGGAAATGTATCCATTCACTAACTGGCACAAACTTCCACAAAACAGCTTGAAAGTTCATGCCAGTTGATCTGCAACAAACTTCTTATCACAAGCCATGAACTAGCCAAAATTTATCATGAATTTTAGTTCATGAACCAATTTGTGCTCATCCCTAGTTCCAGTGGTTTCATAATATACTTGTTTGCTCCACTTTCCCTTTTGTTTAGCAGTAGTCATGTGCGCATGAATCCTTGTGCACAACCACATGAAATAAATTCTTTGCATGACTCTAGAATAGGAACAAGCAAGCCTTAGGGTTCTTCCATTTTCTGGCCTATTATATAAGGAGTTGATAGAACAAATTTGGGATTGTTGGTTTGCTTCTACATGATGGTTTGGTAGTGTGATAATTGAAGATGAAATCTTGGTACATCAGATGTCAGAAGCAATGTTTCAGGCATTCAAAAAACAGTTGAATCAGGCCTCATTATAGCTACTACAAAGTGTAATTTATAGAACAGTGGTTCCACATTCCAACAGTTAGTTCTAAGTCTCTGAGTTTGTAGAGCATATGAAAATTTTCCACCTAGTCACCTTGCTATGTCCAGCCATATAAGTCATTATATTTCATCCTATTATTATATGGAAAGGAAAATGGGCTTCTCACACTAACTCAGTGAAGGACATTTTCAAAGAACGTAAGAGAAGTCATGTTGGATCAGGCCAGTGTCTCACCCAGTCCAACACTCTGTGTCACACAGTGACCAAAACCCAGGTGGCTAAAACCCAGGTGCCATCCAGAGGTCCACCAGTGGGGCCAGAACTCCAGAAGCCCTCCCACTGTTGCCTCAAGATACAGAGCATCACTGTACATAGTGTTTCATCTATACCTAAACACTGTACATAGTGTCTTATCTAAACCTTGTGGCTAATAGCCATTGATGAACCTCTGCTCCATATGTTTATCCAATCCCCTCTTGAAGTTGACTATCCAATCCCCTCTTGAAGCTGGTAGCCACCTTCATATGTCCAAAATATCTGCATCACACTTTGAGAACATGACATTCTCACCTGGTATCAGCCTCCTCACATTTAACCTGAGTCTGATATAGCAGGGCTTGATGTGCTTCACCTTGGAATTTTCCTGTAAGTATTCAAACAAGCTTCAGAATTTCATATGAGGTTTCTCAGTGAGTGTAGCTTTCAATTTCCTGGTATTGAGTGATAATGTCATTGTAAGATCCAGGGCTTTTTTGGTAGAAAAAGCCCAGCATGGACTCATTTGCATATTAGACCACACCCCCTAATGTCAAGTCAGCCGTAACCGCATTCCTGTGTGTTCCTGCTCAAAAAAAGCCCTGATAAGATCCATGTTTTGGCATCACTTCATGCAACCAAAGAATGCTAACGTTATCTATAACAGGCCTACTTCATAGTCAGTGATGAAAGTAATTTATTAAACCAATGAGAATTATCAGTGTCAGTTTGATAACTTTAGGCTGGAACCTTAACATGAAAACGGTTTTCAAAAAATATAGTTTCATCTTGGTGGAAATAATTACTATAATTATCTAATTAACTTATGCAAGTGTTACCAAAAGCAAATTTCATTCTGTTTAATTAATAGTTTATTTTAATGTTTGTTTTCCTTTTGCACTCAGTAGGGGGATCATTGAGGAAAGGCAGGGAGGGGCAGTCATGCCACAAATCACTAATAATGACTCATTATTCTTCAAGAATAGCCTTGCTGTTTATTGGGACATATAAAAAAGGAAGCATAGCAAATGCTACTGAAACTCAAAATTGCTTACCTGTTGGACATGCACATAGGAAGCAAAGGGCATGCAGCCCAATGTGGTGGTTAACTTCCTTTCCCCTACCTGATGCTTCTCCTCTTGAAATTGTGCTTGTCCTATTACCTTTAAGATATTTAGCAGAGAACTATGATTCTAAACCAGGGTCTCTGTTCACTACCTCTGTCTATCTTCAAGAGATTGCGGTGGATCCTTTGACACATCCCTACCAATGGAAAAAAAATATGTGAGCAGAATAGGATTTCCCTTTTCACTACAGCCTCCAATATCCCTGGCATGTCCCTTCTCAGTTCAGGGGTCCAGAGGGACAACCAGAGGAGAGACCTGGAGATCTGCCATGGAAGGTGAGAATCAGCCAAACCTGGGTCTCCCCACCACAAGCTTCTGTTAGTGAACATTTCCACAGGATCCAACCTGCATATATTATTATCCCTGTAACATTTACTAACAGTTGTATTAAAGGAGGTTGCTTTGTTCTTGTGTTACATTTACATGTTCTTTCTTCACATCGTATAAATGTATTGCTCAATTTTATTTGATACTTCTGGAGCAAACAGACTTTTTGCTGCTGCAGTTCAGGTCTGTCACAAATGGCATTAAGAAAATGTGAGCTTCCTTTAAACATGCAAACCCAATGGATTCAAACTGACCCCTGAATTGACTGTCACTAAGTTGTCAACTGCTTGTTATGAAGAGTATACTGGAGAAGAACAAGTTGACCTTGAACTCACCCAATGTTTTATGAATAGCACCCATTTTCCCAAGGAAAAAAAAATCTGAATATGTTTTCCACATTTTTTTTCCACCCTACTTTCCTTAAGGCTCTTTTTAGTGCCTAACACTTTTCATCTTATCAAGGTGCTCATTACAGAGAAGGTTTGGAAAAAGAAGAGCATCATTTTAATGATGAATTTAATGCTTGCAGAATGTAAAGAATTGATTCTATGGCCGGCTGACTGGATAGCTTTCCCCAAAGGCTACACAGAGTGTTGCCATTATAATGCTAACTATTACATCCTGTCATGCCCTGCTGCAGCAAGGATAATTTATTTTTGAGGAGATCCCTCTCCACATAATTAGTCCTTAAAAAAACTCTTAGAGCAAAGGTATTTTAAAGTAAAAGCTACTTAAATGCCCCAAACTCACAATCCATTTGCCCTGATGTGCATAGCTTGAGCCCAGAAAGAAGTTCTGCTTGTTTTTATCAAAATAGATACCCCCTCTGTCCCAAGCAAGCAGGGTGGGTTAAAGCTTATTCTGTTTTATATTTAAAACACACCAAAAAAGAGAGGGGAAAAAAAACTTGAACCAAAATCACATGTGTGTTGCTGGAAGGTTGATATAAAGTTGTAAACTAAGCTTTCTGCATGGCCCTCCATCAGAAGCAGCAGCGGAGGAGATGTACAGGCAGAATCGCTGTCTGAAACCACTGCCTCTGCTGGCCTCATTGGAAAGCTGGTTCTGGGCATACTAACAGTGCCATCCTAAGCAAAGTTACACCTCTCCAATTCCATTAAAGATAGTGGGTTGAATCCAGCCTCACACAAGTGGAAATGTAAACAGAATTAGCGCAGCAGCTATGCATGAGCTTGTGCAGTACCTAGTGCTTTCCTCACTTTATCTTATAATACCCAGAAATTGCTTATACAGTGTCTTGCAAAAATGGAAAAGCAGCTAGGGGTACCCTATGTTTAACTTAGCACAATGGGTTAGTTTGAGGTTCCCCCCCCCCACACAACTTTTGCTTGTGCAAGGATCCTAGGAAATTCAGAAAACTTCTGGTGAATCCAAAGTGCTGGGCTTAGAAGTGTATATCTCCTGTATATCCTGCTGTAAGAGCAGGAAAAGGGCTGAAAGGAGAACTGATGCTGCTTGTCCCATGGATGTGCCCTGTGTCAACTATGAATTTAAAGGAGTCATTGTACAGCTATCCATTATTTTATGTCTAGGGCAGTGGTTTTCCAACTGTGATCAATGGACCCCTAGAGTTCCTCAGAACTGTTCCAGAGGTGGCATATTGGAAAATTAGCTGTGTCTGATAAAACTTGCATGAAAATCAGCTTGCCTACCATTATTGTTCTCCTTCATCCTCAGCAGCTGCAAAATGATAATAACCTTCAGTGGGTGTGGAACTGCAGCACACCTGTGAACCGATCATACAACCCAATAGAACTGCTGCATTCTGGGGGGAAAAATCTCAATGAAAGCCCCACTGCTGGGGGGTGGCCTCCCAGAGAAACTCAGACAATCAGCTTTATTAGAATTTAGGAAGTGATATTAGAAGGAATGAGCATTTGCTATTTATTTGTTTAATTGAAATATTTATATGCCAGCTTTTCTCTGGAGCAAGTTAGGTAGGAGCTGTATTGTATCCTTGGACATGAAAGATAGGTTTGGGGGGTTTTTTGGGGGGGTGGGGGTGGATTGTCTGTTGTTATGAAATTGGGAAACCGTCTTGAGTTCTGTGACAAGCCCTGTGGCACAGTGAGGTAAGCTGCAGTCCAAGCTCTGCTAATGACCTGAGTTCAATCCCAGCAGACACTGGATTCAAGTAGCCGGCTCAAGGTTGACTCAGCCTTCCATCCTTCCGAGGTCAGTAAAATGAGTACCCAGCTTGCTGTGGGTAAACTGTAGATGACAATGCAATGGCAATGGCAAACCACCCCATAAAAGTCTACCATGAAAACAGCATGATGTGACGTCACTACAGAGTCGGAAACAACTGGTGCTTGCACAGGGGACTACCTTTACCTTGAGTTCTGCAGGGTGTACAAATGTTTAAATCTGTAATAATAATTCCCTTATGGTGGTGGCCAAATGGAGCTTTCCTATTGGCTTAAGGGTGCATTCCATGCACTCGACAAATAATTGGCCCATCAACATCTTTGGCCTCCCATTGGCTGACTCTCCTGTCTCTGCCTACTGCAGGCCTAGGAATGTTGAACAAACCACCAAAGCAGTTTTACCTCAGGGACAGTCACATCTCCAACTCTTCACTGTGTCCTCTGTTAACCAGCCTCACAAAAAGCATCTCTGGCAACAGACCTCTGCCATCCCATCAGCAGCCCACACAGACAGCTTCCCAGCACACACAGCCTCCAAAGGCCGCAAAAATAGCCAGGGAGCCACCGCCGCCATAATGTGACTAGGCAACAAGGCCTGGCCCCACTGGAAGCATTTCCTCAGAGGCTATGGTTGCTGCCTCTTTTGTGTCACTCCCTCCCTCCTTCTTCCCTCATCCTCATCCCTAGCCAGAGGCTGTTGATAGGCAACCAAGTTTGGTCAGTAAAGGGACAGGCCTCAGGTGAATAGAATGGCATACAGCCCACTCTTCAAAGCAGTTCTTTGCTCCAGGATGGGAAGAGATCTGTTGTCTGGAGTTCAGTTGTGATCCCAGAAGATCTTCAGGCTCTACATGGAGGTTCTACTCTTAAGTAACAAAAATGGGGAGCACCGTATAGAAACCTCAGATTCAACAAACCCAAACAGCTGTGTTCAATGACGCTCCAAAGAGTATGCAATGTATACAATGTATATTCAACAAATGCATACAATATTTGGTATACTGGCACAATCCTTGTTATAGAAATTATTTTTGTAATAAAGTCCTTCCAGCCAAACAGTCTCTTTATTCAAACAGTCTCTTAATGATGCTCACAGTTGTCTTCAGATGAATGTATATTCTTGGAAAGTAGCCTCAAAATATAATTCTACACAAATAGCCTCAAATTATAATTCCACACTACACAATTTCCGGATTTTGAAGAGTGTTTCAGTCCATGGCCCTTCCTCAGGTAAATTCTATTTCCTTCAAGAGAAAATTCTGTTCATATACTCATTCCAAACACATATAAAGAAAAGTTTGTGTATAGCTTCCTTTCGGGATCCCCATTAACGACATTACTCAGCTTAACAGCTTCACATCATTCAAAGTTTGGGTCTGCTTTTTTTGTTGTAGGCAAAAGAAATGGGGTTCAGATAGATCATCTTTTGGGATTCTACTCTGAATTTTTTGCTTCTAGAGTTTGGTACTTATCCCTAATAATCTCTCCTGACTTCTTGTCCCAAGTGGTTCTCTCCATCACAATATAACACATGAGTAAGAATATGTTCATGCAAGAGGGAGGACACTGTGGAAAGCAAAAGGTTAATCAAAGAACAGAAAATGCAATCCATTTCAAATACATGTTTCTCCCTTTACTGGTAGCTGCACACATATTGAGACAGAGAGGTGAATTTACAGCAATGTAGAATGTATTTTATCCCATTTTCTGATATATTGGCAGGCGACTTCAGATCTTTAAGACTTAAGAGATTGCAGGCAAAGTGCTTTGCTGGGTACTACCTGAAGTTAGTGCTTTTGAAAGCTTCTTGGATCACAGAGTTTAAATAGCAACCACTCCTCTTCTTGATGCTGCCTTAAGGAGCACAAAAAAGGTTCAATGAGGAAGATCTAATTTGCCTCAAAGGTCATTTGAACACATGTGAAGATGCTTTGCACCCAGCTCAGTATTGTCTGCTCTTTCTGGCAGCTGTAGCAGCTTTCTATGGGTCCACCCAAACATCCCTCATGTTTGCTGGAGAGCAATGTGAGGAGTTTGTATAGCACACGCAATGAGAGTTTTGTGCCTCCCAGATGCACATTTAGCTCTTTTCTGTTTTTGGAGAAGCTGCTATAGCCTTCTGCCCTCAGACTGCTCCCTTGGAGCCACTATTGGCTCCCTTGTGAAGCTTACATGTAGCCAGTACCAAATGGGTTATAATTTTTACAAGAGAATCAGTAACAGTTCCAGGGGATTGTTTGAGGACACAAACTCAGCAGAACGGAGGCTACAGCTGCTTCTCCCTGTGTGTGGTAGTCACAAACAGAAAATTGCTGGTGGGGGCACAATGTTCCCATCACACATGTGATACAGAGTCCTCATGTTGTTCCCCAATAACAACAACAAACACAAAAATGTCATAGTGCAGGGGTGGCTAACGGCAGCTCTCCAGATTTTTTTGCCTACAACTCCCATCAGCCCCAGCCAGCATGGCCAATGGCTGGGGCTGATGGGAGTTGTAAACAAAAAACATCTGGAGAGCTACCGTTGGCCACCCCTGTCATAGTGTATGAGACTGAGCCTTAGATTCTCTGAAGTGGAAATGTCAAAATTTGAATGTGTGCAAAAATGTGTGCTCTGCCATTTAAAGCGTCTCACTTTATATTTGAGTATCATGCCTTCATTGGCTTAACATTTTGCAAAGTCTTGTCTTACTCATGAGTGGTTGGTCTGAACCAAACCTGTGTCTTGGCTCAGTCTAGTAAAAAAACAAAACCCACACCCTCTCCAATACTAGTTCTGTATTATGTATTATACATGCATCCTAAATATGCCACCATTTTATCTCATAACCATCTTAATTTAATTTAATTTAATTTAATTTTTCGATTTATACCCCGCACTATCCCGCAAGTAGGCTCAGGGTGGCTTGCAAAACTTTACAAAAACATTAAATAAACCACATTCAAGCAAAATGATATCATAATTACAGGATTATCAGATACGTTGTTAGATAAGTTCAGCAAAGAGAAAATGACTGGCCCAGGGTCACCCAGTGACCTCCACATCTGGGTAGGGTACTTAGCCTGAGTCTCTCCAGTCCTAGGTTGACACTTTAATCACTGTGTAGAGCTTTCCTCAGGGTCAGGCTTAGTAGCAGGTTGGATGGCCCACCTCAGACAACACATTTTAGGACACCATTAATGTAGTAAATTATTTCATTTATCACTAGACTTTGATATCAACTTTGGGAGAAGGCATCATTTAGTTTCTCTTCCTCAGGTACCAATGTGACTTCCCCCAGACCTGGCCCACAGAATTTCATTAGTCTTATTGATACTCTAGTCTGAAAAACTCCAAAATTCTCCTTTAAATCAAAACTCATTAACCTAGGCAACTCTAGAGAAGGGAATGCAACATGGTATAGCCCAATCTTGTTACATCTTAGAAGCTAAGCAGGATTGGTACTTGGGAAGTACTTGGTACTAAGAAAGACTCTGCAGAGGAAGGCAATGGCAAATCTAGGGATGTTGGCCTCCAGGTAGGACCTGGGGATCCCCCAGAATCTTCAGACAAAAGAAATCCATTTCCCTGGAGAACATGGCTGCTTTGGAGGGTAGGTTCTATGGCATTGTATCCCACTGAGGTCCCTGTCCTACCTAGGCTCCATCCCCATATCTCCCAAAATTTCCCAACCTGGATCTTGCAATCCTACCACTTCCATCCCCTGCTGATGGCCAGGGGGGACCTGGCAACCCTAGGCAAACCACCTTCTCACTTGCCTTGAAAATCCCTCCCTGGGGCATATCAGCTGTGACTTGATGGCACTTCACACACACACACACAGAGGCAGCTCTAGACACAATAAAATGGAGACAGTTGGTTCTTAAGGCTAATGACTAATATGAGCTCATCCTCAGTTCACAATCTTCCTAGCCATAAATGCTCCATCTGCAACATGGGTTGTTGTAAGGACGACTGTGTATAAGGTTGAATGAAAAGTAATTTATATATGTATGCTGGCTAAGGCTGGAGGGCAACCCAGCTGAAGCTAACAGGGCCTGGTCAGTACCTAGATGGGGATGTCTTTCTGGGGACCTCATGCATGCTAACTTGAGTTCTACGACAGCAGTAAGACCGGCTAAATGAACAGATATTTCTTGGGTGAAGCTGCATTCATTTTGGGCGCGGGGGAGGCTGCTTGGGAATTCCCAAAGGCCTGTGCCCCTCTGCCACTAACAAATTTTACATTGCACAGCTGGTTCTCCTTAGAAAGGTTCGCAGGGCTTTTTGCTCATTGTTCATTTATTAGGAATAGCAGTAATAGCTACCAGAAACAAGCAGCCTCAGCTGGCTGCTAGAAGTCAGACTGTACTTTGTAATATAGTAATAATACGGAACTGAGTGAGCCTATATTGTGTGTATTATAGAGAACAGTTTGATGAGACATCTTGACCCAGGATTTCCATTACCCGTTTTAATTGAAATTGGTTATCTATTTTCAGAAGAATAAAAAATATATATAAGAGCTGAAGTTCAAAATACCCTATTAGACTTCCAATGTTGGCGTTTCATACTAAAATGCTCCTTGTTTCTGTGCTGTAAATTAGGGATGTGCAAAAAAAAAATTCGGTAGTACATGGATTCAGAAATATACGTGGAGGGGGGGAATATGGAATCCCGTATATTTCTGAATTCCGTAGTCAGAATAGCCGCATATATGGTAGATGTGCAGCTATTTCCGAATATACAGCCCCATTATACCCTATGGGCCATTGAAATCAATGGCAAATAGGGTATATTTGAAGCCGCCTGGAGGGGAGGGGGTTTGAGGGAGAGCCCCCAAATTTGCAGGGGACCTACAGGGGACTCTCCCCTACAAACCCCACAAGTCCCAAAAAGATTGGGCCAGGGGGTCCAATTCCTGGGGCACCCAAAGCCAAACCTAACTTCACACCAGAGAATCTCTATAGGACCCAAATGCACTATATACATCTATCTACTCTATGAACCCTGCCACACAAAACACAATCTGCTCAAGGTCTGCTCTGCAGACCTGGCTGCAGCAAACCCATATGCCAACTCTCCAGCCCTGCCCCAAACATGGGGAGAGCTGGCCAAGCACAACAAGCCTGCTGGTTCTGGGTCTCTCACCCAGGTGCCAGCTTCCCTGCCACAGAACACACAATCTACAGATGCCAGCTCTCCAGCCCTGCCCCAAACAACATGGGGAGAGCTGGCCAAGCACAACAAGCCTGCTGGTTCTGGGTCTCTCACCCAGGTGTCAGCTCCCCCCCCCAAAAAAAAACAGAACCAGGAAAAGGGACAACAAGAGAAGGCCAAGAAACTCAACTGTTAAAAAGTGGCCTTTTAAACAATGAAAATTAGGCCAAACAGCCCTTACCAAGAACCAGAACCAGAAGAGAAAAGGAACAACAGCAGCACAACACAGCAGCAACAAATCAAACACAGAATCCTTTTAAAACAGTAAAAAAACGTAACTTTTAACAATACAGGAACTTTACCAACCCCTCCCCCCCCCAAAAAAAACCCCTTCACCCTAACCCCAAGAAATCCAAGCCATCCAAATCAGGAAAATTAAAGAACGCTGCACTTTTAAAAGTCCTCTCACTAAAGTAAGATATGGGCAAATTGGCAAAAAAAAACCCATCCCAAAAAAAACCCCATCCCCAACCCCAACCCCAGCAGAACCCCCTAACCCTAACCCCAAATAATAATAATAATAAATAATAATAATAATAATAATAATACATTTTATTTGTACCCCGCCCTCCCCTGCCGAAGCAGGCTCAGGGCGGCTAACAATACGGTGACCAATGGTGCACCAACAATAAAACAGTTACATTAGAAACATTAAACATTAATTGACCTTTAAAACCTGATTAAAACAATTAACTAAAACATATTATAACGCTACCCACCACCCAAATCTGGATAAGTAAAGGGACTCTGAGTCTTAAAAAGTCCTTTTACCAACTAAAATAAAAACAAGAACCCCAAGACTGTCTTACCTTAGATGTCTTCTCTACTCCAGGCAAGTCTGGTAAGGCTGAGAGAGAGTAGCAGCAGCTGAGGCCAAGGGCCAGCACAGCACAATCTCTCTCACACACCAACACACACCAACACAGCAGCAATGGAGGAATCTAGCCAGGCAGACTCCTTAAAAAGGTTCTCTGGCCCTACAGAGAGCAGTTTCAAAAAATAGCACTGCTCTGTGATTTGCCAGACAACAGTGCTTACTTGGATACCCAAGCAAGCAAAAGATCAAAAGAACAACAATTTTCTGATGGCTGGGGGATCAGCTACACAACAGCCCTACAAAGCATGCATTTGCAATGCATTTTGCAAATGCATGCTTTGGATTGGCTGCTGGGGCTCCTCTTCCCCCTCCCCCCCTCCCTGATCCCAGGGAGGCTATGGGAGAGGCGGGAAAAGGCTACCAAAGGCGGGAAAGGAGGCAAGCAGCTCCCCTGAGGCTGCAGAAGCTCCTTTCTCGCCTTTTGCATGGATTTCCGTATGCTTCCGAATATCTATACGGAAGTATACGGGGAGCCATACTCGGCTCCCACATAATGGGCCCCAATTGGATTCAGCTGTATGCGATTCCGTATACAGCCGAATCAGGGGTGATTCAGCGGTTGATTCGGTTCAGCAGAACCGAATGCACACCCCTACTGTAAATGAGAAAATACAGTTTCTGGGATTGCCTCATAGACTGTGCAGGGGTTCTTAATTCACCAGTCCTGCCATGGCCTTTTCTCATTTCAAATAAAAGGGAATTTCTGACCCTCAGATTTCAAGTCAGTGGCATTAATCCTAGAGAGGTATGTTGGTTCTCTTTATAGGCCTGCTAATCTTTGCCTGAATGAGAATTGGATCAACCCTTGTGCTTGCTCTGAAAAATCCTTTGTCGTCTTCTCTCTCTCTCTCACTCTCTCTCTCCCGCTGAGCATAGTTTCCTTTAGATACAATGAGACACAAATATCAAGTGAGAATGTGTTGTCCATTCATTCTGGAGTCTGGGCAGTCATTGTTTCTCTTGCTACAGAGATTTCCCATTGCCATCGGGTGAGCCAGTCAGAGTTTACCTTCTGTGCTAAGCATGGCAAAAAGGAAACCTGAGACCTGTTCCTTGTCGTCTGACACACTTACAAGACAAACACATGCTCCATTAAAAATAACACTGCTTGGCTATGATATGTGGCCCTCCCATGTGTCTGGCATAAAAAATGTGCTTCAGTGTGCAGTGCTGAGCTTCTTAGGGGATAATGTTACTAGTCGGCATTGAGGCAATGTTGAGAGTTTGGAATAGAATGTTGTCTCGTGTTGCACCAAACGGTGAGCTCCTTGCAGTGTCACACCAGGGCTAAACACTCTTGTCTTGTTCAAAAAATGTTGTCTTTGCTTTTCCCTGCTCAGTGAAGCAGTCAATGCAGAGTGTGGTGCATCACATTTAGCAGGTCTTCATGTTGTCAAGAGTTTTTAAAGCATGTTCGGCTGAAGCTGATCTAGAGGTAAAACTCAGCCAAGACTTTGTATGGATAATGGCTTCCTTTATTTAAGCACTAAACTCTTTTTGCAGGTGGCTTCATTCTCAGCCACATATCACTTGACAATAGCAGCAGTCTGACAGAAAGCAAGGCAAACCTGGATTTATGTATGGAAATAGTTTTGACCCATTGTCTGCATCTTTAAAATGACTCTGCAGTTGATTATCCCCCACCTTATGCTCCCTTCAGCTTCGATGTGGTGGAATCATAGGGTTGTCTTTGAATATGAGGATGAGGACATAAGGATGAACATATACTGAGCTGTTGCTAGATGCTGACCTTGGGATTCTCTGACATCTTCTCCCCGCCCTCCACCTAACATTGAGTCTTCTGAATATTCAGCATTCAGAATTAAAGCATATTTATTTTTATTTTATCATCTTATATTCAAATAGAGCAGACTGGGTTCTCATCTAAACATAACATAGTAGACAATGTCAGGAAAACTCTAAGCCTCATATCCCCTGTGAACAAAGAAAGAAGCTTTAATTATGGCTTTAGATGCTAACAAAGCATTTGACAGTGTTAATATCACATATCTGAAAATGCTTATTCAAAATATGGAATTTGGTAACAATTTTTGGAATTCAATAAAAGCCCTGTACACCCAACCATCTGCACAACTCAGAATAAATTAAAAAAAGCATATTTATTTTCCCAGGCATGTTGTTAATTTGTACTTGTTGGGTGTGTGCACTTATATGCTGGGATTTATGTCTTCTGTTTTTATACTGTCTGCCTTTACTAATAATGATGCTGTTACTTTCTTGACTGAATGCTGCTTATTCTTATTGCTTATTTGGCCATTTTTAATCGCTGCCTGATTTTTGCAGGCTATTAAGTTTTAGGATATTTGCAACTGCTTTTTGTGTTCATATTTATGACTGGTTTTATTGTTGTTGTTGTTTTATTCGTTATAAGCCATCTAAAAACCATTTGACCTGAGAACTGTTAGATAGACATATATCATGGCTTAGTGGTAGCGGCCATGGCTCAGTGGTAGAGCATCTGCTTTGTAAGCTGAAGGCCTCAGGTTCAATCCCTGGGTGTCTCCAGTTGGAAGCAGGTGACATGGATGACTACCTCAGACCCTGGAGAACCACTGCCATTCAGAGTTGATGGTAATGTTCTTGATAGAACAATGGTCTGACAGCTTCTTGTATTTTAATGAATAAAAATAAATTAAATCTGTAGGGAAGCAGTCACTTAAAAGGGATGTGGCTTGAGACTCCCCCCTACCACATGACTGGCCACCACACTGCTACCTCTGCCAGTTCTCATCTGTATT
The DNA here is from genome assembly GCF_032191835.1 of Heteronotia binoei. NCBI lineage: Eukaryota > Metazoa > Chordata > Lepidosauria > Squamata > Gekkonidae > Heteronotia > Heteronotia binoei. Next base: position 158,860,341 of record NC_083224.1, on the reverse strand, counting down.
GTGGCCCCCAGAGCATTTAATGTTTCTTGCTTTCTCATTCTCCAGAGCTAGTTACTCATGCCCAACAGGAATTCCTGAACTCTTGTGACAATATTACAAGCATCTGGGGAAAGTGTTAGCTGCTCCACCCCCTGAATGGGGGAAGGAGCAACAAGAATAAGAAAGCAGTACATGGGGTGACAAGGCAGAGTTGGCAGCAGAGGCTGAGACTGCTGTGCCCCAAATCTACTGTTTGAGGTCACCATTTCACCTGGTCTCATTGTAGAGTTGATCTTGTGTTGCCTGTGTTTGCTGAATTTCTCCCCCAGTGTGCTTGGCCTCCAATAGTTTCTATTCGGACTTTCTTTCAGGGAACTGATTTTCTCAAATTAACACTGCATCTCCAGAGTTGGTCTTTAAGGACAGCAGACCTATACGCACCTGAGAGTAAGGCTTATTTAATGCAGTGGAGCTTCTTTTTGATCAAATATGTCTCAGGGCTTCATGGGGTTTTGTTAGTGCTTTATGTCTTGTAGTTTTTCCTACATGTCCTAATGTTTTATTTTCTATACTGCTTTCAATACCCACAGTTCTGCATTGCTGCCAAAATCTGAAGGGTTTTAGTCTCCCTCATACTTTGGTATCTATCTGCAGAAATTATATGGCAATCTGGTTTGTCCCTTTGGATGCGTTTCTGCCCTCTAATTCTCTAACAGAGTCCCCAAGACAATGGCAATTCAGCTGTTCTAGGTCATCTTAGGCCTAGGTACCAATGTTTTATCTTCAGCAGAAGACAAAATAGTACCAATGTTTTATCTACAGCAGAAGACAAAATACAATTTCCCAAAAAAATTCAAAAAATACAATTTAAATATATATATATTAAATGAACACACAAAATGCCATCCTATCTAATTCTGAACTGGGTACTAAAGTATGGATTTAAAAATCTGCACACTAGGGCCAGAGACAACAGGGAGGGTTTTTCTACAAACCTAAGAGAAACCCTAGGTTTGCAGAAAAATCTGAAATCTAAAACATGTACATCACAGGGCTAAAAGCTTCTCAAATAACAGATGCAGTGTCTAAAGCTTTAAGAGATTCATGAAAGGGGTAAAAGATGGAAGGGAGAGAAGTAAGCAGGGAAAGGGGAGAGAAGCTGAAGGGGGAAGTATAGAAAAAAGCTATGTTAGTGGGAGAGGAGAAAAGGGGAGAGGCTGTGAAGAAGAGGAAAGGTAAGAGAGCTGAATAATTGGTTACTTGGCATGTAGAAGATAGAAAACAGCAGGTTAAACAGAAAAGGAAAAGCTATAAGAGCTGTCATACGCACATTGGCATTTTGTTAAAAAAAATTATAAAAGTCTTTTGTAATGTTGCAGCTGTTGTGCTACTGCTTGCACAAGTGAAACTGTGCTAAGCATGTTTCTTTTTCATTCATGCCTTCCTGGATCCATTCCTGGATCTACCCTTTGAACCTGGCAATCCTTTCAGAATCACTTGCCTATGAAACTGACAAGCCCAGCTCCTGAATAAGATGTGAATCTTCTGGGCCAGGTCACTATTCTGCCAGGGCTGTTTAGTGAGAAAAATGCCCCCTCAAGTTTGACATTGGCTGACATCCCCACCCATGGAGGCTGTGCAAAAATTCACTGTATTCCAAGCCCATTCAGTCATTTGTCAGCATGGCAAAATTCCCAGTGAAATCATGAAGGATTTTCTTTTGGAGTATGAACTGCAACACTGGGCTATAAATTGATTTCAAACAGAGGAGGGGAAAGTCCGAAGGTGTCCACAGATTTATTTATGGACGAATAGGTGCCATTCATAGCCACTGGGGGCAATTACCACTGAAGGCCTGTTACTCTCCAGCAGGGCTTCTTCTTTTTTTTATATTGTACTCTCCTGCCGTCAAGACAAAAGCTTCAAGATATCCTAATGAATTTAACATTTTTAGCTTAGAGGAACAATGAGAGCTAACTGGGATTTTCCTCTCCCCTTCCAAAAAAGAATGTGCAGTTTAGCAATGCATATACAATAAATAATAATCTCTCCAACATGACAGACTTAGCTATTTAAACCTGCACCATTTTTACAAAGTCTAAGCACATACATTGATTATGCTTAGAGGAAGATAGGATCCAGCAGCACATTCTGCCCTGGGCTACATAGCCATAGAGCCTGTATGCATAAAAGTGTACACACCTACATTTACACTTTGCATATACATTTCTATGAAAATTCGCAGCCCAGGGTGATGCTTGATACTGTGATCCAGCACATCCTCATGTACATTTTTTGTATATTTGTTTCAAACATACAAAAACTTCATCTCATGAGTGGTGCAAAAAAACCCAACCACTTGAGCTTTTTGAGATGGAAAAAAATCATATTCCAAATGGAATATGCAATATCACGTTTATAATTTAAACATTCAATGTACTGTATTGGTGAACATACTTTCCTTTGGTCTTGCAAACATCCTTTTCAAGGTTCCTTAGACATTTCATCCCATTGCTGCAGTCTAAACAGCATAGCACTTCCATTTATCAAGATACCTGGTTAAGCAAATATAACAAAGACCATCTAAAGAGATGAGATCATTAAGAAAATAGGCTATCAATACCAGGCCTGTAGGGCTTCTTCTGCCACACCATACCAAACTGCTCATATTTGTTGTTTGAAATCTGTGATACTTTTCTGGAAACCCATTGATTATTTAGCATGAGATGCATTCCAGAGATGTTTATTCCATCAATAAACTTTTGACAAGACAATTGGGTCCTTAGCGCTATCCAGTTGCTTGTCTGCCTTTAAACTTTGCCTACCTGAAAGCTGGTTTCCTCACCTAAGAAATGGCTGCACATCAGTAGAAAGAAGCAGCTTGACTCCTGTACATTCGAATTTTCACAGTGGTTAATGGCACCCTTTCACTCATATTTTATTCATAAAATAATCCTTGTCAATGTGTTTGGCTATTTTGGATGCTTACTGTAAAACACACCATTATCACCTTCACATTTGGAGTATCTGTCAATATTCCTCAGTCAACCTGTGTATTTATAATTTTACGCAAGCCCCCAGCTACCCACTTTCAGAGGTCACCGTATTTCAATTATGTTTAGTTCAAAGTGTTCTTGTTTAGCTAAGCTGTCCTTCAGACAAGGGATTGTCTGTGATTTTCTCAGATACAACTTTATTGTTTCATTCTGTCAGGATATGATACAGTCAAACCATTAAATCAATAGCACTTTTTATTCCTACTGAACTCATCCGTAGCATCTTTCTCCACACAGAGACTTAATGTGTTGTAAATTAATTATCTGCAATGAATACAGGGTCAGTAGACCTTGGAATGATAAAGATATAATGCTGAAGCATTTTTCCCCTCCCACCTCTTCACAGGTCTCTGACTGAGTCCTCTTCATACAGCAGCAAGGGCTGTTACCCAAACTGGACCCAGAGAAGGGGAAATTAGCTTTAAGAGATTCCAGAAAGGAATAATACCTTTGGTCTATGTATACCAGAATAAATCTTGGTAGGTAAAACTATGAAGAAAGTGATTTCAAATATAAATAGCTTTATTGTATACAAAATAAAATAAATGGGTGTGTGTGTAAAGAACATAACTAAGCACCTCAGAACTAATTCCCTAAGTGATCACACCCTCAGACACCAGCAAAAGGGTGTACTTAATAAAAAGGAAAGGAAAGAAAACTGGGAAGTTTTAGGGAAGGGACATACAACCTGAAATCCTGAGCTTGAAAAACTAATGCTGCAGGCTGAGAAACCTGAAAAAAACTTAAAAGTACAACCTACAAAACAGGAGTTCCAAAATAAGATTTAAAAAGCACAGCACCGACTTAACCTATTACTTGTGGAGGAAGTGGAGAAAAAACTAAGATTTGCCAGACAGAACTATTTTGAACATGCCAAAAAGTCGGGAAGCTGGTTAGCTTATAGATTGAGAAAAGAGAGTGCCAAAAGAATAATTACGGTATTGAAAGATGAAACTAATAAAGAGAAATTCGAAAAACAGGAGATATGCCAAATTGTGGAGCAATTCTACAAAAGATTATATGAAGCTAAACAAGTCCAAAAGGAAGATCTGGAAGAATACATTAAACAGAACAACCTTAATAAATTTACAGAGGTGCAACGGAGAACTTTAAATGAACCAATAACGATAAGGGAAGTCAGAGAGGCAATTGCATCTCAAAAGAATGGTAAATCCCCAGGACCAGATGGCTTACCTGAAGAGTTCTATAAAGCTTTTGAAGACTGTTTGTTGGTACCGTTTAAATCTTTCATTGGAAAGATTCAAAGTGAAACCCAAATTCCAGCCTCGTGGCAAGAAGCCACAATATTTTTAATTCCTAAAGAGGGTACAGACTTGAAAGATATAAAGAATTTTCGACCAATTTCTCTTTTAAATGCAGATTATAAAAATTTTGCCTCGATATTGGCACAACATCTAAAGAAAGTCTTATTGAGCACAATTCATCAAGACCAGGCAGGATTTCTTCCCAGAAGATATTTGAAAGACAATGTCAGAACAAAACTAGAGCAACCAATACTAGAGCAACCAATAGATTCTAGTGATCATTTGCTAAACAAGATTAATCAATTTGGTCACTGGGCAGGATTGAAGATAAATTATCATAAAACAAAATTTCTAACCAAGAACATGATGACAGAACAAACTCAATTCCTCCAACAAAAATCAGGATTCTCTTATGAGAAAAGAGTTAAATATCTGGGCATTCATTTCACAAATAAATGCAGTAATTTAAAGGCAGACAATTGTGATAAATTGCTTGAAGGGATTAAAAAAAGACCTTGGGAAGTGGCAAGATTTGAACCTATTCTTAATGGGAAGAATAGCTTCAGTAAAAATGAATATTCTGCCAAGACTGTTATTCCTTTTCCAAACTATACCAGTGCTCTTAACATGTATTTTTTCAGGAATTGAACAAAATGGTGTCTGGATTCATTTGGCGAAAGAAAAAACCAAGAATTAAACTGAAGACATTACAAGACTCTAAAACAAGAGCGGGCTTGGGTCTTCCCGACATGCAATTGTATTACAGAGCTTCGGTGTTGACTTGGGTAAGAGACTGGGTTCTACTGAATGATAGAAGACAGCTGATGTTAGAGGGCCATGATCTTACTCTGGGTTGGCATGCGTACCTATGGTACCAAAGACTAGAAGGACACTCATATTTTAGAAATTATTGGTTCTGGAAATCCCTGTACCATACATGGACTTGGTTAAAACCAAAAATTTATCAGAAAATTCCAAGGTGGGTCTCTCATGTGAAAGCATTCACACCTCCAAACCTTATAAAACCAAACCAGAGTTATAGATATGAAGAACTGTTGAAAAAAGACAATCAACTGAAAACTAAGGAAGAATTAGAGAACATGATATTAAAATGAGTTGGTGGTTGAGAACACAAGTAGAATCCAGGTATGCCAAAGATAAGACAATAGATTTTAATACAGAACAATACCCATTTGATAAAATTTTCTTGGGTCCCCAAGAAAAGTTAATTTCAAATTCATATTCATATTTACTACAGATGAAGATGCAAGATGAGACTGTAAAAGAGTGAATGGTCCAATGGGCTAAGAATGTGGGTCGTAATATCATGCTAGAGGAATGGGAACTTAATATTAAACTTAATGGAAACTTAATATTAAATTAACTAAATCAGTAGCTTTTAAAGAAAACCTGTATAAGATGTTTTACAGATGGTATGTAACCCCACAAAAACTCTCTAAAATGTATGCTAATATGTCAAATAAGTGTTGGAAATGTATTAAACATGTTGGGTCTTTTCACCATATGTGGTGGACTTATGAGGTGGTGAAAGTCTATTGGAAGATGGTGCTTGAGTTATTACAGAAAAACTTGAAGACACAGATTCAATTTAAACCAGAACTATTTTTATTAAATATATATCCCAATGACTATATGAAAGAGTCAAGACATTTATTGGCACATATTAATACAGCAGCTAGAATTCTTCTGGCACAGAAATGGAAACATCAAGAAATTCCCACGAAATCAGATTTGATGGAGAAAGTACTGGAAATGACTGAGATGGACTATTTATCCCAGTTGCTTGCTGAGAAATCTAAGGAAGAAGCAAGAAAATTTTGGGTTAAGCTATATGTGTGGTTAGATACTTAAGGTCAGGAACAAAGGGTGGTGATTGGGGGTGAACTGTCCTGGGGGCATGCACTTGACTGTGGGGTGCCTCAGGGGGTGGTGCTTTCCCCAATGTTGTTCAACATCTACATGCGCCCCCTTGCCCAGATTGCCCAGAGGTATGGGTTGGGTTGTCACCAGTACACTGATGACACCCAGCTCTATCTACTGAAGGATGGCCGGCCTGACTGTGTCCTGACTGTGTCCCAGAAAATTTGGACCTGGCGCTGCAAGCCATGGCTGGATGGCTTAGGCTGAGTAGATTGAAGCTCAATCCAGCGAAGACAGAGGTCCTTTGTTTGAGTCATGGCGGTCTGGGAAGGGAAATTCCCCTACCGGAGTTTGACGGTGCACCACTGGCAATGGCACACAAGGTCAAGAGCTTGGGAGTGCTTCTGGAGCCTGCCTTGACAATGGAGGCCCAGATAGCAGCCATTGCTAAATCCGCATTTTTCCATCTTAGGTAGGCAAAGCAGTTGGTCCCCTTCCTGGAGCGCAGCAACCTGGCAACAGTAATCCATGCAACAGTCACCTCGAGGCTGGACTACTGTAATGCCCTCTACATGGGGCTACCCTTGTGCCAAACCTGGAAGCTGCAGCTAGTGCAGAACGCGGCTGCCCAGCTGTTATTGGGGCTCCCCATGTGGGAGCACATTCAGCCAGGACTGCGGGAACTGCACTGGCAGCCAATAGTATACCGGATTCAAGGTGCTGGTTATTACCTTTAAAGGCCTATATGGCCTAGGACCTGCCTACCTTAGGGACCGTCTCTCCCCACATGTTCCCCAAGAGAGTACTTAGATTGGGATCACAAAATCTTTTAGTAATCCCCAGGCTGAAGGAGGCCCGATTGAAATTAACCAGAGACAGGGCCTTCTCAATTGTAGCCCCCTGCTGGTAGAACCAACTGCCAGATGAAGGGAAAGCCTTGCGGAACCTTGTGCAGTTCTGCAGGGCCTGCAAGACTGTCCTCTTTTGGCTGGCATTCAATTGACTCGGCACCAGTATTTAAGAGAAGTGGAAGAAGGCTGTCACCACCAGAATAGCACCAACTCAATATTCTGTTTTAACTGTTTTAATCATTGCATGTCTATTTTATTACTGAATGTGTAATTTTAACACTTATTAATTTAATTGTTTGTGGGATTTTATGTTGTGAGCCACCCTGAGCCTGCTTCAGTGGGGAGGGCGAGATATAAATAAAAATAAATTAAAAATAAATAAGATCTTTTGGTGTTAACTTTTACCTCCTTCTCCTGTAATGTACATTATGATGCCATATATATTTGAAATGTAAAGCTAATTAGATAATTTAGCCAAAGGCTTACAATCGTTAAAACATTTTACTAAGAATGTGATGACATAGAGTAAAGTGATAATAATATTTGATAAGATGTGATTTTAAGGAAGTTTTTCCATACAGTCTAAACTATATTGGTATTGATGTTTATATCTATTTTTCTATTTCCCTTTTCCCTGTTCTCCTTTCTGGAAAACTAATAAAATTTTAAAACTCATGAAATCCTGAGCTTGAGATCTGGAGAGGAGCCTGCAATACAGTCACAAAGGTTTTCAAGTAGTGGGAAACCTGACACACTTCCACAGAGTAGAGCTGGTCTTTTTATGAGGAAGGATCACATAGCTAGACATGGGAACCCGCTTTCCCAGGAACCTGATTGATTCAATATATGAGGTTTGAATTTGATTGGGTAGTTGGAAGATAACTGCTGTCAAATCTGGTGAGACGATTGGTAGGAAAATACCTGACATTCCAAGGTGGGATGGATTGCTGGATGGGTTTGAAATATTGACAAAGAACCCTGAGTTTAAGTGGGTTTAAGTGTCCTCCTGATAGCCCATCCTGGGTGATCAGATGTTAAGCGGCCTTTATCAATGGCTGGGCTGGATTAGTGATACTTAAGGGTTGCCCAACTGGCTATAACTGGAAATGGTTTGCATTGCCCTGATGAAGTATCCCTTGAAGCAAGGGATATGATTGTAATAGGCATATCTTGGAGCTTAGCATTGAAAGGGGTTTTTTGATCTTGAGAACAAATATACCAGTTGAACTGGGGGAGGTTGCACAATTCCAGCACCCACTTCCTCATCCCTGGGCTTTCAATATTATGGTTGTACCTTTATGAGACTTCCCAAGTCCCAGATCCCCTTGGAACTTAGGATCTAAAAGAAGGTGCCTATTAAAATAACAAAGTCCAAAATAAGATGGGGACCCCACTAACCAAAGGGATTTCAGCTGGAGAAAGGGGCAGGGTCTATACAGGGCCACATTGATAGCACATGTTAAATTTGTCTTTTGATAGACAGATACGTAAGGAAGGGAAAGGATACATTCACATCAGCATTTCCCCCAATCAATGAACAACACCTGCATTTTCTTTTTTAAAAGCTTTATTTGAAAACATCTTAATATTAAGGCTACATTACTGCTCCTGTAGAAAGCAAAAGAAAAAAATGCCCATAGGTAGTAATAAACCAAAATTACCATCTGTGGCCCCACTCAAACTTCATGTACATGCCATTCCTCATCCAGTTAAGGGTACATGCATAGAACCATGTTTTGACACAAGTACAACCCCACCAAACAGAATCAGTGTGCATCTTTAGAACTGTTGTGGCTCTGTGTGCTTTTTTATTTTGAGTTTTCAGCTATTAAAATGCTAAATCATCAGTAAGACTGGAAGTTGGTGTCTGACAACCAACCTGAAGGGAAAAAACAGATGGGGATGGTTTGCAGAAAAGCTACAGGAGGGGAAGGAGGAATAAACCTGAAGCTTCCTTTTTCTGAGTCAGATCATTGGTCAATCAAAATCAGTATTGCCTCCTCTGATTAGCAGCAGCTTTGCAGGGTCTCATGTTGATGTCTTTCACATCATCTCCTACCAGTTCCATTTCAACTGGAGAGGTAAGGGACTGAAGCTGGGGTCATTCAAGGAGATGCTCTGCCACCAAGCCTACTGCTTCTCCTTTCCATATGTCCCTTGTCTAGTTCTGCTTTGATGTAAACATTGGAATAGAAGTCACCAGGCTGCAGTTATGTGTATACATGAGTTTATACATCCCACTGAGGGCACACAATAGCCTTGAGTTCAGAGGGATATCCAGATTTCATTGCAAACTCTTCCGTTCCATGATCAATGGAGTGTTACAATGTGGAAAATCACTGCAAACAAGAAAGGTACTATCATCCATAAACACTTTGATTTTTTTTAAAAAAAATAAAAAAGCTTGGAGTTTGCTAACTTCTCAAGTTCTCATTTAAAAACTAAAAACAAAATGGAAAGAAAAGGAAAGGAAAGGAAAGGAAACTTCAATTATTTTTGCAGAATGGCTTAGCTATTAGTAGCTATAGAAACACGATTACCGGGAAGTGAAGACAAGCTTGCCACAAAACATTACTTAGATTTGAGAACAAGAAAGAGAAAAAAAAGTGGCAGCATTTAGATATAGGACTTGGCCCTCATGAGGAAAAAGAGACCCTCAACTGCGAATTCAGTGCTTGAGAAATGTTTGGGCTTATGTTATTACAAAGGACTAAGCAGATGGCTGTTGAATCCCTGTGTTCCATTGCATTGGAAAAAGTGCAGAAAAGGGCAGCTAGAATGATTAAAGGGTTGGAACATTTCCTATGAAGAAAGGTTAAAGCACTTGGGGCTCTTCAGCTTGGAGAAATGGAAGGGTAACATGATAGAGGTTTACAAGATTATGCATGGGATAGAGAAGGTAGAGAAAGAAGGATTTTTCTCCCTTTCCCACAATACAAGAACTTGTGGACACTCAATGAAATTACTGAGCAATTGTGTTAGAACGAATAAAAGGAAGTACTTCTTCACCCAAAGAGTGATTAACTGCCACAGGAGGTGGTGGCAGCTACAAGCATAGGCGGCTTCAAGAGGGGATTAGATAAACATATAGAACAAAGGTCCATCAGTGACTATTAGCCACAAGTGATGCTCTGTATTTTTGGTGCTTGCGGGGGCAACAGTGGGAGGACATCTAGTGTCCTGGCCCCACTGGTAGACCTCCTGATGGCACCTGTTTTTTGGCCACTGTGTGGCAGAATGTTGCACTGGATGGGCCATTGACCTGATCCAGCATGGCTTCTCTTATGTTTTTATGTTGTTATATCCAGGGCTTTTTTGAGCAGGAACTCACAGGAACACAGTTTCAGCTGGCTTGGTGTCACGAGGTGTGACCTGATATGGAAATGAGTTCCTGCTGGGCTTTTTCTACGAAGAAGCCCTGCACAAAACAATTGTGGACATGGCCTAATATGCAAATGAGTTCCTGATAGGCTTTTTCTTAAAAAAAAAAAAGCCCTGGTTATATCTATTCCTAAAATTGATACTTAGGCCTGATCCTTCTTGTTCAGAATACTATAGTTCAGATCCAACACAGTACAAGTGGGGCAGAGGGAACGGCAGATCCCTTTGGAAAAACAATATAATCAAACTGACCATCTGTTTCTTAGGAAGTGGGGGGGGGGCTGCCTCTAGCACCTGATTCCTCTCCTAAATAACCGGTGTCTAGAAGTGGACTGCTCTATGAGCACTCTAAAAAGGACAGCTTTAGTCACTAAGCAGATAATTTACAACACTGGAAATCTCAAGTATCTCCCTCTATAGATGTCTGGGTCAATGATATGCTAGACCTTTGTACAAAAGATAGAAGAACCTTCACCTGCATTTGGCATGAATTCTTGTTCCTATTCAAGCAAAGATATCTATCTTCTTACATCTTTCCCCCTGGTTAATTGAATCCATAATGTTACACCTTACTTTTCTAACCTACCTTCTCCCCTGCCCCCTTCTCTATTTTTTTATTTGCCAAGAGGACACATCAGAGAAGAAGGAGAGTGGACTATATGGGATTTGTTTGTGATTAACTTAAAATTAACTTGATTTTTAAAAAGTGGTTTCCATATGGAGATGTTTTAATGCTATAGCAATTTGTCAAATAGTGAAAATTCCACTACTCTTTTTAAAAACCCCAAGAGCTCCTCTAGTGGTCCAGAGTGGAATTCCCTGATGGAGGATTGTGGCAGGGAAAATGGCACTAATGTAGATGGGACTAGGAAGGACCTGGGACAAGGAAGGTACCCTGGCTTTACTATGATATTTCCAAATAGCTCATAATAAAGCAGGTCTTTGAATTAACTACAGGAAAACCAGAAGATTCAAGAGAGCACCACAGTGCTGCTTGGAAAGAGCTGCTTCCCATTAACATCGAAGCTAGACAAGACATAATGTTGGAAATAACCCAAAACGGACCACACACATAGCCCAACTGCTAAATCAAAGAGCAGAGCCATGAGGGCCCCATTTTTGCATGGATCCTTATCCAGCAGAGAACATGTACTGTATTGGACAGCATAATGAAACAATAGTGTTTAGCCTTTCAATAATTTGAAAAAGCACCTTAATTCCCTGTTGTAGATTAAATCTTGATTGGTTGTGGTTCATGACAATTACCTGCAGGATCACTTTATCTTCTTCTTGGCTGGGCAGTCCTTTTCTTTCTTAATTGTTTTCTGTCTGTCCATCCCAGTAATTTGAATGAATATTGATAGATGCTGACCCAGTCTAGGGGTCTGAAGGACTGACTAGAATCCTTCTTCTTTTTCTTTATTTAAGAATGGCACACAAAAGATTGGTGGTAATTCAAAATTAACAAACTTGTATTGTACTTATGAGGGGAAATGGTCAAGTAGAAATCGGGTTTAGGACTAAGGAGGTGAATTGGCAACAGGAATAAGGTAACTTTGTATAAGTATAAACACAAGATATTTTATCACAAACTTGTAGCTATTTAGTTGAACAGACAGACCTTTCAAATAGTGAGGAGAAAGACTTCTTGGCAGTTTCCACTTCAGTAAACAAATGTAGGCTTCTAAGTATCCAAGACCTTAAGCTGGTGACTGATGGAACATTCACACAAGTTCTCATATCCCTTTTTAACCACTTTCTAGGCACCATCTCCCTTTTCTAGGAGCTCTCTCAGGCTTGATCCACTCTTACCCTTAGCCTTCCTTCCCAGTCAACTGTCTGTTCTTAACTGCCCTTCTTAACTCACATTCTCAACTGTAGAATTCTGTTTGAATCCCCTGTCATTCAAGCATCTCAGAACTGGTTAAAGCATTATTTACTATCTGTCACATAGCAGTTGTTTTTAAGAAATAAGATATAACAGTCATAAAATCAAGTCTTCCCTTTGATTATGACCAGCTAAAATGACATAAAGTAGTGTGCAAGCTTTCAGGGTCTCCAGACCTCTTAATCATCTTAATCTACATCCTTTGTATAATTCCAGGTACATTTTAATAGATAATGTGGTGAGCAGAGCTGGTATTGTTGTATTTTTGACCTTCTGGAAAGAGGCATGCGGTAGGGGAAAATGCACCCTTGAGTTACAAATATAAAAATTATTGACAAATATTAAAAACTTCTGAAGATCATAGTCTGAAGCATCTTTTTTCTGCCTATCTCCCTTTCTTTTTTAGCGTCCAATCTGAAGAGCTCTGCAAGATTCAAAAGGTCACATGCTGTTTTATATCATTTGGATTGTTCTTAATAAAAGGTATCATATGGGTTTTGCTGTTTGGATTTTGCTTTGGACTGATGCAGCTACCTGCAACTTCTGTATATATTCGAAAATGGCTCCACTTCAATATAAAATGATAGGGAAAATATTAAGAACTACCATTTCTATCGTAGAGGGATTGAGCTATATAAGGATGATATGTGGACTCTATTTTTATTAAATGTCCTGTTTGGGGGCAGTGGTTTTACTGAAATCAAGCCTGCTTCACTTCCCCCAACAAAAAGGTCCTGCCCCTTGTAAATCAGTTATCTCCCTGTGCAGTTGTTAGTGTCAAAGCCTGTCAGCTCAGCAGGACATTAGAATTATATGGCTACAGAAGGATACAAGTCTCCCTAATTCCCAGGTCATGTGTCCTGAGAAAAGTCTCTTATCTTCTAATGAAAACTCTGCCCCAGATTTTTCATCTTGGATGCCTTCTGACCCAGAAGATATAATTTTCACTGCATCTTTTTTGATGGGGTTTAATTTTAGGAGCTCTGTTATTGCTGGCAAGATGCCCATTAAAAGGTGAAAATATTAGAATTTTGCAATACGGCCTCGCATGATATTGTAAACTTGGAAGTTCTAAGGCTGTAAGTAAAGAAGAAGGCAAATTGGTCCACTGGCTGCTGATCTCATAATGAACTGTGTGTTTGGACATCCTATATCTTATTAATGTGGCGAGATAATAATAATAATAATAATAATAATAATAATAATAATAATAATAATAATAATAATAATTTTTTATTTCTATCCCGCCCTCCCCACCGGAGCAGGCTCAGGGCGGCTCACAACATAAAACACACATTACATCAGTTATAATTATAAAACACGGTTAAAACAATTACAAAGTATTAAAATTCACATAACAGTATGGCGTTATAAACAAGTTTCAATAAATTTCAGAAGTAAAAACATTTCAAGAATAAAAGCATTTCTAGCAGCATATCTAGTTTTGTCACAAGTTTTTTCACTAATTTTTTCGCTAGTTGAAGGCCATCTTGAAAAGGTGGGTCTTACAGGCCCTACGGAATCCCTCTAAACATCGTATGGCCCTCACCTCCTCAGGGAGTTGGTTCCACAGTAGTGGAGCAGTAATAGAGAAGGCCCGGTCCCGGGTGGCTTTCAGTCTGGCCTCCCTTGGCCCAGGGATATTCAGCTGGTTTTTCCCAGATGACCTCAGTGCCCTCTGGGGCTCATATGGGGAGAGACGGTCCCTTAGGTAGGTAGGTCCTCGGCCATATAGGGCTTTAAAGGTAATAACCAGCACCTTGTAGCGAACTCGGTATGCCACTGGCAACCAGTGCAGTCCGCGCAGCCCCGGCTGTATGTGCTCCCACCTTGGGAGCCCCAGCAACAGCCTAGCCGCCGCGTTCTGCACCAGCTGCAGCCGCCGAATTCGGCACAAGGGCAGCCCCATGTAGAGGGCGTTGCAGTAGTCCAGTCTCGAGGTGACCGTAGCATGGATCACTGTTGCTAGGTCACGGCGCTCTAGGAAGGGGGCCAACTGCTTCGCCCGACGAAGATGAAAGAACGCGGACTTGGCAGCGGCTGCTATCTGTGCCTCCATTGATAATGAAGGCTCCAGAAGAACCCCCAGGCTCTTGACCCTGTGTGCCGCTTTAAGCTGCACACCGTCAAGGACTGGCAAGGGGATTTCCCCTCCCAAGGCACCGCGACCCAAGCACAGGACCTCTGTCTTCGTTGGATTCAACTTCAGCCCACTCAGTCTAAGCCAGCCTGCCATGGCTTGCAATGCTAGGTCCAGGCTTTCTGGGATGGAGCCAGGCCGGCCATCCATTAGCAGATAGAGTTGGGTGTCATCAGCATATCGATGGCACCCAAGTCCAAACCTCCGGGCAATCTGGGCAAGGGGGCGCATATAGATATTAAATAACATCGGGGAGAGAACTGCCCCTTGTGGGACCCCACATACTAGTGGGTGCCTCCGGGACCGTTCCCCCCCAATGGCCACCCTTTGTCCCCGTCCTTCGAGGAAGGAGGAAAGCCACTGTAAGGCCAATCCCCCAATCCCCGTGTCGGCGAGCCGGCGGGCCAGTAACTGATGATCAACCGTATCAAATGCGGCCGACAGATCTAACAATATCAGCACCGCCACGCCGCCTCGATCCAGATGCCGCTGGAGGTCATCCACCAAGGCGACCAGCACTGTCTCCGTCCCATAACCCGGACGGAAGCCGGACTGGTGAGGGTCTAAGGCGGAAGTGTCATCCAAAAAACTCTGCAGCTGTAACGCCACTGCCCTCTCTATAACCTTACCTAAAAATGGTAGGTTCGAGACCGGCCGGTAATTTGCCAATTCGGCCGGGTCTGCTGTACTCTTTTTTAGGAGAGGGCGGACCATGGCCTCTTTCAAAGATGTTGGAAATTGCCCTTCCAAGAGGGATCTATTTATGATATCCCGTATAGGATATCTAAGCTCCCTCTGGCAGGATTTGATTAGCCAGGAGGGGCATGGGTCAAGGTCACAAGTTGTAGGGCGTACAGTTGAGAGGATGAGTAGAATACTGACCCCTAGTCCATCTCTAGTTGTCAGTAAATAGTTGAATACATCTTAGTCCACATCAAAAGATGCATCAAGCTATTTCAGTAGTGTCCAGCTGAACTTCAGATTTAAGGATGATCAGATTCCCCAAGCTTTGCCCTGATCAGGGTCCAATCTCTCTTCACTATTTGGAATTCGAGCCACAATCTTCCATCAGAATTTTGAGAACTCTTCATTGAGGCTTGGTGACTGAAACTCAAATAAACAACCCCCCCCCCTCAATTCTCTACCCCCTGTCCTGCATTCACAGAGCTTCAGACATTATAGAGAGAAAATTATGCTCAATGAGCATGTGCCTTCATGATACCATGATTTGCATCTTTTGGAAAAAAGCACTACTATGGCTTTCCTGGGGGTTTCCAGGGTCAGCCAAGACTGGATTTTTTTTTGGGGGGGGGGGGTTCATGATTGGAAAGGTGAAATCAAGTCTTTAGCAAGAATCTCTGGTGTGAGCTTAGTGATATGTTTTAACTATTACATTAAAGGATGCTAAACTTTGTCATAAGCAGCCAGCTTTTAAAAATCAAACCTTAGTCTGAGAACAACTTAATTTTCATGGCATATATTTATATGCAACAGCATTTTAGTATCCACAGCTTTTATTTCTGTCCAGTCATTATGGTTTTCAGAGGGGGCAGACCCACAAAAAAATGAGAAGAAACAGCTGGAGAACCCTGGGTGGATGTGCCATGCTGAGAATGATCAATAGCATCATAAATGGTTTTTGAAGTCTGTGGCTGTAGCAGTGCTGGAGATGGACATCAACTTTTAGTGACTTTTCACCTCCCCAAAGTCTTACATAGCTGAACTCTTCCATGTGCTAGAAGTAGCTGCATAAAAAGGACTCTCTGTCAGCATAATTTTCACACTGTGAACAAATGTTTGCAGAATTTGCAGACTTTATTGTAAATGATCCACTCTTTTACAGATAGAGATATGCTTTCAATATGTGATATCTGGGGACTGAAGATTTTGACTGTGTCTTAAGCAATGTGTGTGTGTAAATTTCATGTCATGGGGAATGTGCTTTTGTGGTGGAGTAGAATGGACATTTGGGGGGGAAGAATCAAATAAGCAATACTTTCTCATCAAATTTCAACTTATTACTGATTTAAGAGCCTAAAATGCATCATTCATAACTTTTAGCATGTAAAACTAATTGCCATCATATTGCAATTTGAAAGTATAACTGCCTTATAATGCCATAAAGCTATTCTAAGCCAACTGACTTCGATGGACTCCAAAGGGTGTAACTCTGATTAGGACTCCACGGTTGATTCTGTTCAAAGTTGCATGTGTACTTGAAAGAAAGAGGGAGAGAAAGTGTGTTGCAAACCACTGCACCCAATGCTACAGAAGCTCATATATTTTAGTTTGTGCAATGTGAAAGCAGGGGAAAAAATGAAAGCTGAAAACAGAAACCCATAAACCTTGTTCTAAACAAAAGAAAACTTATTATTTGGCTTTCGAAAAACTGTCACACTATACAGTTCCTAGAAAAGATACTGAGTGAGTAAAACTTTATCTTAAAAAGCATCCCATTCATTCAAAAAAGAGAAAGTGCTTCATAATAATTTTTGCATGTTCTCACAAAATTCCATTTTTTCCCACTGGAAAAAAGGAAGGAAGGAAAGTCCCTTCAAGCTTCTGCATCTCTAGCTTAGATTCAGTGGAAAAGTCCTGTCCTAAAGTCAGTCAAGCGGCTAAATCCCTGGCTAATGTAACTTGGAGGCCACAACAGTTGTGCTGGCATAATTGGCTAGAAATTGACAACACTGCATCCACTGCCGAAGACAACCTGGAAATCCCAATTAATTGTGCAATACTCCTAGGGGCTGTATTTGTCCTCATTGCCTGTCATCTCTCCTTTTCCTTGATCCCTGAACCAGATTTTTTTTTTCTTCCTCTTGGCACTCACCTGCCCTTTTGCCTATTTCCATTCCAGCTTGCTAGCCAACTTCCTTTGAATCCTGTTCAGGCATCTTTGCCTTTTCATGCCTGCCTGGTCTACATTTTCCTGGGATCAATCCTGCTCAAACAACTTTCTATGCTGTCCATGTCCTGCTTTGCTCTCTGACATTAGTACCTTTGGTAGGGTTATCATCTGGGTACTCAAATAGGCTTGGCCTGATATTCAGGTTTTAACAGCAGCAATAGGTGATGATTTTGCTACACAGAGAGAAGTGTTTTTGTCTGTTAATATCAGCTGATAAAGATAGATAGATGATAGATAGATAGATAGATAGATAGATAGATAGATAGATAGATAGATAGATAGATAGATAGATAGATGATAGATAGATAGATAGATAGATAAATTTATTGTCATTGTTCTCAAAAAAGAAAATGAGAGCAACGAAATGAGGTGCTCTTCCACAAACATACCAACACATCAACACCCAAAAAAAAAAGGACATATACATAGACCATTTAAATGCATCTGAAAACAAATAACCATTCATAACCCTGCATTTAGCCTAACCACGGCACTTGGGTAGAAGCTGCCCTTGAATCTATTTGTCTTAGCCTTCAACACTCTATATCGCCTGCCTGACGGTAAGATCTCAAATAGCAAGTGGCCCGGATGTGAAGGGTCCCTTAAGATCATTTGTATCTTCCTTTTACATCCCATATTATACAGATCCATCAATGAGGGGAGAGAACATCCACAAATCTTCTGTGCTCTTACCATCACTCTTTGGAGCACCCTTCTCTCTGCTTCCGTGCAGCTCCCAAACCACACGCAGAGGCAATAAGATAAAATGCTCTCAATGGAACTACGGTAAAAGGCAACCAGCAGACTCCCTGACAGTTGCTGTGATCTTAAGAGTCTTAAATAGTATAGCCGTTGCTGGGCCTTTTTCTCTAGAGCTAAAGTATTTGCCCCCCATGTTAGATCCTGTTTCATAGTAATTCCCAAAAACTTCCATTCTGTCACCTGTTCTACCATAACACCATCAATAAACAACGGCTGAATGTCCAGACTACTCTTCCTATAATCCACTATAATTTCCTTCGTCTTATTTACATTAAAAATAAGATTATTTTCTTTACTCCAGAGGGACAGCTGATGAACTTCCCTCCTATACGCAGACTCATCATTCTCAGAGATGAGCCCTACTAACATTGTATCATCTGCATACTTAATGATTTTGTTACTCAAACTGCTAGAAACACAATCAGACGTGTAAATAGTGAAAAGAAGTGGACTCAAGACACATCCCTGAGGAGTGCCAGTATTTAAGATCTTCACGGAAGAAGTATATCCGTCCATTTTAACCCTTTGTGAACGACCTGATAAGAAGTTCAAAATCCCCTCGCATATAGAGTCCGACAGCTTCAAATCCTTAAGCTTAAACAACAATCTATGGGGTGATATTGTATTAAAAGCAGAGCTAAAATCCACAAACAACATTCTAACATATGTCCCCCTTTTATCCAAATGCGATAAAGCAGTATAAAGGACAGTATTAACAGCATCCTCAGTAGGTCTATCTTTCCTGTAAGCAAACTGATGTTCGTCAAAAGTAACAGGAAGGCAGGAAATAACATATTTTCGAACTAATTGCTCAAAACACTTCATTATCACAGAAGTCAAGGCCACTGGCCTATAGTCATTTAAAACTTTTGCTGGCGTCCTCTTTGAGGCAGAAGAGCAGGTGTGTTTGTGTTTAAAAAGGGTCCTCCTGCTGGGACAGTGCTTGGGGTGGAGTTTTGATGGGGTAGAGCTCTGGGAGGAGGTGGAGCTTTGAACTCTGTCTCTTTAGAGAGCCACTTTTGTGCCTATCAGGGATAAGTTGAACAGAAGACAGAATAGGCAGTTGGCTTACAGGCCACCATCTTCAACAGCCTCTGGTTAACCAAGAAATTAAAAGTGACTTGCATGAGCACACAACAAAGTTCAAGTTGATGTTTCTCAGAATTATCAGCTATGCATGTTGCATACATTAGAGGGGGGAAATCTACGGAATTCATGGGCCATTATTCTTTGTAGTGTTTTCCTCCTTTTTAAGATTGTGGACAGAGCCAGCAAAGAGAAATTACATGCACAAATGTTGGGAAAATGGAGTGTTTGAAATCAATTCTAATGTTAAACGCAAAGGACATCCTTGGCTCATTAAGTAAAAATATCTCATTTAATGAGCAAGAAAGCACTGGAGCACACTGAACCTTGACACAAAGCAAATTATTTAAGTGATAAATTATATTTTATGGGGAATGTAAAAGTTAATAATACTCTGGAGTAAGGTAATAAATGCAGAGGTGTAACTAACATCACCAACTGCTTTACTTACAAACATGCCATATGTATTCAGTTACTTGCAAAGGTAATAAAAAAAATAGAGAAGTCACACATTCTTGGAATTCAAGCCTTGTGTAGCATCCTCCCTAAGCTAACTGGCATCATACTCTGCTTCTAGTTCTCTCATTCTTATCCATTTCTTTGCTTTTCACATTTTTTTGCGGACAAATATTTGATCTTGCAGCCATTTAAAGTTAGTACGCCTTCTTATCTATAAAGGGAACTAATAAAGTTCACTCAGCCTCCATAACATTTCCCAAATAACTCAACTCTCGGTTTCAGAAGGATGGCTTTTCCTGGATATAAAAAAGCAGTTAGGAGATGATGAATTAGTTGCAGGAGGTGAGCCAGGAGGTGAGCAGAGGTACCAAATTCCAGGACCCCAGGTTGCCAAGGGAGCACAAGATGAGCAACATGCAGCTGGGGAATAGCATCAACGTACATGTTTTAATCAAGCATCTTGTGTGTGTTCTTTTGAATGTACCAGGGAGGGGGTCAAATGTTGTGGGAGATCATCAAAGACATCTTTGCCTGGGAACCCTTGATAGTTTCATTGTTCCTGGTTTTGTGATGGTGACTAGTGTAAGAAGAAATCTATTGTGTTGTACTGGGTGATGAGGCAACCTCCTCTCAGGTTTTTTTCTAGTATATTAGCTAATTGTGTTTCTTTAATGGTATTTCATGACAGGTGGTTACTAACTACTGTATGTGTAACACCTGTTGGGGTGGGGTCTGCCAAAAGTATTGTGGTGAATGTAGCCCATCAAGAAGCCTGACTTTTGCAGCTTTTCTAGGTGGGAGCTGGTTCTCCCATGCTCAGCTGGTACATTTTTAAATAGAAGGTATGAAAATTCCCCAGGAGACTCTTCATAAGCTGACACTAAATTTTGCCTCTATACACCCCTGGAATGACCTGAATAGGAGCCAACTAGCTGTGATTTGCCTTGTCTACTGAGGCTTTAGGACAGACTGCATCACCCACTTGTAGACATACCCAGGGCTTTTTTTGTAGCAGGAAGTCCTTTTCATATTGCGCCACATACCCCTGATGTAGCCAATCCACCAAGAGTTTACTGGAATCTTAGTACAGGGCCTACTATAAGCTCCAAGAGGATTGGCTACATCAGGGGGTGTGATCTAATATGCAAAGGAGTTCCTGATACAAAAAAAAAGCCCTGGACATACCATTTATTCAGAGGTCAGTTGTTTGTTATGCCTTAGTAGTGCTAATCACTGGGTTCAACCATCTGCGCAAAAAGGGTTAGTGAGACCAGGTAAGGAAGCACTCAAATAGCCATTCACAAACAATTGAAAAATGTTGAATCTAGCTGACTATTGGTGGATATTATCATCATCAAGGGCTGAATTCTGACTCAAGAAGAAAGTAGATTAAATAAAAGCATAAAATAATAATTGCACAGGCTAAGCTCACCCTTTGAAATAACTAGGTAATCCGGGCCGTTCCTAAATTCCACCCCTGCCCATAATAGTTGCTGTTTTACTCTTTTGGTCAACAGCACACCTTTCAAGTCAGTAATTCTTCCATTCAGTGACATGGTCAGGAGAAGGAGAGGGGTTTAACCCTTCAGATACCCCTCTGCTTACATCATAATTTGAATGTATATCTCTAGCAGTACCCTTGAATAACAATAAAGCACTACTTTCCCCCTTGAATGTGCTAGACTGGATCACATATAATTTACACATGGACGGTCTTGTACAGCCACTTTAGAACTGTGGGTTACTTGTGGGAAAAGGCTCCAGTTCAGAACAAACCCATGTAGCTGCTCCTCTCTGCTTGAATCTAGAGAGCCAAGGAGAAAATGCTAATAAAAGGGTTCCTTTCTTTCATCTGTGGTGGTCAACTGGCTTCCCACTTTGCCTGACTATTGGGAGGAAAAATGGCTAAAAGAGGCTCTATCTGCCCTTCTATGGGGGTCTACACACTGCAGTCGTTGCAAGCGGAGTGCCACAGTAGGGTAAACACACACACACATTCACACACCAAGACTGTTTGGTAATGAAAATGGCACAAAAGGGAAAGCTAAATCCCCTCCTCTTACCACACTGAATTCCTGAGTTGAGTTGGGCCTAGGCTTGCCAAGTTTTGGTTGTGAAATTCCTGGAGTTTTGGGAGTAGAGCCTGGGAAGTGTAGGCTATGGGGCGGTGAGGTCAGCATGGTATAATACTATCATGCCTACCCTCCAAAGCAATTTTTTTTTCAGGAGAACTGTTCTGTGCAGTCTGATAATAAGTTGTAATTCCAGGAAATCTCCAGGACCCACCTGGAGGATGGTCATTCTAATTGGGCCCAGCTAGGGTTGCCAAGTCCAATTTAAGAAATATCTGGGGAGTTTGGGGGTGGAGCCAGGAGACTTTGGGGGTGGAGCCAGGAGACATTAGGGGTGGAGCCAAGATCAAGGCTGTGACAAGCATAATTGAACTCCAAAGGGAGTTCTAGCCATCACATTTAAAGGGACCGCACACCTTTTCAATGCCTTCCTTCCATAGGAAATAATGAAGGATAGGGGCACCTTCTTTGGGGGCTCATAGAATTGGACCCCCTGGTCCAATGATTTTGAAACTTGGGGGATATTTTGGGGAGAGGCACTAGATGCTGTGCTGAATATTTAGTGCCTCTACCTTAAAAAACAGCTCCCCCCCCCAGAGCCCCAGATACCAGCAGATCAATTCTCCATTATTTTCTATGGCAATAAGTCTCCATAGGGAATAATGGAGTTCCCAGCAGACATTTCCCTCCCCTCCCCCCGCTTTCTGATGACCCTGAAGCGGGGGAGGGCCTCCAAACCGGGGGATCCCCTGCCCCCACCTGGGGATTGGCAACCCTAGGCCCAGCACATTTGAGAACGCTAGTTTGCTGGCATAATGTCTGTCAGGAGACTCATGACAGTTGTATTGTCCAATTTGGTCCTGAGTCCCAGACCTGTTGGGGAAGGCAATGCTATGACACTTGACTCTCCAGTCTTTTTCCCTTACTTGTGTGCATAGGACTGCCAGCTCCAGGCTGGGAAATACCTGGAGATTTGGGAGGGGGGGAGCCTGAGGACAGTGGGATTTGGGGAGGGGAGAGACTTCAATGGGGTAGAGTCCACCTTCCAAAGTGGCTGTGTTCTTCAGCTGAACTGTCCTCTATTTATCAAGTATTCTAAATTGGATTATACATTATGTATGCACATTCTCACACCATGACTTAAAAACTGTGCTTCATGTGTGGGGAAAGGCATTGTATTGCTTAGGCAACTGTGTGACACTACAGATGTCATATATCACAATGCCTTGTCCCATGAGCCTGAGGATGCACCAAAAAGCACCTAATCACCTGGCTTCCTAGTGAGATGAAGAATGTCAATTATTGCTCAGACACAAAGCTGCACATATGCTTGAAGATAGCTAAGTTTATGTTGAGATCAAAGCGGCAGTTTTTCTGAGTTTTAGAACATGTTTTTGTAAGAATCACAGAGCCACTGCTGAAAACTAGCTTTTCTCTGCGGAGTATGCATCATGACTGAAAGCATGAATTGTTTTAAGCATCCACACATGCACATACACACACTCTCCTGCCTTCCTTCTCCCCTTCTGGAAATATTATTGACCATGTTCTCAGTCACATGGAGATTATAAAATGAGTGGAGCAGGACAGCTATTTTATATATCTTCAAATTCCCATGAGCATATTTGTTTTCCACAGTGTCCATATGAAAAAAAAATCCTGCAGAGAATGCACACTCAAGGGAATGGGAAGAGAAAACACAGCACTAGCTGCATGATTTAAATTAATGAAGCCAGCATTAATACCTCAAAAAGAGGTTGCATTATTGCTTGGAATCTTTGCTGGAGGAAAAGCTATAATTTACATGTACAATATCCTTTCCCATTGCCTATTAATTACATCTACAGTGTCTCTGTTTACAAGCAATCTATTTGAAAACATATGCTCCAATAATTAAAATGTTATTATGCTGACAGCGCCTTTCTTGGAGGAACTTGTAACATCTGTATTGACCGTGATAAGCATTGATTATCTCAAGTGATATAAATATTTGGGGAGCTAATAACAATCAGGTAGGAATTCAGTTCATGCTATAGGCAGCGCAAATAAATTGCAGGAAGCCTACATCAAAGCTGCCTCCTGAATCAGTTTGTTTTTATACTTAATGGCTCCCTATAAAGCATGCAGAGAAAAAAAACTCTTCCGAGATTTAAAGCATAAGGAAGTGCCTTAAAGAAACTTTCCATCCTGTCAGTATCTAGCATTTCTGTACATCTGGAGAATCTTTCATATGTAGTAAAACTGGGAAATATAATGGCCACAAACACACACACTGGACACCAACATACATTAATAAGACATTAGTTAGAGTGGAGGTCAGAATGACTTTCCAAAAGAAAATATTGTATTTTGTCTACTTTTATTGCCACTGTTTACAAATTGTGTCTCAATCAATTCTGGGGTGTCTTCAGGGTAGCTAAGAGCCATCATATGGCCCTAGGTGCTGATACTCTTTATATCACATGTGGGCCCTCCTCACATTCAGAAGAACATACCCAAGGAGCTTGATTTAGAACAGGTGTGTCAAACTCATTTATTCTGGGGGCTGATCTGACATAAATGGGACCTTGTTGGGTCGGGCTTTGTGTATCATAAAATGTAATGCCAGGTAGCGGAGATATAAACTTTTTAAAGGACACAGACATACACAATTAAAGATTTTTTTAAAAACTTAAAAGATTAGCACTTTTGCAATATTTTGTTTATTTAACAGTCTCTGATAACTGACACCTCTTGCTCTGAATTATTGCATCAAAATCCGGAGACAATGTCCGTGCTGTAGCATATGCTGTTCAGGTGTTGTTCAGATGTATGTCTATAATTTGCAAACCTACTTTTAATTTATTGACATTAATTGCAGAAATCTCATGGTCAACGCTTTGAGCTTAAGACCCAAGGGAAAACATGAAATGGCTGGGCATTGTGAGCTTTTGTACATAAGTTGGTTCATGTCCTGGTCAGCCTTCAAGAAAATGGAGGCTTTGCTCTGTAGCTCTTGTATCACTGAGCAAGCCTGGCAAAGCAGTCTGTGGTGCAGAAGGAAGCAAGAGAGAAAGAAGGAAGTAGATGACAGTGAGTTGCTCATGGACCTGATAGGAGCACTCCAGAGACCTGATCCAGCCGTCAGGCTGCACGTTTGACACCCCTGATTTAGAATATATGCTAATACCCCCCTTACCTTACTTGAGGCCAGCTTTGTTTTTTTCTCACCTTAAGAGTTTTTCCAAAAAAATGGAGACATTTCAAGATGTATTTTTAGGGGAAAGGAATTTTAAGGAAATGTTCTGATTCTTTTGGTGTTTTCTTTAAATATTTTCTATGACTGGGGGCTAATGGAAACTGATGTAATATAAGAGCCCCATGGTGCAGAGAGGTAAAGCTGCAGTACTGCAGTCAGAGCCCTCGGCTCACGACCTGAGTTCAATCCCAGCAGAAGCTGGTTCAGGTAGCTGGCTCCAGGTTGACTCAGTCTTCCATCCTTCCAAGGTCAATAAAATGAGTACCCAGCTTGCTGTGGGGGAAAGTGTCTGCCATGAAAATGTTGTGAAAGCGACATCACCCCAGAGTCAAAAACGACTGGTGCTTGCACAGGGGACTACCAGTGTACCTCATTTCTCTTACCACGTGGCTGTTTGGTGATCAATAATTCTAGCCATGTGGCATCATTAATACCACATATTCTTATGCATGGTGAATCAGGAGTCACCAGCCAAGACAATACTTCCCCAAAATTTTTGCACAGTGGGATGTTCCTGTTACAAAGCTAAAACTTCATTTCTGAAGGCATTGAACTGAAATAATTTGATTCCCATTGGACGCAAGTGTTCCACATGAAGTATAACTATATGTACATCCTTCCTTTGTTTCTTCATCATCTTTTTTCACGACTGCCATGCTCTTGTTAATGTTCTTAAGTCTCTCCCCCACCCCAAGCCTGCCGTTATCTTGTCTCCTTATAACCTCTGCACAGTTTTCTTATGATTGTTGTTAATCCTCGTCAGAAACACACAGATTAATTGTCTCCCACTATTATCATGTCCTTGTTTCTTTCAGCCTAGTGCCCTCCGAGTTTATTTCCCCAAAGCAGACGGAAGGGTGGGGGGGAGAGACATTGCAGCCACAATACCATAAGTGAATGCTCTGTAGACGCAACAATAGCTGCTTATTGTATCCTACATAAACTACATTTAATTACCTTTAGATTACTCAATTTTATTCAAAAACATTCATTTACAGCTGCAGATATTTAAAGAGCTTTCTGTATTACATTGCAATGATAAAATTTAACAATGCTTATTCTAGCAGGAAAGTTGTTTTTGATTTAGAAAAAGCACATTTTATAGTTTATTACATTTCTGTTTAAGATCAGGGCCACTTTTTATTCTCATATGTGAAAGAAATTGGAAGGCAAGCCTCTGAAAGTTCTAGCAAAACAATGGCTGCCTAAGCCAAAATATATCACATGGAAGTAATATATTGAACTGTGGCTGTGAACTGGACCTTAAAGCCAGTGATAGGCATATTGCCATATTTAGACATTATATGGCAGCTATATGGTGTGTTTATATTTCTAATTGTACTGCCAAAGTGATAACTCTGTCTAATCTGTGAGTATGCTGTGGATGCCTGAGAAGAAATGCTAATGGGTATGGTCCAAGATATCAGATTCATTTTTCACTATCAACACTCTTTCATGATATTGGAAAATCACTTAGAACTTTCTGAAGCCGTGCTTTCATTGCACCCCCATACGGAATAAAGAGGCAGACAAGGTAAATTGGGGAAATGGGCCACTTTATTAGCATTAAACACAACATGGCAAGGTGAACTAAAGAGGACGAGCCCTGGGGTCACACCTGACCCCGCCAAGTCCTACAAGGGTGAGACACCCAACCCCCGCTCCCAGCCATACCAATATGGATAGAACCGGGCCGGCAGACCAAACATGTCCTCCCCTTACCCCCACCCTGATACCCAGAAGAGTCGCACGCACAACACAGATGCACAGGCCTGGGTGCTCACCGGCAAGGTCTGAACCCCTTGCAAATTCCAGCAAGTGACCAAATTAGCTACCTAACAAAAACCACACCACTGCTAGCAGTACAAGGTAGGCGAAAAACACACCACCAACGGCAAGTGACCAAATTAGCTACCTAACAAAAACCACACCACTGCTAGCAGTACAAGGTAGGCGAAAAACACACCACCAACGGCCAATTCAGGTGATAGTGAAAAAATTCCTACCTGGCCCCTAATAAGGCGACCGGTATAATCCTGTACTACTGCAGGGTGGGTGGGCGGGTCAATGACTCCACAAACTCCGTGGAGAAGGGTGGGGCCGAGGCTTCTTATAGCCTCAGCCCCCACCCCCGCAAGATCCCTGGATGCCCGGGAAAACAGCCCTTATCCTGCCGGGGCTGCAAAGAACGGCCCCACGGCGCGCAGCCGCTTCGCGGCGCGGTCGGCGCGGGGCCGAATTCTTTCTAAAGAGACCAGGATACTTTCCCCAGTAGGTTTTACCCTTTTCTAAAACCAGTTTTGAAATAGCAAAGGTTCAGTATCTTAAGTTGTTAGCCTTGGGCACATGGAGTGAATTTAGGTGCCAGTGTGGTGGAATGGTTAAATTGTCATACTAGGATCTGGAAGGCCCAAATTGAAGCCCCCACTCTGTCATGGTAGCTTGCTGGTGACCTTAGGGCAGCCACACATACTCAACCCAAACTACCTCATGGAGTTGTTGTGACAATAAAATGGAGAAGAGAACGTTGCTGAGCTGCTTTGGGTCACTACTGGGGAAAATGGCAGAATATAAATGAAGTAAATAAATAAATAGTGCCCAGCATGGCTCAGGGACATGCCACTTCATGGAAATTTGAACCAAAAGCTCCTTTCTCCAATCCTAAATG
This sequence comes from Heteronotia binoei, assembly GCF_032191835.1. Classification (NCBI taxonomy): domain Eukaryota; kingdom Metazoa; phylum Chordata; class Lepidosauria; order Squamata; family Gekkonidae; genus Heteronotia; species Heteronotia binoei. The sequence goes on along the minus strand of NC_083224.1, from coordinate 158,832,704 downwards.
GGCATGTTAATACCAGTTCCAAACAACTGTAGGAAGGTGATGTGTAACATAGATCTCAGGAAACAGTCATGTATCCTGCCCCCATATCTCCCTTCATTTGGAATGAAAAGCATCTTGGGTAATGATGTTTATAGGAAAAGTAGTTGACAGGAAAAGAATTAAAGTCTGACACACAGACAAAATATATACTGCCAGTTTCCCACAGCTGCTTTGGGTTACAGCATCCACTGGGGGAAAAGTGGGACATAAAAATGAATTTTAAAAAATAAATAAATGTACTATACCCTCAGCTCCTTAAAGTCAATTCTTACTGGACTTCCATCCTGGTTGTCAGTGGGTGTTTGTATGTGTTTTTCTTAAATTGTTAAATATTTGTATATACATTCTAAAAATTGTTTTAATGTTTAAATGGTTTAATGCCTGATGCCCACATTTAGGTGGAAAGGCAGCATATAAATGTAAATCAATAAACAAAAGTAAAGGAAGAGGGAGATAAAATTAGATAAATAAATTTCCATATAATTGTAACTAAGCATGTAGTCTGAGCCTCATTGACTCCACATAGGAAAAGATGGTGTGTAACAGCCAAGTGACTTAAAGTTACTTAGTTGTTTAGTAAAATGAGATCTGATTAAGAATTTTTCAGCTAGCAGCTAGTACACCATAGTTCTGTAGCAACTGTTTAGTGTGTGCTAGACTGCAAAGCCTCAGGATTTAAAGGTCCTGAAGTATATATATTATTCCCAATTTTTAAAAGGGTTTTGCTGTCTTTGCTCATTGTAAGAGTTGTTAATGTATACTGTATGTGGTTTGGTTCTTTTCTAGTGAGATATGAATGTGAGTATTACAATGCACAGATAACACTGTGCAGCTATGTTGGAATTTGTCTGACTTACCCCTTCTTTCCTGTAAAAAGCTCAGAGTGGCTTGCATGGGTTCCCCCCACCCCCGCCCACAATCTATTTTATCCTCACAACCATCCCATGTTATGTGAGGTAGAAGAGATTGAGAGACAGGGACTGGCCTAAGGTTACCAAGCAATAGAAGAAGAATTGACTTTATATCTAACTTTTCTCTACTGTAAGGAGTCCTTGAGCACCACATTTTAAGAAGGATATAGACAAGCTGGAACGGGTCCAGAGAAGGGCAACGAAGATGGTGAAGGATCTGGAGACCAAGTCCTATGAAGAAAGGTTGAAGGAGCTGGAGAGGAGGTGGCTGAGAGGTGATATGATCACCATCTTCAACTTGAAGGTCTGTCATATAGAGAATGGTGTGGAATTGTTTTCTGTGGCCCCAGAAGGTAGGACCACAACCAATGGGTTGAAATTAAATCAAAAGAGTTTCCGGCTCAACATTAGGAAGAGCTTCCTGACGGGGCAGATCACAACATAAACTGACAATAAAAACCCACATTTCAGAGCTAAAACAATGCATTAAAATTGAAAAAAGAACAATAGAACAATAAATAAAGTGCATCACAGGTGGGAAAAGTACGTTTTACAGAGTAAACAGTTATCAGCCCAAAAATAAATGGTAGTAATAATGGATAAGATAGCACCATAGTAAAGTGTGGTGCTTTACTACCACACTGATGGAATAGTAGCTGGAATAGGCCAACTGATGGAATAGTAGCTGGAATAGGACGCCCGCTTCATCAACCAAAAGCCCAGTGGAAGAGCTCCATCTTACAGGCCCTATGGGATGATAATAGCTCAGGTAGGGCCCAATCTCCATAGACAGCTGATTCCACCAGGCAGAGTCCAGGACCAAAAAAGGCCCTGGCCCTGGTTGAGGCAAGTCGGACGTCCTTTGGGCCAGGGGTGGTCAGGAAGTGTTGTGTAACAGATCGCAACAACCTCCGGGGTGTATACGGGGAAAGGCAGTCCCTCGGTATGTCAGTACCAGAACCTTGAAGCGGATCTGGTACTCAATTGGTAGTCAATGCAGTTGGCACAACATTGGCCAAATGCTTGCCCGGAAAGGCAATGCAGTTAACAGCCATGCTACCACATTTTGCCCCAGCTGGAGTTTCTGGATCAGCCCCAAGGGCAAGCCTGCAAAGGGCGAGTTACAGTAATCCAACCTGGAAGTGACCATTCCATGGATCAGTCTTGGGGGGATAGATAGGGCGCCAGCTGTCTGACCTGCCAAAGATGGTAGAAGGCAAATTGTACAACTGCTGTGACCTGGGTCTCCATGGTAAGTGAAGCATCCAGTATCGCTTCCAGACTCTTAACCTTCTGAGCCAGCACAAGAGATGCACTCTCCAGGGTTGGGAGTTGAAGGCCCAACTCTAATCCCCCTCCGTTCAGGTACAGGACCTCCATCTTAGCTAGACTGAGCTTCAGCCAGCTTTGCCGCAACCATTTAGCCTGAATCTATGCATGCTGCTATTAAGGACTATGACAGACCTCATTCTTCTCTCTTTGTTTAATACTATTTGTTCTGAATAAACTTATACTCTCTTTACCGAAGAAGATCCTCAGCAGATTCTTGACTGCATCTTCCATGAGATACAGTTGAAGAATGGCCTTCCAGCCAACATTTCCTAAGCTAAGAAAAGGCTCTTTGAACATGATCAGGGACATTTTGATATTAAACTTGGAAAGAAAAGAACTAAGAGGAAATAACTTCCCATCTGGACCTAGGCGGCTCGGCAGTACTGCTGTTGTTAGACCTGTCGGCAGCGTTCGATATGGTCAACCACCGGCTGCTGACCCGCCACCTCGCCAATGCAGGAATTTGGGGGCTAGCCTTACAGTGGCTCTCCTCCTTCCTTGAAGATCGGGGACAAAGGGTGGCGATTGGAGGAGAGCTGTCCCAGAGACACCCACTTAACTGTGGGGTGCCTCAGGGGGCAGTTCTCTCCCCGATGTTATTTAACATCTACATGCGCCCCCTTTCCCAGATTGCCCGGAGGTATGGGCTGGGTTGCCACCAATACGCTGATGACACCCAGCTTTATCTATTGATGGACGGCCGGACTGACGATGTCCCTATAAATTTGGACCGGGTGCTGCAAGCCGTGGCGGACTGGCTCAGGCTGAGTGGGCTGAAGCTGAATCCAGCGAAGACTGAGGTCCTTTGCGTAGGTCGCGGCGGGCCGGGAGGGGAGATCTCCCTACCAACCTTTGACGGTGCATCACTGATTCCAGTGCGCAGGGTCAAGAGTTTGGGAGTGCTACTGGAGCCTTCCTTGACAATGGAGGCCCAGATAGCTGCCACTGCTAAATCCGCCTTCTTCCATCTTAGGAGGGCGAGGCAGTTGGCCCCCTTCCTGGAACGTAGAGACCTGGCAACTGTGATCCATGCAACGGTCACCTCGAGGCTAGACTACTGTAATGCCCTCTACATGGGGCTGCCCTTATACCGAACGCGGAAACTGCAGCTAGTGCAGAATGCAGCGGCCAGGCTGTTAGTGGGACTGCCTCGGTGGGAACATGTGCAGCCTAGGCTGCGGGACCTGCACTGGCTGCCGATTGTGTACCGAGTTCGCTATAAGGTGCTGGTTATTACCTTTAAAGCCCTATATGGTCGAGGACCTGCCTACCTCAGGGACCGCCTCTCCCCATATGTCCCTCAGAGAGCACTGAGATCTAGCTCTCAAAACCTTTTAAAAGTCCCTGGACCAAGAGAGGTTAGATTGAAATCAACAAGGGAGCAAGCCTTCTCAACTATGGCTCCCCAGTGGTGGAATCAACTACCAGAAGAGGTGCGAGCCCTGCGAGACCTAAACCAGTTTCACAGGGCCTGTAAAACTGCCCTCTTTCAGCTTGCATTAAGATGAAACCCGGGAAATGACATCTAGCCTTCTTAGTTGAACTGTAGCACTGAAATGTATAATTTACAATGGTTTAACTGTTTATTTAATTTTAACTTAACTTATGAATGTAATTTTACTTGTTTTAATCGCTTGTTTGTTGTAATATTGTATTTATTATCATGGTATATACCGTGTCGTGTTAGCCGCCCTGAGCCTGCCTTTGGCGGGGGAGGGTGGGATACAAAAATAAATGTATTATTATTATTATTATTATTATTATTATTATTATTATTATTATTATTATTATTATTATTATTATCAGGAGTAGTCTACTGACAGCACAATTCATGAAAAAGATGGTGACCTTCAGTGATATCCTGATATATTGCACTGTTGAGAGACTTAAGAATTCAATTCATTGAGATGTTCCTGTCACTTGTCTTCCTTCCCCTCTCCTGTGCTCTACCAAATACAGTAATTGAATTCTGGAGGTGTGCATGGCACCCTTTAAAAGAGAAATTCTTATTTACAGAAGTGCTGGAATTTCAAATTGCATATACAGACCTGTATTTAACTGAAAAGATTTTACTTTAAATAAAAGGATTGAAGCTTTGGTAAATAAATGTTGAAGAAAGTCAGGAGGAGTGGAAATTAAAAACAAACCAAAACATATAGGCTGTTCTAGTGACCTTCAGATGAAATCAACTCTTTAGCTGCCAGCAACATTCTTAGTATTCATTGTGACTGAATGTGTGTAATGCCAGCAAAAATTTGAGAAACTATAATTATCCTTTTTTCCCCCTCTGCTATTTTTTTTTTAAATGAACAAAAAATAACTGGACCATTGCACTGCAAGAACCTCATGCATCATCATGGTGAAAGGAAACATGATTTGTACACAAAGATTAATTTTTCATACTTCTATCAAACATTAATAATAAAGGGGTTTTAATATTTATTGTTACCCGTGGCCAAAGTCTCCGAGTTCCTTCTCCGGTTGGGTCGACATTGAAATAGCGATTGCCTTTGGGTATGACTGATTGGATGGTGTTCATGTTAGGGATTCCCCTCTGGAATAGCACACTGGTCGTCAGTTCTGCTTAATCTTCTTAACAATCACTTTTAAATATTCAACTGTAATCTGCCTTTTTCTTGAATTCTAATGAGTTCTCAGTTGATGTTTCCTTCTTTTTAAAAACAATGGTACAGCCCTTTCTGGAGGAACTGGCATTAATTTCATCAGGGCCTGGTCCATCCTTCTCAATAGGTTGTTTTCAGTGTTATTCAAGTCATCCTGCAATGATTCCACCAGGATGATTTTTGAAACTATAACCAGCATTCCACATGAATGTATTCAGACAGAGGTTTAAACTCTAAATTTCTTCCAGGGGTATTCAAAGCTTTTTGAAAAGCTGCTTTGAACAGCTGCTTTGGCCACAGAAGGGAGCATTACAAGATTTTGGCAGATTCCCTTGTGATGGTCAAGCAACTGTTCAAAACATCAGCAAAGATATGGCACCAGAGAGAGGATGGCTTCTGGGATTTGACATAGGCTGTGACTTTGACCTCTAGGTCATTGTTATGAATGTGGCCCAGGAAGGGGAAAGATCAAAAGTTAAAGACAGCTGGTGCATAGGTGAGACTTCCCCCCTCCCATTTTCTGTAGGAGAGGCTACTATAATATAATAAAATATTGTTCTATAACATATTTTAAATTATCCAAAATGCTAGCTGCTGGATTTGATCAGTTATTATTTAATTATTTAATTAATTAATTAATATTCCACCCTCCCCACCAAAGGCTGGCTCAGGGCGGCTCACAGATTAAGGGTCACGCAATCGGATTAGCATGACCAAACAAGATAAAACAATAAAAACATAAGAGCAATTATTAAATCTCTTGACCAGTTAGTATTAAAACTAGTAAGATCCATCATCCAAGTTTGTGAATCAGTTGTTAATGGTAAACTTTTCAATCTCAGCAACTGAGCAGAATTTGTTCAATTGCTCATTTGCATTTGAAAGCCTGTTCCATTCCCATTTTTTTGCCAATGTGCTCTTTGATGCTTCTGGAATCTTTATTATAAAGAATCCATCTTCGCTTCTCACAGTCTCATACCTATATCCTAGTAATACAATGAGTGGAGCCCTTTTCAGATATTAAGGTTGGGGCTGTCCAACTGTACATATAACATGTACTGCCGCATGATGCCTATTGCAGAGGAAATGGTGTTTGCATGTATTAGGAGGATCACCGATAATATATGTTCCCCAATACACATGACTGGCAAATTTCTGCTATACACCATTTTAACATCTGAAAAGGTCTTGCATCAATCTCAAATATATGCCTATATCAAATATTTTTGTTAATTATTTGTAAGGTCTATCATATTGGGAGATTTGACTGCAATAAGGAAGACAACTTTCGCCAGTACTAGTCATGAAATCAGAGATCTCTGTGAACTTGTCTGAATATGTTCCTTTCAATCAGAGGTATGAAATAAGTACATCAGAGTTGCATAAGACCCAGGCAATCTCTAAATGAGCAACACCCAGCTCAATAAAAGTATTAAGACTCCATCACTTGAAAACATAAGTTAGATTGTGAATGGGCTTATTTTAATTCTTCAACAGGAGGCAGCAATGCCTTTTAAGTGAATACTTAAAGCTGTGTCCATGTTTTCAGCCTTTGTGAGAAATTTCCCTGGCTGACATCTAAGGAAAGCCCAATAAGTTATGTGTGGAGCATTTCCTAATTGGCTCAGTATTTATGTCAGATCTGTTCCCTTACAATAGGAGCTTCCACTTTTCACTTGGGACAGAACTACCCAAATGCCACTACTCCCCAACAGTTCAGGGAAATACCACTGCTCTTCTTTGTCCTAAGGAGATCCCTGCCTTGATGTGATGAGCTATAGCACCAGTCCCCACATTTATCTCAAACCTACTTCCAGTTCTAGCAGCCAAAACATCTCATAGAATATTAAAAGGCATTGAGCAGGCCTGGAATTAAAAAAGCAAGTATGAACTCGGGAACACAGAGGTGAGCAACAGCCAGCTTTGCTTCTCCACGTGCATTCCTACTCTTGTGTGGGCATTTCAATAGTACAGTATATTCACAAATGCCTATTTAAATAGCTGAAATTAAAATTTTCAGAAGTGTTATTTTGACTCTAGTTAAAAGAAATTTTTATTATTGTTGTTTATTATTCATGTTGTACAACATGATCTATTACTTGTTCAGCATCATTCTGTGTTACTGTTAAGGAATTTGATTTACAGACAATGGAACAGTGGGGAAGATATCTATCATTCTGCCATTGATCAGTATCTGGTCCGCAAACTGAATGAAGAAAGAGTGCTGCAAAGGAAACAGAATACTTTATGACAAAGTTTACTTGCTCCTTTAGAAATTATTATGATTCATTATTCAATAGATCATGTGACAATAATCATGTTTACCAGACAAATAGAGTCAACTGGAATTTCTACAGTTGATCTTCAGTTTTCCTTGATAGTGTGGTGGTGGTAAGAGATACCTGAAGCTATTGGTTATGGAAGAAGAGGTGCAAAATACTTAACCAAGCTGTATCATTTTTCTGTATCCTTCGTCTTTATAATACCAAGATCAAAAACATCTTTGAATCTAAAATTACTCCAAGGTTAACTTAAGACCCTATTGAGTTACTTGTTTACCTGGCTAACAAATCATCACAGCATATGCTGTGTAAGAACAACGCAGGTGGTCAGTGCTCTTGAGGATTACATCAAAGAGGCCACCATGAAGTTTTTCAATGTGAAGCAACAGTGGTCTGAATTGTGTCTGTCACTGTTCACCACAACGAGTTCTGTAGTACTCATTGATTGAAGTAGCCTTTGGTTCCTGTTGATTTACTTTTGGGTGCATATCTTTCCCCCTCTATACAAAATGGAATCATACAGAAACTCACCATAATAGCCCCAACTTGGATGAATTTGCTCAGGGTGGACATTGTGATCTTACCTTGCTAATTTTCAGTATATACTATTAATACCATTAATTAGGCATAGATTCACAAGTTTTTCCATTACAATATTTATTGTTTTTAAAAACAACAACAACAAAGCATATAGCATGTAAACATTGTAAGGCTTCTTTTTAGTGCCCAGGCTTAGCAGATTTGCACATTGTCCAAAATGTCTGCATGCAATTTCTTATTTTTCTGAGGTCTGTCTTCATCTGGAATAGAATATTACAGGCTTATCAACTGGGCCTTCGATAAAGCTGCTTCTGCTCTTCTGTTAAGGAACAGCATTCATTCCTGTTCGGACTGCAATTCTCAGCCCTTGCAAGACACAGTTCAGTTTCTTGTGTAATGCAATGTTATTTAGATTACAATAATAGCAGTACTCCAAACTGGGCAATCATTCAGAGCTGATTAGCTGGCTATGCTTTAACTTTTTCATTTTGGCACTAAATAAAATAAATAGACAGATTCACTGTCTAATAATTTAGTTGAAAGTGTACCCCATGCCTGAGACAGCAAGTTACAAGCTTATCAAGTAGGCCTCAGGTCAAATCGTTCCTGCTGTTCTTTCAAGGTAAGGCCTTGTGTCTTAGTCAGGCTGCAGTTTCTAGCCTTTGATGGAAGGGGGAGGTTTACTCCACAAAACTGTATCTTTTTTAACCTCATAAGATAACTTGTTCATGTCTATGAGTTACCCAGGCTGCCATAATGTGAAGTCCTAATGTCTGTAGATTCTCAGCACTTTGAAGTGGCAGTTAATGACATCTTTAACATTAGCTACACATATGTTTTATGTTTTCATGTCAGGTTATACTGTGCAGTATGCTTATGCACACCAATGTTTGGTGTGAGTGGAAATGGGGCCTACAGGGAGACCAATCCCTGGGCTAGAATTCTATGTCCTTGTGTATGATAGGAGTTCACTATAATCCAGCCTAATACAATTTGCCACAAACCTAAAATAAGAATTTAAAAGATGTGCAGAACCAATAATTATCTAGTCTATGTAATGGTTTTAGGCTTCCCAACCCCCCCCCCGGCCCTGGCAGGGGACCCCCGTATATGCAGCCTCCTCCCCCGCTCTCCAAAAATCCGGCAGCAGGGGGGGTGGGGAGAAATGGCGCAAATTTTGGTGCCACTCGCTCTGGACCAGTGAGAGAAAAGAACATGCAAACTGATCCATTTGAAAATATGTGCCTTTAAGGCTGCGCAGGAAACAGGAAACAGGAAGGGCTTCATTGGAAACGGTCAGTAATAGTTTCCATGGAGAACGGCCCCTCCCTTTCTTTTGCTTTCGTTTTTACAGCAAGTAAAGTTCTGCAGGAAGAAGATCTAGTAAGTATTTGTGTGTGAGAGAGAGGGAGGAGGCAGGGGATTCCCTGGTTTGGAGGCCCTCCCCCCCCCTTTAGAAAGTGTGGGGGGGAGGGAAATGTCTACTGGGCACTCTATTATTCCCTATGGAGAACGATTCCCATAGGGAATAATAGGGAATTGATCCTTGGGTAATGGAGGCTCTGGGGGGCTATTTTTTGAGGTAGATGCACCAAATGTTTAGTATAGCATCTAGTGCCTCTCCCCAAAATGCCCCCCAAGTTTCAAAACGATTGGACCAGAAGGTCCAATTCTATGAGCCCCCAAAAATGATGCCCCTATCCTTAATTATTTCCTATGGAAGAAAGGCATTTTAAAAGGTGTGCTGTCCCTTTAAATGTGATGGCCAGAACTCCCTTGGAGTTCAATTATGCTTGTCACACCCTTGTTCCTGGCATGCCCCCAAAGTCCCCAGATTTTTCTTTAATTGGACTTGGCAACCCTAAATGGTTTGTTTGTATCCATGCATAATCTTCTGATTAAAATATACTTTAAAAATAACATATTCTTTTCAGTATTGAAGCTAACAAACAGAGCATTAAATGAGGCTCACAGCTAATTATTCAGTAGGTTGGGTCTTTCCTATTAAATCTCTGCTACCACTTCTCCTTAGGCTAGGGTTGCTAGTGGGAGAATTGGAGGGCAGGGACTTGGGAGGCAGCCATCAACAACTGCATTTACTCCTCTAAATCAAGTGACCATGAGCAACTATATAATATGACTTCCAGGGAAAACCTAGAAGAGTTGTCACACCTCTCTAGGAATCCCTGGAATCTTTATGGTAAAACCTAGAGGGAAAGTCCATTCCCAACTTTTCAAGTTGTTTGGTGCCAAGGAAATGTATCTGGGTTCAGCTCACAGTCTGGTCATGAGGGTTTAACAGTTTGTTCAGCTGCCAAACATTGGTTAAGAAATTTGTGGCATCCTTTCTTCTCATCTGAAGTCTGCAAGATCCCAAGTCTTGCTGGCCTTCCAGAGATATATGCTGTCAGCTAACTGCATAAAACAAACCAGGACCAGCTTTTCCTTTCCAGAGATCTTCTCCTTCATTGCAGGCTTAGACTTAAGAGATGGCAGGGGGGAGTCCAATAACGCCTATGTTTGTATCAGTCAAAGCTGCTTATGCGGTTTACTCAGTAGTCTAATGTGAAAACAAAAATCATGGTTTGCAAATGAACATGTAGAAAAGGGTGTGCCTTTGCTTTGAGTATATTGCTCAGAGTCAGAGCCCTTAAATTGACCTCTTAGGAGAATAAAAAAAATGTCTGTTTCTTCTACAGTCAATGCTTGCTGTAGAATAGAGAGTTTATTTTTTTTTCAGCCAAGCAGGATAACTCCTCTATGAGGCTAATTAGTATTCTCTGAAAATGTCTAGGTTATCGATCTGAGATTTGAAGATGCTATTGATGTACACTAGCCAGTTACGCTTGGATGAGAATTACCTATACAGGGAATTCTAAAGGAGAAAATATATTAGAATTTTTGTGACTTCTATTGTTATGAAAACAGGCAGCTAAGACTGGAAATAAAGTATGCATTCTTTTAGGTTCTTGGAACATTAAAATCCCCATAAGATCAGCAGTGATCTGGGAAATTGCATTGAGACTCAACTCATTAACATATTTATCATTCAGATAACACAGTGTAGTTTGCAAACTTAAGAACTTCTCCAAGCACATAATAGCCGTGGGTTTTGGAGTTTATCAGAATAGACATTCTGAGATGTCTATATTTATCTAAGACAACTATATTATAACATTGCCTAGCTGGAAGCTGCCTCTTATGCAGGCCTCGGATTCAGCAGGAGCTCACAGGAGCGCACCTCCTGAACCTTTCTGAGAGTTCCACCTCCTCCTTCCCACCTTGTCCATTGAATAGTAGGCACAGTTGCATAACAATCCCTGGATGAGCTCCACCACCCTTTTTTCTACAAAACAACCCCTCCTCTTATGAATAATCACATGCCCATCATTAAGACAGACAGGCTATATGTGGAAAAGAGGGTTGGCTTATTATAGGGCCCTACATATGTATCTGTTTGCAAAGACAAATGGCTGCTTTTTCTAAGGAAAAAGGAGCTTCATGAGGGTGTGATTTGAAACAAAGGAGCCATAGATGGGTGTTTAAATCTTACCTGTTTATTGGTCTCCATTCCAAATCAATCCTCAATATACTTTCCCCTCTATAGAATTCCAAGAGAATGTTAGCAAGAACATAGCCATATTTGTTAGTCATATTTGGAACCCTATCAGGCAGGAAATAGATGTAGTGTTGCCAGGTCCCCCCTGGCCACCAGCAGGGGATGGAGGGGTAAGGTTGCCAGATCCAGGTTAGGAAACTCCTAGAGACTTGGGGATGGAGTCTGGGGAGAACAGGAACTTCAGTGGGATACAATGCCATAGAGTTCACCCTCCAAAGCAATTTTCTCCAAGGGAACTGATCTCTGTAACCTGTGGGTGTGCTGTAATTCCTGGGGATTCCCAGGTACCACCTGGAGGCTGGCAACCCTAGCTGGGAGGCAAGATTTTGAATGAAGTGTCACTAACTGCTTCTCACAGTTTCTTCACTCCAAATCAGCTTTTACTGAAACTGCAATACTAGAGATATTTTCACAAGTTATATTTGGAGGTATCTAACCATGCATACTGTGAATGCATGCTGCCTGTGATCCTCCTGATACACACATGTCTGTAAATGCAAATGTGAACCCTCAAAAATCAGGAAAATTGATGGGGTGCCTTACTCACTGAGATATGGAGAAACCGCCTTTGTTATAAAATCTTTTTATAGCACCTAATAATGTAGTTTTTAAATTATTTATATATGTTTTTATTCCTTTATAATTGTAATCTGAATTGTTTTATCTTGCTTGTTAGCCACCCAGAGTCTGCTCGCGGAGTGGGCGGCATATAAATCTAAAGTAAATAAAAATAAAATAAATTCAGACTGAGCATATTGGGTGACTACTCTTAAATGTAACATCTGAAAAAAAAAAGCTTACGAAAGAACATCCATCAGGCATTAGAGTTATGGGGGAGGAACATAGAAGCATCATGTGAAGATGCATGCTGAATGGTAAGACCTTAGCAGAGTGAGCATAAGCAGACACCCTTCTAAACTGATTGACTCCAGTGAATTTAGGTGTAGAATTAGAGCTGCTAGCCTTTTCAGGGGCTTGGGAATCCCCTGCCCCTGGCTCCTGCCACTACTCCATGGGAGAACTTACTGATTGTGGGGAAAGGCCTAGGCTGGTGATGTCACTTTTGGTGTCTACACATCACCGGCATCATCAGAGTATTTCAGCAAAACGTTTGTGGTAAAACCAGCCTAGGCCTTCCCTGATGCCAATAACTCCTATTCGCACCCCCTGCTGGTTGCCACCTGGCAACCCTAGGATTGAATTGTGGGTACTTGCATTTGAGTTTCATTTAAATAACACTGGTGTCAATGAAGAATACTGAACAAGGTGACCTCCTCTATAATGCAATCACCCTAGAATGTATGCCATTTAAAGGCTGTTTCATAGCCCCACCAGTGCATGAGAAAACTGGTATTAAAGGCTGTCCAAGGTCACCTGAGTAGCTGGTAAACATACAAAAATATTGGTTCTTTTTAACCTTTAGGAATTCTTCACCTGCAAGTACTGTGTTCATATTATTTAGCATATAAATACTGATTTTTAGAAAGATTTTTTTTAAGCATTGTTTCCTCACAGTGCCCTTTTTATTCATTTGAACAACAAATAATTCAGTAGAAAAGAGTAAGAGTCCAGTAGCACATTAAAGACTAACAAAATTTGTAGTACAATCTGAAGAAGTGAGCAGTGACTCAGGAAAGCTCAACCCTACTACAAATGTTATTATTCTGGGAAATTTTGTTAGGTGGCTGAAGAAGTGAGCAGTGCACTGATTCTGGAAGTTGCTAGGTGACTAATTAAGCCACTGAATGAATGATCTGCAACAGTTCCTGCCAAAATGCTTTCCTTCCTCCAGCCTCTTAGCATTAACACAGCCATCCCCTCAAAGGAATAACCAGCATTGCGATCAAAGGGGGGGGGGACAGAAATACAGACCGAAAGGGACACTTTCTTCCTTGTGTTTTCTGTTAACAATGAACAGCAGTGTCTCTCTTCCTCTTTATAATCTGATCCGTGCCCATCTTGTTGACAAACAGAGTTGGGAGGACATGAGGGATGATAAAGAGAACTATGACGCAAATACAGAAGTAAAACTCTGCAAAAGGTGCAAAGCAAATTTTAAAAAGCAGAATCTATTATGTGCATGTTGATTATGTGGATCTGTAGCAGGTGGATTAAGTGCTCAAAAGAGTCTGGATCAAATCTGAGTGTCCTAAAAGCCTTAGTTGTCTTTTAGGAACCACACAGAGGAGAATGTGAGATTGTCAGTTTGAGCTTGAGTACCTGATGGGTAGGAGGGGATCAGAATGCCTGCCACAGAAGAAACGCTGAAGCAAAGTTGGTCACTTTGCTTTGTGAAGACCCAAAATGAAGTATGTAATAAATTCCTGAGTGTTGGCAGGATAGATTTTTTTGCCAAGAACAATATGAGGCCCCTCTAAATGTTATTTTGTGCTTGTGTGGAAAGGAAACAAACTAGTAGAGAGATTTAATTGACCAAAAGGAATTTGATTAGTGAAAGGAATTTCACACTCTGCATCATTGCCATCTTGTGTCACCTCAAGGATGCTTAAATACCTGCCAGTTCAGCTCACCAGCTGTTCATCAGTTGCAAAATGGGAGATGATTGTCCAGCAGTAAATTTTCTGTTTGTGATCAGTGAGAGCCTGCCCATCAGGTTGCTTTTCAGGTATTCAGATTGTTTTGCAGAAATCAGCTATGCTTTGACATCACTTCCATTTACACAGCTAGAAGTGATGTCACCAAGCACCATTTCAGCAAGTCTCTGTCCCGCCCACTCTCCCAGGGGTTGCCACTCTCTCATTCACTAGGGGACTCTCTAATGGGTGAGCTCAGCATTAGGGGAGATGGCCTGTTCGGATCTCATATCTCTCAAGCACAGGGAAAACAGAGGAAACAGGGTTATTGCTTCCTATTTCCCCACAATTCTATATTCTATGTAAATAATTTGTATTTGTAGTGTGGGGGCTGTTTTATAAAGACCATTGGAAGTGACCAAATTAAGAGTATTCAAAGGTTGGGCTTTTAGATTTTATTGTTTCTCCTTTCTTTCACCCATCAAGCAAATACTGGTTTCTGGTTTTGGGTTTTTTTCCCATTTCTAGTAGCAGCCTTTAAGAATCATTTCAGCTCACTGGGAGAAGGGGTATGTTGGGTAGGCAACTATCAGATGTAAATCAAGATATCTGGGAACCTGAAGCAGAAAATCCAAACAGTACAGCATACCCATACATCCTGTAAGAAATATAATATTCTAAGCCAGTTTGGTGTAGTGCAGAGGTGGCCAATGGTAGCTCTCCAAATGTTTTTTGCCTACAACTCCCATCAGCCGCAGCCAGCATGACCAATGGCTGGGGCTGATGGGAGTTGTAGGCAAAAAACATCTGAAGAGCTACTGTTGGTGACCTCTGGTGTTGTGGATAAGTGCACAGATTCTTACCTGGGAGAACTGGGTTAGATTTCCCACTTCTCCACATGCAACTACTGGAGTAACCTTGGGTCAGTCATAATTCTGTCAGAACCTGTTCTGGAAAGAGCATTTTCTGTCAGAGCTCTCAGCCCCACCTACCTCACAGGGTGTCATGGGGAAGGGAAGAGAAAGGAGATTGTAAGCCACTCTCAGATTCCTTCAGGTAGTGAAGGGTGGGGTATAAATCCAATCTCTTCTTCTCCTTCATAAAGGACGGTTTGTGCTAGTTACTATGCCCTTCTTTTGCATTCAGATCAGCTGTCTGAGGTGAGTTACTTCACCCTCACTCTTTGTCACAGGATTGTCAGGAGGGAGAAATGCTTATGAGAGTTCTTTAGAGGTACAAATACAGTTAATAAATATAAATAAATAAAAGGAATGCTTTATATTCATTTAACTAGACTCATCTAGGGTTCATGTTTTTCTTTGATTTATTTCTTTTTTTTTTACAACAGGCTTCCCAGAAGATTTTGCCATTAATATTAACGGGTATTTGCATCTCATTACTTTGATTTATGCCTTTTCAATATATTTAAAGCAATGTCAATACAAACTTATCTGTCTCTTGTGAGTGCTAGGCATAGGACTGAGACCAGAAATGTTCTGGGACATACCCAACAACAAAGGAGAGTTTTAACTATATGCTAGACTCTATGAGAACAGTATATTTGCAAAATGGCGTGTCCTTTCTGTGCAGTAGTTAACACTGACATAAATTTAACTATAAGGGTATTCATAACATGAAGTGGTCATTATATTATGAACCTCATACAAGACTGGTCTCAAAATCAGTTTCCAGGCAGCAGGAATAGATGTTTCACCACCTAAATTGCTGCTCAGTTCCATAATGTCATTTAAAATATTTTTTTTCAACAGAACATAATGAATCATGTATATACCTAGTTTAATATCCCAAAATACACCTGTTTTTAACCCAATGCATAGCACTAAGGCATTATTTTTAGATCACAGGTCTTAATTCAAAATTACAGAAAGCAACATTTCATTTCCCCCCTGAAAAGCGGGAAATTCTTCAGTCCCTTATCATAGTTTAACATTATTTATTTAATCATGAAGATTAAATCCCAGACACTTTTAATTTTGGATGGTCCTCAGTGGAAGGGCTCTTTAAACGCTACCAAGATCTAGACATTTGTTTGCTGACAGCAGTAAATCAGATCAAAAACCCAGCTGTCTGTTTTCTTCTCATATAAATTTAGAACATAAGAGATGCCAGTTTGGATCAGGCCAATGGCCCACCCAATCCAACACTCTGTCACACAGTGGTAAAAAAAAACCAGGTGCCATCAGGAGGTCCACCAATGGGTCCAGGACACGAGACACCCTTCTGCTGTTGCCCCTCACCAAGCACCAAGAATACAGAACATCACTTGCCCCAAACAGTGAGTTCCATCTATCCCTTGTGGCTAACAGCCACTGATGGACCTCTGTTCCATATGCCATAAGTCCGTTCTTAACCAATCCCCTCTTGAAGTCATCTATGCTTGTAGCTGCCACCACCTCCTGTGGCAGTGAATTCCATGTGTTAATCACTCTTTGGGTGATTTTATTTTGGAACCCCAAACACTGATTATATTGGATAATGGGATATTCTGTCCAGTAATGTTTATGAATATGGTACAGACTCCATTCTCATACAAACAAAATTCTCTGTCTTCCTACAACTGCTAAGTTTTCCTACAACAGAGAGAGATACCATACCTTTACTGCCGCTGAATTTTTCTCCAATCATTCTCTCCTCCACCTCTTGACACATATTTATTTGTGCATTTGCTTTATATATTTTATTTCCGTTATTTGTAGTGTGCCTTTCCAGGTGAGATTCAATGCTTGTATACTTACTGGATGGCATTGATATCTTTTGGCCATTAAAATTTCTAGAATTCTCTTTGACTGTTTGCCTGATGGTATTTTTTCCTTCATTTTGTTGCTGGAGACAGATCTGCTGTCCCGAAAAGGGATATCTGGTGAGTGGAGAAACTTTTGCAGGTGTGTTAGGACTGGCAGATGGAAGAGGCATGGTAAGAACTGGGGAAGTGTGCAGAATTATTTTTTCTGGGTTCAAGTTTGGCTCAATTTATTAAAGATGTTGTTTTGGGGTTCTTGAATACTGTCATCTCATCAGTGTGGGGTCACTGTGGTATTCAGCTGGTGTTTGCACTGGTTTCAATAAGAAACACATTTATACTAATTGGGCTGAAATTCTCGGAGGCTGTATCCTCTGCAAAGTTGCAGAGAAAGAGGCAAGGGAGATCCAGCCCATTCACAAAAACCCTGCACTAGATTCATTCATTTCAACAGTTGACAATTAAGTGCTTCAAAGAGCAGAGGTAGGAAGCTATGGTTTTGCTCTTTACTTCTGTGCTCCATTTTTATAAGAACACAACCTGCCTCCTCTTCACAAATTTCATCCTTATGCCAGTGAACTAGGCAGGCAACTGGTGAAATGATGTATGCAGAAATCAAGGGTGACATTCTGCAGGAAGAGGAGGTGCTATGTGTTCCACTGGTCCAGTGTGCCTGCCAGGAACACCACCTCTCTCCTCTTACTCCTCAAATCAAGATGGGGTGAGGCAATGTTAACTGAAAGCACCGCTTGGGCCACAGACATTGTAGCACCACCAGAAAAGCAGCCAGTCAGTTTGTATCTGAAAGATGGAGGTAATTTCACTCAGATTAAAATTTAGGGTTCCCAACCTTCAGGTGGCACCTGGAAATATTCCGTGATTACAACTAATCTCCAGACAATGAAAATGGCTGCTTTGGATGGTGGACTGCTGAGGTACCTCCCCTCCTCAAACCCTGCCCTCCTCAGGTTCCACCCCCCAAAAAAAAAAAAATTCCATGTATTTCCCAATTCAGAGCTGGCAACCCCAGATTAAATGCCCCTCTGTGGTTAATGGACAAAATTCATGCTCAGCTTGAATTTTGATCAGTTACCACATGACTGGACATCTGTGGTGATGGAGACAACAGAGGCAAAAGTGGAAGTGGAAGAAGTACAGATTTATGTGTTTATTTAAAATATGCTGCTTCTCCAGAGATCTGTCTGAGGCAGAGATAGTGGTGATGTCTGGACTGGACTTGGGCTGCTCCTGAAAATGGGAGCTGATTGTTCACAAGCTTGTGATAAGTAATTGGGTAGAAGTGGTGAGTGACCATGAGATGCATCATGTTCGGGGGGAGTATGAAATTATTTTTGCATGAGCACAGAAAGCTGTATCTCTGTGATAACTGGCTCACAATATGTTCCTGCCACTGTTCTTTTAAACTCAGCAAAAACCAGTTTATCCATGGACTTGGGGTTATGGAGCCTGGTTTCTGAGAAAGGTGCTTCTGACTTTCTGGAAATCTGTGTGATACTAAAATTGATTGCTAATTACTATGTTTGCTTGTCTTGTATTGTTGTATCAATACCAAAGATAGTGTTTGCTGTTGGAAAACTTCAATATCATTGATATCTGTATTAAACACTGGCTGTTGCAATATCCTTTTTTCAAACTACTTCATGTTTATGGCACAAGAAGAGAAAAGGACTTCAGAAATGGAAAGTGATATTCAATGGCAATGAGTTCTTCAAAAGGCATGATATAGATGTGTCAAAGTGTACCAAAAATTGTCATAGAGAATTTGACTTTATGACATTGTTCAGCAATGTTTGCAATCTTCGCCTTTAAAATAGCATTTATTTATATTTCCCCTATATGGCCTTGATAAAGATTCACTTATAGTACATTTGCCCTGAAAGTTCTTCAACCCAGCCATATGTAAGGTTGGATCCATCTATTTTTCTGCTGGTGAAAAAAAATGAGTCTCTTTTATAATCTCTGTCTGGACAGAGGATGACTAATATTCTCAGTGAGATCTATAAATAAAGATGCAAAATATCAGGGGTTGTTTTGTAGAAAAATAGGTGGTGGAGCTCATTAGCATAACTCATTAGCATATGTTGCCCTCCCCAGCCAAAAGCAACCTGATGCAAGAAAGGAGAGCCCCGGGTGAGTGAGGCCTGCTTGGGCTGGCTAGAGATCCAGCCAGCCCAAGCAGGCCTCACTTACCTGGGGCTCTCCTGGGCTGCCACCCCCAGTCAAAAGGCCAGAAAGCCACCCACCACCCAAAAATCGCATAAGTGGAAAAAGGGTGGTGCGGGCGTCTCCAGGGTTAATGAGGGCTGCTGGGGGCATGGCAAAGCCGCTGCTGGCTGGCTGACTGCTCACTCTTCTAATCCAGGGATTGTTATGCAGCTGCATCTACTATTCAGTGGACAAGGTAGGTGGGGAAGAAGAGGGGGAATAATCAGAAAAGTTCAGGAGCTGCGCTACTGTGAGCTCCTGTTGAATCTGAAGTCTGCAAAATATGCAGAAATGATGTATGTATTCTTAATCAATAGATCCATAACTGTTTTCCTGGTTCTGTGTTCACTAGTTGGTTATGTGCCCCAGGGTTTGCAATCCCATTGCTTTTCATATGTAAGGGTATTTGCCTCAGATTCATGATCTTGTGATTCCTCTGCACTTCCCAAATGAGTACTAGTAAAGCACAACGATAGTTTCTTGCTCCGACAATTTTATTGTAAATGTAGTCTTTATGCCTCTGAACAATAGGAAGTTAATATAGTGAGTTTGACAGGAAATATCTTTTTTTATGAAGAAAGTTTCAGCTTCCCCAGTTCCTGCACTTCCTATAATTTTCCAGAAGATATAAATAAAGAGGATAGAGGTGTTTATTGAAAATATACAGCCTCTTGCAAAGCATGTTCTCCGACAGAGTCTGATCTAATATTCTGAGATCGTATGGGTTGTTCTAATTAAGATTTATGATGTGAATTTAGTTTGTTGCAGAATGAAACTTTTTTAAAAAGTACAGATAAAGGGATTTTCAGCATATTGTTGTTCTGGTCATCGTTAATATAACAGTGCTTGTGGTTCGCAAAAATACTTCTGCTCCATGTAGTTGCTTGACTAAGATTAACAAGCCATGGTCTCAGTTTGCAAGACCCAAGCAAGGCATGATAGAGCATCTTGGAGGTCATTCGTTCAAAGGGTAGCTGTAAGTTGGAAACCATTGGACAGCACTTCACACACATACACACAATTAACAATGAATTATACCATCATGCAACTAAAGTGATACAAACATGGGAACAGACATATCAGGTGAGGAATTGTCTATGCGAACAGGTCAAACTCATTAATACCACTTCCTCACACTAGGCAGGATTAGCGTGTGGAACATCTAGCCACAGGCTGAAGAAATGGTGAATAGTTTAGATGGTTTGGTTGGGGATGTGACACACCCATGAAGGAAAGTCCACCAGTGGCCATCAGCGGTAGGGTTGTCAACCTCTGGGTGGAGATCTCCTGGGTTTACAACTGATCACCAGGTGACAGAGATCTCATCACCTGGAGAAAATTGAGGTGTTTGGTTACCAACTCCAAGTTGAAAAATAACTGGAGATTTGGGAGTGAAGCCTGAGGAAGGGGAGGTTTGGGGAGGGGAGGGACTTCAGTGGGATATAATGCCATAGATTCCACCTTCCAAAGCTACTATTTTCTCCACGTGAACTGATTTTCCCAGCAGAGAGCATGCGTGAGGCCACTGTAAAAGCTTGATTTTAAGCTCCATGGCTATTAATTTCATTTGCTTTGTTTTAGTTTTACTTCAGTTTTTAAACTGACACATAATTTATCTGTAAAATGGCAAGAATTGTTTGGACTGCTTATCAGATATTTATACAGCATATTTCCCAGAGGATCTCCAGCCACCATCTGGGGATTGAAAACCCTATCTACACACACACACACACATGTTCAGAAGCAGCATGCTTTTGAAAAACAAGTGCTGAGAGCTGCACCATAGTGTTTGTCCTCTGAAAGCTTGGGCTTTCTGGAGTATCTTGCTGAACAAGATGGAACCATCACATCTGTTCTGGAATGGGAATTATGAGTGGTGTCCCAATCAAGAATGTTGGTGGTGCAAGTTCTAACAATTCCAATCATTAATGTGCAGGGAACAGAATGCAATCCCTTTCCCTCTTCCCCAAAGGTATGGTAAAATGAAAGCTAACAATACCAGCAAAACTGCACTACTGTGGAAGGAGGCACAGCATAGATTCTTCCAGGGCTTTTTTTGAGCAGGAACACACAGGAACGATGGGCTTTTCCCACAAAAAACCCCATGTGAAACAATTGTGACATTGGGGGTGTGGCCTAATATGTAAATGAGTTCTTGCTGGGCTTTTCCTACCAAAAAAGTCCTGGATTCATCTTGAGAGGAGAGGCTGTGTCTCAGTGGCAGAGCAGCTACTTGGCATGAAGAAGGTTCTAAATTCAATCCCTGACATCCCCAGTTATCTTACAGTAGGTGATGGGAGAGACCTCAGACTGAAACCCTGGTGACCTGCTGCCAGTCTGAGTAGACAATACTGATCTTGATGGACTGATTCAGTATAAGGCAGCTTTATGTGTTTGTGTGTTCATGAGAACCAGTATAGAAAGTCACACTATGATCTGGGAGATTGGAATCCCATTGTGTAATGAAAATCTGCTAGGCCAGTCACTCACTCTCAGAGGTGATTGTCGTGAAGATAAAGGGGAAGACAGGGAATTAAGATGTAAGCTGCTCATAGGTTTGCAGCATTGAAAAGTGTCACAGTGCAAAAAATAACATTGGAAGGAACCTTTAAGGCAGGTTTAGCTTTTCATGTGCATAGCTGGGTCGGGGCCAATACATTGTTAAAGTCTTATTTCAGCAAAAACCCAAAATGCTTTCAAATCTATTTTGTCTTCTCTAGACCTTAACTGGAAATTAGTCTTCTTCCTTTGAAATATTGGCAGATATATTGTTGTTGATTGTCTGGTTTAAGGAAAACAGCTCAAATGATAAATTCTAACTGCACCATTTGTTTTCAAGGTCCCTGCAGCATTATCAATATTTGGCACTCTTGTACATCCCTTGATCCTGCGGAGAATGGAAGCACACTCAGTGTAAGACCAGCTTAGCTGAACCAAGATGATGATGATGCCCCGGTTGGTTCCCTCCTCTCAGAACTGTATTTGAAAAGGCCAGTATTTCTTTGATGGTGTTGCCACTTTCTGTTACCTTTAAAGTCTTGTGAGTCTGAAAATACAAAAAAAAAAAAAAATGGGGGGATGGATTCTGTGCTAATTCTCATGATAAGTATTATGATAAGAGAACAGAGTTTATAATAAACTTACACTGTTATAATAAACAATGGACATGATTTTCCCCATGTGCTAACAACTCATCAGCTCAGTTTATTCCCTTCAACCTGTGAAAGCAACAAAGCTGAGCAGGCAAGGGAAAGGAGTTCAGGAGAAGAGCCATGGCTCAGTGGCAGAGCATGTTCTTTGCATGTAGAAGGTCCCATGTTCAGTCCCCTGCATCTCCAATTAAAACATCAGGTTAGAGGTAATATGAAAGACCTCCATCTGAGACCCTGGAGAGCTTCTGCCAACCCATCAGAGGAGACAATACTGACCTTGACAGATCCATGGTCTGACTTGGTAAAAGGCAGCTTCTCTGCCTTCTTCTGGCATTCCCTGGAATACCTTCCCTTTCTGCTTGGCCAAGACTGCAAGTTATTCAGCAAGTCACAAGAGTTCTGTAAGCCTGGACCTATCATCAGTTCAATCACTGTTATTATCTCATTGATATCTGTGGAAGAAAATGGAATCTGAAAACTTCCAACATTCTAACTAACTCATTGCTGGCTCTAGATGTTTCATCTTGACCATTGTGAAGCCCAAGCCAATTAAATTTCTGGTTTTATCCTTCATGTTTCACATTTTTCTGCCAAATGAACATTTTGCTGTTTCAGGCCTCTCTTACGTATAGAGAAAAGGAAGTTTGTTTTCACTGTTCTGGTATCAGCAGGGAAACACAACCATTACTGGGGGAGGGGGGGGAGACAAACAGGAACCCCTACACCTGACTGCAGTGAAGAATCTTGCTTTCATAGGCTGCACACTTGGCTGGCGCTTTTTATGGGCCAACAGCTGTATGACTCATTTATGTGTGGGAAGGGTTGTGTGTGTGTGTGTGTGTGTGTGTGTGTGAGTGTTTGCCTGTCTCAGCCCTAAGAGGACTGGTGTAAATAGGAAATGATGAGGAAAATCAATTCAGAGCAAACACAGTTTTTTTCAAGGCTGAAACAGGAAGAGATAGGAAACCCAGGAAGATACTTGATAGATATTCAGCTCTGTAAGAGAAGAGGAAGGAGGCATGTTGAAGCACCAGGGTGGTTATTTTGAGTTGCCGAACGGAAACGGGATACAGCTCAGAAAGGATGCAGATAGGATGCCTCATGTTGCATAGCAACCACCTGGGAACAGAAGCTTCTGTGCAAAACTGAAGACCATCTGTGGGCATGAGAGAAGCAGAGGAGAAACCAAGATTAAAGGGGGAAATTAAGAGGACACAGAAGGACATTACCATGCCATCTATAGTCATCTACTGCCCTCTTGCAGGGATGGCTTTAAATTTCTCAGCTCTGCTGTTTTGATTTTCTTTCTCACTTGTGCAACTCAAATGGTAATTATTTATTCTCATGCCAAAATTTCCCCATAAAATGTCGTTATGATTATGTTTTCCATATATTAATAAATCAACATTGTATGAAATATATAAATAATGTATATCATATGCACAAATACCATATCAAGTGTGTATAATAGGCAACGAATGTTCACAGTAGACAAGTTGACACTAGAAAGCTGAAAACTAAAATCACTGAATATATGTATATTTCTTTGTAGCCATATATATACATACGTACATACATACACACACACACACACATATACATATATCTAACTACAAAGAAATTAAACAGGGAACAGTCATCCCTGATGTGTTGTCAGATTTCTAAGGCGGGAACCCCAAATATCAACCCACAAAGAGGCCATTCACTGTATCTCTACATGATTCATTGTCCTGGCCCTGACTTTGGGTTTGTAGGGATGGGGGAAAGATATTTTCCCATGTCTCTGGGTTCATATAGTTACTTGATTTAATCACTCTGATGTGGAGTCACAGCACACTTGTCTGCTTTCAGAAGTGGGTGCATGTTTAATCTCTTCATGAGTTTGATATTACCAGTCAGGGAGCCCATCCAGAAAACTGACTCATGGAGAAGGCTACAAGATGGGCTCTTTGGGGGTGGATAGTTCATTCATAAGTAGACTTTTGTGGGTATAACTATGAAGTATGATTCCAGTTTTAACTTGAAAAAATGTGCCTGAAGGATTAGAAGTTTGGTGAACACATCTAAATTTGTGTATTTTATAGCCTGATCTTAAGCATGGTTAATCAGAAAAAAAAGTTCAATGGAACATGCTCCCAGGCAGGGGTGGAATTCTGGCAGGAGCTCCTTTGCATATTAGGCCAGACACCCCTGTTGTAGTCAATCCTCCAAGAGCTTACAAGGCTCTTTTTTGTAAGCTTTGGAGGATTGGCTAAATCAGAGGGTATGGCCTAATATGCAAAGGAGCTCCTGCCAGAATTCCACCCCTGCCATTCTTTCCTCAGCTCTACGTGACACATTCTGTCTATTGGTGGGTAGAAACTGAAACTGAGGGAGAGAACTAAGGGTATGCCATGGGTTTTGATACCCAAAGGCCTACGATTTCTTAGATCCAAATTCTGCATGGCATCCATCGGCTTATGGGAGTTCTCATATGATATGGATGTCTCTAAAATTGTAGCTTCTTTCATCTTCACACTATACTATATGTTAAATATTGGTTCTTTTCCTTCAGTCTCACATGTTAAAACTAATGACAAAAGAATATTGAAAAGTACACCAAGGATGGCATCAAAAGATGACAAAAGTTAAGCCTATGCTGAGTGAGGGCAGTTGTGGATCTGATTGACTGGAGTCACTCATTGGACTAGTCCAGTAAACTGTCTTCACTTTCCATCACCTTCGTCTTCCTTCAGTGACACAGTCATACAGTCAGATCAGATTGGCTGTGCAGTGTGATGACATCATTACAATCTCTGTGTGATCCCAGCAAACATGATAGTCTGGTTTCACATTAAGGTAGTTTTTAAAAGCCCTAACTAGGTGGAGGGGGGGTGGGAGTGTGAAAAGATGTAGAAAGGGGAAGAGATGGCAGCTAACCATCTAGCCCAAGATTACCATTCATTAAAGGATGGTTTAGGAAATATTTTGGAGTCCCCCAAACGTGCATGTGCTGCTAACAATGGAACAGACAAACAAGACTTTGCCATAATGTATAAAAACAAATACAAATTTGAGCAGACTTTGGAGGATGGTGGAAGACAGGAAGACCTGGCGTGACTTTGTCCATGGGGTCGCAAAGAGTCGGACTCGACTGTGCGACTGAACAACAAAAAATAAAAACAGAATAACATTAAGTGAAAAGATCCAATAGACAAGCTTCAGATAGCCACAAGCAACTGGAAACTCATAGTGTTGCATAATCTTTTGACAATCATTAGAGTTGCCAGCTCTGGGTTGGGTAGGGCTGGTAGATTCATAGGGATGTCAGCCTCCAGATGGGGATCTCCTGGAATTACAGGTCATGTCCAGACTACAGAGATCAATTCCCCTGGAGAAAATGGATGCTTTGGGGTGGACTGTATGGCATTGTACCCCATAGAGGTCCCTGTCCTTCCAGGTTCCATTCCCAAATCTCCAGGAGTTTCCAAGCCTGGAACTGCCAACCATCCCCAATCCCCTGCCAGTGACCGGGGGGACCTGGCAACACTATCCTCCTGGTCCCTGGCAGGTGGGGGGGCAGGGTTGCCAGATCTGGTTGGGAAACTTGGAGAATTTGAGATGGAGCCTGGGGAAGAAAGGGACCTCAGTGAGGTCCAATACTATAGAGTCTACTCTCCATAGCAACCATTTTCTTCAGGGAGATTGATCTCTGTACTCTGGAGATGACCCAGGTTCTACCTGGAGGCTGACATCCTTAGAGTTGGGAAATACCTGGAGATTTGGAGGTGGAGCCTGAGGAGTGCGGGGTTTGGGGAGGATTGGGACTTCTGTGGGATATAATGCCATAGAATCCACCTTTCAAAGCAGCCATTTTCTCCAAGTGAACTGATCTCTGTCATCCAGAGATCAGTTGAAAATTCCAGGAGATCTCCAGCCACCACCTGTAGGCTGACAACCCTAATAATCACCTGCATTTTAATTTTAATGTATTTTCCTTGTGGTTGTTATTAAACTTGTCCTAAAAAGTGTTACATCTTCTATGTCCATTGAAGTCAATGGGTATAGAACATAGTAACTCTATTTAGTATTATACTGTTAGTTTCTGTTTCCATTGACTAGTTGGCCATCTGACAGCAATGCTGATTCTATGAATTTAGGCTGATTATGAGAGGGAGGGCAGGATGGGTTGCATCAGTGCTTAGTTGTCATGAACTTTTCTTGCATGACCTAGGAATGCTGATCGCCTCTTTGGGGTCAGGAAACAATTTTTCTCCAGGGCAGTTTGGCCAGGGATCCTGGTTTGTTGCCATCTTCTGGGCATGGAACAGGGGTCTCAGAGTTTTAGCAATCACCCAGTGGATCTTCCCTATCAAATTTCATCCAGATTGGAGAAAGGATTGCTATTTTGTTGGCAATTAAGCTTGTAATTCTAAGCACTCTTACAATAGCATAAGTCCCACTGCGTATACATGCTTAAGATTCCACTGTAAAACTCTCTCAGAGCAGACAAAGGTGTGTATGTGAGTGAGTTTTCCCTCTATTTCTAAGAGCCTCAGGCAGGGGGTTGATATCTGTTTTTAAAATAAAATGTTGTGCATTTTATTTTAGAAACAACTCTGCAGGCAATCTTCTTCAGCAGGCACATCTGCTTGCTCTTCTGGCTGACAGATGCCCCTGTCAGTTCAGTTACAGGCACTCTTTCTCTTCATTGCCCTTCCCATTGGCCTCACCTTGCACAACTGTGAAAAGTAGATAGCAAGGAAGGCACCAGAGTAAAAGTAGTTTTCAAATAGTTCCAATGATCACTGTGGCTGCTGTTATTCCTAGCAATCAGAATAGTTAAATTGGAAGAGAAAAGGAATTCATTATGGATTAGCTAAAATGTGGTTCTACCTTCCAAATATTTCCATGCTCCATTCCTTGCAGTGAATATTCCTTTGAAAACATTTTAATTTAAAAGTGCTAGTATTAGAACAATTGTAGAAAATCATTGTAAATACTCCTCAATGCCTCCAAGTGCACCATTTCAGGGTTGAAAACAGAGAACTGAATAAATTTATGGGGCAAAGTCATGCAGGTTCAGATCAAATGCAGTGACAGAAAGATGGCAAGGAAATGAAAAACAGGACGAATCTTCAGGATACAAAAGCATCCTTTAGGAAAGAGAAAAAGCCAAGGAAGTGTGTGATTCATTTATGTTTAAAGAACCGTTTCTCCAGAGGTTTTCCAGGAATCAGCTGCCTGGCCACAAACTTTTCCCTATCCTAAGTATTCTCTTAACTAAAATAACATTGCTTTGATAAGATCTCAACAATTGGACAATATGTTTATTGGGGGAGAATTTTCGTTCAAAGGGTCAGTCCTAAAAACAGTGCTTCAGAGCGTGCGAGAGACAATTAAGCTCATAAACAATGCCGATACTTGTTGAATGAAAAGGAGAAAATAACAGGTTCCCAGAGCCAAATTTTTGAACTTGGATGCCTAGGCTCAGGGAACAGAGGAACACATAACAGTAAAACATGCAATTGAGGCAGTCGTGTGATGGACCAGGAATGGTACAGTTGCACCAAATGACTTCCCGGGTTGCAGGGTTGTGCCCTTTTGCTTTCTCTGTCTGGTAGCATTTTCCCAGCATGATATCTTAAAGGGTCTGATGTGTAATGTACTTTTTTCAGTTATGTCTCAGACAGAAGAAAAAGAATTGGTTTTTATACCCCACTTTTCTCTACTTTAAGGAGTCTAAAAGTGACCTGCAATTGCCTTGCCTTCCTCTCCCCACAACATGTACCTTGTGAGATAGGTGGGGCTGAAAGTTCTGAGGTAACTTTGATCCAGCAGGCTTCATGTGGAGGAGTGAGGAATCAAACCCAGTTCTCTAGATTAGAACCCACCACTCTTAAACACAACACCATGCTGGCTGTAGTGTAAGAAAAGAAACCTGGCTTGTTTAGAAACACATTCATTACATTCTGGAATCATTATGTGGCTGCCAAAGATTAATTTTATATTCTAGTAACAAAGTAAAGCTGAGAAGTTAATGTTAGCTGCCCTGAAACTGAAGAGATAAAATGAGATATAAATATTTTAAATAAAAAATAATCCTCAAAATCTAAGTAGAAATACTCCTAATTTAGCAATCCTCTTTTGATGAGGATTGCTTAGTTTCCTTTAAACAGTCTGGTGCTGTTTAAAGGAAACTAAACAATCCTCATCAAAAGACATTTAATCAGCATGATATAAAATGATGAGAAGGCGAACTGGCATGGAAAGGCCGATGAAAACAATCTCTCTCTCTCTCCCCCTTCCCCCACTATTTTCCTGATATCCTAAATGTCCATTTCTGAATCTTTGCTTCTCAGTCTGTGAAGCATTTGTGACCATTGCTCCTTCCTGTAGAATGAGGAGTGTTGGTTGCTACGCATACAACATGTGTGAGATGAGGGTGGTGCAATGGTGGTGGTGGTGGCTGCTGCTGCCCTAAAATGCTTCCTTAAAGTGAGAGGATATAATTCAGTTCCCCTCTATATTACCTAGAAGAAATGCATTTTTAATTGGGCAGCCTACCAGCTGGTAACACAAATTCCTCAAAAGCAAACCTTCCAATTTTATTACTTTTTAGATGGTAAGTCTTCTCCCACATTGGTGAAGCAGTTCAGGACAAGAATGTTCACAGACAGATTTACAGAGACATGGTCTATTTTTATTGAAGACCAGTCATACACAACAGTGACAAGATTTACACAGTCACCAAAGTGTTGTGGGTTTCAAAGGACATGGAGACAAAAAGGAACCCTTGTAAAGTGGAGATCTACTGAAACCCTCTTGAGACCCAAATTCAATCTTGTTTTTTTTCCCCCTTCATAACAAGTTGTCCACACCTTCCTCATGCCTTCCTTCCCCCTTCCTGTTACTTATAAAACCATTTCAAATGAGCATACAGCTAAGCAGTCATTTTCAGAGCCATTCAGTATGTAATTGTTGAGGAGATAACTATAATAACTGTCCTAGCAAATTTATGGCTGTACACTGCACGGCTAGAAATGGCTCATAGTTACATTAACCATGTTCCCTCTGATTGTTTTCTTCATCGGACTGTAACGCGTGAGCAAGGGGCAAACCTTATCAGCCTGATAAGTGACACATGCTGTGTCATGGTCTCCTAGAGTCATCGTTTTTCTGGCTTTCCTGCAACAAAAGTTGAGCTCCATTGTAATGTCAAAGGCAGCCTAGACAAACAAGTGAGGTTGGGTATAAGCTACAATGCTTGATGGAACAGATAGATGAGGGGGAACCAACAAAAACTCAAAACTGGAACTACTTTTAGCGGAATGCAAATAAAACATAATCTAGAGCCACCTTAAAGTACAACAAAGTTTGTCAGATGCTCTTTAACATGGAAGGTTGATGCATGACCTTGGGCGAGTCACACAGTCTGCTCAGCCTACCTCACAGGGTTGTTGTGAGGATAAAATGGAGCATATTGTTCAAACTGGTTTGTGTCCCTACTGGGGAGATAAACAAGGAAGGAAGGAAGGAAGGAAGGAAGGAAGGAAGGAAGGAAGGAAGGAAGGAAGGAAGGAAGGAAGGAAGGAAGGAAGGAAGGAAGGAAGGAAGGAAGGAAGGAAGGAAGGAAGGAAGGAGCTCTTCATTTCACAGGTTACAAAGAAAAATAAAGAGCAAGGTCAAGCAACCATGAAATGTAAAAAGAAGAGTGAAATGTAATTATATAAAATCAAATGTAACCAAAAAAACTAAAGAGATCATTCACAATAGCAGCACTTGGATAGTAGGTGGTTAGTAGTAGTGGGTTGAATCCAACCAACTTTCCACATGTAACTCTGCTTAGAATTATCCTGCTAGGCCACTGGAGTGTCAAGGCTAGGCAAGAACACATGTCCCAAACACCGGGTTACCTGTATGCAGGGATTTGGCTTATATGACAGAATAGTCAGCCATGTTATTCCTGTTGTTCGCAGTCTGAAGTCACCTAGTCCATTTATTGTTGTTTGTGTTGACTAGAACAAAGTTTGTCTCACTGTTGCAACTGGCATGACAACCATACTGCTCCAGTCAGTGCTAGTCACGGGTTTTTCAGATCAACTTACTTCATCTAGTGTTTGATCTTGTCTTACACATCACTTGTAATCTCTGGCCTTTGGACTGCAACCATAAAACAAACTGAGCAGATGAATTGATATCACATGAAGATCTTTTAGGGAGCATCAATGAGGACATATAGTTTCAGGCTGTAGCATAGCTTCCAGGAATTGAGTAAAGTACTCACATTTCAAATGAATATGTTTTCCTGCCCACTTCATTGTATGTCATATTGTATCTTATAAGTACTTTCGACAGAACTTTCAGTGATACTTAATGCCACTTTGGACACAAGACCAATGAAAAAGGAACAGGAAGCATCAACACCTTATGCTTCCTGTTCCTTCACATCATCATAATGTCTGAAACAGATCTTTACATCCTTAAAGCAATGCTTGTATTGCCTTCAGATTTTGAATGTTATTGCATGTCTGAATACTCCCCTTTACAATCAAGACTTATAGTACAATCTTAAGCAGAGTTGAATGGTATTTGAAGAGTGTAACTCCGCTTAGAACTATCCTGCTAGGCCACTGGAGTGTCAAGGGATGTTTCCAAGGGATGTTTCCAAGAGATTGCAAGGGGGTAGTGGATGCTCTCCCAAAATGTATCCTTAAATCCTTTCACTCCCCAGTTCTCAGTCACAGAATGTCAGTGGTTGTGGTCAGATGAGCACTTTGATCCAAAGTTGTTGCTATTCCCTTCTGTATTTACATCTGCCTTCCGTTCCCCAGTTACCGGCACCCTGTTCTGACCTGTCTTTAAAGCAGAGTTATTAGGCACCAGGTAATGTATGTCAGCACTTTCATTCTGGATGTCTGAACTCCCCTGTTGCAAACTGAAGCTGAAAATGTGAACCTTCCTGTCCATTTCCCTTTTTTTAATCAGGTAGGGACATGCACATAAGTGCATAATCACTCCTGAGTCGTCACTTGTGTATTTATTATTTACAGTTTACAGACATCTCTCTCTTTCTCTCTCTCTGTCTCTCACAGGAGCTTCTCAAGACTGTTTTTCTAAAGAAAACCTCCACAGCACAGTTTCAAAAACACCACTTCCCCCACACTGAATTATGTATCCCAGCAGCCTCTTTCAGCAATTCCATTGGCCACCAGCCACCACCATCCTGCCAGAAGTTTGAAGCACTGCTTCCCCTAAGCACTTATGCACATGCTCAGAAGACAAATGATGGGGGAAAGCTGCATGACTGCCCACTCCATGGTTTCTGCACAGCAGTAATCTGATTGATCAACCTCAGAGTGAGCCCACACTGAAATGGGTTACAGTCGGATGTCTGATCAAAACTCTGTTTACAAAAAAAAAAAAGAATTAATTATGGGCAGGGCCAGATCATGCTAAGTCTGTTGTGTCTCCACAGCAAAGGTCTCGTAACATGAATTAACATTTATTAACCTCTGCATTACTTAAGGCTTAAGCCAATTGAAGGCTGGAATAACTGTCTTTAGGATTGATCCAGGTAGGGAGCTGTGTTAGTCTGAACAAAGAGCAACAGAACAAAGTTGGAGTCCAGTGGTTGTTTTACTGCAAAGGAACTTCAAGAACAGTATGGAAAGGGTAATTGCTGAATTACAAATTATTATGAAACTTGGAATAAATACCTCCCCAGGACTGAACAGGGATATTGGTTTCTTATCTCATTACATATGCTGAACCCATTCTCACCAAGTACAGCTATATATCCACACTATTCCAATGTATGTCTCTTTTAGAATAGTGTATCAAAATAAGGTCTTTTTTTATTGACAAATTGGAATAAGGGATATCAGTTGTTTATCTCATTACATATTCTAAACCAGTCTTCTGCTGTATTCTAATGTATTCTGTTTTATATTGGTAACAGTATGGTGTTTATAATGCTCTGCTATATGTTAAAAAGAAAATTAGGTAGACAGAAACACCTCTAAGAAAAAGATGTTCTCAGTTGAGGAGACCCATGCTTGAGGAGAAATAGAGCAATTGACAGATTCTACATTTATTGCCTTGTGATGGTGGACTCTCACCATCATTCTCCATTTCTGACATGTTTATTGCCTTTGCTGTTTTCCCACACAACTGATGCTATCCAGACCAAACTTATTATTCTTTCAATTTATTAATTTCTCTATTTTGCCATTGCATTCTAACTTTATACTATTTTGCATGCTTAACCACTGCCCACTGTCAACAGTCATATAGCTAAGCACAGTATTCCTCTTGCCATGAACTCTGTGTAGTTACCATTGCTATGCTTATGTGCTTGCTTGGCTTCCCCCCCCCCTCCCTTTCTTTGCACACTGCTTATCTGTGGAGCTCATTATTCAAGCTGCCTCTGCTGGCCTCCAAGGTCAGATGCTGAAGAAGCAAAGATTATGCACCTGGACTTCCAAGAAAGGAATGGGGAGCCCAAAGGTGGAAGGGGGACCCGCCAAAATATCCTCACGCTTTGCATTCTCACACTTGCTTGAAAATTAACGGTTGCGGTGAGGGGTTAAAAGAGAGTCACTGAGCTAAGACGTGAGTCTTAGCAAAGATGGTATCCTGCCTTAAGATGCTTATGGAATAAACTGCTGAATTATCAGATTGTGTGGTTCCTTGACTCGAGGCCCTGACACCCACCAGCTATATGTAGCACTGTTCACTGTTTGATCATCTGATGAAGTGTTCATGCACACAAAAGCTTACATTCTGAATAAAACTTTGTTGGTCTTAAAGGTGCCACTGGACTCCAACTTTGTTCTTCTTAGGATTGTACTGTTAATGTGCATCACAAAATCTTTGCCTCCCTGCAAAGATCTGTTTTGTATATCATAGTGATGCAACATACAGACCCACAATAACTCATGGTGGCAGGAATACCCCATTTTCTCATTGGCTCCTAGTTCCTCCTTTTTTTCTCTGTCTAATTACTTTTTTCCTCTCCAGTGCACTCAGCTGACCCCCAATCTTGCCTGATCCTTACCTTTTTTTTTGGGGGGGGGGGGGTAGCATGATTCATTTTCTGCATACACAGACATTGTGGCTGATTTTCTTACTAGCATTGCTCAGCCCCAAAGCTTCTGTTTTTCCTGCCACAAGTGATCAATTCCCAGCAGTTGCTCCACAGTCGCATTTTGAGATGCTGCTCCCTCCAGTTCCCCTCAAGGTTTCTTAATCCTTAAAAGACAGCATCACAAAGCTGAAGGAGAACTGGATGGAACCACACCTCAAAAAGTACCCACGGAGCAACTGGTGGGAAATTGATCATTCACGCCGGGAAAAACAGAAGCCTGGGGGCAGAGCAACGCTAGTAAGAAATCAGTCTGTGACTGCAAGTTACTTGTAAGGAGGTTCCCTAATGTTTTGTTTTTGCAAATCCCAGTGACCAAGGCTTAGAGTAGCATGTGCCCATGTCCTGGGTGATTCCCCCAGAGTTGTATTTTTTAGTTCTCTTGAAGAGACCATAAATAAACATATGATGGAGGAATGGGAAGCCCAAAGTATTTATGCTTCCTTTTGCATCTATTCATTACCAAAATCCACTCTCAGAGAAAACTGTCTTTTGTTGGATTATGCCCAATGATTTTTCATTCCATGATAGACTTGCTGGGTGGTAATGTCTGGCCTGAAGGATGGGTAATAAGGTTTTTCTATTTTACTTTTCTTTTTTTAAAAAAAAAACAAACTACTTCTTCCTGTAGCTGCATGGCACCCTTAAATTGCTGAGCACTTCAAAGTAAGGTGCGCTTGATCTGAATAAGTGGTAACACCTGTAAATATATCTGAAATATTGAAAGTGGAAGTGGCTGGATTTCCAGCTGTGCAAACAAATATAATCTGATCTGATTGGCATGAGGTTGGTAGGGGTATTTTTTTAACCACAATTCTTAAACCCTAACCTTTGAGCAGGATCCCATGTCCTGCACCATATGGGCAATTTCCAGAGTTAAAGTGTAGCACTCCTGATACTTTGCAGGCTGTTGCTGATCTGTACGGATAACTTATCTAGATGAATACCTAATTTTGTGAACTGTATTTTTTTAAAAAAAAAAATCCACAGCAGCAAACTTCAGATTCTTCCAGACAGTGTTCTTACAACAGGGGGTACCTCAGGACCCCTGTGTGAATCTGCCCTTTGGCTTGGAGAAACAAACTGCTGCTAGATAACGAGTACCGGTAACTCAATTTCTGTTAACCCAGGTTCCTGATGAATATGGATTCCTGTCCTCAGTAATGGTAGCATTTCCATGAGAAGGTGGCCAGGTGCATGTCACCGCCATGTAGTAGATACGTGAAACCTCTGTGGCTAAATTCATGGACCTGAGTTGTCTTGGCAAATCACCAGTGCTAGCAAACCTCACTGAGTCCATTGGAGGGAAGCTCTGAGACATGCAACAACCATCCTTTTGTCACAATGTTACAATCACTTTGTGTGTGTGTGTGTTTTTAAATGCTGTCATTGTTGCTGCTGATTCATGATGACCCTGTAGGATTTTCAAAGCAAGAGACATTCGGAGTTAGTTTGCTATTGCCTTTCTCTGCACATTGACCCTGGAATTCCTTGGCAGAATATCCCATCCAAATACTAACCGGGGCCAGCCCTGCTTAGCTTCCATGATCTGATGAGACTGAGCTAGCCTGGGCCATCCAGATCAGGACACAATCCCTTGTACTGGGAACTTATTGCCTATGCATAAAGGGAGTTTATGCTACCCACATTTCTCCCAATGTACTCAGTCACTATGTTGTGTCAACAAGGACAATTCACATATTTACCATATGTGCAGTACACATGAACATGAATTCTGAAAATTCCAGAGCTCATTCTGCACATATTGAAGCTGTTGCCCCGGTTCATCCAGCTTGGCAACTATGCATACTGGGAGGAGAACTGATAGAATGCACTCCTATTACATGTGTCTGGTATGCTCCTACTGCTTATCATTGTAATGCCTTAAAAAGTTTCATATTATATTGGTTTTATACCAATTTAAATGTCATGACACTCAAACGTTTGCTTCCTTTCCCTTTCTCAATCAGACATTTGGACTATGGTCCATTTGCACAGCTTGTTCTGTATGTAGCATCTGCTGTTCTTGGCTGTCCCATGCTGACTTTTGCTCAAGTTGCTCTGTGCAGAGCATATGTGAATGCTGATGTGAACATGAAGCATTTCCCATTCTGAAATCAGCTGAAAAGTCTCTGTTCTACAGTCCACTGCCATGAGAAGTGCAGCAAGTAATAACAGGACCTTCTCAGTGGAGGCACCAAGGCTTTACAACTACTTTGCCCTTCCCAGAAAGCACATTTGATCCATTTTAGCTATAGAAAGTGAGTGAAGACCAGCTGGTGGTGAAAATGGAGAGGCTGTTTTCTTACTGGCTGATCTCCATTTTTGTAGATGCTGGATTTTGAATTATTATGATTTTTCCCCTTTTACTCATATGTTTGCAATGATAGGATTTGAAGGAGGAATGCTGTCCTGAGAAATTGCATTATTTTATTTCTGTGTCTAGGACCATCATGCCTGAGGGACCACCTGTCCCTTTACTACCCCCCTCAGTGGTTGCAATCATCATCTCACAGCCTACTGGTGGCGCCGGGCCCTTGGAGTACATGTTTGGAGTCCACCAGGGTGAGAGCTTTGTTCTGGTGGAATGGCTTCTCAGATGAGACCTTGGGACCTCCCAAGGTTCTGCAGGGCCTGCAAGGCTTAGCTTTTCTGTGAGGACTTTCCCAGTTAAATTTATTAAAGGGGGCTTAATGCTGGATCCACCATTATCAGTTGTAAATTGTTTGCTTTTTATTCTCTGTATTTTATACTGTTTTAACTATATTTATTGCCTCTGTTTTTATATTGCTGTGAACCACTCTGAGCTCTGCTTTGTGGGGGAGGGGTGGTATATAAATTGAAATAATAAATAAATTTCTAACTTTCTTTTACAAGCCAATTTGAATGTGTCACTGACAAGCTGATTATAAATGTTTCAATAAACTCAACAGTTTTCTTCATAGCAGCAGGAGCATTTGAAGTACTGTCCTCCACTGTAGCTTTCATTCATTGCTGCATTTCTTAGTAATGATAGGTTTGGTTCTTCCAACTTTTCAGCTAGTGCAAGAAAGGGAAGGAATGATCTCATCTGATTCCCTGCTTCACTACTGCCCAGTCCCATATGGTATTTTGTCCGCACATAATCCATGGTTCCTGGCATAGCCTTTTCAAGGGTTAAAGGAAGCCCCTTCCCTATCTTACAGAAGTGGAAATTCCCACCCAGTGATTCCTGGTCAAGTAAAAAGACAAGTTCAGCCCTTTTAACCTGCATCGTGCAACTTTAGTATGTGGCCAGCCCCTCCCCTTCCCATCTTCTCAAACTGGGCACAGACAGGACTTTTGTTGGACCAGCATTCTTATATTTCCCATGTAGCATCAAGGTATCTTCTAGCTGTTATAAGGATTAGGGAGCATAAGGTTAACTCTTTGGATGGGTGATCCTTTCTTGCAGGGCATTTTTTGTAGCAGGAACTCCCTGTACTAAGAGCCCTGTAAGCTCTTGGAGGATTGGCTACATTAGGGGTGTGTGGCCTAATATGTAAAGGAATTCCTGCTACAAAAAGCCCCACTATTTTGCTGTATATTATAATCTGCATTTTCTGTTGTTCATGCTTGTAACTTATCCCAATAAAGGTACTCAACTGAACTGATAAAGAAATGACCTTGGGAGGAACAAACTAAACTCAGTGAAAATTCAGCAAGGGGAAATTCCAACAAAGGCCAAACAAAAGAGAGTGGACAACAGTTGACTCATGTAAAGCATTGCCCTAATTTCACTGCATAGTTGCCTGTTTTTCCTTTCCAGAGCAACTTTTTGCTTCTTGTTTGTGTGCTATAGGTCACAAAGACTGCAATCTTCCTCACAGTTTGGTTGTACTCCTACTGATTGCAACCTAATCGGATACAGCAGTGACACCTATGTATTTGAGAAAAATCTCTTCTCCAGCAGTTCTGCTCTCTTGCGGCTCTTCCTCAGGCTAAAAATCATCCTTGCTGCCACTGTAAAAAGTTGACACAGAAGACCCAGCAAGTAGAGAAGGTCTGCTCTGTTCCAGGTTCTGCAAAAGTGTCAGTGTGATTCCATTGGTATGTCTTACATCCCAGTTCTCTCTTCAGTAAAGTGATGGTAATTATTTTCAAAGGACTGTATTTTGTTAATTAAAACCCTTTCAATCCCTTCCTCATTTGCTTCTGAATTTTCTGTTATTCATTTTATGAGTGGGCATTTTGGTATTCCATCTGTATGTTCATGACCAGCTCAGTGAAGGTGTTCAGAGGCTAAGCAAGGAATCATAGGAAAAAAACATTCTTCTAGCCAAATATAGAATTTCAACCAATATTTTCTTGCTTCCTCCTTAGGTTTCCCAGCCAACAGCTGGGACAAGTAGTCCAGCTCCGCTGTTTCCAGAATTTTTCCCACCAAGTCCATTTTCGTGGGAGTCTCCTGAAGTTTCCATCTCTGTGTCAGAAGAATCCTGGCTGCTGTGCAAATATGCACCAACAAGTGTCTCATCTCTTTGGAATAGTCCTTAGGAAATATGTTCAATTGAATTGAATCTGTGTCTTCATAATTTTCTGTAATAGTTCATGAACCATTTTCCAATAATCCTTCACCATCTCACATGTCCACCACACATGATAAAAAGAACCCACCTGTTTAGCACATTTTCAACATTTGTTAGACATATTAGTATACATCTTACACAATTTCTGTGGCGTCATGTACCATATATAAAACATCTTATACAAATTTTCTTTAAAGGCTACTGACTTAGTTAGTTTAATGTTGAGTTTCCACAACCTCTCCCATTCTTCTAACGTGATATTATGACCCAAGTTTTTCGCCCATTGGACCATGCAATCTTTTACTACCTCATCTTGCATCTTCATCTGTAATAGGTATGCATATAGTTTAGAGATTAGCTTTTCTTGAGGACCTAGAAGGATTTTGTCAAATGGATATTGCTCTGTGTTAAAGCCTACCATCTTGTCTTTGGCATACCTAGATTCAACTTGTATTCTCAACCACCAACTCATTTTAATGTCCATGTTTTCTAGCTCTTCTCTGGTTTTCAGTTAATTGTCTTTTTCCAGGTCATCATATCTGTAACTCTGATTAGGTTTTAGAAGATTTGGAGTAAATGCTCCCACTGGGGATACCCATCGTGGAATTTTCTGATAAAATTTCTGATTTCTGATAAAATCTCTTTTTTAGCCATGGCCAGGTGTGGTACAAAGATTTCCGGAACCAATGATTCTTAAAGTAAGAATACACATGCCAACCCAAATTAAGATCATGTCCCTCTAAAAACAGTTGTCTCTTGTCATTCAGTAATATCCAGTCTCTTACCCACAGGAGCACAGAAGCTTTATGATACAGTTGCCAATCTGGAAGACCCATACCTGCACTCAGTTTAGAATCTTGCTGTATCTTTAGTTGGATTCTTGTTTTTTTGCCTTGCCAAATATATTTAGAAACCATCTTATTCAATTCTTGAAAAAAACCACTATTTAAAAATACTGGGATAGTTTGGAATACTGGGATAGTTTGCTCTACCGTCATATTCTTTGTCAAAAATTTTGTTTTATGGTAGTTGATCTTCAGTCCTGCCCAGTAACCAAATTGATTAATCTTCTTTATAAGACAGACAATTGAATCTATTGGTTGCTCTAGTATAAAAACCAAGTCATAAGAACATAACATAAGAGAAGTCATGTTGGATCAGGCCAATGGCCCATCCAGTCCAACACTCTGTGTCACACAGTGGCAAAAAATTTTATATATACACACACACTGTGGCTAATAGCCACTGATGGACCTCTGCTCCATATTTTTATCTAAACCCCTCTTGAAGGTGGCTATGCTTGTGGCCGCTACCACCTCCTGTGGCAGTGAATTCCACATGTTAATCACCCTTTGGGTGAAGAAGTACTTCCTTTTATCCGTTTTAACCTGTCTGCTCAGCAATTTCATCGAATGCCCATGAGTTCTTGTATTGTGAGAAAGGGAGAAAAGTACTTCTTTCTCTACTTTCTTCATACCATGCATTATCTTGTAAACCTCTGTCATGTCACCCTGCAGTCGACGTTTCTCCAAGCTAAAGAATCCCAAGCGTTTCAACCTTTCTTCATAGGGAAAGTGTTCCAGCCCTTTAATCATTCTAGTTGCCCTTTTCTGGACTTTCTCCAATGCTATAATATCCTTTTTGAGGTGCGGCGACCAGAACTGCACACAGTACTTCAAATGAGACCGCACCATCGATTTATACAGGGGCATTATGATACTGGCTGATTTGTTTTCAATTCCCTTCCTAATAATTCCCAGCATGGCGTTGGCCTTTTTTATTGCAAACGCACACTGTCTTGACATTTTCAGTGAGTTATCTACCACGACCCCAAGATCTCTCTCTTGGTCAGTCTCTGCCAGTTCACACCCCATCAACTTGTATTTGTAGGTGGGATTCTTGGCCCCAATGTGCATTACTTTGCACTTGGCCACATTGAACCGCATCTGCCACGTTGACGCCCACTCACCCAGCCTCAACAGATCCCTTTGGAGTTCCTCACAATCCTCTCTGGTTCTCACCACCCTGAACAATTTAGTGTCATCCGCAAACTTGGCCACTTCACTGCTCACTCCCAACTCTAAATCATTTATGAACAAGTTAAAGAGCATGGGACCCAGTACCAAGCCCTGCGGCACCCCACTGCTTACTGTCCTCCACTGCGAAGACTGCCCATTTATACTCACTCTCTGCTTCCTATTACTCAGCCAGTTTTAGAAGTCATCCACCAAGGCTCTCAATTTATATTGTTCACCCTTTACCACCGCTCCCTTAATAATTGTATCTTCTCTTATCTGGTTATTCAATATCTCTAAGCATAAAATAAAGAGAAGTGGTAACAATGGGCAACCTTGTCTTGTACCTTTTTGGATATCAATTGTTTCTGTTAATTCACCATCCACCATCACTCTTGCTCTTTGAGAGGAGTACATTGATTCTATTACTCTCAAGAAATTTTCACCACATTCCATTCCCTTCAATTGTTGCAGCATAAATTGCCAACAAACATTATCAAAGGCCTTCTCAGCATCCAAACAAATTAATGCCAATTGTTTCTCTGGATGGGTCTCATAATATTCCAATATATTACAGACTGTTCTAACATTGTCTTTCAAATATCTTCTAGGAAGAAATCCTGCCTGGTCCCGGTATATTGTGGACAGTAGAACTTTCTTGAGGTGTGCCAATATTGCTGCAAAAATTTTATAGTCCACATTCAAGAAAGAGATTGGGCAGTAATTTTTAATATCTTTCAAATCTGCACCTTCTTTTGGAATTAAGGATATTATGGCTTCTTGTCAAGAAGCTGGTATTTGGGCTTCATCTTGAATCCTTTCAAGGAGATATTTGAATGGTAACAGTAAGGACTCCTCATAAGCGTTGTAAAATTCCGCAGGAAATCCATCTGGACCTGGGGCTTTACCATTCTTTTGAAATGCCATTGCGTCTCCCAGTTCCCTTATTGCTATTGTTTCATTTAAACATTTTTGTTGCTCTTCTGTAAATTTATTAAGATTATTTTGACTAATATATTCTTCTAAATCTGCCTTATGAACTTGTTTATCTTCATAATTTTCTGTAAAATTGTTCCACAATTGAAAAAATTGCTTCCTAACTACACAGTGGCAACTGGCATTTCCCGGGCATGTAAGAAAGGGCCATGAGAACTAAACACTGATGCAACCATTCCTGCCCTCCCTCTCATAATCGGCCTGAGTTCATAGAATCAGCATTTCTCTGATATGGCCATCTAGCCTCTGTTCAAAAACCTCCAAAGAAGAGCCCACCACCTCCCAAGGTGAATTACTTACAGGGATTACCAGAAGAAAGTGTGTTTGTCCGCCCATCCACCCCTCAAATGAAACACAACACAAGTTATGGGTTAAACTGGGACTTTATTTACACAAAAGCTGATCTGCACCATTACATACATCATAAAGCATGGGTTACCTTGAGCTTGCAAAGCAAGCCTCCTGACAGGGCAAATCCACCCCAGCTCAGGACCAGGCCCGGAAACTTCTGGACCCTACCTGTCACAGCCCACACGCCAGTGCATAGAGGGGATGAGCGCTCACCCCCCCAGTCCACGATTGCGAAGCCTTAGGGCCAGTCGTATGCTCCCGCAACCCCGAAAAGGGTTCCAGCCAAGCCACCCAGACTGCCAAGCCTCTAGGTAGCCCTGTTGAGGATCCCCCCCCACAATCGCTGATATCTTGGGGTGCTTGCCAGTTCAAAATCCTTTTAACCCACACTTTTCCCACCTTCCCAGTCAGGGCCTAACGAGTGACACCAGGCCTATTTATGCCTCACCCCTTACGACCATGTGGAGCAGGCGAAAAAAGACCCCCTCTATGGCCAATCAGAGTGAGGCCCAAAAAATTCCTGCTCAGCCCATCACTGACGACTAGCTAATCTCAAGAGGGTGGGTGGGTGGGAAGCTTGCTCCAGGAAAGACTGATTTGGAGATGGTGTCTGCTGCCTTACCTGGCCAGCCAGTCACCCCCCCACCCCCCGGATTGGCTTGATCTCTCATGCTGAGCCTGAATAGGCTCATCCCACTTCTCGTGGTATCATTTGAGGAAATGGGGTGCGGTCAATTTCCACAGTTGCTCCATGGCATCCACCGGTTATGAAGTGCTTCAAACGCTCTAAAACACTACCTAATGGGATACAAATGCCTCTTGTAAATTTAGCCTATTTTAACCATATGTCTTATTTTCTATTTTGTCCTCTCCAATTCACATTGGAATGAAAAAAAATGGCTATATATTCGAATTGTAAGACCAAGACTATGCATATTCTGTAGTTCTACAATTGTAGCTGAGCAAATTAAAAGACCTGAACTGGCTGCAGATACCAGTACCCTAAAAACTCAGCTTTCCTTTTAAAAAAATATCAAGTTTCTAGCCCACATCACTGTATAGATCCAAGAATATGTTGGCAATGCCTGCTGAAATCTCAGGAACCTGTCTGTCTGTCTGTTTTATACTCCCCAGTGGAGAACCAAAGTGGCTTACAACATCCTCTTCTCTTTCATTTTCTCCTCACAACAACCCTGTGAGGAAGGCTAGGCTGAGAGAGTATAACTGGCCCAGAGCAGAGTGAGGATTCAAACCTCGGTCTCTCAGATCCTAGTCCACCTTACTGGTTAACTAATAACGCTCAGATCCTAGTCCACCATACTGATTAACTAATAACCTAAAAGAGAGCTTAAAAAGCAGAACCATTAAACATTCTTTTTGACAAAAAAGAGGATCTCATAAAGTTCTCCCCTGCCTCTGGGATGTATGCAATTCCCAGTAGTGGTTTTAAAGTGAGGTGGAACACATGAAACCGTGAAGCACAAATAGTGTTAAATTTCAGGGTCAGAACTACAGCAGTCTGCAAATCATAACATGGAATGAGATTTGAAAGATAAATTTTGGCCCTTATCTGAATCATGACATTTATTTGTCTACAGGAATTTATGTGAGAACTTAACAGCTTCTGAGACTTGAAGTGGTTTCTGATCATTATAATCTATTTTATCCATTAGCAGTGCCTCATCCAATCTGGAAACCAAGTCAATCTTTGGGGAAAAAACACAGGAAGTTAATTGATTTGTTCCCAATAATAGTAAAGATTTTGCTTCGAAAACCTCTCTGCTCTTTAGCCTTATTTGAACATTACTGCCTCTGATGATTAGAAAAGCCATATATATATACATGATTCGACACTGCTCCTTTACCTCCCTCCCTGTCTAGTCAAACCTTCTAAGGACATCCTGTTGAAAGTGTGCCTGTTTTCTGAGGTGTGGAAAATGGTGATAAAAACTTTCTTGCTGGTGAGCCAACCAGTCTGGAAATTCCTTGCCAAAGAAGGCTAATTTGTCCAGCTGCCATTGACACTGCCTGATTTCAATCAAATCAGCTCTCCGCATTTTTGACTGGAGACAAATCTTTCTCATCCCTTGGATCTGAACATGTGAAGTTGCCTTACACTGAACCAGACCATTGGTTCATCAAGGTCAGTATTGTCTACTCTACTCAGACTAGCAGTGGCTCTCCAGGGTCTCAAGAAGAGGCAGAGCTTTTTTTGAGCAAGAACACACAGGAACACAGTTCTGGCTGGCTTGGCATCAGGGGGTGTGGCCTGATATGCAAATGAGTTCCTGCTGAACTTTTTTCTACAAAAAGCCCTGTGTGAAATAATGGTGACATTGGGGGTGTGGCCAAAAAAGCCCTGAGAAGAGGTCTATTACTGCCTGGTCCTTTTAACTGGAGATGCTGGTGATTGAATTTGAGACTTTCTGCAAGGCAAGTAGATGCTCCACCACTGAACCACAGCTGGTAAATGACTGCAGTTTTACATGAGAGTTTTGTATTGTGTTTGTATACATTTTGTTAACCATTTGGAGAACTTCAACTGGGAAATGCGCTGTACATTTAAGGATTAAATAAAGAACACGTTTGTCCCTGCTGTAGTACCAAGAAAGTACCATTCACATTGAAAGCAACACATCCACGCTTGTCATTTGCCAAGTCATTTATCACTATCAGAGACAATTTTGCTCTCCTCTACCAGAAGATGAAAAGTTCATGAGGTACACAGTTCTTGTCACTTGCCAGGTTATCCAACAGCCCTTCCGCCAAGTTCCTTAGAAATTTGGTGTCTAACTACTATCCTGAGCAGTTAACTGCATTGCCTTTACAGGCAAGCATTCAACCAGTGCTGCGCCAACTGCACTGGCTACCTATTGAGTATGGGATCCGCTTCAAGGTTTTGGTACTGACATTTAAAGCCTTATGCGGTCTGGGACCAACATACCTGAGGGACTGCCTTTCCCGATATACGCCCCAGAGGTCGTTGCGATCAGCTACGCAACACCTCCTGACCACCCCTGGCTCTAAGGACATCCAACTTGCCTCAACCAGGGCCAGGGCCTTTTCAGCCCAGGCCCCTGCCTGGTGGAATCAGCTCCCTGGGGAGATCCGGGCCCTACCTGAATTACTGGCATTTCGTAGGCCCTGAAAGATAGAGCTGTTTCACCAGGCCTATGGTTGAGGCAGCGGGAGTCCTATTATTCCATCATTTGGCCTCCCTTGTGGTAACATCATACTTACAGTGCAGCTGGTTATTGAT
The DNA here is from genome assembly GCF_032191835.1 of Heteronotia binoei. Classification (NCBI taxonomy): domain Eukaryota; kingdom Metazoa; phylum Chordata; class Lepidosauria; order Squamata; family Gekkonidae; genus Heteronotia; species Heteronotia binoei. The sequence goes on along the minus strand of NC_083224.1, from coordinate 158,788,391 downwards.
ATGCTGTGCCCTGTCTGCCGGTGGTGTGTTTTATTTATTGTTTTTACTGTTAACTTTAAACTGGTGTTTTAACTTTGATATGTAGGTTTTATTGCTGTTTTTATATGTTGTGATCCGCCTTGAGCCCATAACGGGAAAAGGCGGACTATAAGCCTAATAAATAAATAAATAAAGTAAGTAAGTTACGTCCTTCTAAGCCCAATGAAGTCAAAGGGCTTAGAAGGATGTAACTCTGCTTTGGGTTACACTGCTAGTACAGACAGATTGGTGTGTAAGTTAGTGGATGGATGGGGAGATGGAAAGAGATATGTGACAGGTATTTCTAAAAGACTAATTATACTCAAGCATGGACTAAGAAGAGAAGCATATTCAGCTATTAAAATGAGGGGATAGGACCAGTGAACATTCAACATGGAGCCCACCTGTGTGTTCCTGGGCATCCCCTTGTTCCTTGAGCCTTGGTGGGGGGGTAAAATCCAAAAGGTTTAAATGGAACAAAACAAACAAGCTTTGAGACATTCCCTACTGAGTAGCGAAGTGCTGAGCCTATGGTTGCCAACCTCCAGGTGGAGTCTGAAGATCTCCTGGAATGACAGTTTACAGAGATCAGTCCCTTTGTAGCAAATGGTTGCTTTGGACTCTGTGGCATTATATATGTGCCCATCCTCTCTCCAACACCACTTGCCCCAGGCTCCTCCTCCAAATCTCCAGGAATTTCCCAACATGGAGTTCATAACCCTATGCTGAGATCATCCCAGTTAGGTGCTATACAATTCTATACCCTCAGCTTGGCCATAGACATGCATTTCCTTATGTGCCCCTGTGGCCATGCGAGGAGCAAACATTCCATTTCTTTTAAAACCAAGTAGTGTCTCTTCCACAAAGCTAAGAACCAATCCCATCTTCTTCCCTTCTTCTAAGTACAGGTGCTTCATGCCTAGTGGGCATTACCTTTGCATCTGTAGAAAGCACCCATTCAGAAGCAGCAGGCTACATCATAGAATCACAGAGTTGGAAGGGACCTCCAGGGTCATCTAGTCCAACCCCCTGCACAATGCAGGAAACTCACAAATACCCCCCCATAAATTCATAGGCTCTTCATTGCTGTCAGATGGCCATCTAGCCTCTGTTTAAAAAACTCCAAGGAAGGAGAGCCACCACCTCCTGAGGAAGCCTGTTCCACTGAGGAACCACTTTAGCGGTCAGAAAGTTCTTACTAATGTTGAGCCAGAAACTTTTGATTTAGTTTCAACCCATTGGTTCTGATCCTACCTTCTGTGGCCACAAAAAACAATTCCGCACCATCCTCTATATGACAGCCCTTGAAGATGGTGATCATATCACCTCTTAGATGCCGCCTCTCCAGGTTAAATATGCCAGCTCCTTCAACCTTTCTTCATAGGACTTGGTCTCCAGAACCCTCACCATCTTCATCGCCCTCCTCTGGACAATCACAGAACAATCAGTTTTGAACAATTTTGTGATTGGCACAAGGCAGCCATTTTGTGATTGCACATGCCAGGCAACCTTGCCCACAGGCTTAACAAGTTGGGGATTCCTGACCAGGCCAATACAGGTAGGAAAGGGTTATGTTACCAATTGTCCCCATTAAGTTCTATGGGAGTAAATAATTTGAAACAGGTAATGAATAACTGAGGGAGGAAACACTAATTCGCTGTACTTGGGAATTGTGTTGCAGTGGAGGAAAAAACCTTCCTCTCCACACCTTTACAATATACAAATCCTCTGTCTACCTCATTTTGCACCCATCCAACTTGATTGTTTGTCCATCCTCCTCATCTTCCCAAGTTTTCCTCCAGGATTGATTGCTTTAGTGCTCTAAATTGTAACTCCTTTTTACTATCTGGTTCCAACATTTTTTTTTACCAATACACCAGCTTTGTGTTTGGTTTTGCTTTGCCTAGAATGTCCTTGTCTGGAATGTTTTGAGAGGACACTTCTCAGGCAGTGAGGGAAGATTCGTACAGTCTGTGAGGACCAGAGTGACCAATCTAAACAAGAGAAGGGCATCAGAATAGTATGTCCACTGTCTGAGATTAAGGGGGAGCCAGTTAGATAACATTTTTGACTAATACACTCGCCTTGCATTACATGGAGGAACGTGGAGTCCTCTTCGTGTTACAGTGCAGCTTTCCTCAAGGACAGCATCAATATGGCACTTATTCTTCATCCCATGCCAGTTGTATATTCTATGGACAGAGGAAGATTTGTGTTTGAATTTACACTGTCTGCCTCTTTTATCTTATCAAGGAAACTGAAACAAATCAACTTATACCCTAGTGATTTTTTTTTACCCAAAAAAATCTGTCTGCCCCTTTGTCCTCGAATATGTGCTAATTGCAATTGGCTTTCACAGTTTTTCTGCCAGAGTGCCCACAAATGGAACACTATCTTTCATAAAGTTTATATCTCTGTTACCTGACATTACATTTTATGACATGCATGGCCCAGTCCGACAAGGTCTCTATGTCAGATCCAGCCCTCATAATAAATGAGTTTGACACCCCTGCTAGGCTCTACCTCTTCCCCTGCCACTTTCCAGGATCACAACGGCCTTGGACTGCCTAATCTTCACATTCCTTCTGTGACATCATAGAAGCTCAGCCGATCATTGGCAGAGACCTTATCATCACCACCATAAAAAAATCCTAAAGCACATTACAACAGGTTTAAACAGAGATGTTTCTGCAGATTTTAAATACTTTTGCTGTTTTCATCAGTGGCATCTAAATCCAGGGGGTTTTTTGAGCAGAAATGCACAGGAACGCAGTTCCGGCTGACTTGGTGTCAGGCGCTGTGGCCTAATATTCAAATGAATTCCTGCTGGGACTTTTTCTACAAAAAAGCCCTGTGTGAAACAATGGTGACATCAGGGGATGTGGCCTAATATGTAAATGAGTTCCTGCTGAGCTTTTTCTACCAAAAAAGCCCTGCCTAAATCCCATGTAGTTCTTACACACTCCCAAACTGATTTTTAATCTCATTTGCAAAAGGGCGAGAACCAGTGTACTGTGGAGGGCAATAAAGGGAGACTCAAGCACTGCCTCCATAACATTTTCTGACTCACTGACTAAGCCTGGTGGAACTCATCCCAAACAAGCTCAAAATAAGTACAGATTTAATCATACTGTTGATCGATGGTTTTAAAAGAAATAATGGCTTTGCCTCTGTGGCTTGGTTGTAAAAACATTATTTGGCCACAAATATTCTTAAGGCACCATAAAAAAAACAACCCACTTGCATAAATCAAAGAGTGTAAACCTTGCAGAGCAATAACACCGATGTCTATTATCTAGATATGATTGATTATCCGTTTATCCAGAGCTCATCTAAATGCCAATCTCTGATGCACAATGCAAGCAGGGCTGTTTCTATAAATAGCTGGAAAATCACTTGACTAGACTGAATCCAGTACCCCATTGCCCTAGTTGCACTTCAACACACACACATCAGAACCAGAATGGCATTTGTACATGTGTGAATATATAATAACCTGGGTTTATGTCTTCCCCTTCCCCAAAGAAACTCCTGATAATACTTCCCAACAAATATATGAATTCTTTAATTCCTACTGTGACAGTCCCTTTGAAATCACAGAAATAAGATAGTCAATGCAAACTCATTAATTTTAGTGTCATTTACTTCAAAGAAAGCTAGACACACTTGGGTCCAGTTTTACTAAATTAAGATGCAACTATCAGCCAGTTTTAAAAACTAGGGGTGTGTGAACATCCACTTGTTTGGCTCACATGCTGTTCATCAGTCACAAAGATGGAGTCAGTTTTTTTAGTGGACTGTTTATTCACCAACTCATTTGCAGCTGTTCAGCAGGTTGCTCGCATTGCTCCTTTCTAACAATGCACTGGCAGTACAATCAGTTTTTTTTATGCATGCGTCTTCTCACATGGGCCAGTAGAAGTTCTATTCTTCCCATTCTCACAGCACGTCTGTTCCACTTGGCAAGTAGTTGTTTAAACTTACAATTCAATCAGCCCACAGACTGTATACAAAAATGTGGTTTTTTTAAAAAAATGCATATTGTTTGGTGATTGTCCATGCATACTTTAGCAATGCTAATGACTGCCTATGTGTTTTGGATGGTAGCATTTTCACACATGTACAGTTTTGCAATAAACCAATGCAAATCCATTCAGCAGGGGTTTGAGTAATTCAGAGCTGAACTGAAGACACATAGGGTTGATTCGTACTTGATCCACTGTATTTCATAATTAAATGGGTTTGATGAGTAATTTTGACTGCTGAATACATTTGATGTAACATTTGTGGTGTTCCTACTTAAAACTCTGTCTCTTCTGTGAAGATTTTGGCCCAATCACTCTTGTTAGCCATTATTGTTATTTCCCTGGAGTCCATCATGGGTGAAGGGTGTGTTAAAAATGCAATGCCATAAGTAAAAAAATCAAATAGATGTGACTGAAGCCATCTCTGCATACTCATAACTGCATCAGGTTGTATTCCTGTTATCCTTGTCTCACATCATATTGCGAATTTCCCTGTCCTTTCACAGCAGCCAGTAGGGTTGACAGCCTCCAGGTGGGGCCTGGAGATCTCCTGCTTTTACAACTGTTTTCCAGCCGGCGGAGATCAGCTCCACTTGCAGAAAATGGCTGCTTTGAAGAGTGGACTCTATGGTATTGCACCATGCTGAGGCCCCTCCTCTCCCCAAACCCTTCCCTCTCCCCAAGCCACCCCCTCAAAGTCTCCAGGCATTTTCCAACGCAGACTTGGCAACTCTAGCAGTCAATAATATGGAGCAGGAATGAAAAACCTCATCACAACATCATATCATTTTTTCCCATGTTTATACATTACTTTGGAGAGGATGGGGAACTCAACACAGAATTCCCATTTTCAGTAGCAGCCTTGAATCTATCGTCATGTCTAGTTCTGTCCCAAGAATGTATAGATCTTAACTGCATGCTTTGTTATGGTATCTAATACATATGTAAAGCCCAGAATTTCTATCACAGGTTTAAATAGAGTTCTTCCAATGTATTTATATCAAAACGAGGAGGATTAGCTTCCCATTTGGCAATAATTTAAGGGTGTGGCAGCAGCATTCACCCTGAACTATGCATCTTGTATGTTCTTTACCTTCATAAATTGTCTCCTTTCAAGAGTCTTCATTTTCTGCTATAATTCTCAAGCATGCACAAACCAAGCCAGAGATACACCAGTCCGTACTAACTTGAAAATGGTTTAAACTTTAAAGTTTATTAATTCTTATGTAATACATATACCCAGGGCTTTTTTTGTAGAAAATGCCCAGCAGGAACTCATTTGCATATTAGGCCACACCCAGTCATCACCATTGTTTCACACAGGGTGTTTTGTGGTAAAAGCCCAGCAGGAACTCATTTGCATATTAGGCCACACACCCTGGCACCAAGCCAGTTGAAACTGCATTCCTGTGCATTCCGGTTCAAAAAAAAAAAGCCCTGCATATACATTTCCTAAACTTCATTGTATGAGAAAATTTTTCTTCTTCAGGTCTTTCTTCAGCACTTTAGTGACACTTCACAGGTGATGAATTTGATAGAGTCACAGTTAAAATCACTGTGGGTGGCACAGGTGCATGGAAATGGTTGTATGTGTGTTGCAAAGCCCAACCGGCTGGCACTTTCCAGCTTGTCGACACTGCATGCATCACAGTGCTTGATCTACAAGTTAAGTTCATGCAGATCTCAACATAGACTTCCATGGAAGAATGTGAGACCAGCTGAAATGGACAGATGCACTTTGATGCACATCTGTCCCCTTCTTAAACATAACCTTGGGGGTTTATCTTGCTATATACCATCACAGCAGCCATGCCTAAAGATAGATATATGTATTTACAATATGAATTAAATCTCACTCCTTAACAATTGTGTAACTTCAGCACCGTGGAAAGGTGTGTCTGAGATCTCTTAATTCAGAAGATGTTTTAAGTCTTAAATCTGCATAGTTCTGTAAAAGTGCATGTACTAAATGTATGATCTGAAAAAAACTGAAATAATGGGGTTTTATCCTCCCTCTATCACCACTTCTTCATATAATAGCATATATTGACCTATAGTTAATGTCTCTAAAGTATCCAAGTTATTACTCCAGGTTTGGAGAGTATCTAAATTAGATAGATCTTGTATCTGGTCATTAAAGAATGAACACATAGAATATATTCAGGTTTCATTAAACCTTAGGGGGTGAGGTGTCAACCCTAAAATGGGTAACAATACAGTAAGCATGAATGGATCCAAATTAAATTTTGTTTAAAGGCAATTAGAATTAGTCTGAATTGTGGCAGATTTTGGCTGCTTGAAAATCTTGAAAATCTTGATCAGTTAAAAACTATTTGGATGCTGGCTTCTCTCATTTTCGCTTACTACAGCCTTTCCTTGTGGTCAGCTCAAAGAGCACCAGCAATTTTGTTATCATGATAAATGACCCCCATAGACAAGTCACTCATTTTTACCTAAAGCCACAATTTGCTTCTTTCTTTAGGTCACAGCCTGGTTTTTTTCTGGGTGACAGATTTATTACTTTCTTCTGTGTGAAAAAAACAAATGGTCAACAATTGCCCAAAACACAATGCTCTCATAAGAACTTTGGCCATTTCCAGCCAGAAATGATGCACAATGTAAGATTTCCTGTGTTAATTTGAGGGAGAAAGATCAAGTGGCCACAGTAACAGGTCTTTACTGCAAAGAGGAAACAGCAACAAATATGTTTACGAAATGAGTCTACATCTCTAAATTCGCTAAACATAAGTGCTGCATCGGCAACAAAGATTAAAGCCAGCACTAATACTCAGACTGTGGAATATTTTTATATATAAAATGACTCCTTATTTCTTCCTAGGAACATAAGACATCGATCCAGTTAAAATAAATCATTACTAAGTCCTACCTAAACCAGTGGGACATGTTACTTGTGATTAGTTTACTTCTCAGTAGAATTAAAGGTGCAACTGGATGCGACCTAGGAGATTCATGTTCAGACTACCCGCTTTTAATATGATTTGAAATTATGATCGGGGTTTTCTTTCACCTAAACTTACTTGTGACTAAGGGAGCAAGAAGATGACACTTGGGAGATCCATGGTTAGGTTTCCTGGTGTCTGTAAATTTACCTAAAAGCAGCAATGACTAAATTGTTTTCCTGATCTAAATTGTTCTCCTCAAGGTATCATATGCCTCATGGGGAAATATATGTTTTCTCCAGTGGAAAAATTGCATTCCAAATGGAGGTGATGAACATCATAAAAACACAGCAGAGAAGGAAGTTTTTATACCTTGCTTTTCTCTACCCTAAGGAGTCTCAAAGCAGCTTACAATCAGATTTCCTTCCTCTCCCCACAATAGTCATCTTGTGAGGCAGGTGAGGCTGAGAGAGTTCTGACAGGACTGTGACTGGCCAAGGTCACCCAGCAGGCTTCATATACAGGAGTGGGAAATCCAACCTAGTTCTCCAGGTTAGAGTCTGCCACTCTTAACCACTACACCATTCTAGCTCTCCTCACTCCAACAGTGTTGTGCTCTCATTCCAATACTGGCTTTTGTGTAAAAATATTGTTAAAAAAATAAAATGTAAGACATCTCAGCTAGTTCTGCCATTATTGTGAGAAGTCTTTTTAATTATATGGAATCTTAGTGTGTTCACAAGTTGCATCCAGGACCCTCAGACCTTGGAGGAGAAAGTTCAGTTGATTTTCATATATTCAAAATATTTAGGCTCTGTGCATGCATTGTTCTGAAATTGTTTTTCCCATCTCTATCCCTTATTCACAATCTTCATTAGATTTTATAAACAACTTAAAGGAGATATTAAATTTGTGTGCTTTGTATGTGGAGAAGGGGGAGCTTTGTGACTCAATTATCTCTACTCTAGCCTTGCCCATTTGGTCCCAATGAGTGTGAGGACATGCTTGGATCCAGATCACAAATAAATAAACGTGTATGCTAACTCACCAAAGAGAATGTGATGCAGGAGATATTAGGATGGGTGGCAAACTGGAAGTAAACGGTTAGGGCTGCCGGGTCTTCTGAATTGGCAGGAGACTACCTGCTGGCAGCCCTCTTCCCCCACTGCTGCTGAGGGCCACCTGGGAGAAACAGGAGCAATCACTATCACCAGCAATGCAGTGATGTCACTTTCAGTTAAACCACAGAATCTGAGGCAAATGGTAGGTTATCACCCATGCACATTGATGTCACTGCACTACCACTAAGGCTGCCAGGCCCCCAATGTGTGGCAGAGATTCTCTACCCCCAGGTTCTGTTGCTTGCCACCACTCCAAGCAGTGGCAGGGAAAAAATTAAGGAGGGAAAAAGCAGCCTGGCGTACTTATGAAAAGTTTGTTTGTTTGTTAGTTTTACTTTGCCATATTTATATCCCACCCTCCCCTGACGGGCTCAGGGTGGCTAACAACAATTAAAAACAAGCTATAACTTTAAAACAAAATATACAGTAAAAGCCATAATATGCAAAATTTACAGTCAACAGAAAATCGAAGATGAGTGGCGATGTTACTAGTTGTCGCTTTGGCGCTACATTCATTGTTGTTACCAGGTGTTATTTAGCGCTGTACAGATCCATATACTGGTGTCAGTGAAGCTGTCAGTGCTGTGGAGTGTCAGCCACCTCCCTTTAGCTGTTAAAAGCAAGTCTGAACAATTTTTGCAAACCCTGTGGAACTGTGGCAGGTCCCACAGGGCCCTGATGTTCATGCTGGACATAACCAAGAAAAGCTATAGGAATCACCGGAAACTCTAGTCACCAGCAGTGCTTCTTATGAGAGAGGCATCATCCTCTGCCAGGAAGTCTCCTACTGGAGACTTGGGCTGGCAACCCTAGCTTAGTTACTTACCCTCTTCATGCAGCACTGAGAACAAGGTGAATCTGGCAGCAACAGAAGCCCATCTCTGGCTCAAGTGTGAAGGAATAGGAGGAAAAGAAGCCACTGATTAACAGACTAGATGCTTAAAGCAATCAAAAGTCTTGTGGCTCCTTAACAATCTACAGATTAGACTAACAAGATGTTCACTAGTACTTAAATAACAATTACTCACCTTTCTTAACATCCTGTTGCTTACTCAATAGGTTAATTCCTCAAATTGCCCCAGATTAGATCAAGCACAAACATTAAATTGGGTCCCAGCTTCATTAAACCCATAAATGAGAAGATTCCCATTGTTTACAAAATGTTTTGGTATGCCAATACAGCAGCATTATTCTCGAAAGCTCAGCTTCACTATTTGGGATCTGTGCAAATAAAAAGGATTTGTAAAAATACTTTCAGTGGCAAATCACTAGTGAGACATTGGCTATGACAATAGATTATCAGCATAAATACATAAAATAGGTGGTGAGTATAGTAGCCAAGAATGTCAGCTAGGAAATCTCTCTTTCAAATCTTTCCTGAGTCTCAAATCTTGGCTCAGTTCTGGATACTGAATTCTCACAAAAATACTCATGCTTGAATAAATTATGTTATCTTGAAGGTGCCAATGGACTTCTGTTTTGTTTAACTTTAGGCAAGCCACTTTCTTTCATCCTTAGTCTTCATAACAGTATTCATTGGCCTATCTTTTATTGAAAGGGTTTGGGGGCTAATGTCTCATGCCTTGAACACTCTAAAGCACTAGTAGATGTTACATATTAGAGCACAACGATACACTAAGAAATTCAAGGCTGCCACTGGAAATGGCGGCACTGTGTCCATTTCCTCTTTCCCATCCAAAATGTGTAGTTCATTTTACTTTTGACATCATTATGCTCTGCGTTTCCCCACTCCCAACCCACTTCCTTTTTGCTGCATGGAAATGTTCAGTAGAATGACAGGAGAAAATGGGGTAACTTGTATAGCACAATTTAGAATGGGAGAGGGAACAAAAGACCACCGTTTTCAGCAACATTTCTTACAACGTGCAGTTCTATCCTTTGTATTATAGATTATTATTACAAATGGTAAAACTGTTAAGTTCTGACAGATGTTAAGAATATTGCAGATAAATTTATTTTTACTGTGTAACACAGCCAGTTGAACCCCCCAAATACTGCTGATTATTGAGGAAGGAAGCAACCATCAGTTTTACCTGTGTATTCTGTTCCTTTGTAAGAATCTACCCATCAGATACGCCTTCTCCAGACTTCAGTGCTGCTCAGAACCTTTTATAAATATAAGAGCATCATCAAGATGATTTTAAGAAATCTGAACTGCCTTCCCAGCTACAATCTTATACATACACATTGTGCAGAGCTGCTTCCAGCTGACTACACATTATTTCAATACAACCACAACCTGTTTCTGGTCCCCCTCCCTCCAGAATCCGCTGCAGTCTTAATGCCAGACTGGTTCCCACTGAGTTTTTAGAAGATTTCTGCAAAGAAAAAAAAATGGATCTAAATTCAGAGACATTTGACATGGTTTGTACAGAATTACCTGACTAGGAGTGGCTAGCTTTCTTAAAAGGTTGCTTATCTTTATTGATTTGCAGTGAAATGTGTTTTCTCTAAGATGCTTTCAGGACTGTTGAAAGGAATAACCTCCCCCCACCCCCAAAGCCTATCCCTTGTTAGAAAAGAAAATAAGATTGGTGATCATTAGCCAGTTTTATGCTGTTTACTGAGATAAGGTTTACAGCTCTGCAATAAGGCCCCAAAAATGTCCAGCTTTCCCAAAATAGCATTTTAACACAGAAAAGTAGATGCCACAATGCTAAAAGCTGATATCAATTTGCCTGTTATTTGGACATGTAATAGGATTGGGGGACAACAGAAAATTTGTCATCTGCTGTCACTAGTAGGGGTGTGCATTCGGTTCAGCCAAACCAAATCAACCGCCGAATCACCCCTGATTCGGCTGTATACGGAATCGTATACAGCTGAATCCAATTGAGGCCCATTATGCGGGAGCCGAGTATGGCTCCCCGTATACTTCCATATAGATATTCGGAAGTATACGGAAATCCATGGAAAAGGCGGGAAAGGGGCTTCTGCAGCCTCAGGGGAACTGCTTGCCTCCTTTCCCGCCTTTGGTAGCCTTTTCCCGCCTCTCCCATAGCCTCCCTGGGATCAGGGGGGGAGGGGGAAGAGGAGCCCCAGCAGCCAATCCAAAGTATGCATTTGCAAAATGCATTGCAAATCCATGCTTTGCAGGGCTGTTGTGTAGCTGATCCCCCAGCCATCAGCAACATTGTTGTTCCTTTGATCTTTTGCTAACTTGGGTATCCAAGTAAGCACTGTTGTCTGGCCAATCACAGAGCAGTGCTAATTTTTGAAACTGCTCTCTGTAGGGCCAGAGAACCTTTTTAAGGAGTCTGCCTGGCTGGACTCCTCCATTGCTGCTGTGTTGGTGTGAGAGAGAGATTGTGCTGTGCTGGCCCTTGGCCTCAGCTGCTGCTGCTCTCTCTCAGCCTTACCAGACTTGCCTGGAGTAGAGAAGACATCTAAGGTAAGACAGTCTTGGGATTCTTGTTTTTATTTTAGTTGGTAAAAGGAATTTTTAAGACTCAAGAGTCCCTTTACTTATCCAGATATGGGTGGTGGGTACCTTATTTGGGGTTAGGGTTAGTGGGTTCTGCTGGGTGAGGGGGCCTGGGGGGGGGGGTTGCCAATTTGCCCATATCTTACTTTAGTGAGAGGACTTTTAAAAGTGCAGTGTCCTTTTACTTTTCCTGATTTGGGTGGCTTGGATTTCTTGGGGTTAGGTTTTTTTGGGGGGAGGGGTTGGTAAAGTTCCTGTATTGTTAAAAGTTAAGTTTTTTACTGTTTTAAAAGGATTCTGTGTTTGATTTGTTGCTGATGTGTTGTGCTGCTGTTGTTCCTTTTCTCTTATGGTTCTGGATCTTGGGGAGGGGGGTGCTGTTTGGCCTAATTTTCATTGTTTAAAAGGCTACTTTTTTAACAGTTGAGTTTGTGTTGGCCTTCTGTTTGGATCTATTCTCTATTGCTGCAGGTTTTGCATCCTCCTGTCCTGTTGTCCCCCTTTACCTGGTTCTGGTTTTAGGGGAAGGGTGTTGTTGACTGATTTGGCCTGAGGTTTCTTATTGGTGAAAAGGCCACTTTTTAACAGTTGAGTTTCTTGGCCTTCTCCTGTTGTCCCTTTTCCTGGTTCGGGGGGGGGGGGGGGTTGGTGGGGCGGGGGGTGTTGTTGACTGATTTGGCCTGAGGTTTCTTATTGGTGAAAAGGCCACTTTTTTAACAGTTGAGTTGCTTGGCCTTTTCTGATTGTGTTGTTTTTTTGGGGGGTGGGGGGGTTAAAAATTAAGTTTCTTTCTGTCACGTTTTGAGGGTTTTTTAAGTACCTCTGGTTGGTGTGGGGGTTGGTGAGAGTGTGTGTGGGCTGTGTGGGCTAGGTCACTTTCATGTTTTTATAGAGTTATTTTTGGAGTCTGAGTGTGCTTTCGGTTTGGCTAGGGCCACTAAATAGGCTGCCCCGGGCCACTAAATAGGCTGCCCCACTAATAAGGGTGTTTTTAGGGATTGTGTTTTTTGAAATTTAAAAAAAATTAATCCGGTTTAGGGCTTTATCTCCTTTCAAAATTCAAGTAGGCCAGATAGGGGTGATTTTAAAAGATTTTAGGTTTCTCATAAAAGGCAGCGTGACTACTAGGCCACATCAGGCTCCCTTTTAAAGAGACTAGGGTTGCAGTGCATCTTGCTTTCAGCCACTGAAAGCTGGTGCATCCTTAGATTTCCATAGGGTAAACCACAGCTTCTCTCAAATTATAGGAGACACCTGATTTCTAGTTTGCAAGGAAATCAGGTTTGTCCCAGGATCTAGTTAGGAGAAGTTTAACTAGGAGGATATAACAAGGATTGCCTTCATCTCAAGGTAGCCTTTTAAAAACTGTAGCCAGGTAGAGGCAGGATCACCTAGTCTCCTAAATTTTACCAGACTACTACTACCCCAACCCAAAGAGGGACAGGTTAGGGACCAAAAAAATAAACAAACAAGTTGTGGTGGGAGGGTTCTTAAAAAGAAGTCAGGGCACCTGTTGGTTAAGGTACAATGTAGTGAGTTAGGTTTGTAAAAAACCCCACTCTCAGTTCAGGTTCAGGCCAAGGGTGACATGAGTGACAAGCAGCAGAAGAGCGCCCCTGGGAGCAAGGCCAAGGAGAAGACTAGAGGGGTGGAGGGGAGAGGGAGGACCCAGGTCTCCCCCCCACACCTGTGCGTGGGGCCACTCCACAGGCGCCTTCCAGCACTCCAACCTCTGGCCGAGTGTGATGAAGAAGAAGGCCCGCCTTGGGCCCTTCATCGAGGCTGCTGCTGGGGCACCCTCAGCAGAGGTGCCAGTAGGTGCTGGCACTGAGCAGGGGTCTGCTGCTTGGGCAGTCTCTCTTCCAGCTGATGTCGCTCGGCCTCAGCAGCCGGAGGAGGGGCAGCAAGAGCAGCCTTCCTTCGAGATGAGCTTTGGGGACAGTTTTCTGTCCAAAGCGATCACCCCAAGGAGGATGCAGAGTGTTGTGCAGGAGCTGGAGGAGAAGCTGATTGAGAAGGACCAGCCCCCTTCTTCGGTTTCTTCAGGCACCAGCAGTCCTTCAGGGGATGACCAGGAGTGGAGGCTGCATGGGGTGGAGAGGGAAGAGATGGAGACACACGAGGTGCCTCCATCTCCACCCACTTCCCCCCGGCGGCCAGCCCCTCCTGCCACCCCGAGACACGATGTGTCTGCCCTGAGCACCTCAAAGGAGGTGGCTTCAGACACCCAAGCTTCCAGTCAGTTTGGGCATCCGTTCACCTCCGAAGTCTGGAAGCATTTCCAACTTATGGAGGATCCATGCTATGCGTAGTGCCAACTGTGCAGGGCCCAGATCAGTCGTGGGCGGGACCCTTCCCACCTGACTCCAGGGGGGATGCGGAATCACCTGCAGAAGCACCACCTGGGGGTGCTTCTTAATGGGGAGAATCAGGCTGGTGCTGTGGTGCCCAAGCAGCCACCACCCAGCCAGTAGGTCCGTCCCATTGCAACTACCTCCGCTCTCCAGGAGCATTCTGTGGGAGTACAGGGACGCCAGGCATCTCTGCCTGAGATGTTTGGTGGGGGACGCACCTGTGTGCCAAGAGGGGGAATCAGGTATGGCAGGAGGGTGATCACCTGGAACCTTGCCAGGTCGATCACCCATGGGCTTCCATTTTCAGTGATCGAGAATCCTGGGGTGCTAGGGTTGCTCAATTACCTGGCGCCCTGGTACAAAGTTCCTGCAAGAACCATGATTGGCAGGACCATTGTGCCAGCTGTTTTCAGGGCAACCAGATCTGTGGTGAAGGCGCATTTGTCCCGTGCTGCCGGGGGGGGACTGTTCATTTCACCTCAGATATCTGGAGCTCCCAACATGCGTTCAAGGGGTATCTCTCCCTGACTGCGCATTGGTGGCAACCCAGAGAGCTGGGGGCAGTGCAGTGTGGAGGTGGCAGCAGTAGCGGCAGGCAGGGTCAGGGCCGCCAGGCCAGCTATTGGTGGGCCTTGCTGCACGCCAAAGCAGTTGATGCGCCGCACATGGTGAACACTCTCAGAGCCATCCTCTCACGGCAGTTAGAGGGCTGGGTAGGCAGCGGGGCTGTCGCCATGGGCTTCGTGGTGACTGATGGTGGCCCCAACATCAAGGCGGCTATTCAGCGTCAGGGCCTAAAACACCTTCCTTGCATGGCCCACCTTCTCCACCTGATGGTTAAGGACACATTGGGCCAGACGAAAAGCCAGGATCGTCGGTATCTAGCCGCGACCCATGAGTACCAACTTTTGCTCCAGAAGTGTCGGCACATCACGGGTCACTTCTCACGCAGCAATACGGACTCGTATCGGCTGTGTGAGAAACAGACACTGACAGGCATGCCAGGGCACCGCCTGATCGGTGACATCAGCACATGCTGGAACTCCACCTGTGCCATGCTGGAGCGCATAGTGGAGCAGAGAGCAGCCCTGGATGCCTTTGTCTCTGAGACAAGGGTCTTTCAGGATGAGAACCGTCTCACCCAAGAGGATTGGGTGGTCATTTCTCAGACTGTGGAGGTTCTTGGGCCATTCAAGACCCACACAGAAATGCTCTCGTCTGACACGGTGAGCATTGCACTGGTCGTCCCCATGGTCCAGATGGCCCGTGAGGACCTGGCCTCGTTTCTAGTGCCAGCTCAAGGCCGTGCAAACATTCTTCCAGCGGTGCGCGCCCTGGTTCTTAGGCTGCAGGAAGGGCTTGAGGCCCACTTTCAGACTTTCACCCAGGATAAAGTCTACATGATGATGACCATGTTAGACCTGTGCCTAAAGGGCACAGTCGCCAAGTGGGCCAACGAGCTCGATCGCTGGCGAGACGAGCTCTGCCAGAAGATCAAGCGTTCCACAGGCAGGGCGGGCCCAGTGCCGGTAGTTGAGGAGGAGAGGGGTCGAAGCAGCTCATCTGCCACTTCCTCTGTGTTGTTCATCCCCAACACCCCCCCAGCTAGGCAGTGTTTCCCACCAGACTCACGCCACGAAGAGTCCTGAGATGACACTCATCGGGCAGCTCGTTGGCCCCTCTAGGAGCGGTAGGGCACTAAGAGCAAAGACGGGTGCTGTGATGGTGAGGGACTGTCTTTTGGATCCCCTCAAGCCGCAGGAACCGTCTCCTTTGGACTACTGGCCAGCCCTCTCCTCCGTGGCCAAGGCGTTCCTCTCATGCCCACCGACGAGCGTGCAGAGCAAGCGCATCTTTTCACATATGGGTGACATTGTCTGCCCACATCGCAATCGCCTGCAACCCTGGACAGTTGAGCTGTTGGTCTTCCTGAAGGTCAACTTGCCTCTGTTTGAGAGTGAATGAAGACGTAGACTTTGAGAGTGAATGAAGTGAGCACCTACTTGTGCCTGCATCCTCTCTTGGCCCGCGCTTGGAAGGTGGTTGTAAAAAGCTCCCCCACTAAAAATAGACTAGAGTCCAAACACAGCCCAAAAACTCACTCACAAATTGATCGGCAGTGCATCCCCCCTCCATCCCTCATCTTTCCCCAAACCAAAAGTGAATGCTGGTTTAAAATCTTCAAAGCTATCCAAATTTCCCCAGTCCCCATCCACACATGCCTAATAATACTGAAAGGGCCATTGCAGCCCCCAACTGTAACCGACACCACCCAGGAGGTGCCAGTGATGATGACAGGCAGCCAGCAGCCATACCAATGCTGAGGTCCCTCTAATGGGACAGTGATAGCTGGTGTGCTGCTGCTGAGCTGAGAGAGGAGGAATGGTTGCCTTCCTCTCACATAATCTGAGGCCCTCCCAGTGATCTTCCTCATTTGGGGTGCAACTCTGGCTCGCCTCCTCGTGGTGCACCCTGGGTAACGCAAAAGAGCCTAGACCAGCCTACCATCCATCACTCAAAGTATGTCTAAATGCTTCTTGCTTTGTGTCAGATACAGAATGATGTGGAGCTAGGTGCAGTCCACCGCTTCTCTTGTATTGTTTGGGGCAGGGCTGGAGAGCTGGCATCTATAGATTGTGTGTTCTGTGGCAGGGAAGCTGGCACCTGGGTGAGAGACTCAGAGCCAGCATGCTTGTTGTGCTTGGCCAGCTCTCCCCGCGTTCTTTGGGGCAGGGCTGGAGAGCTGGCATCTGTAGATTGTGTGTTCTGTGGCAGGGAAGCTGGCACCTGGGTGAGAGACCCAGAACCAGCAGGCTTGTTGTGCTTGGTCAGCTCTCCCCATGTTGTTTTTTTTCACATCCCTAGTCACTAGCAGCACAAAGGAGGTCTAATAGAAGAGGCAACACAATAATTAACAGCATGAGAAGAGGTATGGACCTCCATCTGCTGTCTCCAGCCAAAGGGGGAAAAATACATACACACACAAGTAAATACACAACACAAAGTTACTGGAAAGTTCTGAGTATGGACTGTTCCCAACTGGACCACATTGATGGTGAATTGGGAAGTTTAGTTGCATTCTGACTCTCCTGTGATACAGTGGACAGAGTTGTCAAGTTGGACCAGAGAGGCCTAGAGACTTAGGGCGTTTTCACACTGACCTTAATCGGCAGCGACGTCCCTCTTCACCGCGCAGGATCTGCGCGGATTTCGCACCAATTGCTGCGGAGCACCCGGAAGAGCCGCAAAGACCCGCGGCTTTTGCGGCGCAAATGGAAACTGGTTTTTGGTGGTTTCCATTTGCGCCGCAAAAGCCGCGGGACTTTGCGGCTCTTCTGGGTGCTCCGCAGCAATTGGTGCGAAATCCACGCAGATCCTGCGCGGTGAAGAGGGGCGTCACTGCCGATTAAGGTCAGTGCGGAAATGCCCTTAGACTTCTTTCCCTGTCTCACAGGGGAAGAGTGAAGATAAAACTGATGGTGTGGGGATTGTGACCATTGTGGATAAAGGGCAAAAAGACAAATGTAAAATACTTAATGATTAAAAGAAAGTGACTACATTAAATCAGAGTAAATACATTAACAGAAATATAGTATCTCCCTTTCTGCTAGGTGGATACTCGCTTTCCTCTTTCAAAGCAGAGAACAGGTTCCAGTCTGGCAAAGATCAAACCAATCAATCAACTCAGATATGTTGGAATCAATATATAACTCCTGATGGCATGAGTAACCTGATGGCATTTTGGTGGCAGGACAATTGGAAAGACTTGTATTTCTATATTTCTATACATGTAAGACAAACATCTCATATCTTTTTCTACAGTGTTGTTTGGTCACTCAAGACAAGTAAGAATGTGTCAAACATTCACAGTTTTTCAAAAACAACAACATGAACCACTGAAGGGGAAACACAAACTTTCCTTTGCACTCTTGCCAACACAGCTGCTAGGACAAAAGTTAATGGATGGAGTGAGATCACTACATCCTGATCTCATTCTGAATATAATTGTTTCAAGTGTTAAAAGGCTAAAGTAAAGTGAGTAGAACGAGAAGATGGGAAAGTGAGCATCGAGAATAATGGCTCTTGTCCTGATCCAGCAAAGAAGACATGCTCATTGCAGAAGCCACTTCAACCAAAGAGTTTCCTTGCTAGATCAAGGACTGTGAGTACAGACTGAATTTAGATGTACATTGCTCATATATGCTATTTGTCTGTGGGTCTGGATGTCAGTTAGCAAAAAATATGCACAGACATAGGTCACAAATACACATGCACTCTATGCATTAACACACGGATGATGAATGTAAAAGTGCACACAATTATCTCTAGACTGGGTTCTATGACCACTAATTTTAATCAGTTGACCAGGTAAATTGATCAACTGACACTAACATTGATTAACATTTGATGGGAGTCATATCACTTTTATGGAAAAGGCAGAGACTGAGTGGCATACCTCTGTGTTTTGAAGTTCTTTTGATCCTGATACCCTAATGCAACTAAAATTGGAAAAAATAAATATTAAAGACCGCCTTTCATTCAAACTGTAAGTAGTAGCATTTTGATTAAATTATAAGTTACTTTCCATCTGAAAATGCACCCCTTTGAGGACTATTTGCAAAGCAATTAGGCATGTGTCACTGATTAACTGATAAATCAGTTAGAAAACAGATATTTAATGAGATGAAAATCTTTAATGTGTGGGCAGCCTTGATAAATACTAACCTATACACATGAATAAAACTCTAAGAAAACAATATATTTCCTTTCTTTCAATTTTTTTCTTCATATTTTCCCCCATGAGCTCATAGTTGACTCATTTAGTATTTGAAAGTGGGTTGATTTTGCATAGTGTTTTTCTCCTTTGAAAAGCAAGAGAGACCTAATCTAGCATCAAATTTGGGTGTTTATTGGAATCAGTCTTTGCATTCAGCAGGTTTCTTCCATGTGTAAGGTGTTAATTGAGATTTCTCATTTGTCATGTTCTTGAAAATGCTTTTATTGGTAATTCTTGTTGCTTCTTTTGTAGGAGAGGTAATAAGTACTTCTAACTTCCTCTCAATATTTTTTCCTGTAATTAATAACTTTATAGCCTACATGTTCTGAGACACACAGCTGTTAATTTGTAGAGTTGCACCAAGTATTCCCTGCCTTTGATTTTCAGGTTGAAATTAGCTATTCCATTGGGATGGAAATTTTGTCTGAAAAACACTTAAGAGTATAAAAAAAAGATGTATAATCACACCGTCTATCCATCACATTTTATCCTGCCTTCCTTATGTGGAGCCCAAGCAGCATTCATGGTTTTCCCCGGCTGCATTTGATCCTCAGAGACTTGGTCCAACACACTAACTGTGGCACCACACTGCTTCTCATCTTACTGGAAGATTTTCTTTGTATTGACCTTTCTTTCTTCTATGCTGTTTTCCCCCAAGTAAGTGCTTCCTCCTCCTTGATTACTCATATGAACAGTATCATCCTTTCAGGGGTCATGAACTGAATGGGGTGATGTCATGATACTTAAGCAACCAATTGGTTGAGCTGCATGATGAGGTCATGGAAGGCAAGCAAGCAATTTAAATAAACATTTTCACAAGCAACACCAAAATATTTTTAATGGAGTGTTTTCCACCCTGCTGAAAATGTTTCCAAAAAACCAAGCAGTTTTGACTTGACCCTACATTACTTGGTGGCACTCCCACCGTTTGTTCATATGATATGAAACAAAAAATACATAAAATCTCTTTAGTAGATTTCAAACTATGCCCATGGGCTTCAACACAGAGATCACTGGATCATGGGCAGGAGTAATTCAGATAACAGTTTATATGCCAGTTCCTAGTCACAGAATTCTGCAAATGTATGTGGTCCTAATGACTGGACAGAGATCCTTCCACATCCCATTGTGCATCCAGTGGGTAGCTGCTCCTTTAAGTTACAAAAAGACACTGTTACTGTTGTGGAAGCTCCATGGACTGATCCTTGCAAGTCTAACCTGCTGAATGGTGTAACATTATTAATAATTAAAAGTTATGAAAGAGTATTGAAAGAAAGAAAGAGAGAAAGAGAGAAAGAGAGAAAGAAAGAAAGAAAGAAAGAAAGAAAGAAAGAAAGAAAGAAAGAAAGAAAGAAAGAAAGAAAGAAAGAAAGAAAGAAAGAAAGAAAGAAAGAAAGAAAGAAAGAAAGAAAGAAAGAAAGAAAGAAAGAAAGAAAGAAAGAAAGAAAGAAAGAAAGAAAGAAAGAAAGACTTAAATAAAAATCTCATAAAATATTTTTTCAGGCTAGAAGCAGATGGTAAAAATGATAGACCCCTTAATTAAAAGCCTGGCTATAAAGAAAATCTCCCTGGCAGATCTAGCTTGTCACCTGAAAAGTAGTAAGGTAGGTCCCAGATGAACCTCAATGGGAAGGCCATTCCAAAGGTTCCATTGGCAACAGATATCATTATTTATTGGTAGTTGGCCATTGGTATCAAAATTCAAAACACATTCTCATTTCCTGATCTGCCCAATAGCCCAAAGAAATATACAATGTCATTCAGCTCCATAATCTTGTCCTCAAAACCCCTCAATGTCCTCAAAAAGTTCCTCAAAAGCCTATCCTGGAGGGAAGCTTATACTTGTGATATCCACAAGGGTATCGGCAATGGAGGTCAAGCATCCCTGTAAGGCTTTCCCATTCCTTTTCATCACTGACAGATGAGGCAAGGTGGAAGGGAAAGGTGCCCTGTGCAAGCACCAGTCGTTTCCAACTCTAAGGTGACATTGCTTTCACAATGTTTTCACAGCAGACTTTTTTACAGGTTGGTTTGCTATTGCCTTCCCCAATCATTTACACTTTCCCCCCAGCAAGCTGGGTACTCATTTTACCGACTTTGGAAGGATGGAAGTCTGAGTCAACCTCGAGCCAGCTACCTGAAAACCCAGCTTCCACCGGGGATCGAACTCAGGATCAAACTCAGGTCGTGAGCAGAGCTTAATTCTACAGTACTGCAGCTTTAACACTCTGCGCCACGGTGCTCTTAAGGTGGAAAAGGAACCCTCAAAATAGAAAGTCTGAAAACCAGGAACTTTCCTGCATGTTTTGAACTTTCAGAACTATGGATGGCATTTCAACAAATGGGGATACTGTTTATCTAACATTATTGACAAAGGGATTCAAATCTGGTATAGTGGATAGTGTATCAGACTAGGAGTTGGGAGACTAAGGTTCCAGTCCCCATTTGGCCATGGAAGCTTGCTGGGTAACCTTGGACCAATCCCACATCTTCTGCCCAACCCACCTCACAGAGTTGTTGTGAGGATAAAATGGAGGAGAGGAGAATTATGTAAACCACCTTGGGTTCCCATTGGGGAGAAAAGTGGAATATAAATGAAGTGGATAAATAAAAAGCTTGATGACTGTCAATGATAAAAATGTTTTACAATGCAATCTTACATGGCTTTCTATAGCATTAGAAAACCAAAGATATCATCCTTCAAAATATCCAGTAAGACACCATTAAAATTTTTCACCTTTTGCTATATGTATTGTCTACCACTAAAGTGGGACAGTTAACCCTATGATCAAAATAAATATAAAATCCATGCAAAGAAAAAACAGAGAAAAGGAGTATTCTGTTTTACTTTGCACTGACTATTTGGTTTGATTCTATCTGTCTATGACAGGAGGTGTTTCAACTGATGGTGGAAAGTGCTGTTATGCATAGGGTTTTTAAGGCAGGAGACTTTCAGAGGTGGTTTGCCATTGCCTGCCCACACATCACAAGCTGATATTTCCTGGAGGTCTCCCATCCCAGGCCTGACCCTTCTTAGCTTCTGAGATCTGATGAGAGCAGGCTAGACTGGGCTAGCTAGCTCAGAGAGGTGTTTCAATTAGGGATCTTCAAAAACTTGATCATGAGCGTGGGATCGATTTTTGACAGACTGTTGGTCAACCCATTCATAATTTATTGGCAGGTTGCTTCAGCATATCCTTCCTAAAAGTGAGGTACAGCCAGGGCTTTTTTTGTAGCAGGAACTCCTTTGCATATTAGGCCATGCCCACCTGATGTAGCTAATCCTCCAAGAGCTTATAGGGCTGTTATTTCAGGGCCTGCTGTAAACTCCAGGAAGATTGGTTACATCAGGGAGTGCAGCCTAATATGCAAAGGAGTTCCTGCTACAAATAAAGTCCTGGGTACAGCACAACCAGCTTTTCACATGTGTGCATCACCATTTCCCCATCTTTCTGGCACCACTCTGCCACTCAGCTGGCAATTGTCTAAATATGCAGCTAAATCAATCACACTCATGAATAATATAATTAATAAATAAATACCATATTTTAAAGAAATTGTACCATTCGGTGTTCATCTAAGTAGTTCTTATAGAAGACATTGGCAACTATATTGTTTGGATTGGCATCATTTCTGCATATGCACACTTTTAGAAAAAACTGATACAAAAGTGTTCTGCAGATTTAGAGTCATTTGGCACTGAACTGAATAGAATTATTTTGTGTCTTATCATCATTAATGAACGTGGAAAGGTTGTCAAATACATTCACTGTGATATTTAAGACCTCTCTAGTATGAATTTTCTTCCAGTTCAGGGGGTGGAATGTTCTGCAACTAGTGTGTCAATAGAAACCTCATGGCTTCACGTCTGGTACACATTCAACAGAAGCTTTCAGATAACTGAGTTTGGGTTGAGGGAAAGATACACTTGATAGTGGCTTGATAGTGACAGCCAGTCAGTGTGGTGTGGACTGGTATCTGGAAGACCCAGGTTCACATTCTCACTAGTGCCATGGATGAGGACCTTGGGTTAGTCACACCCTCTCAACCTAACTTACACCACAGGATTGTTGTGAAGATAAAATGGAGGTGAGGAAAATTATGTAAGCCACTCTGGGTTGCCATGGGGGAGAAAGGTGGGAATAATAAATTAAATACATGGTTTTTAACTCAGATTCAGGTTCTGTTAGAGAAAACAGAATAATGCTCCTCATTGTGCTTATACCAAATCATATACTCCAATTCAAGACTTCAACTGTCCCCATATAAGCTTGGGCAAAATTATTACAGGATCTCTAATAATATCTTCTATGCCACATTGGGCTCATCCAGTTGCACATCTTCCAATGTAAAATATGCCATCATCTGTCAACAATGCTCTTCTTTACACTAGACTAACAGGACAGTCCCTATGCAAAAGATAACTGGATACAAATCTGACATTTTAAAACCACAATATTCAGAAACGTCTGGAGAACACTTTAATCTTCCAGAATATGCTATTTCTGATCTAAAAATAATTCTTTCTCAAAGTTAAATAGAGAATCCAATGTGATAGTGTTGAATCATTAAGTTTAACACTGTCTCTTTCCTCCCTCCCTCCCTCCCAGGTTTGAATTAGGTTATTCCCGCTCCCTTCATTTTCTGTTGTTTGAACTCAAGTATAAATGTAATATATAGCTTCTTTGAATGGACACTCCATGCATCTGATGAAGTGACACATGGTACTTTATGCTGGAATGAATTTGAAAATGCTATTGTACTCCTATTTCATTTTTATGCAGTAAGAGATCTTGATGTTTAATAACTCACTTCCCAATGTGTTCCAACAATAACCTCAGTAACCCTTCTCCCATTTTAAAATAAATTATCCTCATTGGAATTCTTTTATTCAATAATCCTGCAATTCTAACTGAATTCACCTCACTGTCACTGACAAGTTAATGGTTAAACTTGTTGTTTGTCACACCATTAATATGGGACAAGGAGCACAATTGTTATAGATGCAGAGAAAAGAAGATACATAAAGACACAGTAAGCAGTTCAAGACCTTATTAAAGCATGTCTATCAAAAGGCGAGACACAGACAAGGTGTCTGATTCATCAAAAATATAATTCTTGCAGACAGCACATGCCATTCCCTGGAGACTCTTGCATACGGCTCAAAAATTAAACTGTTCCCTATACATAAACATATATACTTTTCAGTACAGTTGGATTCAGAAGAGAATACTGTTATGTATTGCAAAGCTCCAGCTGAGGGGACACTGAGGAATTCTGTATAGGTCTCCAACTATGGAGGTAAGAATCAGTCCCAGTTCTGGGAATCCTGGTCTTATCTGAAGAACAGCTGGAAAGCCACCAAAGGGGCACAGATTTCATCAGAGAAGTTGCAGGAGGATGAGAGTTTAATGTCTTCCCATCCCATCACTGCCACAATCAAAGCCAAATTTTAGCAGACCTGGGTCCAGAACCCAGAAATGGAAAAAAAGAAGAAGAAGACCACAGTCTCAGAGCAACTTACAATCTCCTTTATCTCCTTCCCCCACAACAGACACCCTGTGAGGTGGGTGGGGCTGAAAGAGCTCGCCCAGAAACTGCCCTTTCAAGGACAATTCCTGTGATATCTATGGGTATTCCAAGGCCATTCCAGCAGGGGCAAGCGGAGGACTGGGGAATCAAACCCGGTTCTCCCAGACAAGAGTCCACACACTTAACCACAACACCAAACTGCACCAAACTGCAACTAAAAAAAAATGTTGCATGGGGAAAATGATGAGCAGAATCACTCACCTTTGTCCTGCAAATTTCTTGATGCAAATAAGAACATAACAGAAGTCATGTTGGATCAGGCCAGTGGTCCATCCAGTCAAACACACTGTGTCACACAGTGGCCAAAATCACGTTCCATAAGGAGGTCCCAGAAGCCTTCCCACTGTTGCCCTGCAAACACCAAGAATACAGAGCATCACTGCCCCAGACATAGTGTTCCACCTATAAAAACATAAGGGTAGTCCCCTGTGCAAGCACCAGACGTTTTTGACTCTGGGGTGACATCACATCACAACATTTTCATGGCAGACTTTTTACGGGGTGGTTTGCCATTGCCTTCCCCTTTACCTTGTGGCTAATAGCCACTGATGTGCCTCTGCTCCATATGTATCTAATCCCATCTTGAAGCTGTTTATGTTTGTAGCCACCACCACTTCCTACGGCAGTGAATTTCATGTTAATTGCTCTTTGGGTGAAGAAGTACTTCTTTTTATCTTTTCTAAGTCTACTGTTAATTAATTTCATCCAGTGCCCATGAGTTCTTATAAGGTGAGAAAAGTACTTTTTTTTCTACCTTCTCTATCCCATGCATAATTTTGTAAACTTCTATCATGTCACCCCTCAGTTGTCATTCTCCAACCTCTTTAACTTTTCTTCATAGGGAAAGTGTTCCATCTCCATAATAATTTTAACTGCCCTTTTCTGCACTTTCTCCAATGCTATAATACACTATTCCAAATGAGGCCACACCATCAGTTTACAAAGGGGCATTATGATGCCAGTTGATTTGTTTTCAGTTCCCTTCCTAATAATTTCCAGCATAGCATTTGCCTTTTTTATTGCCATCGCACACTGAATTGACATTTTCAGTGAATTATCTCTCACAACTCCAAGATCTCTCTCTCCTGGTCAGTATCTGACAGTTTGGACCCCATCAATTTGTATTTTATAGTTAGGATTTTTTGGCTTTAATGAGCACTACTTTGCAATTGCCCACATTGAAGCTCATTTGCCACATTGACATCCACTCACCCAGCCTCAGCACATCTCTCTAGAGGACCTCACAACTCTCCTTGATTCGCACCACCCTGAACAATTTAGTATAATCTGCAAACTTAGTCACTTCACGGCTTACTCCCAATTCTAAATAATTAATGAACAAGCTAAAAAGCACTGAGCCCTGCAGTACCCCACTGTTTACCATCCTCCACTACAAAAACTTCCCATTCTCCGTTTCCTGTTAATTAACCAGTTTTTAATCCACAAGAGGACTTCTGCTCTTATCCCATGACTACTGATTTTACTTAGGAGTCTTTGATAGCTAACTATATCAAAAGTTTTTTGGAAGTCTAGGTAAATGCAGCATTAGCCTTTGTCCGAGGCTCATTCTTGGCTCTTGAGTTTGCACAGGGCAGGCAGCTAGCAGGGAACACACAGTCCTACTCCAGAAATGCCAGTACAAAATCCAGGGGGGGAAGCCACCATGAGGAGCTCCACACAGAAGGGAGGCAAGTGCTAAGTGCAGAATCAGCCAACATCTATTGGGTCACCCTGGTCCACATGTTTATTCACCCTCTCAAAGAACTCTAATAGGTTAATGAAACAAGATCTTTCCTTATAGAATCCATGCTGATTCTTCCATAGAAGCATTTGTTCCTCAATATGCCTACTAATTCTATCCTTAATAACCAATTCCACCAACTTACCAAATATCAACATTAGACTGACTGGCCAGCAATTTCCCGGATCTCCTCTGGAACCTTTTTAATGATGGTTACATTAGCTACCTTTCAGTCCTCATGAATAGAGACAGATTTTAATGACAGATTGCATATTTTTGTCAGGAGATCCGCAAGTTCACTTTTGAATTCTTTCAGAACTCTTGAATGTATGCCATCTGGGTCTGGTGATTTGTCAGTTTTTAATTTGGCCATCAGTTGCAAGACCTCTTCACTTGTCACCTCAATCTGACTCAGGTCTTTCAACATCCCTCTCAAAATCAGTGATTCTGGAGTGGGCAAGCTTCTCCAATCTTTGACAGTGAAGGCAGAGGCAAAAAAATGCATTCAGCTTCTCTGTTATTTTCCTACCATCCTTTTGTAATCCCTTTACCGTTTGGTCATCCAAGGGCCCCTTTGCCTCCCTGGCTGGTTTTCTGGTACTAATGTATTTGAAGAATTTTTTATTGTTGGTCTTTATGTTTTTTGTGATATGTTCCTCATAGTTCCTTTTTGCCTGTCTGATCACCAACTTGCATTTTATTTGCCACAGCCTGTGCTCCCTTTTATTACCTCACTCAGACTAGCCTTCCACCACTTACAGGAATCCTTAATACCTTTTACTGCTTCCATTACTTTGTTTGTTAACTATGCAGGCCTTTTTTAAAATACCTATTTGTACTTTTCCTAACCTGCAGTATATATTTTATCTAAGTTTCTAGGACTGTAGTTTTAAATAGTCTTCAAGCTTCCCATTCCCCACTACCATTTTGCAGTAGGGTCTAACTTCCCATAGGCAGCCCCGTGATGCAGAGTGGTAAAACTGCAGTACTGCAGTCCAAGCTCTCTGCTCATGACCTGAGTTCGATCCTGACAGAAGCTGGGTTTAGGTAGCCGGCTCATGGTTGACAGCCTTTCATTCTTCCGAGGTCAGTAAAATGAGTACCCAGTTTGCTGAGGGTAAAGTGCAGATGACTGGGGAAGGCAATGGCAAAACACCCCACAAAAAGTCTGCCATGAAAATATCATGATGTGATGTCACCCCAGAGTCAGAAATGACTGGTGTTTGCACAGGGGACTACCTTTACCTTTACCTAACTTCCCATGCCACCAACCATCTATTTCAGGGGTGGCCAACAGTAGCTCTCCAGATGTTTTTGCCTACAACTCCCATCAGCCCCAGCCATTGGCCGTGCTGGCTGGGGCTGATGGGAGTTGTAGGCAAAAAACATCTGGAGACCTACCGTTGGCCACCCCTGATATTTCATCTCCCAAATTGAGACTGGTAGATTATTTTCTCTGTGGAATACTGGATCTAATGATCTGCAGTTTTTCCCTGAAATCTGAATATATACAAAGCCCATGAGGGACATTGCCCTGTATTCCATCACTTCAATCAGCAAAGTTTGAAGCCCTTCCTCAAGCATAAGGAGCTTGTGATTCTTCTACTGAAGGAACAACAATTTAGAGGAAGCCTTCACATTTCGCTGAATAGAATGGCAAGATACATACTATTATCATGCCTTTTAGGTCAATAGCTTCTTGAATATATTAATCAGCTGCAATATTGTTGTTATCAGATGTTGAGATGGACTTAATTGTGCTAAAATTCTCATCATAAACCATCTTGAAGGCTATTGCTACAGAATATAAACTTTTAAAACACTATAAATTTTTAAATAGGAAAATGTAATGTATAGCCAAACCAATAGTCATGAACTAGAAAGATGTGCAACATTTTTTCTGCCCACAGTACTGCACAGGTGTTTTCATGCATGACCTCAGTAGATACGCACTGTCAGCCTGGACAGCAACACTCACATGTTTGGGAGGTATATGGTGTCTGAATGTAATCTCCAAGTGCCTGCTCCTCTCAACATACATTCTGTCTAGAATAGGTATTATATTTCATTTACAGAAGCATGAAATGCAAATATAAAAATTGTCATTTTTGAGGAAAGCCCATAAAGTAAGCACTAGGGGTGTGCAAAAAAAAATGGAATTAATCAGATTCGGAAATATATGGGGCCTAAATATTCAGAATACCAAATATTTCCGAATACCGGTATTCGGAATAGCCATATATACTGGAGATATACGGCTATTTCCAAATATACGGCCCCATTATACCCTATGGGCCATTGAAATCAATGGCAAAATAGGATATATTGGAAGCCGCCTGGAGGGGAGGAGGTTTGAGGGAGAGCCCCCAAATTTGCAGGGGACTCTCCCCTATGAACCCCCCAAGTCCCCAAAAGATTGGGCCAGGGGTTCCCATTCCAGGGGCACCCAAAGAGGGTGCCCCTATCCCACCATTATACCCTATGGGCCACTGAACTCAATGGCAACATAGGGCATACATAGGGCATAGAGGCTACTGGGGGGCAGGGGGGTTGAGGGAAAGCCCTCATGCAAAACTGCATGGAACTCGCAGGGGACTCTCCCCTACAAAACCCCCAAATTCCAAAAAGATTGGGCCAGGGGATCCCTGTCTTTGGGCTCCCCAAAAGGCCCATTGCCATCAATGCTGAGGAAAGCCCAATTAGCCACTTCTTCCACTATAATTGCTGTGGGAAAAGTGGCTCTGAGCAGAGGGGGGGTTGACAGAGAGGCCCCAAAACTGCAGGGCAGCTACAGGGTTCTCCCCCACATGCAACCCCCCTGGCCCAAAAAGACTGCACCTATCTGTGGGCACCCCAAAAGGAATACTGTTCCTAGTGGTGAGAAAAAAACAATTAGAGCCACTTCCCCACTATAATTATCGTGGGAAAAGTGGCTCTGAGGAGCAGGGGGTTATGAGGAAAGCCCCCCGTACTGCTGTGCAGCTTCAGGGCACAGTCCCACACAAAACCCACAAGGCCAAAAAAAAATTCCTGGGGCACCCAAAGCCAAACCTAACTTCACACCAGAGAATCTCTATCTACTCTATGAACCCTGCTGGCCTGGAACCAATATAAACCCAGTTGCCAATATCACTGCCACACAAAACACAATCTGTTCAAGGTCTGCTCTGCAGACCTGGCTGCAGAAAACCCAGATGCCAGCTCTCCAGCCCTGCCCCAAACAACACGGGGAGAGCTGGCCAACACAACAGGCATACTGGTTCTGGGTCTCTCAACCAGATGCCAGCTTCCCTGCCACAGAACATGCAATCTACAGATGCCAGCTCTCCAGCCCTGCCCCAAATAACACAACTCTCAAAGAGAAGTGGTGGATCACACCTAGCTCCACATCATTCTGTATCTGACACAAAGCAAGAAGCACTTAGACTTATCTTGAGTGATGGATGGTTGGCTAGTCCAGGCTCTTTTGCATTACCGAGGGTGCACCATGAGGAGGTGAGCCAGAGTTGCACCCCAAATGAGGAAGATCACTGGGAGGGCCTCAGATTGTGTGAGTGGAAAGGAAGCATTCCTTCTCTCTCAGCTCAGCAGCAACACACCAGCTATCACTGTCCCATTAGAGGGACCTCAGCATTGGTATGGCTGCTGGTTGCCTGTCATCATCGCTGGCACCTCCCTCTTTCTTCCTCCTGCTCCTGAAAGAAAACCTGGGTTATGCCGGCTGGGCCTGTGGGTGCTGTCAGTTACAGTTGGGGGCTGCAATGGCCCTTTCAGTATTATTAGGCATGTGTGGATGGGGACTGGGGAAATTTGGATTGCTTTGCAGATTTTAAATCAGCATTCACTTTTGGTTTGGGGATGGATGAGGGGTGCAGGGGTGCACTGTCAATCAATTTGTGAGTGAGTTTTTGGGCTGTCTTTGGACTCTAGTCTATGTTTAGTGGGAGAGCATTTTACAACCACCTTCCAAGCACAGACCAAGAGAGGATGCAGGCACAAGTAGGTGCTCACTTCATTCACTCTCAAAGTCTACATTCGGGGAGCCAAACCGAGGCAAGTTGACCTTCAGAGAGTCCAACTGCTCAGCTGTCCAGGGTTGCAGGTGATTGCGATGTGGGCAGACAATGTCGCCCATATGTGAAAAGACGTGCTCGCTCTGCATGCTCGTTGATGGGCATGAGAGGAATGCCTTGGCCACAAAGAAGAGGGTCGGCCAGACCGCCTCCTTCATGAAACAGTAGTCCAAAGGAGACATTTCCTGTGAGTCGTTGGGCTCCCTCACCATCACAGCACCCGTCTCCGTTCTTAGGGGCCTACTGCTCCCAGAGGAACCAACGAGCCGCCAGATG
Source organism: Heteronotia binoei (assembly GCF_032191835.1). Taxonomy (NCBI): domain Eukaryota; kingdom Metazoa; phylum Chordata; class Lepidosauria; order Squamata; family Gekkonidae; genus Heteronotia; species Heteronotia binoei. The sequence continues at coordinate 158,758,069 of NC_083224.1, read as the reverse complement.
AGTGTCATCTCAGCACTCTTCTTGGTGTGAGTCTGGTGGGAAACACTGCCTAGCCAGTGAGGTTGGGAATGAACAGCAGTGGAAGCGGCAGATGAGCTGCTTCCACCCCCCTCTTCCTCATCTACCAGCACTGGGCCCACCCTGACTCAACCTTCTGGGAGAGCTTGTCTCACCAGTGATCGAGCTCGTTGGCCCGCTCAGCGATCATACCCTTAAGGCATGGGTCTAACATGGTTGCCATCATGTAGACCTTATCCTTGGTGAAAGTCTGAAAGTGGGCCTCAAGCCCTTCCTGCAACCTAACAACCAAAGCGCGCACCGCTGGAAGAATGTCTGCATAGCCTTGAGTTGGCACTAGAAATGAAGTCAGGTCCTCATGGGCCATGTGGACCATGGGGACGACCAGAGAGATGCTCGCTGTATCAGACGAGAGCATTTTTTGAAGGGACCAAGAACCTCCACAGTCTGAGAAATGACCACCCAATCCTCTTGGGTGAGACGGTTCTCATCCCGAAAGACCCTCGTCTCAGAGACAAAGGCATCCAGGGCTGCTCTCTGCTCCACCATGCGCTCCAGCATGGCACATGTGGAGTTCCAGCGTGTGCTGACGTCACCGATGAAACGGTGCCCTGGCACGCCTGTCAGTGTCTGTTTCTCATGCAGCAGATATGAGTCCATATTGCTGCGTGAGAAGTGACCCAAAATGTGCTGACACTTCTGGAGCAGAAGGTGGTAATCATGGGTCGCGGCTAGATACCGATGATTCTGGCTGTTCGTCTGGCCCAATGTGTCCTTAACCATGAGGTGGAGAAGGTGGGCCATGCAAGGAAGGCGTTTTAGGCCCTGACGCTGGACACGTTTTAGGCCCTGACGCCTTGATATTGGAGCCACCATCAGTCACCACGAAGCCCATGGTGATGTCCCTGCCTACCCAGCCCTCTAACTGCCGTAACTGCTTCGAGAGTGTCCGCCGTGTGCGGCACATGGACTGCTTTGGCGTGCAACAAGGCCTAGCGATAGCCAGCCTGGCGGCCCTGACCCTACCTGCTGCTACTGCCACCCCCACCCTGCAGCTAACTGGGTTGCCACCAATGCACAGTCAGGGAAAGATACCCCTCAAATGCATGTTGGGAGCTCCAGATATCTGAGATGAAACAGTCCCCCTGGCAGCACAGGACAAATGCTCCTTCACCACAGATCTGGTCGCCCTGAAAACAGATGGCACAATGGTCCTGCTAATGGTGGATCTAGCAGGAACTTTGTACCAGGGCGCCAGGTATTTGAGCAACCCTAGCACTCCAGGATTCTCAACCACTGAAAATAGAAGCCCATGGGCGACCGACCTGGCAAGCTTCCAGGCGATCACCATCCTGCCATACCTGATTCCCCCTCTTGGCACACAGGTGCCACCCCCATCAAACATCTCAGGCAGAGATGCCTGGCATCCCTGCCCTGTTGTGGAACTCTCCTGGAGAGCTCTGGAGGTAGTTGTGGTGGGATGGACCTCTTGGCTGGGTGGTGTTGGTCGCTTGAGCACCCCAGCACCAGCCTGCTTCTCCCCCTTAAGAAGCACCGCCTGGTGGTGCTTCCGCAGGTGGTTCCGCATCCCCCCCAGAGTCAGGTAGGCAGGGTCCTGCCCATGACTGATCCAGGCTCTACACAGCTAGCACTGTGCATAGCGTGGATCCTCCGTAAGTCTGAAATGCTTCCAGACTTCAGAGGTGTACGGATGCCCAAGCTGACCTTGGGTGTCCAGAGCCACCTCCTGTGAGGTGCTTGGGGCAGACACGTCATATCTCGGGGTGGCAGGAGGGGCTGGCCACCAGGGGGAAGTGGGCGGAGATGGAGGCACCTCGTGTGTCTCCATTTCTTCCCCCTCCACCCCATGTGGTCTCCCCTCCTGGCCATCCCCTGAAGGACTGCTGGTGCCCAAAGAAACCAAAGAAGGGGGCTGGTCCTCCTCAAACAGCTTCTCCTCCAGCTCCTGCACGACACTCTGCACCCTCCTTGGGGTGATCGTTTTGGACAGAAAACTGTCCCCAAAGCTCATATCCAAGGAGGTCTGCTCTTGCTGCCCCTCCTCCGGCTGCTGAGGCCGAGCGATATCAGCTGGAGGAGAGACTGCCTGAGCAGCAGACCCCTGCTCAGTGCCAGCACCTAATGGCACCTTTGCTGGGGGCACACCAGCAGCAGCCTCGATGAACGGCCCAAGGCAGGCCTTCTTCATCACACTCCGGCCAGAGGTTGGAGTGCTGGAAGGCAGCTGTGGAATGGCCCTATGCACAGGTGTGGGGAGGGGAACTGAGTCCTCCCCCTCCCCCCCCCTCTAGTCTTCTCCTTGGCCTTGCCCCCAGAACCCCTCTTCTGCTGCCTGTCACTCATGTCATTCTTGGCTAGTCTCACACAACCTGAACTGAGAGTGGGTTTTTCTACAAACCTAACTTACTACATTGTACCCTTAACCAACAGGTGCCATGACTTCTTTTTAAAAACCCTCCCACCAAAACTTGTTTGTTTATTTTTTTGGTCCCTAACCTGTCCTTCTTTGGGTTGGGGTAGTAGTAGTCTGGTAAAGTTTAGGCGACTAGGTGATCCTGCCTCTACCTGGCTACAGTTTTTAAAAGGCTACCTTGAGATGAAGGCAATCCTTGTTTTATCCTCCTAGTTAAACTTCTCCTAAATAGATCCTGAGACAAACTGGATTTCTTTGCAAACTAGAAATCAGGTGTCCCCTATAACTAGAGAGAAGCTGTGGTTTAACCTATGGAAATCTAAGGATGCACCGGCTTTCAATGGCTGAAAGCAAGATGCACTGCAACCCTAGTCTCTTTAAAAGGGAGCCTAATATGGCATAGTAGCCACGCTGCCTTTTATGAGAAACCTAAAATCTTTTTAAATTGCCCCTATCTGGCCTAGTTGAATTTTGAAAGAAGATAAAGCTCTAAACTGGATTAATTTTTTTTTAATTTCCAAAAACACAATCCCTAAAAACATCCTTATTAGTGGGGCAGCCTATTTAGTGGCCCTAGCCAAACCAAAAGCACCCTCAGACTCCAAAAATATCACTATAAAAACATGAAAGCTACCCACCCCACACAGCCCACACACCAATCCCCTCACACCAACCAGAGGTAATTAAAAAAAACCAAAACGTAACAGAAAGAAACTTAACTTTTAACCCCCTCCAAAAAAACCAGAACCAGAAAAAGGGACAACAAGACAGACTGCAAAACCAACAGCAACAGATCCAAACAAATCCAACAGAGAAAAGGCCAACAACCTCAACTGTTAAAAAACTGAACTTTTTAACAATAAAAATTAGGCCAAACAGCCTAATTATTTTGACTCATAAAGTGAGTGGTCAGATGCTTCAGAAGACCTAGAAGGAGAGGATGGAGCACAGATTGTCCCCTTTGTATTGCCCATATCATTTGTATAAAAAGGCTACTATTCCCAAGAACCAGAACCAGAAGAGAAAAGGAACAACAGCAGCACAACACAGCAGCAACAAATCAAACACAGAATCCTTTTAAAATAGTAAAAAAACTTGACTTTTAACAATACAGGAACTTAACCAACCACTCCCCCCCAAAAAACCTTCACCCTAACCCCAAGAAATCCAAGCCACCCAAATCAGGAAAAGTAAAAGGACACTGCACTTTTAAGTCCTCTCACTAAAGTAAGATATAGGCAAATTGGCAACCCCTCCACCCCCAGCAAAACTCCCTAACCCTAACCCCAAATAAGCTACCCACCCACCCAAATCTGGATAAGTATAGGGACTCTGAGTCTTTAAAAGTCCTTTTACTTTTATCCTAACCAAAATAAAAATAGGAACCCCAAGACTGTCTTACCTTAGATGTCTTCTCCAGGCAGGTCAGGCAAGGCTGAGAGAGAGCAGCAGCACACCAAGGGCCAGCACAGCACAATCTCTCTCACACACCAACACAGCAGCAATGAAATGGAGTCCAGCCAGGCAGACTCCTTAAAAAGGTTCTCTGGCCCTACACAGAGCAGTTTCAAAAAATACCACTGCTCTGTGATTGGCCAGAGAACAGTGTTTACTTGGATACCCAAGTAAACAAAAGAACAACAATGTTGCTGATGGCTGGGGGATTAGCCCAGCCATCAGCTACACAACAGCCCTGCAAAGCATGCATTTGCAGTGCATTTTGCAAATGCATGTTTTGGATTGGCTGCTGGGGCTCCTCTCCCCCTCCCTCTCCCTCCCTGATCCCAGGGAGGCTATGGGAGAGGTGGGAAAGGAGGCAAGCAGCTCCCCTGAGGTTGCAGAAGCTCCTTTCCCGCCTTTTACACTGAGTTCCGTATACTTCCGAATATTGATTCAGAAGTATACGGAGAGCCATATACGGCTCCCGTATAATGCCTTCTAATTGGATTCGGAAGTATACGACGCCATATACTTCTGAATCAGGGGGTATTCGGCAGTCTATTTGGTTCAGCTGAACCAAATGCACACCCCTAGTAAGCACCTAAGGGTCTCCAGATCAAGGTAGTGGGCCATAAGACCAGCCATGGACCACAGCATTTATGAACAAATTAAAATAGCACCAGTCTCAAAGTCAGTCCCTGTACAGCCCCACCACTCACACTTCCATTGTGGCATCTATCCATTTACTCCTTTTGTTGTTGTTGTTTCCCAATGCTTAAAATTAATGTTCTACCTGGGCTCTGTTTGCTTAATCAATGACTGCTAAATTTACCCAGAAACATTTGGACAGGGATTTTGTCAAAAGCTTTTTGAAAATCCAAGTATATACTGTCTACCAATCACCTTCCTACATGTATAACTTAACCCTCTCAAATATTTCTAAAAGGTTAGTGGGACAGGATTCTCTTTACAGAAGCAACATTGATTCAGACTTGTTTCTCTGTATGCTCAATGATTTAGGCTTGGATTCCGCCTAGAATTGCTATAGACATGAGGGTGAGATACTCATAAAGTGAGTGGTCAGATGCTTCAGAAGACCTAGAAGGAGAGGATGGAGCACAGATTCTCCCCTTTGTATTGCCCATGTCATTGGTATAAAAAGGCTACTATCCTTTAAACATGGAAATTCCATTTAGTCACTTCCATTATTTATAGTCCACCTTTCTCACTGAGAGTCAAGGCAGATTATGTAGTGCAGGGGTGGCCGACGGTAGCTCTCCAGATGTTTTTTGCCTACAGCTCCCATCAGCCCAGCCATTGGCCATGCTGGCTGGGGCTGATGGGAGTTGTAGGCAAAAAACATCTGGAGAGCTACCATTGACCACCCCTGATGTAGTGTAAGTTAATATGGTCAACAGGATGGGGCATCCAATAAACCATGCAATAGGGTTTGGATTGCAGAAATCTGTAAACACAACATGTTAAATGATGCAGAAATTACATGGTAGGATCATACTTAAAGCAACACACAGTATATACTATACACAAAAGTACAGTCCACAGTTCCTATTCATTTATCAAAGTGTCTTTCTGAACTATTCCATTACAATACACCCTATTACCTGCATAAAAAAGCCCTACTGAATAATTTACTTCTACATAGCTTGTGGAAGGCAGGACAGTGGGAACCTTCCTGACCTCATCAAACAGTGCAATCCATAAAGTGGGGGCCACAACAGAGAATGTAAGTGTACAAGCAATTGTTGATTTTGCCTATTTGCAGGCCGGCACTTGCAGAAGCCCCTGTTTAGATGAATGAAGCTGACATGGTAGAGTGTAGGGAAAGAAGTGGTCCTGCAGATACAAAGGACTAAAGCCATAAAAGACTTTGTGTGTGATAACCAGTACCTTGAGTTGAGCCCAGTAACTGATGGGCAGCCAATGAAATGGCTGCAGAACAGTGGTAATATGCATACTCCACCTAGCTCCTGATTAATAACCAAGATGAGGCATTCTGCACCAACTGGACTTCAGGTGGACTGGGGACACTATGACATAATCACCTAAGTGTTTCCAAGTGCATTACAGTAGTCAAGTCTCAAAGTTACTGCAGCCTGTATCTAAGTGGCCAGATAGGCCATGCAATAGTAGGGGGCCATTTTGTGGCCTAGACTGAATTGGAGGAATACGTTGCATTTAAAATAGATTCAGGTGAGTAGCCATGTTGGTCTGAAGCAAAAGAACAAAGTTTAAATCCAGTGGCATCTTTAGGACCAATTTCTCCTTTTTCAGGAGACCTCTGACTCCCATCCAGCTATTCGTGGGGGGGGGGGGGGGGGGACAGGGTACCTATTCCTCAGTTGCAGCATGGAGGGGTGTTTGGTGCTGCCACAGGAGGGGCTGCCCTGTTCTCATAAAAAGTGGAAATCTGGAGGCTCTGGGACAAGGATTCCAAATGGCTCTTTTGCATTGTTAGAGACAGCTGAAGCATTTCTTTGGAGAAACCTCTGTTATTGTACAGGGTAAACCCTTGTTGAAAGTTTTATATCTTGTAGTTTCTCAGGCTGATGTGAAAAAGCAGTCTTCATTGTAGTGCAGGTGTACAGGAAACCAGGCTGCAATATGGTTCCTCCCCAATAAGATCAAATGAGCTCAGCCTTATGTCTGCTTTAAACATTGTGTCATGCTAACACCTCATTAAAGAAAAATACCCAGTCCTAAAAACAGCAGACAAAACAAGACACAACAACAAAAAGCAATACTTCAGCTTCGTACAGCTAGATATGCCATCCACGGGGAACAAGGGCTATGTATCTATGTAAAATATTTATATCCCACCCTCTGCAGAATCTGCCCAAGTAGGCAGGGGTCATGGAGAGAAATAGCTGTCTCTGCCATCACTGTTTTAACCATCACTGTTAACAGGTCCATTCAAGGAAAACTCAAGGAAGTGTCTAGAAATTGGTCTACCACATTCAAAGACCTACTGCCAGTTCTAAGGCTCAGTCCTAGGTTAATGCTGGCTGAAGGAATGTTGCCTCCCCACCACATTCTTCCACATTCTACTTATAATCTACCAAGTTCCACCCTGACTTTTTCCATCACTAGCCAACTTCTTCCAGGCTCAATCCAGACCCTCTAAGTTTTGTCATTACTCTACCTGTCTTGACTCAGCTCCTTAACTTGGCTTGGAAATCAAAATCTGGCAGACTTCCATCTTCTACTGAATTTACAAACACATGAAATCAGACCACTGGTCTATAATGGTTAATGTACTCTGACTAGCAATGGCTCTTCAAGGTCTCATGCTGAGATCTTTCACCTCACCTGCTAACTGATCATTTTAACCGAAGATGCCAAGGATTGGACCTTCTACATACAAAGCACACACTCTGCTGTTGAACCATAGCTCCTCTCCACAGTGTGTTCCATTAACCACAGCTGATGATGGCAGGCTAGCACATGATATTTTTATGAGATATTTTATGATATTCTCTTTCTGAACCCTATAATCCTTTATATTAGACCCTGAGAAAGAGAGGAATAACATAAGGACAGTTCTGCTGGATAATACCAAAGATCCATCTAATCCAGCATACTGTCAGCCATGGTGCCGACCATATCGTAGTCTCCAAGGAAGGCTCCAATGGTGGAAAAATGAGGACTAAGGGGAGGGGACCCTCAACTGGCCAAGAATCAGGGATGTACCTAGACAGCGGAATTGGGGTACTGCTAGATGCACATGTGTAAAAAGTTGGGTCAGAGGTTATAAAGCTTCTCCTGAGCCCTTAGGGGATGGAAGGTACCGGGGCGAATGACAGGTGGTCAGCTCGTGGATGACCTCAGAAAAAGGGGAGGATCTGCAGTGACCATAAGGGCTGGACTTATGCAGTAGCCAATAACCAGTTAATTGGCAACCCCTGACTGGATGCTCATAGCTAGCTAATGAGCAGACTTGGCCTTAGTTATCTGATTGGACTACCAGGTAACAATGGGCCAAGGGGGAGGCTCCAGGATAACCATTAATGGAAAGAATGGGGAGGAAAACTCCTGGGGTGAGGGTGATTGAAGGCTATTTAACATGTCTAAAAGGTGACAGTGGATAGCCAAATTGCTACCTAGGTGACACCAGGTCTACACAAAGATACTTGGCTTTTAGGTGAAAATGTTGCTCTTCTGCTGGCACCATCCTTTGTTTTGGGTTCCGTGGGACAAAGGTTTAGGCAGTCTGACAGGGTCCCCTCCTGAGGTGAGCTTGATTGCCTTATGCACAGGTGATATCCGTTGAGTACGTGAGCCTCCCACTTTGCTGTTATGGAGTCTGGTGCTGCAGAAAGATAGTTGCTGGGGCTGTTAGCCTTTCCCTCGCGATTCTGTAACTGAGGCTGAAAAACGCTTGCTTGGACACCTTCTGGCAGCACAACTTCTTCCGCTACAATGGCCAAGATGGGGGATCACGCAGAGTGACTGGAAACCATCTGTTCTCCTGCTTAGCACTCCTCCATAGACACAGGGTGCTGCTGCAACGTTATGGCTGTTAGTACTTGTAAGTCCCTTCCAGTTTGCTAGGCCAAACCCAAAGTTTCTGACAGATGTGTGCGAGTCTCCAGGCAGCCTGGCAACCAAATGGGTGACTATGATGTTCTGCAGTTAGGGGCTTTTTGCTCACAGGGTCCATTTCATCATCATGAGTAATAGTTGCTGATCCTCCATAAATGTCTCTAATCTTTCAAAGCTGAATGTCTCTATGTATGTGTGTGAATATGAGCCACATAGGGACTTCACATGGTAAGCAATGTGACTGTGTGTATGCAGTCAAAATCCAGCCAGATAGTGGGAAAGAGGAAAAAAAGGATATTATAGGGGACCTTAGTGCAAATTCTAGTTCTGCTTGAAACTTGCTAGGTGAACCCATCATAATCTCTCAGCCTCATCTAGTTTACAGTGTTGTTGTGAGGATACCCTGGGGAAGACAGCATCATATACACTACCTAGAACTCCTTAGAGTAAAGATAGAATAAAATGCTCTAAATACATTGTGGAGTCACACCCAGAAGGCCTAATGGACAGATCATGCCTAGTCTTTCTTAATGCCTAGGTCTTTGTTGTCAAGGATCAGTTTATTCCCAGTCCCACATCACTGGGTCACAATAAGAAAGCTAAAGTCAACTGTGATGTTTGCCTAAAATGTCAGACTTCTATAATGATATTCACAGGCAGCCAGACAGTGACTGAGTGTCTTCCTGGATTTCATCCTCCTGTTAGAAGGAGCAGTCCTAGAAGGTAAATACAAAAAAATTACGTCAATGCGCCGCAAAGGAGAGCCAGATAATAGAGCCCATAGCCAGCTTCCACTGCAAGGTGAGGTCCGAGTGCTGTTTGATGTTTCTGATAAAACATTTGGCAAGCTATAAATGGGACTATCTCCATTATGGTGTTTCAACAGTAAGGGGTATGTATTCTTTAGTGACATTAGGCCTGAATTATGTCATTGTGGAAGCTCAGAAAGGCTTATTGAAACAATGGTGTCAAAGCAACAGAGGCTTAAGGAAAAGTACAAAGTGTCATCACATATCAGCCACTATCGACATTGTTAGTGATCAGATTAGAAGACAAAACAGAGAACAACCCAGTTCATGTTTCAAATCACCCAGAGTCCTGTTCCATAAAGGAGGTTCACTAGCTCTTTCCTCACTTTCCGTAAACTGAAAACTGCAGCTGGCCGCATTGATACTGAAGGCAGACATGTTGGCTTGGATTCAACCTTCCTCCATTGACAGCCACTTAAGTTGGAAGAAGGCTCCTTATGCTGGAAGAGTGGAGTAGTAGGATAAGAGTAAGAGCTGTCCCATTCTAAACTCGGTGGGAGTGATTTTTCAAATGAAGGTCGTTCACAGTACTCCAAGGTATTTGTTTTTAGATAATGTGTTGTCATACAGGTTAAGCTGAAAGTCTGTGAGTGGTCTAAAATCACCCAGTCAGCTTCCACAGCAAGAACCTGGCTCTGAAGCCCTAACTGCTGCACCACATTGGCTGTCCTAGGAGGGCTACTGCTGAACAGGAGCAAGCAGCCAGGCCTAGTTAAGTCATGCCAGTAAGGTGGCATCAAGTCACCCAGAGAATGCTGCCAGGCCTAGGGTAGCCAGCCTTCAGGTGGAGCCTGAAGATCTCCTGGTATCACAACTGAACTGTAAACAACAAATATATTTCCCCCTGGAGAAAATAACTTTCGGAGGGTGGATTCTATGGCATTATATTCAGCTGAGGCCCCTCCCCAAACTCTGGCTTCCTTAGAGTCCACCACAAAACCTCCAGGAATCTCTCAACCTGGACAGGTCCCAATGAGTTCTCCCTCAAAGTCCAAAATAGGCCTGGAAAGGGCCTCTCCCCCACCCACCCCCAGCCGCCTTTTACTGACAGAACCAAGCTTGTTTATTTATTTTTATTTTATTTTATTCTATTTATATCCTGCCCTCCCCACCAAGGTGGGCTCAGGGCGGCTTACAACAGAAAAAAGCTAACAGAGATCAATTTAAATACGTTAATAATTATACAATAAAATGGAAGAGTAGGTGAGCTTGGCATACTATGGTACCCTAGCAACAGCCACTAAGGGAAAATGGAGGACCCAGAAGGACAGGCCAGTAGGATGCAAAGGAAGCTTCCCTAGTGGCACAATCCTCATCTGTCCTGGGGCTGTAGGGTGGAGTTGTTCTCCATGGAGACCTACATATGGCTTGGACAATGGAAGAGTAGGTGAGTTGTCACTAAGACAGCTTCCTATATATATATATATATACATACACACACACACACACACACACACAACAAAAAATATTAATTTTTCATGGCATGCATTACAAAATTTCCAAGCAAAAATATGCATGGAAATAACTTTCAGTTGTCATCATGATTTTCCAGAACAATAACAAAACTCTGGAATTCTTGGGAATTACATAACCCCCTCCATACAAACATCTGTGTTATTTTTTCATATTCACATGCTTACCATCATCAATGCAGCAGGTAGCAGGCTGATTCTACTGATTATCCAAGCAATGGCATTTCTCCTTGCAAGGGGTGAACAGAGTACTCTCAGCCAATCATATTTGAAGACAAGCCCCAGGGAGGGAATTTCCTCCCCCCCCAAAAAAAAAATAAATCCAAAATGAGAGAAGGAGGTGCCTGGGGCACAGTTCCTGAAGATGATCTGGTTATGCAAATAAAAGGGAAATTCATCCAGAAATGATTAAGAATATGTGATTAAGGATAAAAGTTGGTAGGGTGTGGCATTGTTTGGACTGGAATAGTGATCTGGTGTTATCCTTGTGGATTTCATCATTTACAAGGGCCACAATAATTCTAAGGTCTCCTGTTGTGATAAAAGTGACTGAAATTTTGGATCAACAGTTATCTGTGTGTATAGTGCTGTCAAGTTGCAGCCGGAAGCATTCTATGTAACTTAAACAGTAAAATACTTCCACAGAAATCTCATTGTGGCTGCCAACATATTTGGACAGTTAGTCTGTGCTCAAAATATACTACCATTAATATATAGCATGTCCTGTCAAGGAGTACATTTCAGTATACTGCCTCAGCTTCTAGGAACCTCAATATATTCAGTCCTGTGGAAACAGCTTCCACTTACAAACCAAGGAATACAGTTCAACTAGAGAGGAAGGTCCAGGTAAAGCCTCTCCCCACAAGAATTCTGGAAGTCACAGTTCTCTGAAATCATATGATAAGACTAGCAAACTATCTGTGTCTGGATAAATTGCACAGGTTAATACAATATTGTTTGGTCCACAATCTAGTGCATAGTAATGTTAATAAAAGGTGACTTAAGCAGGCTGAACTGTGCAGCAAAGTAGCCATCATGCTTACACAAACATTTGGCAATATATGAAAATATCTAGAAACCCTTTTGCTTGGATTTCAAAAGTTTCATATCATTGTAATAATGCCATCAGATAGAGTGTGAGTGTCAGGAAAGCACTGAAGTATCAATGGCAGGGAAATGCTTAATCTTCAACTATCCTGCTATTTTCAGCTGAACTAAAGTATAATTTTAGCTTTAAATTCATCCCCATCTTTCAGTGATGATTTCCTGAGAGAAAAATTTTGGCATTCTGCTGCTTCCTTACATCTCAGTTCACACAACATTACAACCCAGTCCTATAATTTACTCTGAAGAAGCCTTGATATATTCAGCATATCTTACCCCCAGGTAAGTGTGCATAGCTTTTCAGCCATGGTCATGCCCCAGTTAAAATAAATGGCCCTTAAACCATTTCACTGAGTGCACAAAGCAGTTTTTTCAAGATTAGGGCCACAGAGTTTGTCATGCAGACCTCTAAATATGCTGCATTGCTGTGCAGCGCACCCACCTCAGAGTCAGACCTTGACTATATCAGAACGAGATGTGGATCCTTAGACTTCTTGAACTGAAAAAGTGTATAAATGGCTTCCATATTAACCATTTCAGAAACAAATCTGACATCTCGACATGCCTTCCATGGCTGTTTTATAATTTTATGACTTGCAGTCAGTTTTACATTTCATAAAGGGAACAAAATGAGTTTTCCATTATAGAAGCTTGCCAGCTTCCACCAACTTCAAAAGGAACCGGATTAGCAGCAAGGGCCCCAATCCAGCTAAAGTTAGTGGTGATTCAGGCCCACTGAGAACAATGTCATACATTGCATCTACCTTGTTTCATTGGTTTCAATAGGTTTTAGTCACAACCATGGCCTTTTTTTGAGAAGGAACACACAGCAATGCAATTCCAGCTGGCTTGGCATTAGGGGGTGTGGTCTAATATGCAAATGAGCTCCTGCTGGGCTTTTTCTACAAAAAATCCCTGTGTGAAACAATGGTGCAATCAGGAGATGTGGCCTAATATGCAAATGAGTTCCTGCTGGACTTTTTCTACAAAAAGCCCTGGTCACAACTACTTTTAACTGGACCAGGGGCCAAGAATCCAGCTTTCTCCACTGCTTTCCTTTCTCCTGTTTTGCTGCCTGTCATGATTCAACTGTCTCCAGCAAACAGTTCTTCCTTCATGAGCTTCCAATTTTTTTCATTACAGATGACACAAGTTTTCAACATACTATGACCAGTGCTTTCCCCTAAGCAATCAGAGTAAGTTATTTATTAGTTTGTTTGTAGTCTGCCTTTCTCACAGGGACTCAAGTCAGGTTACATATAGTGAGTCAGTACAATCAATAGCATTATTTGCCATCACAGTACTTCATCCCATAGTTCATCCGATATCTAAAAAACATAAAGTGATATAGACAACGGGTAACAATGATTTCTAGTGTATGCTTACATTGTGTAGCAGTGGGCATACAGTTTTCTTTGAACCATTAACCAAAGAAAACATTCCTTCTAGTCATTTTCCATCTGATATCTTCATAACAAATTGACCTATTTTAAACTACTGGAATCATAGCCATTTCTCCTTCACTTTGCACCTCAGGAGAAAATCCTTCTCCCTGAGTTAAAATGGAATGTCAGATAACACCAAATAGGAAGAATTTCAAGAATGAAAATCAAAATCCCACTGGAAAACTCATTCCTAAAAGTTCACACAAGTCTTAGAATGTACATGGGCTTCATTAAAGAAAAAATATTGGTTTCACTCAAAAGATGCTAGGTATACTTGCATTCATATTTTAGCAGTGCAGGGGGAGAGGTTAAAATAAGCAATCATAACAATGCCAGAGAGGTGAACACAGTGCCAGCCTTAGGTTTTTATAGATACTCAGGCATAAGATCCTCAGTTCTATTAAATGTTGTGAGATGGGGTGTCAAGCCCACACTATGCACTAACCTCTCACAGTAGCGGGTGGATGAGTAAAGGAATGGTGGCTACAGATGCACCTTCATTACTGCCTGTGGTGAGGGGAAAGGCTGGATGGGTGAGTGAATGAAAGCTGAAAGAAGGAACAGCAGCCATCTTTGCTCCCCTGCCTATCCATTCTCTCATTCTCACTCTAGGAAGGTGGGGGGGGACAATGAAGGGGAGGAGGCAGGGTAAGCAGTAACCAAATGGGCAGCAGTAACAAAGAGGAGTAAGACCAGCAGTTTGAGACTTCTGACCATACTGTTTATGTCCTGAACTGCCCCACTGCTAAAGCTGTATTCACTGTTATTTGTCAAGGAGCCCCCCCCCTCCTTTAACATGTGCCATAGAGCCTGTGTCATTGCTGAGAATTCTGGGCACACACAAAGATCACATAGCAGCCAGGCCAGTTGTGGGGGAGGGTGTTCCTTGTCATTGTTCCACATGAACTGAGCATGAACCTTATACTATCCTAGCATCATTGTTTACAGAGTAAGGTTGGTATGGGCAAGATGAGTTTTGTGGAAGTTTCCTTGCCATTCCTGATCATCTCATCAAGGTACTCCACAAAATACCATGTGAATGCTTTTGATGTGAGTCATTATATGAGATTAAGTCCCACTGAATCCACACTTGGGGATCATGGGTTAGTAGTCATTTTTTAAAAAAAAAATACTTTAATGCTTCTGAAATATTTAATAGACAAGTGCCCAGCCCAATATAAGATGATTAATTCACAGATTAGTATTATATTTTTAATATAGTGGATTTGTGTAGGGGGTAGGATCAAAGGAGCCTTGCACATGTGAAAAGCACTTTCATGGGCTCACAAGGAAAGAGTTATCTGATGCCCTCTGTTGATTATCATCCTTGGTCACTCCTAGAATGCTTCTGTGGACCCCATGGTACATTTCCCTCTTAGTTTCAGCAAGTTCAGACCTCATCAGCAAATACTTAGGTCGTTTTCGCACTCACCTTCCGCCGGCGCGACCCCCCTCTTCACCGCGCAGGATCTGCGCGGATTTCGCACTAAACGCTGCGGAGCAGCCAGAAAAGCCGGAAGCTCCCGTCGCAAAAGACGCGCAAACGCCAAACTGCTTTTTGGCGGTTTCAGTTTGAGCAGCTTTTGCGCCGGGAGCTTCCTGCTTTTCTGGCTGCTCCGCAGCGTTTAGTGCGAAATCCGCGCAGATCCTGCGCGGTGAAGAAGGGGGTCGCGCCGGCGGAAGGTGAGTGCGAAAACGACCTTAAAGTTTAGGTTTTAGCGTTCTAATGTGTATCACCTTACACTTCCCTGCATTTGCCACATTGTTGCCCCCTCACCCAATTTAGAGAGGTCCTTCTGGAGCTCTTCACAGTCAGCTTTGATTTTCATCACCCTGATGATTTTGTGTCTCCAGAAAAGTTGTCCACTACACTGTTCACTTCCAGTTCTGGATCATTTATGAACAAATTAAATAGCACTGACTCCAATGGGACCCCATTGCTCACTTTTCTCCATTGAGAGAACTGTCCATTGATTCCTATTCTCTGCTTCCTTGTATTTAACAAGTTTCTAACCCATACAAAGACCCATCTTTTTATCTCCTGAATGCTAAGCTTACTCAGAAGTCTTTGGTGAGGTGCCTTGTCAAAAAACCTTTTCAAAGTTCAAGTATATTGTGTCTACCAGATCACCATTAATTCACACCTATCAATGGGTCCATGTCAATCTGTTTCGTGAAATAAAACACAAGACTGGTGGGATCTTCAAGAGCTTTTGTGAGTCAGACCTCAATTCTTCCAGTATATAGTTTTAAAAGTTAGTTTGGACTCAGGGAAGTTCATACTGGAGTACATAGTCTTCCAAGAGAATTGCCTTTGGCAGGGGAGAAGCATAAATGTTTTCTATATTTAAGATAGCAAAGAATTCATTGTCAAAATGGCTTAAACTTGATGAGATATATATAGAAATTGTGAATGAAGTGCTGACTGCTCTGGAAAAACATGGTTGAGGCACATCAGCTACATAATAGTAGACTAGTGCCCTGATTAATTATTAGTGCCGTTTGTACTTTCCAGTATTTATCTGACCATAGCAGTGCTTTGTGTGATCCATTATCTCTTGAACCAGGTGCAATGTTTCTCATAATTCCAAATAAGATGCTCTCCACTCTGAACAACGAAGGTTCAAAGCAGTGTTCCCTCAAAGCTGAGTTAGTGTGAGCTAGCTCACAGATTTTTGGCCTCTGGCTCACACATTTTTGTCTTAGCTCAGGAAAAATAGCTCCAGAGCAAATTAATTTATGCAGTAGCTCACAACTTTAATACCAGTAGCTCACAAAGTAGAACTTTTGCTCACAAAACTCCATGGCTTAGAGGGAACATTGGTTCAAAGTCATATACATCTCGAGGAGAAGGACTTGGGTACAACCACAATGTTTACCACTCAGCAATCTTTCTCCCTCATCTGCCCCAGTTATCTGTCCTCCAGTTCTCCTAACAGTGCTTTGGCAGTTTTCTACACTCACAAAGATACTGCTGTCAAAGCCCTCCAAGCCTATTCAGTTTACTCCTCTTGCCCACTCTCTACTGTTTCCCAAACAATTTGAACAATAATATGAAAAAGACCATCTTGTGGAATTCATTTACATGGAGATGTAAATCGCCTGATTTATTAGCACTTGTTTATCTGAATGATAAAAGGGTGAAAAGGGTGGGATAGAAATGTGTAGTAATAAATAAATATATAAATAAAATGATTGCATCCTTGATCTGTTTCTCAGATTACAAATGGCAGCATGAAGATTTAAGACAACCTTATTTCATAACATGATGCATGTTCTCAGGTTACTAGCTAGTGCTGCAAAGTGGACAGCTACACACAGATGACTGTGGTAAGCACCCACAAATGCTGTGATTTATGAAACAGAACTTTGTGGGGAAAGCTGTCAACCTGTAGAAGGGGCAAGACACAGGTGGTCCGCATTTAAGAGCAAAATACCCTTACAACCCAGACCAGTCAGCAAGCCTGACCCGGAAGCTTTTGTAGGGGTTATGGAGCAACACCTGACCTCCTCTGGCTTCTTGTGGGCAACAGTCTTCTAGCTGTTTGATTTATCTCCTTTGGCCAAAGTTGGGTCATGGGGCACAAGCTAAATTCCCCAGAATACAGGTTTGCAACCAACATAATGAGGTTTTCCACATAACAGCATTTATCCTTCCAAAGTGGGATTCAGAATAGTGTGGTTGAAATTACTGCTGCTGGGCTTGTCTACACAAATAGCAAATTTGCATTTACCACCCTATACAAATGGCTGCATGTATGGATGGGGGTCTTAGATGTGAAATGTTCATTCTACCATTCATTTACCAGCTTTTACATACATGCCTTATACAGTCAAAGTATTGGTCTCTCTAACTCAGCATTGCACACTCTGACTGGCAACAGTCCTTCAGGGTCTCAAGCAAAAACTAATCCTTCCCACCCCTTGCTATCTGGGACCCACTGCATAAAAAGCATAAGCTTTACCCCTGAACCCTTTGCTTTGTAACTACAGCAGTTTCAAGGTATTTAATTCCAATTCCAGCTTCTAGAATCTTTAGGCATGAGGAAGAGCCATTTTAAAATCTGCAGTTCTGTTCCTCCTTTGTAGGAAGAACCCTGATTCTCATGTGACTTGCCTGTCATTTGCTTACCTCCAGAAGCAGTGGTGGCAGACCACCTGCTACTTGCATTGCAAATACAAATTCTTTCCCACCCCTTTGCCCATTGAGCAAAGAAAAAAAATCTGGCATTTTCTCACAGTGTGATCGGCAAAGCTATCATTTCAAGCAAATGAGCTTTGTAGATAAGCTTCAGTGTAGCTAATGTCCCTCATTAATATCATTTTTCTTAGCATGCCAATAAGTTAGACCAATGAGTAGTAAAAAAAAGACAACAACCCTGGGCTGTTGCATGGGAAAAGTTCAAAAGTTAAGCGCACAATTGCTTGTTAGGGCGTCTCTGTCCATGCAAAATGTCCTTTCCCTGTCCACTGATATCCAACATTAAGTACAAAGTGCCATCAATATTCTTTTAATTAATTATCCAATAGGTCCTGACTGTAAGAACAAAAAGCCTAAGAACAGCAATTTTGGGTCAGACTAATGGTCTATCTAGTCAAATAGCCTATCACTTAGCAGGAATAAGTTACCAGATATGTCAAGGGAGACATGTACAGGACATGCAGTCGTTATGGAAAAAAGCATTGGCCATTTCCAGTTACTGACTGTAATAAGAGCATATCCAGTTGGTGGTGACCACACATGTCCCAAGTTTGAGGCTTTAGTGCACTGTGGGAAGTGCAGGTAGTATCCCCAAAAAGATACATGACTATTCTTTTGAGATAATCCATATGCCATTACCAAAAATATAACCCTGAGATCCGGATCATTTGCAACCATTAACTTTGTTTCTATCAATCCGAGGCATGGGAGGAAAACAAGGAACAGTGAGGAAGTTTCTATGGAAGAAGTCATAGGAATCTAAAGGTGTTTCCACAGAAACCCTATTGGAAGCAATTACGGAACTTTCTCTTCCTCATCTCTGTGTCGCTGCTTCCTAAACCGGTTCAAGGAGCGGGTCTTATAGGACTCTTGATATCCTAAGACTCTTCTTTAGATATAGAAATGTCAACATATATTTCAAAACATTCTGGAGAGCAAAAGCATCTCCAGGAAAGGGATCCTTGATGAGAATATTTGTAACAGCTGACAAATTTTCCTGAAAAACAATTAGCCCACAATTACAAATCCTCATCTGTAATGTATAATGTGTGTCACTTTCTGTTCAAGTGAACCAACAAAACCATTGACATATTTTATAGTGATAAATTGTAATAATAATAACTATTATTATTGTTATTACTAATTGGATTTGTGAATCAGAATTGTGAATACTTAGGGCTCTGGGTACAACATAAGTAAAAAATACATTAAAACAGAATTAAAATACATACAGTAAAAGATCTCAGATGGCATCACTACACAATCTCATGCCCATTCTGGACTGCATTGTCGCCTTGCAGGCAGGGTAAAGAAGAGGGAAAAATAGAAGGGTAGGGGGAAAGGAGGAGAGTGCCAGCCATGATGAAAACTGTTGCTTGTCCTCAACCAAAAGCCTGGCTGAACATCTCTGCCTTACAGGCCCTGTGGAATTGCATTAAGTCCCATAGGCCCCTGGTGGTATTTGTCCGAGATTTCCACTAGGTCAGAGCCAAGACTCAAAAGGCCCTGGCCCTGGTCAAAGACAGTCAGACATCTTTGGGACTGGGGATCACCAGTAAGCTATTCTCAGTGGAGTGTAATACTCTCCAGGGGACATAACAGAAGAGATGGTCCTGAAGCCTCTAAGGTCAACACTAAAACCTTGAACCTGACTCAGTACTCCACTGGAAGTCAGCGTAGCTGATGCAGCACAGCTTGTATATGGGTTGTCCATAGTGTTTCTGTCAGAACTTGGCGCTGCCAAATTCTGGATCAGTTGGAGCCTCTAGGTCAGTCTCAAGGGCAGGCCTGCATAGAGCAAGTTACAGTAGTTTAGCCTGTAGAAGACCATTGCATGGATTACTGTGGCTAGGTCTGGGCGCAACAATAAAGGAACTAAATACTGAGCCTGGCATAGATGAAGAAACACCAACCTGGCAATATTCATGACCTGAGCCTTCATAGTTAAGGAGGCATCCAGGATCACACCAAGTCTCTTGATGCAATCCCTTAAATTAAGTTAATTAAAGAGATTGTTGCTAAACACAGATGAAGGAATGAGCCCTAAGAATCAAGCATTGCATTCAAACTAACAGTAGTAGTCCTATAAATTACACAGGATGAAGGGCTAGATGGAAACAGTAACTAGCAAGCCAGACAATGCCATTCCATTGGAAACAATGGCGGATGAGGCACCTTCTTTGGGGGGGGGGGATAACTCAGACCCCTGAGATCCAAACCTCACCAAATAGAGGAGAGTCAGTCAGAGATCCCCTGTGAGTCGAGTGTCTCTAGTGCAGGGGGCGGCATTCTACCATGCCATGAACCCCACAAACTGAACTGGTTTGTTTGGCTCTTAAAAGTTGGTGACAGTTCATGGTTCAAGAACTGAACAAGTCAGGAACCACAAACTGAACTGCATTTTTTCTGGTATATGTCCATCCCTAGACATGGCTCCACAGAGCATGGCAAAAACATGCCAGTAAATGCCTGAATGACAAATAGCAACTTCATGGTCATATGTTGTGCTTGATCTACAGATTCAGCAGAATGTAGTAAAGGAATTACAAGGTGACTGAATAAGCTGCACCGCTGTAGATGGAAAGAGCTATTATTTCTCCATGTAATGAACTTCCTAAAAATTAAAAATTAGCACATTGGTGGGAAAGTTTAAATTCCTTTCATGCACGTGTTTTGTTAATAGAGGAACTTTGTACAAATATGATCCTCTGAAGCCAACTGAAGCCAAGCCAACTGAAGCCAAGCCTTAGCACACTTTCACTTCATTGCCACCTTATTCTGTTGCATATCTAGACTATGCCTCAAGTCAGAAACATGGCATGGCAAGAAATAGGGTTACCAGCTCCAGGTTGGAAAATTCATGGAGATTTTGGGGTGGGACTTTGAGATGGTAGGTTTGAGGGAGGAGAGGGACTTAAGTGGGGTATAATGCCATAAGGTTCACCTCCAAAACAGCCATTTTCTCCAGGGGAACTTATCTCTATTGTTTGGAGATCAATTATAATTTCAGATGGAGGGGGGGGTACCACTATGATATAGTTCAATCATACATGGGCCTTCATGTGCCTCTTTAAAAAAAAAAGACAGGATTCTTAAATCATCACACATGAATCTCTGTTTGGCATTCAGTTTCCCATCTTATTCTGTGTAAAGTGTTGAACAGCTCTAAGTTTTGTGTAATGCACTCCAGTTGCCTTAATACTGGATGGTGTACACTGAAATCATGCATGAAATCATGAGGGGGGAATTATTGAAATTATTGTAGGTTGAAGTTATTTTCCTACTACATTTGAATACTGTAGACATCTATTAGATTTCATGTGAAAGTGGAATGTGTGAAATGACAACTCATAAATTTAGAGTTGGCAGCTCTAATCTGGAAAATACCTGGAGATTTTGGCGGTGGAGCCTAAGAAGGGTAGGATTTGGGGAGAGGAAGAACTTCAATGGAGTATAATTCCATAGAGTCCACCTTCCAACATGGATATATGAAATCATCTCCATTGCCTGGAGATCAATTGTAACCCCAGGAGAGCTCTAGCCACCACCTGGAGGTTGGCAACCCCACACAAATGGCATCTGGGTGGGTTGCTAGACTGGCAGCCATGAATGTATGAGTGTAACATCACCACACAAGAGCTGAAGAGGATATCACCACTCCAAATCAGGGCGCCTAAGTGTTAGAGGGTTCCCACATTTAAACAACATTCTGTTGCCCCTCTTGGCAAAATATTTGGGAAAATTTTAGAGAAAACATTTCCTCACACAGGAAAAAGAATGTATTGTGAGTAGAGCTATTATTTTCCCAGGATAACTATGTTTAACCGCACAATAAGGGACTTAAGAGATTCCAGAAAAAAATAGTTTACACTTTTAACCAGCAAGTATCCGTCAAACAAGCCAGGGATAGTCTCTTGTCTAATGAATAGGTACAATAAAATGTTTGTGTCAGACAGAACATCACTGTGGGCTTGCCCTACGCTATTGCTTTGGGATGCAGAGCAATAAATACGTTTGCTTGCCTCAGTCAAGGGATGAATGTTTGCTTGTTCTGCCATCAAGAAGTATTTACAGAAGCCCCAAATGCTCAAGCATTGTTATCGAACTCTGCAAGAGATGATGACATCAAGAGGGCAGGTCACAAACATGAGTTTATAGATGTTACACTTTACATTGGAGGGGGGGGGGGGCTGTCCATTCCGTATGATCTCTTGACCCCCAGAAGTTTACAGCCTTCCTCTCTCTGTTTCATAGCACCTCTCCAGCCTGGAGTTAATCATTTCTCTGCTGTTATCTGCCAAGAATTCTTATCTCTTTTTTTGCTGTCACTTTATAACAGGGTTCTCTTATCAACCTGCTCAGAGTCATGTGACTGGGCCAAGCCTATCCTGGGTTTCAATTCTTCTGATTAGAGACCATCATGAAATGGGATGGATGGTTTACAGAGGGTCACTAATGCTGAAAAAAGAGCAGAGTCCATTCCACGACGTGCCTGTTACTTTCTGAATTATTGGATTTTGTGTGTGTGTGGTTGATGGACTGCTCCCTAACTTTCACTGAAGGTTACTGTAGCCTACGTCCCAAGGCCAGAAAAGTTTACAAGCTTCGCTTTTCACTGTGCTCAATGCTGAATACCTGCAACTCAAGGGCATTATATATTTGCACCTAATTATGTCTTCTGGTTCTGATACTGGCAACACACAGGAGTCTATAAAACATGGACTTATTCCAGGCGGTAAGTAGGACTTTTTTTCTGAATGCCTCACAGGTTTAACCCTTAGCCTCCTCAGCTATTACGTCTTGGAAAATCCTCATCATGAGATCACTTAATCAGAAGCAGCCTCATATTGTGCACATTTACTCAAAAGTAAGACATTGACTTCAATAGCATTTACTCCTCAGTACATGAGTTTATGATTACAGTTTTATGCTTCAAAATACTAAGAATCCGCTAAATAAAATTTAGTGGAAAAAATGTGAGCACATAGATGACAGAATAAGTGTATTTTTGTTCAGATATTGGCTACAAATGCAATGTGTTTATGATAGGGCTTAGCCAGTCTTAGGCACGTATAAGTAACAATTCTTTCACACAGAGAATTAATATTTTGTTCTTTGCATACATAGAACTAAAAATGTTAAACTGCGTCTAGGTCATACCCCTCCCTTGAAAAAAAAAACTGTCATAATGATTCAAGGAGACACACACACCCCAAATGGCACATCGAGTTGGATTCTCTTTATGAAATTGATAAATTGACTTTTATAATTAAATGAAAAGGGTAGAAAGCTTAAACGCAGTTAGGCATTTGGTAAATTTGCTATTAACGAAATCCAACTGACTTTGTTATAATGTGGTGATCTTGAAAAGCGTTCTCCATTTTTTTCCACCCAATTTAAAATATTGTTGGAATGAGAACAGAGATAAGACAGCTATAGTATTTTTGCCTAACAATTTGTATTAGCCAGTTTGTATAAACCAGCACTGTGATCTGTTACTTCTAGGGGGAAGGCCTGTTTCTGTGTGGTTCTTTGTCCTCATTCACGAACAGTTTTGCTCATAGTTTTTGTATACTGCTGTACCCACTGCAATAATCAATCCATTTTGAAACTTTTAAATAGACACTGATCAATACATTCTTGGACACATCTCATTACTGGCATGGAATAGGACTTGTTGCCTTTTGCCCTGCATTAATTAATTCCCACATTACGGCTATTGGTTGAAAATTTTTTGATGATTTCTTCTGTTAGGTGCAATTCATCAACTAACAAAACCAATAATAATGCTCCTGAAGACCCTTGTGCAAATCCTGCCTATGACATCGAGAGAAGGGGATGGCATGGCATTGCAGAAAGAATTCTTATACTGTTTTACTCACTTTATTCAATGGTCCCTTCCCAGGAAAGAGTTTTTAGAATTAAGAAGGAAGCATTGTACTTCATTACAAGCAACATTCATGCACTTTGAGATTTCTAGAGGCATTAAATTTAGACCCAGGTTGAATCTATCCAGTTTTTCTGCCAGAGAAAAATACAGGATCCCCTTTATGCTGGATTATGGGTTCCATATCTATAATCCGCAGGAGAGTCAGATGTGTAGTAAAGACAGGAACTGGGTAAGAATGAGTGAAAAAATCTAGCTGGATCCAACCCCTTTGCATTTCTCACATTTTAAACAAAAATCAAGATACAACTCTGCTTGTTCCTTATAAGAAGCATACATTCTTCAGCCATTCAAAAAGAGAAAAGACATTGTCAGTCATCTAAGAGAAAAATCCAATTATTAAAATTAAACCAAAAGTCAAGAGGATATCTGGAGGGAAAGACTTAAGGTAGGCATTGTTCCCCTATGGCCTGCCTAGATATATACCTAACCCCTCATGTTCTCAAACAGCTCAACTTCCAGCTTCCCTGGTTTCTTTATTATAACTGTTTTCTCAAGGTTTTTCTTTTTTCTGGTATGCTAGATTTTTCCTAGCAACAGTAAACACAATTTTAAAGGGGGGGGGGGGGGGAGCCTGGGAAACAAATTAGACCATTTTGGTTTTTATTTAATACTGTTATAGTCTCAGCAATGGGATAGTTGCTGCACAAATACTGGATGACCAAACCATTGCATATTTTCAATGTTGTAGTAGTTGTGTTCTGTTTTTGCTCAGTCCATAAGAACTTAAATCAGACCAATGGTTTCTCTGTCCCAGTACTCTGTTTCCATGTATTGGCAGGCTGAGAATGCAAAAACTCCCAAGTATCTGGTATTTACTGCCTCTGATCATGGAGGGTCTATTTAGCTGTCATAGCTCATGGTCCAATCGCTTATGAATATATATGACTAATGCTTTTGGAAAGCTAACTAAGCTGGTAGTGGTTACCACATCTCATTGCAGTTACATTATTGATGTGGTCTCTAAAGACATACAATCTTCTGTACTAAATCTATTTTTTTTTAAAAGGCAGGGGGCCACTCAGATATAAATCCACATAACAGAATGTTAAAATAAAACCAATTGACCCCTTCCCTCCCAGGGTCAAAACCCACAAGAATACAGCAGCCTGCACCAAGTGTGTTGTCATTTCTAAAATATCTTTACTCTTAAGAGACTAGCCAGTCATTGGCATAGTATTCCAGCCATCTATAAAGCTTACATGTGAGAAGCGCACACACACTGTCCAGGACCTGTGGAATTGTGGTTCCTTTCACATTCCTTACTTGCAAATGCCCAAATCTGTTTAGATCAAGGAAGGATTCTTTTGGCTTGTAGATATTTTCTTCTATGTGTATGACTTTGTATCATCTTATGAATTCTTAACCTTAGCTTTAGCTTCCTATCCCCCTCTGATTACACTGCGTGTCACTTGAGTAAGTTTTTAGACTGGAAGGCCTCTTATCCATTTTGAAAGAAATAGTGTGTATATAAATATAATATGGTTTTATGCCCAGAATATTCATTGTCCTAAAAATTCCAAAATGAGGACCTATGTTAGTCTTTTTGAAGCAAAATTAAATCTAAGTCCAGTGGCACCTTAAACACTAAATATTGCCAGTTTTCAGGTGCTGCTGGTATTGTTGTCAGGGTACATTTTGGCTCCTCCAGATTCCTGTTTGTGTCCTAGTAGGTTAATCAGTCAATTTGTAAGATTTCGTCTTTTTATTTGGTATATATTTGATATGATATAATTGTGTCTGAGGAGAGGAAAACTTTGTTGTTGATGCCCTAAAAGCTGAACTTGATAGGGAATGGAGAATACCAAGACTGCATTGTTGTCACTGTAAGTCTCTGAAAGCAGAACTGGGCCATAGATTGAAGTCGCTAAAAATGAAATGTTTTGTTGATCGTTCTTTTCTTTTTGCTTGCTTCGTTCCAGCTCAACTTACCAGTGGTGGCTTCTGATTGGGCAAAAGATAATATCTAAATTTCATAGTTTTCTATTGGAGATTATCCTTTGCCATATTCAGAAGCATATAAGATCATTTTCTGGCTTAATTTTTTTCATGCCTTGTAAAATCACAAACTTCCTGATAATATAAAGTTTAGGAGTTTTCATGTGTTTACTTTAGGGGGAGAACTAACTTGAAAAACTTGCTTAGGTGAGAAAGGGAAACAAGCCACTCCATGCTTCTACCAGTGAACTTCTGCAGCTTGTATAATGTTTATTGCCTGCTAATGCCTGCCTGAAGCATCAGCCTCTTATAGGCAGTGCTATAAAATGGGTCCATTTGCATCCCAGCAATCAGGAGGAGGTGAGAGCAAGTGTGGCTTTGTAACTAGGAGTACAACTAGGAGTTTACACAGTAAGTGTCTCAATACAAGGGACCCTAATGATCATGCATGCTGATAGTACTCAATAAAGTAATAATTAATTAATAATAATTAATGTATAATATTCCCAGTCTTAAAATCTTAACCCAATCCCTAAATTTACCAGATATTCTTAGGCAAATCACTGTCTCTAACACAGGCAAAATGTAAATACCTGTGAATAGATGGGGGTTCACTCCTGATGCTTAAAGCAGCAGGGAGAGGCACTTTCCCAGTTGGGGAAGCAGATTATATCCTTTGTATTCTTGTTCCCAAACCTGCAATATGAGGCTGACCTGCTTTATTGTTTCCTTTGTTGTTTTCTTTACAGTCTGCCTTTCTCAAGGCAGATCACAGAATTTGAAGGTCATGTAACAAAAATGCATGCAATAAAGAATGCAAAACTAGAAACTAACATCTTAAAAATCCCATGGACATTAAAGTTAGAGCCTGTTCACTTTATAAAATGCCCTCCTGAACAATTGTTTTACAATAATCCTTTTACTACAATAGACCTCCTGTTTGTTATAACAAATACTGAAATATGGCATCTTGAAAGTACTTTGTACATCACCAGCTCTATATGACTATTGAGACTGATTAATTTAGTTCTACACTAAAGGGGGCAACGGAGATTTCCCCAGCCTGGTATAGTGGTTAGAGTGTCCGACTAGGATCTGAGAGATCCAGGTTCAAATCTCCACTATACTGTGGAAGCTTGCTGGGTAACCTTGATCCAGGCACACACTTTCAGCCTGGCCTGCTTCACAGGGTTGTTGTGAGGACAAATGGAGAGAAGGAGAATGATGTAAGCCATTTTCAGTCCCCAGTGGGGAGAAAGGTGCAGGATAAAGGAAGTCAATAATTAGAAGAAATAATAGAGAAATGCAAAAGAAGTGTTTTAGCAAATTATTTCTACTCAGGTCAGAAGTACTTTCCTTCATCTTCAGAATCACTAACACTCTCTTTCAATAGAACAAAGCAGTAGACAAGTGCACCTTTAAGAGCAACTAAGTTTTATTCAGAATGTCTTAAAGGTGCACTTGTCTACTGCTTTGTTCTATTGCTTCAGACCAACATGGCTGCCTACTGGGAACTCTCTTTCAAGAATCAGAAGCTACTTTACCTTTACATCTGCAGGGACTACCCATTTGGAAACAGCCGCCTCCATCATTCTCTTGAAACTACCTAACATTTTATGGTACCAACAGTTTGCAAAGGGACCCAACCAATATGGCAGCCATTTTATGATTCTCCCCACAGCAGCTATTTTGTTATGGCATCCACTACCTGTTCTCAACATTCCCACAGGCTCAACGCAATAAGGGGAGGAGGGCTGACATAGAATGTGTACTTCTCAGATCATGGCCCTGGCCTTAATAGGTATCTTTCCCCAACACTAACATGAGGGTCTGTGATGGAGCTGGTAACACTGAAGGAGTAACCGAGACATAAGCCATCTGACAACTTGCCAGATGCTGCACGCCAAGACTATTCAAAAGTAGCTTCTGTGCCATAATGGGAGTACACCCTTTGCATAAAAAAGCAATCCTGAAGAACAGAGCAACTTCTGGACTTTTTAAAATATGCATTTATACAGGGCTTTTTTTTTTTTAAGCAGGAACTCCTTTGCATATTAGGGCTCTTATTACAGGGCCTAGCATAAGCTCTTAGAGGACGGGCTACATCAGGGGTGTGTGGCCTAATATGCAAAGAAGTTCTTGCTACAAAAAAAAACCCTGCATTGATATAGGCATGCAATGTGGTTTCAAGTCCCTGCACATGGCAGTTGTGATAACTGGGCACGTTCTTACAACTGTGCTGCTTTACAGGTTATGTTTTAGGTATACACCCAGACTGTTTTAAAGAGCAGGCTCAAAACAATAAAGAGGTAAAGGTGCTTGGAGAGATGTGTATCAGACTGGCCCAACTGGCACTTGGCTGCATCTCCATGCCATTTGCAGCCACCCTGCATTTCCTGTCATGCCATGGGTGAATGGCCTTCTATGACCAGTTTCCTTGCATTGTATTAAGTAGCTTAGAAATCTCCAAAAGCCTATTGAATTTAGAGAGCAGGTAGGCTGTGCACTTTTTGACAATCAATAACACCATAGCCTGTATTCTACCAGGCTTCTTCACAATTAACTGTGCATAGAATTGTAACCTTTGCCCCAAATTAATAGGTCTGCCAGCCTCCAGATGGTGGCTGGAGAGCTCCACTCTTCCAACTGATCTCCAAGCAAAAGAGGCCCTTTCACCGGGAGATAATGGGTGCTTTGGAAGGTAGATTCTAAGGCATCGAAGTCCCTCCCCTCCCCTAACCCCGCCCTCCTCAGGCTCCACCCGCCCATCTCCAGGTATTTCCCAACCCAGAGCTGGCAGCCCTACAAATGAGGGGACGGGAGACTAGTAGCCTCCGATCCCGGGCCGCTTTGCAGCGTCCAATATAGGAACCTCTCCAAGTTTTGGAGACTTTTCTGTGCCAACCTACAGCGTTGGAGTTAGGTTTTCAATGGAATTCCGTCCGTCCCCGCACCCCCCCCCCCAAAAAAAAAAATCACTCCGAGATAAGATGCTCTTTACAAAAAATAAAAGTGAGCAGCCAGTAAGAGGCGGAGTCGTTACAACACCGCTCTCAGAGTCAGGTCGATGGCGGCCTTGCGCAATCGGGCCTCTGGGGTTTTCTTCCCCGCGGTTGTAGGAAGTCTCTTAGGTTGTGTGGTGCGCTGGTATTTGATGAGCAAGGAGTGGGAAGGAAGGGAGGAAGGCAGGAAGGCAGGAAGGCAGGAAGGCAGGAAGGCAGGAAGGCAGGAAGGAAGGAAGGAAGGAAGGAAGGAAGGAAGGAAGGAAGGAAGGAAGGAAGGAAGGAAGGAAGGAAGGAAGGAAGGAAGGAAGGAAGGAAGGAAGGAAGGAAGGAAGGAAGGTGTCGTTTATGGCTGCTGCTGGTCTTCGGAGCCGGGGTGGCGAGCGTGAGCCTAGGCGCTGCAGGGCTTTCCTCCTCGACCCTCCCAACCGGCTCTCGAGCGCAGCGTTTTCTGAGACTCTTGGACTCTGGACGAGGAGGCGGTTGCGAGAGGACGGTCGCCTCCTCCAGCTTAGCGAAAGGAGGGTTTTCCCAGTATGTGTCAATCGATTCTGGGGCGTTTTCTAGGCGAGGCGAAGCCAGGACGCCCGCCATCCCGCCCCCCCCCCTCCCGCCGCCGCCGCCGCCCCATCCCACCCCGTTTTGTCAACGTGGTTTATTTGCTTAGCAAAAAAAAAAAAAAAAAAACACCAAAAAAACGGGATGTCGGTTGTGTTGGAAGTACTTCTCGCGATCTGAATGGAACTTGTGCCAAACAAAAAAAGTTCGGGCCGGAGCGCAACAGGCACCTTTCACGGTGGCGGTGGGAGGGGGGGGGGGGTGCGGTCGGGTTGCAAGGCGACTGAACTCCAAACCAGTGACTTCTGTCATTAGAATCTCAAGGGGTCATTCATCCAGCTCTTAAGCGGGGGGGTTGCTTTGCGAGTGTTGCTTGGCCTGCTTTGCGCTGTAAAGAGCAATCACTGATCTTCCCGTTGAGAAATGACTCGCCCAAAGGCCTCTCGTGAGTCCGTGGCAGAGGAAGAATTTGAAGGAAGGAAAAAGGAAAGGTCCCCTGTGCAAACACCAGTCGTTTCTGACTCTGGAGTGACGTTGCTTTCACGACTTTTTACGGGGTGGTTTGCCATTGCCTTCCCCAGTCATCTACGCTTTCCCCCGAGCAAGCTGGGTACTCATTTTACCGACCTCGGAAGGATGGAAGGCCGAGCCAACCTCGAGCCGGCTACCTGAAAACCCAGCTTCCACCGGGGATCGAACTCAGCTCGTGAGCAGAGCTTAGGACTGCGGTACTGCAGCTTTAACACTCTGCGCCACGGGGCCCTGTATTGGAAATTTTGAAAGCCACCCCTAAATCCCTGCCTCCTAGAACGCCACGGCATACTCGAGTCTAGCCCTAATAACCAATGGAAAGCGGAACCACTGGAACCAAGGAGACTTCCTTTGTGGTAGCCATGCTTGGGATCCAAGCTTCGCTTCTTGGGTTTTCTCGGCTGCGGCCAGATCTCACGCACACCCTGCCCTGCCTGCCAGAAAGCCCGGACATATCTAGAGCGCTTGACAGGAGCTCCCTACGGGGACAACTCCCACGAGCTCACCGTCCGACGAAAAGTACTTTGGCGGCCCAGGACTTTCTCGCCAAGGCAGCTGGCTAAACTGAACACTTTCGGATATTTCAGCGAAGCGGGGCTTATCCGGTTTAGAAGATCGCGCTCCGACGGAAAGCGATGGCAAATGGCTGCGCAGTGATTAGAGAGCCAGCCCCATCGACTTCAGCGGCACAAGAGTTGACTTTAGGTAGGGTCGGATTTAAGACACGCAGAGAGGCCCTAAACTTTCTCAAATTCGAGGGACCCTACAACATTATGCCCCCCTCCCCCAAGACTGTTAGGACTTTTAGGACTGTTTGATGAAGTCCCTTATAATCCATCTAGGCGCCTAAATTTTCACTCTCTTAAACTTTGTGCCTAAAACCCAGCTCTAGTCAAGCTCCACCTTTCCAAAGGCTGGAACAGAAGAGAGAACCAAGCGGTGTTTTGGCACACACGGCACTTTCAATGCACTTTGCAACTGGATTTTACTGTTTGGAATGGCAAAATCGATTTGCAAAAGCTGCCTGGATTGAAACTGTATTATTTAACACGCGTGAAAGGAGAGGGAGAGGAGAAAGGCCCAGGCCTTAAGGTGTTTTGCTTGGGTTGAACGGCGTCCACCTCCAGTCCCAAAGCTCCTCAGAACCAATCCTGCCGTCCTCGGAGTCGGAAGCAAACTCTGCGCTGAGATCCGACGGCTCTATCTGGACCGCTCGGCCAGTTCTGAAGCCAATGGTCCTATATTTGAAAGGCGCGGGGAGATGCTCCCAATACTCCGGAGCCTCCCCCGAGCCGTCGTCTTTCACTATTGTAAGTGTCAGTCTTTCACAATTATAAGCAGCAGCCCGTCCAAAGTTAGGGCGAGCTGAGCGAACCCAGGAGAGATTCCAACTGCGAAGAGAGAGAGAAGTTGGCGCCGGAAGAAGGGGGCAGAGTGAGGAAGATGGCTCCAGCAGGCGATCGGAATCGTTCAATCCAAGGCAGCCCCGAGCAGCTCTGCAGAGAGCTTTGCCTTTGCCTTTCAGCGCTAGCTTGGGAGAGAGGGAGGGAGTTTGGGCACAGCGGCGTTTGGCCAGCAGCCCGTCCTCTCCATCCCTCGCGCATGAGGCCGGGGACTCCGGTCCAAAGAAACTTCTGGATCTGAGGGGAAGCGCGTTCTGGGTCGTGTGAAGCCTCGGAAGGAGAGGAGAGGAACCGGGGAGCCTTTCTCTCGGAGGTTATGGGGCGGGGGGGGGGGGAGACAGACAGACTGCTTTCCCCTGCGCGTCTGGCGGGATGATGGGCATGTGTGAATGGGCAATCCCAGGCATAACTTCACAGGTGAAACTGTCTGTTCACACATTCATGTGTAAATCTAGTGTAGAAAAAGCAAATGATTCCCTGGCTGCAATCACACACATTAAACAATGTACTTTTCAATCCACTTTCAACACACTTTCCAACTGGATTTTGCCAGTTCACACACTAAAATCCATCTGGAAAGTGCATTGAAAGTGCATTATTTAGTGTGTGTGATCGCAGCCCCGGGGTCTATGAACACGCTCCGTGAGCCGAGTTATCCCATGAGCGGCAACTGGCTTTACAGTTCGTTGCTCAGAGCACCCCCAGTCCTAATCCTACCGACCAAATAAAGCCGAGAGGCCTTTCCCTTCCTAGTCCCGACCCTGTTGGCTCTTAACTCTTCCCTTGCTTTCAGTGAGGCTTGCTTCCAAAGAATTAAAGTTTAGGGTTGCAGCTCTGGATACCGACCATTTTTACCCGGAAGCAAACTCCACGGTTTAGTGAGGTTTCTTCTCCCCAGATTAGGGAGCCCCGGACAACTGCACTGTGGCCAGCCTGACTGTGCAGCGCCCAGCACTCCTGTGGCCCTAGACAGGCCCTGGGGAGTGAAACAGGCTCCTTCCGCCTTCTCTTGCGAAGCAGACAAAAACGACGAGCCACCGGCAAGTCATCTGGGACTAAGGGAGGGAGGGACCGGCGGACAGACGGAGGGAGGGAGGGGGGCTGGAGAGGGGGAGGGGCTGGCGGATAGGACGTGGCGCAGCACACGCCAGCTGGCTGGTCCAAACCCAGAAAGAGGTGATGCGGACAGCGCTGTGCGTTCCGATCAGTCCAGTCTTTTATCAGGTCTGGACCTTGATGCTCCAAAAGTCTGTTTTATTTCTGTTGTTCGGGATCCTGCTTGTTGTTGTCCCAA
Organism: Heteronotia binoei; assembly: GCF_032191835.1. Classification (NCBI taxonomy): domain Eukaryota; kingdom Metazoa; phylum Chordata; class Lepidosauria; order Squamata; family Gekkonidae; genus Heteronotia; species Heteronotia binoei. The sequence goes on along the minus strand of NC_083224.1, from coordinate 158,725,913 downwards.
CGAAAGGCAGCCTCGCGTTTTGCCTTCCAAACTCACTGGGCGCGTCCTCTAAGGCTGGGTCTGAGACTAGAAACCCGGCCGTTTCATCTGATTTCCCTTCCCAGAGACATTTGCCTGAGCACGAGAGGAGGTAGAAAGGAGGGGAAAGCGCGGCCAGTCTTGCTACTAGTTCCAGGAGAGACAACAGAGAGCCATCTGACTTGGGCAGGCGCCTTGGAGATCACCGTCCAGCCGGCCTTTCATTTCTGTTCCCTTGGGGACTTGGGGGTTACGGATGAACAACAGCCCGTGCTCTACGAACCACTTAAGTGTGCAGGGAATCGCTCCAGCGGAGAAGCGAAGCGGCTGAGAGGCAAAGCAAATCCTTAATCGTCTGGGGGGGGGGCGGGATTTACAGTCCCCCTCCCAACTGTCTCAATGGATCTGGGCAGGGCTTGAATTCAGCAGGAGCTCGCAGGAGCGCAGCTCCCGAACCTCCAGCCAGGGTCTGCGTGCAGTGGGGAGATAGGCTACGGAGCTCCTGCACCTTTTCCCCCCTATAAAAGGAGCCCTGGGTCTGGGAATCAGCCCGGCCGCCTCAGATCCAACCAGAGAAGCGGGCCACTTCCCTCCCATCTGCTCCTCCTTAGTATTCGGGGGGAGTCCGGAGCTGGACTTGAGAAAACTTGCAGCAGGGTTGGGGGACGGCGGTGGGGGCAAAGAGAGTCCCGCCTCTGCGCATCCTCGTGGCCGGAGAAGCCGCCTGCCTGCCTGCCCGCCTGCCTGACCCTCCCTCCGCTCTCCTTAGCCCGGCCCTTGACAGATCGGGACAGAGCGCGGAGTTGTCGGCGAGGCGAGCGGCGAGCGCGGGCTCCGGGGCCGGAGACGCGCGGTGGAAGCTGCTCCTCTCCCCCCGCGGCAGCAGCCTCGCTGGGCCGCTGGGGAGGGCGCCGAGCGCGGGAGAGGGGCGGGAAGGAAGCGCTCGGAGCAAAGCGCCCAGCCAGCGGGACTGCTTCTCATTGGCTCGCTCAAGGCACCGGCGCCGAGTCGCGGGTAGGGCGGAGCCGGGCCGCTCCCGCCTGGCCTAGCTCGGGGGCGGGAGGGAATCGCGAAGGAAGGAAGGAAGGGAGGAAGGAAGGAAGGAAGGAAGGAAGGAAGGAAGGAAGGAAGGAAGGAAGGAAGGAAGGAAGGAAGGAAGGAAGGAAGGAAGGAAGGAAGGAGGGAGAGAGGGAGGGAACTGCAGCTGTCAAAAGCTTTCCAGGGAGGTGGCCTGAGACTTCCATACACTGGACTGACTGACTTCCATAAACTAGCCGTAGATGGCCAAGCCTAAATCCCCCAGCCACGCTCTTTATCAGTACCTCTATTCGTGATACGAGATGTTTCCTCCTGCTATAATCAGTGATTAGGAGAAGTCCTCTACAGGGCAGTTAAATGGGAAGAGGGGGGGACTGCAGCCCTGTAAATTAATTTAGTAGCGGGCTATGATGCATCAGGTCTTTCTGTGGAGGCAGAAATTGGTCCACGTTTTTTAAAAAATAAAAATCATTTTCCCCCCAAGGTGAAGAACAGGCGAGAGGAAAATACTTGCTGTCGTAGTCTTCTTTTCAGAGCAAGGGTTGGTCTGCCCTAGAACTTTGAGGTTCCAGTTCAGCAGCACCTTAGAGACCAGCCAGAGCTCTCTAGAGTCCAAGCTGCCTTTGTCAGAGACGAGAGCGAATGGAGATCATCTAGGAATCTCATATTCCAGGCCACTGGACTTTAGAGGCTGCAGCCATGGCGGGGCTCTGGACTTGCCTCCTTCCAGCTGTGCCAGAGAAACTAGTGACGTCAGGAGGTCCCATGGACCTGTCTGGAGGGGTTGTTGGGGAGGGCGCGATCCCTCTAAAATTAAGCACAAGGTTCGAACGTGCTTCATCTTTGGCTGGATATTGCCCTGTTCTTTTTTTAAAAAAATGTGCAATGTATGTAGTTTTGCTAGAATTGCAGGAAACCCGAATAGGGGGTTCACGCGGGCCGCTTCCTTTCAGGTTTCCTGGATCTGATTCGTGAGATAGTTTTTTTTTTTTTTAAAGGAGAAAGAAGGAGCATGAAAATTGTTTACAAACATGCCGCCTTTGGGCCAGGCGCTCCTCCGAGGTCGAGAACTGCCACGTGCAGAGAAGCTGGCGTCCGGAAGAGGCTGGGGAAGGGGCGCGCGCTGGCGCTAGCACGCGCCGCTTTGTGGAGTGAAAGAGAGAAGGCCGTGCGTGGCACTCGCGCCATCCTGAGTGTTCCTTTTACCGCGGGGTAAATTGTTTTGACCCCAGACCTCTCTCGAAGAGGGCTCCAGGCGGTCTCTCCGGCCACTTCTGCACTCGACCTTTAATCCTGGTTCTGCCCTCTCCCCCAAACTGATTTTCTACACTAGAATAACAATCATAGATTAATAGAGTTGCTTTCTATGATTCTGTGATTCTAGTGCAGAATGTCAGTTTGGGGACATCCTTTGCGCACTTTATGGTCCTTGGAGTACCAGTTCGCACCATGGACTTCCATGCAGATTGCGCATAGGACTGCAGTGGTGCATTTACTCATAAAAACGTAAGAGTCCTCCTGGATTGGGTAGTGGTCCATCTAATCCAGCCTCCTGTCTCACACGGTGGCCGGCCAGTTCCTCTGGAGGGCCAACAACAGAGCATAGAGGCGGAGGCCTTCCCCTGAGGTTACCTCCGGGCTCTGGGATTCCGAATCTGGAGGTTCCCGGCAGTCACCATGGCTAGTAGCTTCTGATAGACTTATCTCCGTGAATCTCTCCAATCCTCTTTTAAAGTTGTTTGTTCCTGTGGCCGTCGCTACTCGGAAGCCAGGGCCGTTGTGGCCAATCAAGTTAGCAACTCTGGGAGAAATCGTTTTACTTCTTGGTAAAACAACCCCGCGGTGTAGAGCTTTAAGCGATACTTCTTGGGGATGCGGGCCAACCTTTCTGTCTTATTCAAACGAGGGCGGGGGAGGCACTTTGTTTACTTGTACTTCACCGCCTCCCCCCGAGAAAGAGCCAGGCGCCCCCCCCCACACACACACACACACCCTTTGGATCCTTCACCTAGCCAAGAGAATGGACGTCAGGCGGGTTTAACAACCGGCGCGGGGTGGGGGGGGGGCGGATAGGAGGAGGCACGAAGCTCTGATTGGGCTTCTTCCTCATTGGCTGACAAGGCAGTATCAGCCCCCCCTCTTTTCCTCCCCCCCCCCTTTACACCGGCAGCCCCCAGCCCCTCCTTCTCCCTCCTCAGCTGGGAAGCGCCTCTTCCTTGGCGCCAGTGGACGCTCCATCAGAACCAGAGCGACCCCGGAGCCGGGAGCCTTGGAAGTTCGCAACTCTCCTCCAGCCTCGCGGGGGGGGGGGGGGGGCAGCGGCAGGTTGAGCCGGGCTAGGACCGGACGGCCCTCGCAGCAGCCGCAGCAGCAGCAGGCGGGGAGAGCGCTCCCTTCCCGGCTGGGCGCTCGGGGCGCTCGGCGTGGCCAGAAGCTCCTCCTCCCCGGGGGTGGCCGAGGCGAGCCTTCCGCGCCGCAGAGTCCGTCGGCGAGCCGGGGCCAGGGGCGCGGAGGTTGGCCGAGAGCAGGCGCTGCCGAGCACGCCCCCTGCGCCGCCCGCTTCAACTCCCTCGCCCTGCCGCTGCCAGGTGCTGATCTGCGGCGGCTGCAAGGACCGGAGCGCAGAGCAGCGCAGCCCGCCCACCCGCCCGGCCCGGCCCGGCTGCGGCCGCCTTGTCATGCTGCCCAAAGTGGAGACCGAAGCCCTGGGAGTCCCCCGAGCGAATGGGGAACGGGGGCAGAGGCCGGAAAACATGCAAGGTAGGCGCCGGCCGGGAAGGGCGGGCGGGAGGCGAGCGGTGGCCAGCTACCTCTCCCCGGGCGGGTCGGGCAAGCGGGCGGGCTCCCGGCAGTCCCCTCCCAGCCCCTCTGGGGCTGCCTTCCGGGCTGGGCGCTTGCAAGAGCTCCGCCGCTTTCGGGGATGGGGGGGGGGGGTGTTGGACGAGCCCATGCCGGGGATTCCCTTCCCCAGCGGACGGGTTGCCTAAGGCACAGGCCCCAGCCGGCACGGGCTTCCTTGGGAGTCAGGGCGGGGGGAAGTGGCCGGGCACGACTATGGCTCTGAAGGGCAGGACTGCTCTCCTCCAGCGGAGAGGGCCCCGAGCTGCCGTGCGGGGGACCATTTGGGGTGGGGGAGTTCCAAGGCGACTCTTCGGCAGAAGTTGAAACGCACCTGAACGGTCCAAGTGCAAGAGCGGGAGTGGGAACTTGGGCGTTGCGAGGGAACCAGCGTGTTGCATATGCGGGAGGGGTGTGTGTGTGTAATGTCCATGTCTTGGCCAGGTCTGAAATGTTCGACCCGTTATGGTGGAGGGGGGCGGGGGTGCCAGCTTCAGAGGAACACCAGCATCTTCATCCGGCAGAGCACGAGTCCAAAGCTCTCCCCGCCCCCCTCCTCAAATCGCACTTTGTAGAGAATGGGACCCAACAGCCATAGAAGTTGACCCAACTAAAAGAAACCACCAGATTGTTGCCGCGCTCGGTGCTGGGGCTGAGGGAGAGGGAGAGGAGGCAGAAGGCCAGAGGAACTGCGGGCAGCCCGCCCGGAAGCCTCTTAGTGCCTTCCCCGAGAGGATAACAACGGGTTGGTGGAATTGATCAAGTCCCCGGCTTGAGAGAGAGGGAGGGAAAGCGGCGGCGGGGGGGGGGGGGGGGAGATTCATTCATTCTTTCCTGCGCGGTGGTTTGTTTGGCGCTGAATGAGGCGAGCGCTGGTGGGACTCAGCCGTCGGAAGGCAGGGCTCGGCCGATCCCCTCTCCGGGCCGGTCTGGAACTTCTGACTCCTCCGCTCCCGGGGTAGAGGATGACTCGAAGGCCGGGCAGGAGCGGCCACTAGTTGCGCTGAGCCCTTCTGCTGGGCAGGCTGCAGGACAGAGGGCTCCACGCTCCAGCCGGAGACGAGACCCTGCAAAGGGCGCGGGAGCCAGAGGAGGTGCGAATCCTCCCTCCCGCCACTGAACAGACGGCCAGCCTGGAAGCTGACCCCGGGCTCTCCCCTTGCCCAGCAGTCCCCAAGAATCTCCTCAGATCTCAAGCGCAGATCCCAACAGCAATGGCTGGGGGGGGAGGGGGGGCGAGCGGTCTCCTTCTCATCCACCCAGCGTCTTGACCGCTTTTCCAGCCGGAACCTGCTGCGAAGTGGGCAGCGCGTCCTGCGATCCATGCTCCACCCCCCCCCTTCCAATATTGCCCCGATGATCCTGGGCTCGGGGGCAACAGCAGCACCCGCCGTGCCCGGGCTCTCTATCCTCTCGTAGTGCTGCGTGGGAGGTGGTTCCCAGCGCCCGGCGCGACCAGTGAAGGTTCCGGAGCGGACCAGCGGGAGCCGCCCGGAGCGCTTGGAGAAGTTTTGAGAACTTGGAGCTTCTTTTCAGTCTCCTTCGCGACACTGTCGGTCGGGCTAGGGGGGGGGGGGGGAGGGAGGCTAATTGCTGCACAACTACCAAGCCGAGTGGCTGGATTTCGGGCGGGGGGGGGAGTGTTTGTGTGTGCGTGTGTGTGTTTGTGTGTGTCGCGGAACAAGGAAGGCGGCGAGTTTGTCCCAGCCGTCTGGCCCGTTTCTTAAGGCGGGCTTGTTCTCCTCCCGTGGGTCTCCGCTTTTGTCTGTAGGGGTCAAAGAAGAATGGGGAGGGGGGGATCTCTGGCGAAGGAGCGGGCTTCTTCTGCCCCATGGCAGCAAACCCTTTCCGCACGCCCCGGGGTGCTTAGGTGTCAGGGGCTGTTCTTATCCGAGGAATGCTCAGAGAAACCCCAAGACGGCGGGTTTAGGAGCCACTTTAGCAAACCAACTAACGAGGACAGGCGCTCGGCTAGACAGCTGGAGGTTTCAACTCCCTCCCGGAAAATATTCAGCGCCCTCTCCCCCCACCCCAGGGCTTTTCTGTGAGCGGCCTTGAGGACTGCCGAGGCTCCGAACAAGTGCTCACCTTGAGAGTCATTCTTCAGATCAGGGCCTGGCTGGTTCCGACGGACAAACTGCGTCAGCTGCTGGCGGCGCAGTCAGGCAGAGCGCCCCTCAACGCCGGGCGGGACTGGGGGTCCCGGAGACCGTGGGACTCTCCTCTCGCCTTGGGTGCTGGAGAGGCCAGAGAGAGCACCGGTGGCCGCCCCAGCCCAGCGCAGCTTGGCCGCAGAGCTGGATCTGGAAGCACCTCCGCGAAGGCAGCCCTGAGCAGAGCGAAGCCCTTCCAGCCAGTGCACCTAGAAGGGAGCGACTCTCTTTAGGATTGCCCTGCCACGCTCTCAGCCCAAAGCGCGCAGTTTAAGCGGGACCCGGAGCGAAAACGGGGGGCGGGGGGGGGGAGTCCTTTTCTCCACCGAGAGCCTGGCCAGCTGGAGATGCTGTGAGGAGGGGAACTTCCGAGGAACTCTTCTTTGCCTGCTCGGTGCTCCGGTCAGGAACGCCAGCGCCTCGTCCCGGATGAGGGCAGGTCAAGGCAGAGCCAGGGAAACCCGCCTGGTCTGAGTGGTCCCCTTGGTTAGGTCGTCCTTCCTTGTGGGGCTGAGCTGGGGGAGCTCCCTTTTCACTTCTAACAGGCGCAGTAAGGCCCAGATCCGTCAGTTCCCGAGCTAAAGGGAGAGAGGGCTGTGTTCCGGTGGGGAGAGCCTGAGTGGCCGAGAAAGTTTCAGAGGTAGAGAGCTGAAAGAGTGTCAAGGAATTTCTGAAGGAGTGTGAAGCAGTTCTCTGATAGAGTGCGAAGGAATGTTGCCTTCTGCGCCTTTCCTGGCAATGGAAGATGCTGGAGTTTTAGTTTAATAAATAGTTTGGGGGAATCCGGTAAACTCTCTGGAGCTGGGAGGAGGAGGGAGGGACAGAGTTCCCAAGTAATGCTCCCGCTAAGCTGCGGGGTCTTCTACCTCGTGAGCTACTGGCATTAATGTTGTGAGCCAGCAATTTGGCTCCTCCATAAATTAGTGTGCTCTGGGGCCATCCTTCCTGAGCTGAGGCAAAAAAAAAAAAATGGGTGCGCAGGAGGCTAAAAAACACTGTGAGCTAGCTCACACGAACTCAGCTTAGAGGGAACGTTGTTCCCAACATCGGTGTGTGGGTCTAGAGACCCCCACTTTCCCAATTCATCTCTACGAAGAAAAACGGGAGTAGTTTTCGTCGCCTCCCTTTTGCAACTTGCAGCCTCTCGGGGGAGTGTTGTGGGTTGGGCTGAGCCTCAGAAGCGGGCGGGCGGGGATGCCTTGGGAGAGAGACCCCGCATGGCCGGAGACCTGGGCCTTGCCGAGAGCCACCCATGGGGACCTCCTGCAGGACTCCTGGGCAGCAAGGTCACCTCAGCCCTTCTGGGGCTTGTCTGGCCCAGAAGGAGACGCTGCTCGGGGGAGCTTCCTCTACTCTCCACAACGTTGGCCAAGCCTCCTCGCAAGGGAAAGTTGTTGTGGCTTTTGCCCCTCTCGAAACTCCTGCCCTTCATACTTTTACTCTCCCGCTGCTCTCTCCGGCAGCCCACCAACTTCTGGCGGAGACCTGGAGGACAAGAAATGGCAAGAAAGACCCTAAGATCTTTCTTATATATAAAGTTGTTTCACTTTTGTTTCAATTCGCTTCCCGCGCCTTCTGTCTCCTGCCCCCCTCCCATCCCATCCTTAGACAGTTCCTGGCGTTTCTTGAAACAGTTTCTTGGTAACGATTCTCTGGTGGGCACTGAGTTGGCGGCGAAGGAGTGGAAAGCAACATGCAGCTGAGGCCGTTCCGAAGATGTCCTAACTTTTCCCCCCTCTCTCTTTTGAAGACGATCTGCTGACTGGGCTCTTCTCGGAGGGGGAGACCTCCTCTCTGCCCCACCTCTCCCTCTGCCCACCTTTGCAGCCTCCCGGCCCCTGCCCCCGCCCTCGCCCTCCGGCCCCAGCCCCGCGCTTTCTCCGCCTTGTCCGTAGAAGCTGGCGTTCTCTTCCCATAAGCGAGAGTTCCCAGCAAGAGATCAGCTGCTTTTCGCCTTAAGGTTGCCTTGGGGGAATCTCAGAGCAACAGATCTTCCTGTTTATGTCGTAGGCATCTTTCTTTTCTTTTCCTTGTCTTCCCCTGCCTGAGCTGGCTGGGGCAGCGGTTCCTCTTCCCTCCAGGAAACGGGTTCGCTTGGTGAGACCTTCGCCCTATCGCGCAGGGCTTTTCTGTTTGGGTTAGTCGTTCATTTGATTGGAGCCAAGAGAGATTCCGGAGAAGTCCTGACTTTGCCATCGGGAAACAAAGCAAAAAGGAGGGCAGGGTGAAGTTTTTGCCGCGGTTTTTAGCGGTTATTTTATCTGTCAGGGCTTAAAAAAAAATCCAGCTCTGCAAACTCTTGCAGTGTTTTGAACTTACTCTTAGGGTATCAGGAACAAGCAAGCGAGCAGAAGAATAGACTGAGTTTAAAGTCTCGGGTTGTTGTTTTTTTAAACTGAAGACATCTAGTTTCCAACTCGGCAGCTGATTTTATAGGTCTGAAATGAAGGTTAGGTAAATATAGGAAAGCAGCGGTTCTAAAATAGAGATTTGGAAACTGACACAAAAGTTAACTTTCCCACTTGAGCAAGGCGTCTTTGCTTTTCCAAACTGCAAAGAGCAACTTACATTTTCAAAGGACATTTGTTTTTGATTACTAATTTGGGGGATCTAAGGCTGCAGCCCTGGGCACGTTTATGTACGATTGTTCCATTGAACTTCAATGGGGCTTTCTTGGACATGGATAGGGTTGAGTTGGGCATCTAATAATTGGTAAAAGAAATTGTTGAATTATTTTTTTTAAGTAAAGCAACCTGAGTGCATTATTTTTAGAGTGCTGACTTGCTTACATTTCTTAAGATGAACATGGAAAAGTTATATATTGGGTTAGTTGTTAATTGTTTTTTTTTAAAAAAAAATCTAGTTGTTGTAGCTGTTGATTTTAGGAAAAAAAATTCACTCTGAGCATTTAAAGATCATCCAAAAGTTATAATAATTTCCCTGTTCAAATGATGAAACCCTGGTGATGTTTGAACAGTTTGGATAAATTCTCAAAGCATGTTATTTGTTCTACTTCTGCAGTGTCTCAGTTTAAAATGGTGAATTACTCCTATGATGAAGATCTTGAGGAATTGTGTCCAGTATGTGGAGATAAAGTCTCTGGGTATCACTATGGACTCCTTACCTGTGAAAGCTGCAAGGTTTTGTACCATTTCTTTTATTGAAGGGGGGGGATCTAAAATACACAACTAAACTACAAAAGGGAAAATGCTCTGCATGTATATTTTTGACTCTTTTTAAGGAGTTGGAATAGTGTCAGGATGCTTGGAGTTCCTTCTGGGAAGGCACACGTTGTTCAAAGAGGAGCAAAATGTCTTTCTTTTAACCAATCAAACTCACTGGGGTGTTCTGTAGATAGGGTGGCTATATTTACTGCCTTTAAATATTTGGTTGTCGTGAAGTGATGTAGTTGTTAAAGGGGCTTTCATTCCCAGCTGTCCTCAATATTGATTTTAGTTGATTTATATACATTGAGTATTATTGTTCCTGTATCATGTTCCTGATAAATTTCAGCGCTACAGTATGGAAGGCAACTGTTTCAGATTTTCATCTTTCAGGATGAAAATGTAAATTTCAGTTGTGAGCTTCCACTCCCCACACCCCCTGCAAAGTATTTTATGTCACTATTCATTTGGAAGACAATCAAGTGGAAATCAATTAAACGTTTTAAAAAAAAAACCAAAAATCATATATCACTATGAGGAATATATTTGCACATGTGTTTTATTTTAACCTGAAGGCTTTGGGGGCTCAGAATTATTGGTTCATCTCTTATAAACAGCTATTGAAGGAAGGCATCTCTTTTAGTCTGAAATAAAATAACTATAAAATGGTAAAAGGGTGTGTAAAGTAATAGCCTTTGCGAATACTATAGCAATTTTGAAATTGACAGTTTGCAAAACAGACTGCATAGATCTTTACACCAAAGCAATATAGTTTAAAGCATTTTTACTCACAAACATAGGAATTTAGGACTATGTGGGGAGGATTAATTATATAATAACAGCCTGTCCCTACATACTTTGAAGAATCTACCATGCAGTTCAATGACTTGCTCCCAAAGGGTCTTGATGTTTCTATGTGCACCATAGAGACACTTGAAAATATATCTGTTCTGATACAGGGCATGATTTTTAGTGTTGTTATTATAGTAATAGCTTGCACTGTGCCATCTGTTTACATGCTTTACAAAGAAATATAAGCAAAAAAGAGGTGCCTGCCCAAGGAACTTACAGTCTATGTTTAAATGGGAGGGCAAGAGAAAATTTAGGGAAAGCAGAACAAAAAAGGTAGGCAACTAGTGGACTGAAGACAAGCCATGATAAATAAATATTTCAATTCTGATTGAGGACTAAAGACTTAAGTCTCACCAGACAGGTGGGTGTACATGACAACTCTTCTATATCTTGTAAAAGATCCTTTTTTTCAGTTCTTCGCCAAATCATTCAAAATGTCATTTTTAACAAATCATTGACTTTTAAAATGTTATAGAATTGACACTCCCCTCCCCCAAAGGTCCATTCATAGATGGTTACATTCTGATTACTCAGGATGTAATAAGGACATCTGGCTGAGCGTTTTGACATAAATCAATACCAATGCAGACTAGCACCAGCAAACTTTTTCCCTGTGGCCTAGTGGTTTCCTCTAAGGAACTGCATGAAGAAATCTGAAATCAAGCTGACCATTCTGTAAGTGCTCGATTGGCACAAGGAATGTAGGGAAGTGGGGTTGGCACAGGTTTTCCACATCCGAAATAAAATACTGGAACCAGCCATCAGAGCAAAACAGGTAAATGTGATGCATATCTTCCACAGGGTTTTTTTAAACGAACAGTCCAGAACAACAAAAGGTACACGTGCATAGAAAATCAAAGCTGCCAGATTGATAAAACCCAGAGAAAGCGTTGCCCATATTGTCGATTTCAGAAATGTCTAAGTGTTGGGATGAAGCTGGAAGGTAAGGCATGCACTCGCTCTTGCACATTCAGAAAATGCATCATTATGAATAACTTGTTATTAAATGGTTGCAATTATGGCCTTTGTACCAAGGTTATATGAAGTTATATTGATATATCTGTTTATTAAGGTCCATATGGTTTGCCATAAACATTGGTGATCATGGTTCCATGCCATACAACTTTCATTCAAAATGTGTTGGCTACTATTGTTTTTGGAGGGCCGTTTAAATGTATCCCTCAGCAGATCTTAGAACTCACAAGCTAACAATACCTGAACAAATGCAATTGATTCTATACAAGAGCAGAATTAAATCAAGGGATAACTAGTAATAAATTATTTAGGAAAGTGTTGATCACTCCAGCAACCAACAAGTTGCTTCTCAAAGCATTAATTGCAAAACACAGCATTAGAGGTCTAGCATATTGAATATTTCTCCCATGGACATTGGGCCATACTTAGTTATCAATGGAGTCCCCTGCACAGCACGATTGTGCAACTAGGCTTATAATTAACTAAAGCATCACTGAAAGTATGACTGGCATTTAACAGAGAGGGACTGCAAGTCTCTCCCCCACCCTCCTGTACATCTCAGAAATCACATGTAAGAAAAACTGTAAAAATCTGGAGTGGATTTTAGATTTTAATATAGTTTAGATGATATCGTATTTTAAATTTTACTATACTGTTTACTATACTATTTAGTATATTCTAAAGAATCCACTGTATTATAATAATGTTAGATTTCCCTAAACTATACTGTCTAGTGCAGTTTCCTGTATTATAGTAATTCACTGGACTGAGAGGGTTCTAAGCCAGCACAAAGGATGAGGATGGAGGAGAGACACATCAGGTTGTACCAGTGTTCAATGGCCATTTGGCTAGAGTCATCAATGAAGGATAAGCGTGCTTCGTATTGTACTAGCATTCTGTTATTCATAGAAATATCCATTATAATATATGAATAGATGTCCATTTCAGTGGGAAGCAAAAGTTGGTTCAACACAAAAAAATCAGGAACATCATTAAAAATAATTGAAAAACCTGTGACAAAGGATCCTGCTGTTTAAAAATCTGAAAGCATTTTATAAGCTATACAATGGCCCCAAAGAGAAAATCAGTAAATGTAATGCTAGTTTTTTTTAATGTTATCCTATCTTGTAAACCATATTTTTTTTGCATCCTGCTATACTGTCCAGAGGCACTTGGTTCTCTCTCTTGATCAATCATCAAGATTTCCCTGCCTCCATACATTAAGTGCTTGAGGCTGGATTTATTTTATGGCAGATTCTAAGGTTGAATTCAAAAGTAGAATCTGCACTTTTAGCTTTTTAAATTACTTCTTGTTTTGCAGATTTTAAAAGTGGATTAGGCACAAATCATTGCATTTTAGTAAGAGAAAGATTTCCCCCCCTAAAAGTCTGCAAGCTTTAATGAGAAAATGTATAAACTAAAGCTTTAGTTGATTGGTTAGTGAGGTCTTCTTTCAAACAGCTGTAGCTACAGTTGTTAATTACTGAGGCTATTAAGTTCTTGATTGTTCCTGCAAAATAGGATGAAAAAAAGGTCTGAAGTGTATCTGTTTCTAATGTTGAATGGTGGTGTGTGCATGCATTAGTATCAGATAGTAAGCTATCTCACACTTTGCTTCTTATGTCTCAAAAAGATATCAGTGTTTGGGTAATGTAGCCGTATTTAGAATGCTCTGCTGAAGTCCATGGACAGAAGCACCAAAGACTATATACTACCAGCTATATCAGGGTGGAAGTAGAAATAATCAAAACAAGCCTGGGTTTCCTAAGGCAATGTGAATGCAGGAAAGTTGCAGGAAAGGTTTGGTGGGCAGGAGAAAAGGGTGAGCATGTCTTTCCATGTAAACCTATTCTGCTCTAGCACTGTTGAAATTAGCCGGGGGGGGGGGGGGATTTGAAGGGGAAATCAGGAAACAGAGAAAGAAAGAAAACTATTCTCTCCCATCTGCTTATTCTCCACTGCAAATGCTCTGGTATTAGCATGAAGAGAGAAGACCTACTACTACTCTCAGTGCACTGTTATATGAGCTGGTAGTCTATTTACATGCAAATATACCAATTTGATTGCCTCTGCATCTTATTGGTAAGTTGACTTTCCCCCCCTTCTATCTATGGAATGCCATGTTAAAAAAAAAAAAAAAGACAAGTTCATCCTTGTGAATATAGTTGGTTCTTTGGAATGCTGATGATTTTAGAAAGGGATAGATGCCAATATCTGGAATCCATGAACAAAGTACCATGCATGTACAAAGCCATTCAAGTGCTGGTCTGGAGGAGCCTGCAGAATTGTTTTTACAAGGGATGAGATTCAGAAGCTGAAAAAGCATTGCATGTGAATCTCTGGAGGCGTAGTGTTTGCAAACTTCACTCTAATATCCCTGGAAAGTGCAAATACATGTACATACGACAAATTTTACTGAATGGCAGGGCCAAGGTGTCCGATTTCCCAGAAGTACAGTGATCAGAAATTGACAAGTGGTGTTTCAGGACAGAGAACACAGCAATAGTTCGAAACAAACAAGTGGTATATCACTGAGTTAAATTAATAAATCTTCCACCTCATGTTTTTAGTTCCCTGCAATGGGGCATAATTGGTATATTTAAACAATCTTTAAAAAAAAAACCCTCCTATCTTACTCCCCTTATGGTGTTGTCACATAACCTGACTTCCCTTTTGTTATCAGCAGAACGGGAAGAAATGCATGCTCTCATAATAGTAAATGCCTGTGACATTTATGTGCATGTTTCCTTGATTGTGATACATGGTCTTAAATTCTAGTCCATAAATTAGAGTTTAGGCCAAAATCATTAATTGTTAACGTCTTTATGATAATATATGGTCCTCTGTGTACCTAGCACTCCTAATACATTTTTAATGGCACGCTAATCCTAAAGATAAAAAGCTTAGGGAACTAACCCCCAGCCATCTCAGCGTGTCATCAAGCTGTCAAAGACCCTTCTTGCTATCTAATTGCCACTGGGGAGGGCAGGCTTGGTGAGACCCACTGGCTGCTCCATTCAAACTATGCGGTGGAGACAACGGTGCTGTGTGATAGAGTTTACCACTACAGCCCCCCCCCCAAGACAGCTGTTGGGGTGGGTTTGCTTGACTTCTCTCTAATCCTAGTGCTGTTCCAAGCTGAACAGCATCAGCAAGTTGCCAGATCCATTCATTGCTGGTATAAGTGATAGGAAAACACAGGCCCTTTCAACATGGACAACTAAACCTGGGAAAATATCTCCAGAAACTGGGGAGGGGGGGGGCGGGGAGAGAGGAACCCAAGCTCTAGTTGTGACTGAAATAAACAAAAGGGGAGCTGCTTGCACCACAGCTGTTATTTTTTTCTCGCAATGTGAGCTTCAGTCCCACATACGTGACAAAAGGTTTAAAAACTTAGGAGTGCCTCTCAATGGCATCCATCCAGTTGGCTGAGTTCCATAATGGGATAAAGATCAACAACATTTTGATATCCAACGGACAGGCACAAGCCCACTGAAGTTAAACACTTTTTAGTCCCATTGATTTCTAGGGAAGAATCTGGTATGTTTAATGTTGAAACCAATGAGAGCTCTTAACCTGGACCAGACCATTTCTATTGGATTCCCGCCCCCCCCCTTCCTTTTGGAACATTGAATATATTTTGATCAAATGAATAAATAGGGTGATTTCCTATTTATTATTATTCATAAAGCTCCCCAAGATGTGCTTTAAAGAGCACAATAAGCAAGAGCACAATTAGCCTTAAAGTGATTACAGCTTAAAATTCATCTATATTCCTAATTTCAAGTGGGATGTGGAATGATATGGTATAGTCCCACCTAATCAGATCTTGGAAGCAGCAGGGGTGATACTTGGATGGGAGACAGCCAAGAAAGACTTTGCAAAGGATGGCAATAGCAAGTCACCTCTGCTTCTTACTTATCTTGAAAGCCCATAACTCAGTTGAGACTTGCTTCAGATTTGTAACTGAACACCTACCATTTCCTCCTTCCACTTTCCACAGCAGTAAGAGCTGACCGAATGCGTGGGGGTCGAAACAAATTTGGACCAATGTACAAGCGGGACCGGGCACTAAAGCAGCAAAAGAAAGCCCTCATCCGAGCAAATGGACTCAAGTTGGAAGCCATGACTCAGGTGATTCAGGCGATGCCCACTGACCTAACAATATCCTCTGCAATCCAGAATATCCACTCTGCCTCCAAAGGCCTACCTCTGAACCATACAGCCTTGCCTCCCACAGACTATGACAGAAGTCCCTTTGTAACCTCTCCAATTAGCATGACAATGCCACCACATGGTAGCCTACAAGGGTACCAGACCTACGGCCACTTTCCAAGCCGTGCTATTAAGTCTGAGTACCCTGACCCTTACACTAGCTCCCCAGAGTCGATAATGGGCTACTCATACATGGATGGTTATCATCAGACAAGCTCGCCAGCAAGTATTCCTCACCTGATATTGGAACTCTTGAAGTGTGAGCCAGACGAGCCACAGGTCCAGGCTAAGATCATGGCATACTTGCAGCAAGAGCAAGCAAACAGAAGCAAACACGAAAAGCTCAATACCTTTGGGCTTATGTGCAAAATGGCTGACCAAACCCTCTTCTCGATTGTCGAGTGGGCCAGGAGTAGCATTTTCTTCAGAGAACTTAAGGTACGTTCTATTATTGTTTTAAGTTGTGTGACAGTAAAACGATCTAGTTTGGAAGTAAGAAATTATAGGCTATAACTTTATCAAACATGGTTTATAGTCACTCATCATTCTTCAGTCAAATGTCAGTTATCATCACCAGAATGTTTATACATGTCACAGGCTGCCCAAATGCATGTATCTGACTCTGGATTTGGGCTGTTCTGAAATTTTCTTATTTTGGTTTGAATCATTGGCTTAAATTCCAAGGGGTCTTCAGTAAGATGCCTTTGGCTTCTCAAGGGAAGAGACTGTATCTGTGACATATGAGTTACTGGGGTTTTTTTTAAAAAAAATGGTTATGCACCAAGAGACCTAGAGTTAATTTCCTGAAAACTTTGGATGGTGCTGGGAAAGAAGGCCTCTGAAGACCCTGCAAAAATCAGCAACTGGCCTTGACTTCTTGACCAGTTAGGGCAAGGTTGCCCAAGCTAAGTATTCTGTGACCATAGCTCAGGGGTGGGGAATCGTGTGAGGAAAACCTGCAGGAACTGGATATTTCTAGCCTGTAGAGAAGCATAACATGGGCTGTGGACTGTGATGACAGCTTTAAAGGATGCTAGAAAGAAGAAAGGAAAATAGAGCTGTGTTTTTCCTAGTTTCTCTCATGATAGGGCAAGGAACAATAGGTTTAAATACCAGGAAGGCAGATGCTCTCAAGCATTAGGGGGAAAACAAGCCCTGTAAGAGTCAGTCATCAATGGAAGAGACTGCCTTGAGCTGTAAAATGCCCTTCCTTGGAAGCTTTCTTTGAAAGGGTGGACAAATATCTGTCAGACTTCTTAGGTACAAAATATCCTGTCCCAGATCAAGTGACCTTTAGAGCTCTTTTGATCCTCAAAGTCTTCTGTTCCAAAACATTGCCATGAGCAGGTCCAACCAACAGAAACAGAAGTTTTCTGTTCCAAAACATTACCACGAGCAGATGAGTGAAGATGGAAATGGGTATGACTTAGTGAGTCGTGGTAGTCCTGGAGAACCTGCCCGAGTCTGAGAGCCTATTGCCATGGTATCAACTATTCATTTCATTTCAGAAATAAGATGGAAAATGTCATTTCATGATTCATAAACTTGCCTGGGGAGGATGGGATTATACGGGGGGAGAAGGTCCACAGTTTGCACTGGGCCCAGATAAATAATGCTTGGATTCCATCTGTAGGGTATGTCAAGGTGAAGGAAGAGGACAGTGAAGCTGTGAGCATTAATGAGAAATGAAGGAAAAGGTGTTGAGTGGAATCCTGAGAATTGTTCTGTAACAGCAGAGCTGTCTTCTGTTACTAGGAGACTTCCATAGATAGAACATGTCTCTACCACCAGGGCAAGGCTGTTTGCACCAGCAGAAGGATCCACCGTTTGTGGGGAGGAGTGTAGGATAAGGCCTTTTTGTCTAAATTGTGAACACACATTTAAGCATAAGCAGACAGTCGACACATAAGTAATATGGATAATTTAGTACATTGTTATTTATCACCAATAGGCATATTCAAACAGGCTTCCCCTGATTGTCATAGAATTCCCCAAAGTTGTTGTACATTGTACAGAGACTGAAGTGGTAAATTGGTGTGGATTCATTCTGGATTGTACCACTGCAGACTATGAGTGGGAGACTATAATTCTGAATGCACAACGAATTTCTGTACATATCATGTAGCAGCATATCAGGGAAGAGGGATACAGTATAACTTCTTTCATATGCTAAATTACTACATACAGGTTTCTGGTTTGGGGTTTTTTTTACATGGGGAGTATTCAAAAATAAGACCTCCCTCCAGTTTAAAGTGGTACCATTGCAAAACTCTATCCCCCCCACCCCATTCAGTGTAATATGTACACAGAGCTTAATTTGTGGGGCAACTACCAATTTACCCCATTTTACCACACATGTAATCTGGTCTTCTGCTGATGTGTACGAAAACTGAAAAACATGCTTGTTTCACTGTTCACACCTAATAATGACCACATCTATTGAGACAATCATGCATAGTGTGCTCTCCTTGTACAAAAGGAAGGGATGCCAAATTGTAACCAATGAAATGGGCTCTTATAATTGAGAATGTTAGAAAAAGTCTATGCATGTGCTTTTCCTACATACGTAGACTTCCTGAAACAGTACATAGATGGAGGGGGCACTCAGTGTACTTGTGTCAGCTTTTCCTCAAAGTAAGTCGATCTCAACATGTGTGATATGTGAAAAAGTTGGCTCTTGCAAATCTCACAAGATCATTGTCTGTTCTCTTCCATCTCTGCTCTGCATTGTCCACTTGCCTAAATTGTTTTACATTCTCTTTACTTTCGCTGTATAACAGGAGAGTCTCTTAGCATGCATGTGTTTTATAGTTCTCTATATCTACATTAAGGATACAATTCCTTGAAAATATAAGAAATTTATTAACATTTTACTATAAATGTTCATTCTCCATGAAGTTTCTATTTTTGTCAATAAAAAGTAAGGCTACAACCTTTCACTGGCACATTAAATGGCACATTAACTAACCAAAGCTGCAGATAGTTAATTGATGGTGCACTTATTTTAATCCATCAGAACATATTTAAATTGGTGCGGTAGCAAGTAAAAGGCACCCTTGCTTACTTTTGAGGCTATTTTTGGTTTTGGTGTGCTATTGTAATGTTAGAAATAAGAAAGCAAATAGTAAAATCTCACAATATATAGTCACTTTGTTTATTAAGTCTTAAGTTAAATTATATTTTCTTCAGTATCTCAATGGGGACCTGTATGAAAGTTTTGGTACAAGGCAAATTTAGCTAAATGTACTTCATTATTCGATGAATCAGTTAAAAGACGATTGATCAGCTACAATATTGTTATTTGAGAATTCTAATAAAAAGACACCTCTCATATATAATAAATGGAAGTATATATTATATACCTCAAAAATGCATGCTGATGAGTGTTGCGTACTTTTTAGGAGCACAAAGAGGATGTTACCATGGTTTCTAAAAGCACATTATACTTTATTGATAGTCTCTGCATCATAACAGAATGCCATTTTGTCACTTGTCTGAACATAATCTGTGGTAAAACCTTTCTGGCAAGGTGATACAAATGGCTACTCTATCCTAGGGTAAGAAAGCTTATTTTAGAGCGGTTTTGGTTGTCTCCACAGACTCTGTGTTTACTCTCAAAGTAGCAAAGAAAGGAAAGACCCCATGCTTGCTGGACAGTTTTGCCACAGTTTTGAGTGCACTCAACAAAGATTGCCTCAGAGAAGTGTTGTCACCTGAGATATAGTGTGGACAGCACCTCCCACTAAGTCTTCTTGGCCAGTGAAATCTCTGCACCAGGCTGTCTGCTCTCTACACTGTAAGAATGTAATCTCCAGAGGGTATATTCTGGCCACCCACATTAATACCTAGGGAGGATTTTCAGGAATTTGTTACTTCTTTTTATTCCCCTTTCTTCTTCAGAAAGCAAACAGAAGATCTTGGATTCAACATTTCTTCTGGGACAACAGAAGTTTTGTCTCTTAATCTCCCGGCAGGTCTTCTAGCCCCAAATAGGCAATATGTGCGGTTCCTGATAGCCATTTGAGTTGAAATCCCCTTCCTTCTCCTGCTGGAGTTCAAGACCTTGAACTGCTCCCCTTAGGACCAGTGTTCTTTTGGAACCTGATATTGTTCCAGATGGAAGGGAAATTAGTGAGTCACTTTCCACTACGTCGGAGTGTTCCCTTCCTGGGGTCATTACATGGCCATATCTAGAGAGAGCTAGAGAGCAGACTGTCCTTCTCCACCAGGGAAAGAGCGACAAGGAAACATAGTAAAATGATATCTCATGAAGAGCAGTGTTAGGGGGCTCTATTCTATAGGTCATTCTAGGCAAATGTTTCACTCAGCTTCTTTCTTGGATCTGCATGGTGTAGATTTGAACTAGGGATGTTGCCAATTTTATGATGAAGGTGTTCAACAGTCAAACTTGTCATATTTGACTGTGATGTTCAGATATGAGCCAATCTCCAAGTCTGTTTGGTTCAGTATGGAATAACTAAAATGCTGACCAAACAGGCTTGTACCTATTTTGGGGGGACTTTTTATAAGGGACCCCTTTTTCTACAGCGGCCCCATGGCACAGAGTGGTAAAGCAGCAGTACTGCAGTACTGTGGTCTGAACTCTCTGCTCATGACCTGAGTTTGATTCCGTCGAAAGCTGGATTCAGGTAGCCGGCCCAAGGTTGACTCAGCCTTCCATCATTCCGACGTTGGTAAAATGAGTACCCAGCTTGCTGGGGGGAAAGCGTAAAAGACTGGGAAAGGCAATGGCAAACCACCCCGTAAAAAAAAAAAGTCTGCTGTGAAAACGTTGTGAAAACAACATCACCCCAAAGTCAGAAACGACTGGTGCTTGCACAGGGGACCTTTCCTTTCCTTTATAAGGGAAAATGCTTAGATTACCAAACATGGATCTCTTTGCCCCTCTCATTTTGTATAATTTTTATTTATTAATCTACTTATTCCATTTATATGTTACCATCCTCTCCAAAGAAGATCCAAAGTGGCTTATGTCATTCTCCTCTCCTCCATTTTATCCTTCAAACAGCTACATGGGGTAGGTTAGGCTGAGGGTGTGTGACGGGCTAAAAGTCACCTGCCAAGCTGCCATGGTGGGAGGGGGGGAATTGCAATTTGGGGCTCCCAGATC
The DNA here is from genome assembly GCF_032191835.1 of Heteronotia binoei. NCBI lineage: Eukaryota > Metazoa > Chordata > Lepidosauria > Squamata > Gekkonidae > Heteronotia > Heteronotia binoei. The sequence goes on along the minus strand of NC_083224.1, from coordinate 158,705,529 downwards.
CTAGCCTGATCCTAGGCTGGCTCTAGGCTGGCAGTTAAAACACTGTAATCTGGATATACGGTGAACATTACATGTATTTGTTCATGTATTTGTTCAGCATGTCAAAATGAGAGTTTTCTGTCCTCCCAAGGAAATTACAATCTGAAAATTTGACAGCAGAGAATGCAGGAGGACTGGTATAGGAAGAGGCAAGGGTAAGAAGAGATGGATGCAAGCACATTCACTTTTATGGAATTTTGTGGTTAGGGATGATGATTCATAGGTTAAGTCAAAGGTTTCAAAGGAAGCTTTTGAGCAGGGGAGAGAGAACAATGGAAGAGTTTTGGAAGGGAGCTATGGACATAAGAAAGGCAGCCTGCTGCCTGGAGGGGAAAAAAGGAATGCCCTGCCACTTTAAACAGGTTTAATATGTTGCTATTTACCAAGTGATGCCATTTACTTCCATGCCATGCAAAGCTCCAACTGCCAATTTCAACACATTAAAGGGACAGGACATTTTTCTCCAGGGCTGCTGGCAATCCAGCATAGCCTCAAGGGGCAGCAAGAGATAACAAGTAATAAGAGAACAAAAGGCCTTTAAGTGGGGTTTGGGAGTTTAGAGGTGCTTCTGCTTTGCCTGTGCATCAGAACATAACAGTGACAAAAGCTAGACTGCAGAAAACATACCGCAAAGGTGTTGCCCAGGAATGGGAGGGCCTGTGGAAGTGAACACAGCATAGAGTCCTGGCTGCCTCTCCCACATTGTGCTTGCACTTCTCTCCTGGTCATCTAGAGGCAAAAACCCATTGAGTCATTAGTGAAAAGAGACCACATACAAAACATCATGTGCACCAGTGTAGCACTAGCTCATTCACAGACCTGGATACTTGTCCAAAAGATTGGCCCGACCAGCCTAGAATTCATGCTTAACTTAAAACTCTCTCTCTTCCACTTTCACCCACAAACGTCATGAATACACATTGGGTGAATGCAGATTATAATTTACCAAATCATGTAACTGCATGAGAAGTCATTCATCTCTATTGCCCTCCTAAACAGTAAAGAGAGATATCCACACAGTGTCAGAATTTTCTTTCTGGAAAATAGCAGGGTGGTAAGACTCTTCCCATGTCTTGGGAAAGTGTTTCAGGGTAAGTCCATACGTGCAAAAGAGAAAGAAAAGGGTGGGAGACTATAGACTTTAGTGCTTCAGACTGTAGGTGGGGTTACCAGTTTGAATGTTGCCCCACTCATTTAAAAATACCCTGTCAACCAAAAACAGAGAACCATGTGTTAGTATTTAGTGTGCTGCTTTCACCTTAAGCAAAATTACATCCTTCTAAGTCAATTGAGCTTAGAAGAGTGTAACTTTTCTTAGGACAGCACTGTGGGAAACCCATGTTCAAGGTCCTACACTATGCTGTGTGACTTTGGAACTTTCATGCTCTCTCAGCCTAATGTGCCTTACACTGTGCAGGGGTGGCCAATGGTAGCTCTCCAGATGTTTTTTTGCCTACAACTCCCACCAGCCCCAGCCATTGGCCATGCTGGCTGGGGCTGATGGGAGTTGTAGGCAAAAACCATCTGGAGAGCTACCATTAGCCACCCCTGCCTTACAGGGTTGTTGTGAGGATAAAACGAAGAGGGGAAAGCTATATGTGCCACCCTGAGCTTTCTGGCTGACTGGATAAAAAGACAGACAGATGGCACAGAAAATGATCACATCAGGAAGAATGTTTCTAATGCAGACTTTATCTGCTGCATTCATTTTCTGTTTATAAGCAGTTTTAAACAAAACCAAGGCTTCAGAAATGGTTCTCCTCCCCTACAATCCATAGTGATCTCACCTCACCATTGTACTGTCATTATGTTGCCTTACATGCCAGTCTATAGGCAACCTACTTATAAGTTAAAAGTACAAATGATAAATGACATTTGGAGACCCTGAGGCAAAACACTCCCATGAGATCAAATATATAATAACCACTTCATTATTTACTGCCTTTGAGCGGTATCCCAAAAATCAGCCACATGAGGCAAGCTGTCTCGGTGTGACTAATGGTAAGTTACCCCTAAGGAATATGGCGGATTGGTGCCACTGTTACTCTGAGCCATCTTCTTCCCTCGCCTAAGCTTGGGCCATTAATGATTTTTAAGTGCAAGGAATCAAATCAAGTAGAGTTGTCAAAGAAATGTAGTGTAGCAACAGGAAGGTATGCTTAATTAAATGTCATATGGGAAAACGTTTGGCAAGATGTACAAATGTGGTTCTTAGAACCCGTTTTGAATTACCACAGCATAGTCTCAGTATCACTGCTGGTAACTGGAAAGAACTGGAAAGATTTTTAAAAACTGATGCTTCACATTGCAGTGCATTGGCTGCGGACCTAGAACCAAACTAGGCGTTTGGTTTATGGTTATACTTGTAGCCATTGTAATGTCTGGCGGTCTGTAGGCACACTTTTATGGGGGCAACCCCAACCACAGTCAGTCAGGATGCCTTCTGTGCAAAACAAACCAATGACCAGGCTGCATAAGAGGGAGCCGATCCCTTGCAGCGCCAGCTGACTCTCTTACTTGTGGAAGGAAAAGTTTCTTTGAAAATATGTTACTAAATAAAAACCTTGGATCAAGTACATTTAATAATTACCTCTCCCCATCCACAAAAAGAGCAAGAGAGAGACTTAAGGTAACAATAAACACAGGAAATATACATGAATAAAATGTTCTGCAAAGTAGGCAACAAGTCTTTTTAAGACTATAAATATCATCTCAGCTAGGTCACTATTATTAGCAAAGGTTGAACAAAAGAAGACGTCCCGAAATAGATACGGTGGCCTAAGTAGGGGATGGTATGAAATGTCTTGTTTAACCGTACGCAGATATTGTTGCCATAGCATAGGAAATGGTTTTTAGCTAGCTCATGAGTTCTATGGGGATGAAGGATGTTTCCACGTTGTCCACTTGCCAAGGAAATTCCTTAATAGGCCTGTTCACTAAACAGAGGAAATATCACCCTACTGGGGTGTCACTGGATGTGATGGAAACATCTATCTTCAGTCTGGGGCTGGCCACTATCAGACTGGTGAGCTGGACTGCAGTGGACTTCATTATATTTCTGTAATATAGGGCACAGAGAGCTTGTGCAAAGTCAATGGTTTAAAACTGCAAAAAAAAGGGGGGGCTATTTAGCATTAGTCTTGTTGTCCCTTTACATTTAACCCCTGTTCCCTTTCAACTGGCATCATTCCCTCCTGTCGGGGGCCAGGACCATTCTTTAAAAGAGCAAATTATGAAATGACACTACCTCTGAGCATATGCAGAGTGCCTCCACTGAGCAACCGCAACTCACACATGTAGAATTAAGAAACATCATTTGCAACTGTGCTTTTTGTCCCAAAATTGCGACAGCCTCACGTGAAATGATTTCGTATCACGTGAAACGATTTCATATCAAGGACACAGAACAAGAAGCTGTTTTTGGTTTTCCATTCGAAACAACATTCTAATGGGTAATATGTGCTAACATAACCCCAACTTCCAATCTTTTTAAAAAGATACGGAACTTCCCAGCAGAGTGATAAAGTTTCCTGTGTTCCAATAATAAAGCCTGTCCATTCCGTACCAGCAATTTCCAGTTCCTTTGTGACTGGACAGCTTGTGAAGACGCACTCACTCCTAAGTAGCCAACCTGCAACATCAGGGAGGGAGTCGGAAACAGATGTTCGCCAGGCTATACAATTTGTTGTCACTGTCAATAATATCACATGGCATTTGTCCCAACGGAAATTGTTTGTGGATGGAAAAGAATGTAACGGTGGGGCAGGGAGGAGGGGGAATGCTCTTTTTAAGAGAATATGATTTCATGGGAGTAGATGTAAGAACCAAAAGGCAAGGCTTTTGTCTTTCAGATTTGATTAGAAGTTAGCACTGATTTTGTCCACTTAGTAGTATTTTTTTCCAGTCATATTATTATTAAAAAGAACAGTCTTATAGAAACAGGGCTGAAACAGCATCTGAACATTTTTTTTATTATTTTTAAAGGTGACAGCTCACTCTTCATAATATATTTCTTATTCCTTTTATTTAAAAAAATCCATTCAAATGTTTGGAAAGTGCAAAACTGCCAGAACTGTTTGTGTTTTCAAAGAACTATTGCAGAAACAAACATGGTTTGCTTACTCCATCTCCCACCCCCGCCCCCACAGAACTGTCTAGAATATGTAGCTGTAGAGCATGCTCAGAAAAGGTCCTAAAAATCTGATTACCATCTCCACACAGAAGCACAATTAAAAAGCAATAGATTCATAATAAGAAAATAAAATTCTCAAGGGGGGATGATTCTTGAGTCACCAGCAAAATCCATGCTACTTTCTTATCTTTAATTGTTTTATTTGGTATTCTGTTCATCTGTAAATCCATTCAGTGAAAGAGCTTGGATGTAAAATCTGTGTAAATCCAAAATTTCAGCCTAATGGAGTTGTGATTGGGTTGTAAGATAAGAACAGATTTTCATGAACATGGTACGTAGTTGTGCCTTAGGAATCAACATAGTGCTTAAGAAACATTTCATTAAAATTACAACACTCAAGCCTGAATACAATAATTTTCAACTCATGTAGTTAACAGTTAGATTTATTTCTTTTTTTTAAGGTATGTTTGTTTTAGTAATGCTTATTTTGTGGCTTAAGGTGCCCTAAGCCAGACACCTGAAACTATCAAATCAACATAACTTTTTAGTAATGCTTAGCATAGGATATGTGAAAAGCTTTTTGTCAGAAAACAGAAGGAATTGATCTTCACATGTAATTTAAACAAAAAAAAAACCCTGCCACATCATTCCTTCCTTTTCAAGGGTTCATTGGGTTTCCAGAAACCTTTATAATGTTGGACATGATCTCAAGGCATATTGTTAACAGTAAATGGTGGTTTCATTAAATGATTTCCTTTAGACAGCCAGTTTCCTTGCTTCACTTTCTGTTTTCATTTGTGGTAAGAAGAGAATAAATAAACTCACTAGCCAGATAAGACAGCAGGCCTCTGATGGATACTCACTTCAGTGAAGAAGTGCAGTCTGGGGCCGGCTGCCCCAGCCAGAGATTGCAAACTGTAGTCACTACCAACCAGCATCTCATAATCCTGAGCCAATGCAGTGTCGTGCTTTGGGTGTAAGACCAGCAGCTAGGAAATCTGGGTTCAAATTCCCATTCAGCCATGCAGCTCAGTTGGGTGACCTTGGAACTTTCTCTTGGAGCAAGCTACCTCACAGGGTTGTGATGAGGCAAGCTAAAAGAGGGAGACCCATGTAATCAATTTAGATGTAAAAAATGACAGTAAGCAAATAATCACAGTTTGTAAATCTCTTTCAAATGTGATTTTATACTCTGGTTGACAAAGGCATCATTAGAGCTGTTGGGGTTGTTCAGGAGAGAAGTCAGGGATTTACTCCAGAAAATGAAAAGAAGGTGGCAGACAGTATGCATTTTCAAAGCTGGGGTTGCAGGAGGGCCAGTGTTGCATGACGTCTGCACCAAATCTCAGTCCCTTATACTCCTGACTTAAGCTTATTTTGATTGGGACTGTCTGGCAACCCAGCCTGAATATTTGCAGCCCTGTAGCATCTCTACAATGATGTCATTGTCACAAGTCCACAGATAGCACTGAGCAGCTACGGCTGCAATCCTATGCAGAGTTCTAACCTTCTAAGCTCACTGACTTCAGTGGACTTAGAACAGCAGAACTCTGCATAGGATTGCAATGCCAGTGTGCTTTTCATTCTCAGAACAGCTCTGGGATGACATTTAACACTCATACTCAAGAGTAGGCTCATCATGTTTCAAGCTGGAACCAAACATAGGGTAAGCATTACACCATGCCTTTTTTTCTATTTACTCCTAGGCGGATAAGGCTTTCTTGAGTCACCCAAGCAGCTCACTGTTTTGTGTTGTTATAAGTAGTCTTAAGAGTTTATCACATGGCTTTTGTTCTGGGATTTTACTTTGGTCCAGTTTGGCGGGTTGGAACCATACAGCCAGGGCAAAACCTGCCCTAGGTCCATGCACATTTAACTAAGGTCAGATGACTTTGTAATCATATCATTATCTTTCATCTCAGTTATAGCAAGATTATCTTGCTCTCAAGCACGTAGACGCTTTTTTCTGGGTAAGGAAGAGCCTGATTTGAGAAAACAAAGAATTTGTTAAACATTGAGAAAGCAGAACATAAATCTGGGTATACAGGAATATTTCTAAATATATATGGGTTGTATCTAGGATCTAGGCTAAATTTTTCCCTCCCTCAAAAGCCCAGTGATCTCTATGTAATGTTGATCCTGGGGGAACAGGGGGCCCTAAAGAATGACATTAAGGGGGAGGTTGCAGCAAGAAGGAGAAATCAGTGGAAATTGCCAACTGAGTTAGGATCCATCCCTGGATGTGCTGCCTTTGCTTAACTCGTGTGCTGTCTTTGCTTAGCTAGATATAAGTAGAACAACTCAAGCTGGGATATGCAGAATCTCTACAAAGGAGAGAATGCTAGGAGAGTTCAGGGTCCAGAGGGAACAAAACTCTTATCTCATGTGTGTTTTCTTCCCTGAAAAAATGCATGCACATACACACAAAAGGAGGGTGTGTCATCACTATCCCCTCTTTTGTAGGGATTAGATGGCAATGTGATCTTGACACAATTATCACATTTAGCATGGTCTTTGGGTGTTAAATATTAGAAGACAGGGGGTCAGATACAGGGCTTTTTTGTAGCAGGAACTCCTTTGCATATTAGGCCACACACCCCTGATGTAGCCAATCCTCCTGGAGCTTACAGTAGGCCCTGTACTAAAAGCCCTGTAAGCTCGTGGAGGATTGGCTACATCAAGGGTGTGTGGCCTAATATGCAAAGGTGTTCCTGCTACAAAAAAAAGCCCTGGTCAGATGCATTTCCAAAAAGTCCACAGTGTTACCTAAAGCATTTTCTAGATAAAGCTGAGGCAACATGCCTTCAACAACAGAGCCTGGTCAAGTAAGAAGAGCAACTTTGGTTACTGGAAACTCAACTCCATGTTTCAGGATATTGCTCTTTGATCCAGAGAGATAATCTTATACCATGATGAAATATGAAGAGTTCCAAAAATGACTCCAAAAATTCTCTAATCTACAATTGATACATCCTCGTGAGCCTGTCATTATATATGCTGTAGTTAACAACAGTCTAAACAACAGACACAGCTCTGAAAATGGAAAAAAGCTGGACCCCAACAGCCCACAAGTCCAACGTTAGCTGAAGGCATTTAACATTTAACAAGTTTCTTAATAGTCTTGGGACAAAGGCTATATTCTGATAAGTCATCTGTCATTTACTATGAGGGCCCCTCTCATTTTGGATCACCCTTTGGGGTATCTTGTGTTTTTTCCCCTTTCTGCTATGTTTGTCTGCTAATAAATCCTGGGTCAGTGAATATGTGGGTAAAATGCAAAGAGAGTGGAAGAGGAAAATAGATGTGTTGAATTTGGTTAGAACCAGACCTCAGATTAAGTGGGAGCTCACAGGAGCACAGCTCCTGAACCTTTCTGAGAGTTTCACCTCCTTGTCCATTGAATAGTAGGTGCAGCTGCATAACAACCCCTGGATGAGCGCCACCACCTATTTTTCTACAAAATGACCCCTGTTTAAAACTATTTTTTTAATCTATTGGCACCTTTAGTCCAACAAATGTTTATTCAAGGTATGAGCTTTTGTGTGCAGGCACACTTCCTCAGATACATAGAAATGGAAGTTAACAGTTCATATATATACATAGGCAGATGGCTGAAACTGTTAAAGTCAATGTTTGTGTAATCCGACAGGCAGATCTGTTTCCTCATTCTTTTCCCTTTCTCTCTTCTGCTGAGTAGGGACAGAGGCGGAGAGCTCCAGGTATATAAACGTGGAGAAGTGGGCAGCCTCACTTCTCATTGGAAACTTGGCTAGTGCCAATATTGAATGTGAGGGTTCAGCCACAGAATTACAATAATTACAGAAAAGGCAAGGCTTCTGAGCATGTCCAGAATAAATCTGCCTTGTGATCTTTCGTTGCTGAGAGTAAGCCCCATTGAATAAAATGGGACTTCTGAGTACGGCAGTTTAGGCTTACTATTAGTTACCATCTACTAAGCTCTCAGGAATTTAGAAACTAAGCACTGAAATTTACCTTAGACAAATTCACTTAATTGGGTTTATTACTCGAGGCTCATAAGAATATAAAAAGTGTTCCCTTGGATCAGACCAGTGGTCTGTCTTGTCCCGTATCCTGTCTCATTCAGGGGCCAACCATCTGCCCTTAACAAACAGGCCCTTTTGATTCGCCTCAGAACACTGAGTTATTTTTTACCATCATTGTTTCCAGATTTTTAAAAAATTCAGAATTAGACAGATCTCCAAGTCTTGATTTGAACCAATCACAAATGAAATATAAGGGCTCACTTGAACTAATCACAAGTGCATATGGATCCCATGACATAAGAGGGGGACAGAACACCTTTTGAGGGAGTGGGGTCTATTTTTTAACTTTTAAATGGGGCATAAATTAACAAAGCAGATAATAGTGATTCCGCCTTTAAACCAAAATAGTGTCATCACTGATGGTTGTAGGTAATTCCTAGGATGAAGTTGTGACAGTAACGTGAGTCACGTTTCTTTATCATGAAGTAGATTGTAATGGGAAGCAATAATTTATGAAAACTCAAACATTAAATGTCCATTCCAGACAAGCCATTAAGTCACTGCAGGGGTGAGGGTGAATTGTGTTAGGCCTTGTTCTTTCATCTGCACCCAACAGAGAAATCCTGAATGTACAAAACAGCTGGGAAGTGTCATGGGCATGGTACAAGTTGAATTGATGAATGTAGAAATTCATTCAATTAAAGTTCTTTGGGGGTAAAACACTTCTTAAGAGCTGAAGTCTATAGCATTTGACAGCAAATGTTGTAAATCAAGGTTATGTGGCATATTATATTTTTGTATTTCATCAGTATAATTTTTGTTGTCTGTAAATTTGCTTCTAGTAATGGCACTGGGAATTTTAGGGCCTGCTATTAAGCTATGGAATCAAAACTGTATTTATTTGTCTGTATGTTTGATTGATAGCCCTCTCTAGTTTGTATGTTCCAAAAGTCTAGTCTGTCAAATGCAATCATTCCTCAGTTTTAGAATTACTTATTAGCACTATGTATTCATGCTTTTTCTTAAAGGCTCATTTTTTAAAAAATAGTACAAATGTTTAGTATTTTTTTAAAAACTTATGAACTAGGGCACCAAATATAGTTGCCATCTTTGAGGCTGTCACCTTATGGATAGTCCAGCCAATATCTAGAAGTCCAGTCTGTTGTGGGAGATGCACTTTAACCAGGGCTTTTTTTTAGCAGGAATGCACAGAAACGCAGTTCCAGCTAGCCTGGTGTCAGGGGTGTGGCCTAATGTGCAAATGAGTTCCTGCTGGGCTTTTTCTACAAAAAGAGCTATGTGCAGAACAATAGTGATGTCAGGGGTGTGGTCCAATATGCAAATAAGTTCCTGCTGGACTTCTTTTTTTACAAAAAATACCCTGACTTTAACCATCATGTACTTAATGCCTATGACCATACACACATAGACCTACAGTGCTACTGTACTGTTTCCCTTTTGTCCACCATAACCTAGTATAGTAAATGATTGAGTTGCATTCACACCATAATCACAACCAGATTCAATGTGAAATTAAACCTAAGAAAACTTGAGCCCAGAGCAGGAAAGGCTGCTGCAGAGTATGCAAATGCTTATGCAACATACAGGAATGAACCAGTGTGGTATAGTGGTTACATTGTCAGACTAGGATCTGGGAGAACCAGGTCTGAATTCCTACTCTGCCATGGAAGCTTGTTGGAGGATTTTTTAATGAGCATATGGGTGTTAAAAGTGTTCCTATATTCAGTTGTGAAAACATTAACAGTGCATTCCTAAGCACAGTTACACAGTTCTGAATCCACTAAAGTCAATGTATTTAGAAGGGTATAACTCTCTTTAGCTCTCTAATTTTAATTGGGGAGGGGGGAATAGCCAGCCAACTTTTAGCCATTTATATAAACATAAAAAATAAAAGGTTATAAAAGACCCCCCCCCACACACACACGTGTCCAGCCCCCCACCTATTGTTTCCTGCTGCTACTCTGAGCAGTGGCAGGATAGAAAAAATGGGCCAATGGCATGATGTCACTTCTGGGGAGACCCAGAAGTGATGTCATGACTCTCTGGGAATTGCCAGGTTTTACCATAGAGTTTTTTGTGATACCTAGAGAGGACTGATGCCACTTCTGGGGAAAGCCAGGTCTCCCACCAGTTGCCAGTCTGGGCCTGTCAACCCTACACAACACTTTGTATATTAAGGCTGCAATCCTGAAACACAAAGTAAGCCCCATTGAATAAAATCAGATTTACTTCTGAGTAGATGTGTTTAGGATTACTTTAAGTGTAAAAGATTCTATAAAAGTAATAGTAGTGTTTGGCTAGAAAGATCCTTTTCTTGCTGGGATGGCTTAGGAAAGGGGAATTTTCAGCCTCTGGCCAACATGGCTTTGTAAACCTCTCCCTTCCGAGTTAGCCACAGAGCTCGAGTCTCCTCTTTTGATCTCTGGTGATATTTTTCTCTGTTATGTCATAGAGGTCACTTGGCTCATGTGTGACAAACTGCCTGCATAAGTCACAGTGCCAGTGGCAGAGATTTGTAACCATGTCCCTGGTCCATTGCCTTTGAATTATTTTGCAGGCCCCTCTGCTTTACATTTGCACTCTGTCGGAAGATGAACAAGGAAAGGGAGTAAAATCAAGGGCAGGGTCTCATCCTGAAGGACAAGGGGAAACAGGTGGAAGGTTAATGGCCCTGGAGCGTATCCACAAGCCTCTCAGGCTTGATATATGGGCCTCGGGCCTAAAACAGGCATTGGCTTTCAAAGATATATTATTTCATTTGAGGAGAGACATTCTGGAGATCCTGCATTTGTCTGCTGATAGATGATCCTCTGTCCACAATTGGTTATGGCGTGTGAGTTTTCCTTGGGCCTGCTCCCGTACATAAAATTTTTGCTGAGCTCTCCAACCTTTCACATGCCTTTAAGAATGGGATGTGTGCGGGTCTTCTGGCAGGCTGCAAGCTGGATTTTTGTCGCTGCTATTTTAGTCGTTCCTTTTGAACTGCTAAGGCAAGTTCGGGAGGAGGGAGAGTGGGGATGAAAGGCACTTCTGTTCATTCATACATAGCTTGATAAGGGGCGGCCTTGCAAAAGGAAAACAGAAACAATGTTAGGAATCAATTGTGTGCGGGGGGGGGGGAAGGTGGACTTTTAATAAAAGGCTCAATCGTGACCTTTCTCTGCATAAAGATATACATAAAAATAATGTTTCAGAGCTTTTTTTTCTCCACCCAAGTTCCCATCACTTTGACAAATACTATTGCTGTTTTACAAAATTCCAATCTTTTCCCCCCTCAATGTGACTGTTCAGCAAAGAATAACATGGCATGATCCAGAAACCAGCTATTGTGTTCTGAGCTTATCGAAACCCATCCTTTACACATCTATATTTAGAAATAAGCTCCACTGAATGTGAGAGAACTGAGGTCAGACCTCAAGTTGCCAACCTCCAGGTGGAGTCTGCTGTTCTCTCAGAATCACAGCTGGTCTCCAGACTGCAGAGACCAGTTCCCCTGGCGGGCAGACTCTGTGGCAACACATTCCCACTGAACTCCCTCCCCAAACACCACTATCCCCAGGCACCCCTGCCAGTTCTCTAGCAGCTTCCCAAGGCAGAGCTGGCAACCCTGCCACATGTCATTCCTTGATCATATTAAGAGACACCTGTTTATTTAAGACAATCCAGTGGAGTTGGAGGGAAAGTCTGGTAGGGGGAGAGAGAACTGTGCACACTTTTCCTGCTCAAAATAACCCCTTCTAATGTAAATGAAAATTGTCCCCATAGGAGACAAAGCATTGTAGATAGAGTTGCCAATCCCCAGTTGGGGGCAGGGGATCCCTCGATTTGGAGGCCCTCCCGCCACTGCAGGGTTATCAGAAATTGGGGGGATGCCCCTATAGGGTATAATGGAAAATCTATCCATGGGTATCTGGAGCTCAGGGGGCTGGGGGGTTTTTTAGGTAGCGGTGCCAAATTTTCAGCATAGTATCTGGTGCCTCGCCTCAAAAAAACCCCAAGTTTCAAAAAGATTGGACCAGGGGGTCCAATTCTATGAGCCTCAGAAGATGGTGCCCCTATCCTCCATCATTTCCAGTGGAGAAGAAAAAGAAGAATGCAGATTTATACCCCACCCTTCTCTCTGAATCAGAGACTCAGAGCAGCTTACAATCTCCCATATCTTCTCCCCCCACAACAGACACCCTGTGAGGTGGGTGGGATTGAGAGGGCTCTCACAGCAGCTGCCCTTTCAAGGACAACTCCTACGAGAGCTTTGGCTGACCCAGGTCCATTCCAGCAGCTGCAAGTGAAGGAGTGAGGAATCAAACCCAGTTCTCCCGGATAAGAGTCCGCACACTTAAGCACTACACTGAACTGGCTCTCTTAAAGAAAATTAGGAGGGGAGGCATTTAAAAGGAGCTCTATCCCTTTAAATGTGATGGCCAGAACTCCCTTTAGAGTTCAATTGTGCTTGTCACACCCTTGCTCCTAGCTCCATCCCCAAAATCTCCTGGCTCCACCCCCAAAGCCCCAGATATTTCTTGAGTCAGACTTGGCAACCCTAACTGTGAACAAGGGAAGTGGTGGGGTCTCCTTTTTGGAGGTTTTTAAACAGAGGCTAGATGGCCATCTGACAGCAATGCTGATTCTGTGAACTTAGGTAGATCATGAGGAGGGCAGGAAGGGTTGCAACAGTGCTTAGTTCTCATGGCCCTTTCATAAACGCCCAGCAAAATGCTGGTTGCCACTTTGGGGTCAGGAATCAATTTCTCTGCAGGCCAGTTTGGCCAGGGGTCCTGGAGGTGTTTTGCCATCTTCTTGGCATGGAACAGGGGTCACTGGGGGCAGGGGGAGGTATTTGTGAATTTCCTGCATTGTGCAGGGGGTTGGACTAGATGACCCTTGATGTCCCTCCCAACTCTATGATTCTGTGATTGTTCAATGTGAAAAGAGTGAGAGAAAAGAGGTTATGAAGCATTCAAATCACAGCCCTGATCAATAAAATAAAGAAGCATCTCTCAAAAGAATCAAAATGGTAAAATTCTGACCTGAGTACTATGCATGTTTGTGTTGTAGCCAATACTCCCTCTAAGCTGTGGAGTCTTGTGAGCAAAAATTCTACTTCGTGAGCTCATGGTATTAAATTTGTGAGCTACTGCATAAATCACTATGCTCTGGGGCCATTTTTTCTTGAGCTAAGACAAGAATGTGTGAGCCAGAGGCTAAAAAACTGTGAGCTAGCTCACACTAACTCAGCTTAGAGGGAACACTGCAGAAGGGACCCATTGTAAGTTTTATTTTCTTTTACTCCATCCTATATGGTTCTGGATTTGTAGCCTACTGTGCCTTGACCTGGATAGCCAAGCTAGCCAGATCTTGGAAGCAAAGCCAGGTTGGCCCTGGTTAGTATTTGGATGGGAGACCACTAAGGAAGTCCAGGGTTGCCATGCAGAAGCATGCAGGGGCTAGCCACCTTGGAACATCTCTTGCCTCGAAAACCCCATGAAGTTGTCATAAGTTGGCTACAACTTGATGGCACTTTCCACCACCGTTCTACTGTATCTTTATGACAATTGAATGGCACTTTCATTGGAAAAAGGCAATTTCTGCCAATTTCACACACACACACACACCCCACTGTAGGCCTCTCACTTTTCCCCTTAGGAAGATTCACCAGCCCTAAGAACAAAATGTGCAGCAAGGCTCCGTGGGACACATTGGGAAGGGGAGGCAGAGAAGCCCCACCCTGCAAGTTCCATTTGCAGACCTTGTCAGATGCAATCTATCTTCCTCTCACTTCAGACTTCTGCTCTAGAAGTGCTTTCCATAGGGATGAAAACATTACATTCTTGAACGTTCTATTGTTCTGAATGATTAAATAGTTTGACATTACAGGGAAATGGAATAATGCAAGTTATCAATGAACATACTGGGGGAAATGATCACACCTAATTACAGCTTCTTTTTTGATCATGTTTTTTCATATCCCGAAAGGGGTACCTTTGTGGCACCATTTGAAATTATGTTTCAAAACCTAAGGTGATATTCATAATACTTAATCTTTACTTTCTTTTATTCTTATATTACCCCTTTTAGGCAGGGAAGAAGGCATCAGGTAGTGGTAGAGCATGTGCTGTGCATTCAGAAAGGTCCAGTTCAAAGAATCTCAGATGCCAGGGCAAGGAATGACCCTCTGCTTTAGACTCTGAATAGCTGCTGTCAGCCAGAGTACACAATACTGGGCTAAACACATGATGGTGCAACTCAGTCTAATGCTATCTGGCATGTTCTTAGGGGTACTGGTGTCATTATAACCCTCATAGCACAACCCTCACTCCTCAACTGCTCAAATAAAAGCACTGACAAGATTATCCCAGACTATAGTGTATGCTTTTCCCTCCAAGGGTTTCCTATTGAACTTCCAGTTGGGTGTTAATGTGCCATACTGAAAATGGTACACGTTTATTTTTATTTTATTCATTTATTTAGAATTTATATCCCGCCCTTCCCACAAGTGGCTCAGGGCGGCTTCCAACATTAGATCCAACATAAATTAAACAATATTTAAACATGTAAGGGAATAACTTTAAAACAGATAAAACAGATAAAACCATAAAATTAATAAAATTAATAAGCATAATGCTAGCATAATAACATATTTTGCAATGCAATGCTAGCATAATAACATATTTTGTGGATTTTGTGCTAATCCAGCAGACTGCATATTCCATCCAATGCACCTCTTTGGAGTTCTAAAAATTGGCACAGACAGACAGACAGACAGGAACTGGAAAAAGATCAAAATTTCAGTGCAGACACATTTAGGGGCTGTTCCAAGTCTTCCCCACCCCCGGCCAGCTTCTCCTTTTCTCAAAAAGTTTTCATGGAACCCACAGCATAACTAAATCCCATCCCCAAACCCCAGTGCCTGTACAGAACATAGTCATTTTTATCTTCTTTCTTTCCTCCTTCTCCTTTGCCCTCCCCAAAAAGATCAGGACAGCTCTAGTGTTATTCACTGGAAGCAAATCATGTTTCACTAGCTGAAGACTCATGTTCTGCCATGTGTTATGACTATCATTGTAATATACTCAACACTTTCAGGAACAAGCTGCTAACATGCCATGTTTACTGATAAACCCTTTGGCTGCTAAGATCCAGTCTTGTCTCTCTTACAAACAGGAAACACAATGAGTGTAAAGGCCACAGGGCACAGTAAGAGCTTACTTCAGGGCAGTCTTATTTTTATGAGACTGAATGGGGATAAGTGAAAACCTAAACAAGACCTGTCAACATTTTCAAAGCCCAGACATGCAAGGTTGTTTTTCCTCATTCTGCAGAACCTCCTGAGTCCTGACATAATAATAAAAAAAAAACCTCAAGCCAATTTGTCTTGCTCAGGTGTTCAAAGGGACCCTGTAGACAGACTGTCACTCCTTTTTATAATAAGGGCCCAATCCACCAAGGACTTCTTGCATACTCATCTTCAGACTAACATGTAGACAGATGTTTAGATTCAGGTATGATAAGATCCTTAAAGTGCCATCTGATGCCAGTCTACTCAAAATCTTACTTGGGTCTACCGAACAGTCCTGGAAGGTGTTCTTAGGACTGCACAATTGGACTCCTCATAGTAAGAATCTACAGCCCAATGAGCTAAAGTTTGCCAGTCATATAAACCACCACTATGACAAATGTTACATTGTTAAAGATGGGGGGGGTTTTGAGCAGGAATGCACAGGAATGCAGTTCTGGCTGGCTTGGCATCAGGGTGTGTGACCTAATATGCAAATAGGTTCCTACTGGGCTTTTTCTACAATAAAAAGCCCTGCATGAAGCAATGGTGATGTCAGGGAGTGTAGCCTAATATGCAAATGAGTTGCTGATGGGCTTTTTTTTACCAAAAAAAAGCCCTGCTAACATGCCATGTTTACTGATAAGCCCTTTGGCAACCTGAAAATACTCATTCAGGTTGGAGCCAGTTTCGCCAATCAGTGTGAATTTTTTAACAAAACAACAAAGTACACAATGCATTTTTAATAGGTCAAGTCCAGATTCTCCAGGTTTGATTTGTTTCCCCTTGGCAGCACATCAGGGGTTATTTGTACAACTCTGGAGCTGGAGTATCTGTGCATGTGCAGCTCCAAAGTTATGCAAATAACTCCTCACAGGGATGTTTTGACTTGAAAAAATAGTACTGGGGGGGGGGAGGTAGGACCCCGTCCTCCCCCACATCATAGTTGTAAGCCAAATGGGGTCTCCACAGGCTTTAAAAATGACATTTGCTGCAGCTACTTCAGTGAAAGAGAGTTAGGTCCATGGAATCTGGTCCCAACTTATTAAAAACACCTCTCAGTAATGTTATTGCAATCCGTACCTCGCAGACAGCACCAGAGTGGCCCAGTTTTGTGTGTGATGATCATCTCTTGCTACTTCTGAATGCCATTCCCACCTTTCAATTGTGATGATCATCTCTTGCTACTTTTGAATGCCATTCTCACTTTTCAATTGTGATTTTCACCTTTTCCTTTAGTTCTGTTCTTTTACTATTGTTCTATGACTGGAGTCTGGTAATCTCAAGTTTGAAGCTAGGGTTTATATTCTATCCATCTATATGTGGCTGAAAGGTTATTTTAACCCACAAGGCCTGTTTCCTTTGATTTTCCAGGATGATTTCCAATCCAGTTGGCTCAAGGCAATCTACAGCCATATTCATAGAATTGGCTTTTCACCTCAGTCACTCTTATCTTATGGACTTGAACAAGCTAAAGGGCTAATTAAACATAAAATTGAGGACATAGAGCGACAGTCTGATATCTCTAGCGCATCCAAACTTGGGGTGTTGTTAAATATCAAAAGCACTAGTGAGCCGTCATCATATCTGACTTCATTGGAAGGAAGAAATTTTAGAAGGGCATTTGCTCTAGCTAGATGTTCGGTCCTTCCATCTGCAGTTATGCAAGGCAGGTACAATAAAATCCCCTATTCTGAAAGGCTATGCTCATGCTGTCTAAGTGAGGTTGAATCTGTAGAGCATATGTATTTCAGTTGCTATATTATAGGGAGGCTCGTTTCAGAATTATTACTCCATTAGTCAATAGGACACCTGCTTATATTAATACAAACAAAGCAAGACTTAATTGGTTCCTATCAGATAAGAATTCAGAGATTACGCATTCAGTTGCTGAGTTTTGTGCATTAATTCTTAGACTACGGGAATTGCATTTTAAAAGTTCTTAAATTTCGATCTCTATTTTAGTATACTACGTCTGTTTTTATTTTTTCATATTATGTCTATACTGTATTCTGGTCATGAGGCTGTAATAAACTATGATGATGATTATTATTACTATTGTTCCTACTGTTAAAATTCAAATTGTTAGCTAGTTTGATAGTTTGAGCAGAGTTCTGTCTTCTTACTTTTTGCTTATGTCCAGGGCTTTTTTTTTTTTCCTAGAAAAAGAGCTGCCAGAATTCTCAAGAGGGAAATGAAGGAGAAATACATGCTAGGGTTGCCAAGTCTTACCTTGGCTTTGGCAGGGGGATAATTCTCACGCATGCAAAGCACGTGCAGCACAATGGCATCACTGGAAGTGACGTAATTGTGCTGGGCATGTCATGCTGGGGTACACTCTAGGATTTGGGTAAAAACTCTACAGTGTTCTTATCCAAAGGCTAGAGCTTCCCAGCACAATGATGTGTCCAGTGCAATGATGTCACTTCCAGGGATGTCTTTGCACTGGGCATGTTGCACAACAACGGAGCACTTTTGGGGCAGGGATCCCCCCCCCAATGGCCCACTCTCTGCCAGCAGATTGGGGGGCCCCAAACTGGGAATCCTCTGCCCCCAGTGGGATCTTTGTAGCCCTAAACACACCAGTGCCCCTCACTAACTTTTAAACATTTTTTGAGAATTTTGTTTCCACAAAGAGGTTCTGCTTATGTCCCTTGTAAAATGCACAGTGAGATGCTTGCGGATCATCTCTTAAGTTTCCGATCTGAGAGAGTTACAACAACCACTTCCTGTTCCTTCTGCCTCTCCTTCAAACCCTTTGCCTGGGTTCTCAAGCAGTTGTGTGCCACCTTCACCCAGTTGTGCTCCATCCACACTGATCTGCACCACAGAGACTCAGTCTGAATATAATGCAAAACCACCATTAGGCTGTTCATACTGGAGCCTTGGATTCACAGGCTCTCCCTTTCCTCCTGCCCTTCCATTCTTCCTTTGCAGACATTCCTTTCCTCATTTCCTTGTTTCCACAAACCCTCCTTTAGCACTACATCCAAACAAGGTGTGTAAACCAGAATTGGTAACCCCAGTTTGCAGTGGGGATTCAACTGTGATTTGCAGGCAAAACAAAAAGATACCTTAGAGATTTAGAGATACCTTTAGCAGAGTTGTGTGGAGAGAACCACAAAAACAAGCCAGGCAGACGTTTTAGCTTAAGAATAAAGTAGTTTACTTTTACTATGAGGAAAGGGTTACTGGGATTTCTAGAAAACAAAAGAAGGATTCAGTATCCTATCTAGTCTCTAGACTACATCTCGACTCGAGTCCAAACTCTAACTGCATGGAGATCTGAGGGCTTTACACAAAGGGCAATAAAAACTGACCAAATGGTTTCCCCCAGACCACCTCCCAAATATATGGATTAGCCTATTAGGGCTTTCCTTCAATGGTCACTATACATATTGACACCCAGCCTGAACGAGAAGTACGTGCAAACATTCTCATTGGCTATACCTCTCACTGGCTAAACATCAGCATGCATATACATTCATTTAATTAACTCATGACAACAGGAAGTGAAATTGCATCAGAAAACCCAACACTTTCCAGCTCCATCTAGGGATAAAGCAAGTTTCCTTGTACTTGTCCCTGGTAAACAATATCCTATTTTTAAATGAGATTCTGGGGATGCCTTGTTAAAATATTGGCAGTAGATAGTGCTTTTTTTGTAAAACAAAAGGTGCCAATACTCATATATCAGGTTGTGCTAATTTCCACCAGCACCCCACTCAAGTCTTGGGAGAGCCCTGAAAAAGGTGCTGATACTTGATACTGGTGAGTGCCATCACAGAAGATCCCTGCTTTTAAACATTGCTAGAATTGCACCTCTTCATGTTTTACTCTCCTTCCCTGCATCTATAGAAATTAAACTTCTGAACTGGAGAACATACATCTTGACTCAAGAAGTCATGCATTTTGAAATGCCAAATACCCCAGAAGGTAGGACCAGAACCAATGGGTTGAAATTAAATCGACAGATTTTCCAGCTCAACATTAGGAACAACTTCCTGACAGCTAGAGCGGTTCCTCAGTTGAACAGACTCCTTGGGAGGTGGTGAAATCTCCTTCCTTGGAGATTTTTAAACAGAGGCTAGATGGCCATCTGACAGCAATGTGGAGCCTGTGAAATTAGGGAAAGGTATTTGTGAATTTCTTGCATTGTTCAGAGGGTTGGACTAGATGACCCTAGAGGTCCCTTCCAATTCTATGATTATATGCAGTAGTGGAATTCTAGCAGGAGCTCCTTTGCACATTAGGCCACACACCCCTGATGTAGCCAATCCTCCAAGAACCTACAGGGCTCTTTTTTGTAAGCTCTTGGAGGATTGGCTACATCAGGGGTGTGTGGCCTAATATGCAAAGGCGCTCCTGCTGGAATTCCACCCCTGATTATATGATTCTTCTGTTTCTGCTCACCCACCCCAAAAAACCCAGATAATAAATACTGCTGAATGTAGCATCTGTATTGCAGCTACTGTACAACCAGATCCATTGTGAGACTGAACAATCCCTTTAAAACATTCTGAAGTTTAAAGTAACTGTTTACCACACCTTAGCCCAGGAGAAAGTGCATTGTCATGAAGTTACAGTGATGGGGTAGGGAACTGTGTTTGGGGGCTGGGCTCCGGCAGTGATCCTGGGTATGGGAACAGGGATCTCAAGAGTGCCCTGGCATGCATTTGAGAAGTGCTGAATGATCTGGAACTTTGCCAGCTAAGCATTCTAAGCACTGGCACAGAAATCTCCTGCGAGGGAGATGCCCTTTGTGTTCTACAGACATATTTGTGTTTGCTTTGTTCTATAACGGTCGTTAAAGGCATTAAAATCCAAGATAACAAGAGGCCAGAGCTGCCATAAACTTCAAAGAGAAATATTGCTACGTACAATTTTATATATCTTTTTAGGGCCTGCTCCTGTTCCTGCTACAACCATTGGCAGAACACTGCATGGATTGCAATGGGGGCAGGATTGTAGCTTGTATTCCCCTCCCCGCCTTCTCCTCTGGAGATAATGTACAGTTGTAAAAACAAATGATTCTCCATTCCTGTGGAATTCTGCTGAGCTGAGGTTAGACAAGCAGGCTAAGGACTTGAGAGACATCCTTAGAGCCGGCAACAGCAGTGGTGAGGAAATCTGACGGCTTGTTAAACAGGAAAATTTAGCCTCCGAAATTCTACAGAGAGAACTGAACATTGAGCGTTAGAGATCGGGAGGATCTGCTTTTCTACTTGTTGCTTTGATAACAGATAAAAGCCTGTCATGAAGTATAAGTTACCAGCTGGGAGTGGGTAGTATAATCTCAGCAGAAAGGCTGGTCTCTCAGTACTATAAAAGCCATCTTTTATATCACTCTTATCTATTGTGGAGAATACAAAGGAGTTGTTTATATCATAGGCATCCTCCCTAATAGGGGGGAGGTGAGGGAAGCGTCTTCCCATGTAGGAAGGCTTACAGGTTGCTTTCAATTAATTTTTCATTGACCTTGCTCTGCTCTTTGACCAAGCGCTCAACTGAATGAAGATGCCTATAATTCCAAGGCGCCAGTGAAATATACTGTTAAACTTAGGATGCATTGATGGGTCTGATTTCAACAGAACACACAGGCAGGCTAATGAGATATAAGCTGTCACCCCTGTGTTCATTCTCAAAATATTATTTAGCATATTAAAAACACATACAAAGCTGCTCTTAGCTTGAGCAGGGTTTTTCGTACATTTCGTACATTATTACTTGAGTAACATAGGATTTCCAAAGCATGCAGGGAGCATCTGCTTGGCATGCCAAAGGCTGTAGCTTCAATTCCTGGCTTCTTCAGTTAAAAGATCAGGTAGCAAGTGACTTGGAAGACATCTTCTCAACACCCTGGAGAGTTGCTGCCAGACTGAGCAGACAATACTGATCTTGATAGACCAATGGTCTGACTCAGTATAAGGCAGCTTCATGTGTTCGTGTGATCCTACACCACTATGATAACATCTCCTGAGGAGCTTCAGGGGTTCGTCCAGTGGTGTGATTTCTTCCTGGTCTAGCCCTCAAGGAGAGGTTATGCTGGTGTGAAAACAGCCATGTCATAAAGACAGCCTTGTACCTTATTTGCAATAGTGTTATGCTGGACTGTGGGAAAACCACTCCCAAATCATTCATGTACCAGGCTGGAGATGAGATTATGGCTTGTTGCATCTTGGAAATTTTATGTAGTCTGGATTGAGTGAGGAGATTTCTGAGTTTCACCCTGATGCAGCACAGGGTTTGCATACCCAACTGTCATGGCCCATGAAGCTCTCTTGGATTCCATATGGGACCATTTTGTTAGATCTAAATGGAGAAAACCAAGCTTTGACTGCGAAGCTCCATGACAATCCATACTTTACATGAGAATCATGCTTGCTACAGCTTGATCCATATTTTCTATTTGTAAACATATAGACAGATGTACTCCCTAAAACACAAGCATATGAACAAACTTATTTAAAACACACTGAGCCATATGGCTTTAGTTTCAGCAACAGCAGCTGAGGTAATAAATTTGGGTTTAGTCCGTATCACTTCCACCTGCAGGTGATCACTCATATGAATTAAACAAAAACAATTCCTACACATGGGCAATTAACAGGATAGGGAGAAGGATTCAGCCCTAGCCTTCTCTCCATCATGATTGTTTTCTTTGTATAGGAATCTGATTTTCAGGGAGAAGCAGTTCAGTTATATTAGCCCCCACTGCAGCCTGAAGACACTGGTTTACCACTTCATCCGCTGTTTGTGACAGTAGCAAACATATATCAGGGAGTCACCATTAGCTACCTAACCCTGGAAAAGTTAACTGTATGTTTGAAGGTGTTTGTCACCATACTACATGTGTACTATCAGGATTTTGTGGTGGAACGCTCTGCCAAGTCACAGCTGACTAATTATGACCCCATAGGGTTCTTCAAGGCAAGAGAGGGACAGAGATGGTTTGGTGTTGCCAACCTCTCTGTAGGAACCCAGGACTTCCTTGGTGGTCACCCATCCAGGGCTTTTTTTGCAGCAGGAACTCCTTTACATATTAAGCTACACACCTCTGATGTAGCCAATCCTCCAAGAGTTTACAGGGCTCTTAGTACAGGGCCTACTATAAGCTCCAGGAAGATTGGCTATATCAGAGGTGTGTGGCCTAATATGCAAAGAAGTTTCTGCTACAACCCACCCTCACCCCTGGCAAGTACTAGCCATGACTGACTGTGCTTAGCATCTGAGATCTGATGAGACTGGCCTAGCATGGGCCTTTTAATGGACTTAGAAGGATATGTTTCTGTTTAGGATTGTTTAGTATTTCAATCAGCAATTGAACACCAGAACTCCTAAAGAAATAAAGCTGATATGTAAAGCATGAATCTACTTCATTCATTCATTCGTTATGTCATTCATTGGGTGGGCTTGGCAAAGTTGTTACCTGTCCACTTAGCCAACCTCACAGGGTTAGT
Organism: Heteronotia binoei; assembly: GCF_032191835.1. Taxonomy (NCBI): domain Eukaryota; kingdom Metazoa; phylum Chordata; class Lepidosauria; order Squamata; family Gekkonidae; genus Heteronotia; species Heteronotia binoei. Next base: position 158,682,600 of record NC_083224.1, on the reverse strand, counting down.
GTGATGGTAAACTGAGATTCATGTGATGTATACCAGCCTAGGACCTGGGATATGACAAACCCATATTCACATCAGTCACTATCTCAGTTGCTCATTCTTGTCCGTATTAATTTAAATATTTATAGCATCAAGGACTGTTATGTTTACTGTTGTGGCTAATGATTTATTTCAAAACACTCACCCCTTCTCATCCACATAGTTTCAACTTCTTTTATCATATGAGTCACAATTCCAAACTTGGTAAATGCTTATATTTACTAGTCAACAAGAAAGACATTTGGGTATATTCAGTATGAACTGGATGTTCCCAAAAGATGCACGGCTGCTGTCCCCAAATAGCATCATTTCTCTTTCCCCCACCATAACAGTCAGTGAACTGGAACATGTGATCTGATGTCATTATATTTTCATTTCCCTTTTTCCAAAAGTAGCAGCTCTTGAAGCAGGAAAATTTAAATACAATGATATCATATCCCACTTTTTTTGGTTACTGAGAGGTATGGTGCAGGAAGGAAGATATGGGTAGATTTGCCAGCTCCAATTTGGGAGATACTTGTAGATTTTAGGGGTGGAGCCTGAGGAGAGTGAGGTTTGGAGAAGGGAGGGACTTCAATGGGGTATAACGCCACAGAGTCCACCTTCCAAAGCAGCCATTTTCTCCAGGGGAACAGATCTCTGTCACCAGGAGATCAGTTATAATAGCAGGAGATATCCAACTACTACCTGGAGACTGGTAATCCTCAAAAAATGGGAAACAGTTGTACATTTTCTTGTGCCTCTCAGTCTTTACTTAATGTCATCCTGACTGCCAAAATTTACTGGTGAAAGTAAATGAATGTGCACATGTCAAAACAACTAAGATGCCTAAACATTTCTGAAAATTCCTGTTAAAAAAAAAATCTAAGGAATGACTGGCAAATGTCAACATCCACTATTTAAAAATCTTGGGACTTAAAATATCAATGTTTATCCAAAAAAATATTTTTCTTGCAATCTTTTTTTTTAAGGCAGAGCATTTTGTTTACATAAAAGCAAATTGGCATTAGAGCAGGAACCAAGTTTGGCAAGGTATGATCCTGGCAAAATCCTGGAAAAAGTGAATGAATTTGGATTTTGAAAGGGCTACAAAATGGAGTATATTAGAATCCAAAAGCTGAGCCATTACAACCGGTATTCTTCTGCTGAAAAGGAACGCTTTACGCTCTGCTTGTCATTCTGTAGTGTTCATTTTAATGATATATTTAGAGCCTTGTCTTACTTTGTATTCTTAGGTGTAATTACCCGTATTAAAAAACCCACTCATTAGTGTTCTGTTCCACTGACTTAATTATACCCTTAATTAAATCTTGACAAACTGGGGGTCACTGTAGTGTCAGTGGAATTTGTCACTGTTTGTCAGCAGGTGCCTTAGCCACATCTATTTCTGATCTCCCTGCTGCTGACGTCTGTTTAAGAGCCTGGTATTTGCAAACTGTAAAAGGGCTAGTTCTGAGTTGGTTTCTTGCACCACTTTCAAGATATGCTTTTTTAAAAAAAAAATGACACACAGTGGCATTTTCTTAGTTCTTCCAAATGGGTTTTTGCTTTTCCTATGTTCCATGATCACCTGTTAAAAGCTTAAAATGTCAAAAGCTCAAACTGTGTCAAGAGGTGGTCAATTGTAGCCCTGGGTTACAATTGTCTGAATCGTTATGCCCTGTGCTAAGCATGACAGTATATAATAAAAATAAGCCACTTTCTCATTGGGGTAGACAAATTAAAAGGCTAGGACACAGGGAAATCCTAAGGAACTTCACAACCCATGTGTTTTTCTTGGAGGGGTGGTTACCCAGCACTCATAATTCCAAGCTGAAATTTCCAGGGATTTGATCATATTTGTTCTAATCCACAAAAACAGTAGTTCTTCTCCTGATCTCAGCCCAAGGTGAAAGTGACTAGATGTGGCCAGGTGCAAACTTCTGATGTAACATTTTGTGATACTACAGTTGTAACAGCATAAGCTACCACCTTGACATGTTTCAGAAAACATATGGAACTCTGGTCCTGTCAGGGCCAATTCAAGGCATTCAGGGCCAATTCAAGTCAATTCAAGGTCCACACTGCCAGCAGCTGAGTTGGAGTCAAATCCCAGTGGCATCACTGTGGAGCCTTAGTTTGGATCGAGCTGGCGGTGGCAGTGGTGCAGGCCCGGAAGGTAATGTCAAATAACTTCTCATGCCATTAATAGCTGGAGTGAGTCAGCCCACTCTAGTAGATTGGTGCCCTCTTCAGTGTGCCTCCCTAAGGAGTCACTTGGGAAGCTTGATCAGCCCCTGTCCTATTATGTTGTCGAAAATGGTTAGTCCATGCATGCATGCTTATTTTTTGAAGGGAGAGGTGTCATGGGTTAAATCTGGGGCTGCACTGGAATCAGTAGTTGACTTTGTTAGACCTGCCAAACCTCTTCCCTTAATTCTGCAGAGGACCAACCATGCTATCCAAGCTCTTCCTAATCCTCTTTATAACACAAGAGGGAGAAGAAGAAGAAGACTGCAGATTAATACCCCGCCCTTCTCTCTGAATCAGAGACTCAGAGCAGCTTACAATCTCCTATATCTTCTCCCCCCACAACAGACACCCTGTGTGGTGAGTGGGGCTGAGAGGGCTCTCACAGCAGTTGCCCTGCTATAGCTACAGCTAACCCAAGGCCATTCCAGCAGCTGTAAGTGGAGGAGTGGGGAATCAAACCTGGTTCTCCCAGATAAGAGTCCACACCCTTAACCACTACACCAAACTGGGAAGAAGGTAAAAGGGAGAAGATGGTCTGAAGGAGAGGTGCAGTCAGGGCCAGCCCTGCCACTAGGCTAACAGGGTGATTGCCTAGAGAGCTGGTCTTCTGGGGGCACTGAATCGGGTGCCCCCCATGTGACTCAGTGACATTATCAGTGCAGGGAGGGGGCACCAGAAGTTAGCCTTGCCTAGGGTGCCAGACAGGCTAGGGCCGGCCCTGGGTGCAGTCATTTCCTCTTGGCAGCACTGGACCAAGCCTAGGCCCAACAAGGGTTGCCAGGTCTGACTCAGGAAAAATCTGGGGACTTTAGGGGTGGAGCCAGGAACAAGGGTGTGACAAGCATGATTGATTCTGGCCATCACATTTAAAGGAATTGCATTATTTTTAAAAGCCTTCTCTCAATTGGAAATACTGGGGGATAGGGGCACCTTCTTTTGGGGTCACCTGGTCCAATCTTTTTGAAACTTGGGGTGGGGTTTGAGGAGAAGCACTAGATGCGATGCTGAAAATTTGGTGCCTTTACCTCAAAAAATAGCCCCTCCAGAACCCCAGATGCCCAAAGATAGATTCTCCATTAAACCCTATGGAGACCAGTATGGAGTGCCCAGCAGACAACCCTTCCCTGCTTTCTGCAAACCCTGAAGCGGGGGGAGGGCTGCCAAAACAGGGGATCCCCCACCCCCAACTGGGGATTGGCAACCCTAGGCCCAACCCAGAGGGAAGGCACAAAAGAAACTAGCTGCCATGAAATTTTTGAAGTATTGATACTGTAGTATATTGTAAATTTGTTTCAGGGGAAGTTTTCATTTTCAGAAGTACCATCTACCTTGTTCATTTTCAGAAATACCATCTATTTCCTATGGGAAATAAAGTTGGTTTTCTAGAGTCGCTATTTTTTTTTAACTAAGTTAGGGTCAACATTTTGGTGAACCTAATCCTCTCTCTCTAACCTCCCCCCCCCTCCAAAAAAAACCATTTTGTATGAAATGGACCAAGATGTCCAGTTTTACAGATCCCTGAAAGTGCTTCTAGTCAACTTTGTCTCTTTTGTTTCTTGTGGGAAAATACCACATAAAACCCTTCACCCTTTTGCTTGCAAAACTCTCCCTCTCTACTAAAGTCATCCTAATTTTCTTTAAAAATAACATTAACAAAGGTGTTTCACTCCAGAGACACCCTCAGTAGAATGCACCCACACATACCCAAATGAATTTTTAAAAATAAAAAAAATGCTTAAAGCAATCCACTGTCAACCATAATAAAAAAGGTACAAAACAAAGCAAAAGACCGGCAGGGAGGTGGGAGATCCAGGAAAAAACAGCCCCCCAACAGAGAGCAAATTAACATAGCAACAGTAAGAGAACAAGCAAAACAAAATCCAAAAAGCAGACTTCCCCTGCCCATCCCCAACTCCAGAGGGCACTATCTGACTCTACCTGGCTGCCAACCCTTGCAGCCTTCATGGCTGGGAGCCACCTTTGCCCTTCCTCCTCCCCCCCCCCACCGCGAAGGATGAAGGGATTGTGCGCAGAGCAAACCAGCTGCATATAGGTAACGGGGGAAGGGTGAGAAGCTGAAGACTTCATAAGGGTGGATTCACCCCCGCCTTCCTCAATCTTCACTTCGTTCTCAGGCCACCCTCCCATCCTGTATTCAGTGTAGGCTTGCAGGCTTTGGCTGGTTGCCCTTCTGGGGGCTGAGTAGCACTGGACCAAGCCTAGGCCCAACAAGGATTGACAGGTCTGGGGGCTGGAGAGGAATTTTTTGCCCCTTCCTTATTGACTTAGAGGAGGGGGTGTTTTTGCAGACCCCATACTGTTTTTACAGTGGATTGGGCAATTGGACTTGGTGATGCTGTTTAAAAAGGTTTGGTCACTTTATAGGTTGGCAGGATTGTGTTGGAGAATGGAATGTAGTTCAGTGAGCACCACTGGTACCCACCCCCACACACATACCTTTGGGAGCTACGGGTCTTGCAGAAGCTGCCTTTGGGTAGCGCAGCCCAGGGCAGGTGAATGCAGACTACCTTTGGGACTGCTTGGGATATCTCCTCCCCTCAAGTGGCTCAAGGGGTTACAGCTCCAGGGCAATAACCCACTTGCTGTACTGACTAGGTGCCAGCCACATCAGGATGGCTCACACCAGGGGCAAGTTGCTCACCCATTACTTGGCAAGGGAAGGGTCTGGAGTGACCCCTGGCCTCAACTTATACTGCAAGTTTGTTTATTTATTCCGGTTTATATCCTGCCATAACCTGCAAGCAGTGTCCCCTCTAAGCTAAGTTAGTGTGAGCTAGCTCACAGATTTTTAGCCTCTAGCTCCCACATTTTTGTCTTAGCTCAGGAAGGATGACCCCAGAGCACACTAATATATGCAGCAGCTCACAACTTTAATGCCAAAAATATAATTTTTGCTCTCAAGACTCTGCAGCTTACAGGGAACATTGCCTGCAAATGGGCCAGGGCAGCTCACAACATGTCACAATACAGCAGCAGTAGTTTGGCCTTTGCCACTTGAAGTATGCAAATAGTTAAATAAATAAAGCGGTCCTTTAGTTAATCCAACTTCTGTGTCAGTCTCTTTCTTCTGATGGGCGCGGGGAACGTGCTTCCTTCGTAACTACAGCCCACCAGGGAAAAGGAAGCAGGAGGAAAATCTCCTGAAGCAAGATGCTTCCAGTTTCCAGTTCTTTCCCAGCAGATTTCCCAGAAGCACTCTCTGGTAAATGGTGACCAGGCTTTGGTCAGTTACCTTTTCGTCCACCCTCTGAGTCCACCTCTTGGCTGAGTAGGATTGCCTCAATGGCCATGGTCACCTCTCCCTGGGATCAGATTGGGTAGGAGAACTATCTTTCTCCATCCTTCCCTCCTTTTCCCCAGGAAACTGAAAGAAGACACACTCACCACAAGCAGCAGAGCAGCAAAGGAAAGGCCTTCCTGATATTTCTGAAATAATCCCACTATTTTTGAAATCTGGGGAGATGAATTTTTTTTTTTTTTAAATTTTATTGGCATTTTAAATAACAACTACAACACACCCCAACACGGGGTCCATGACATAACCTTACATGAGCCGTCACATTCGTTGTTGTTAAACAGTTTTTACAGCAAAGAGAAATCTCTCGCAGAGTGCAAATACAACAGAAAGTTAGTGATCAATAGGTTGTGTCCACTTCAGTGTTAATATATTGTGAAGTTCACATATTTTGCCGGCATTTTCCCGAACATAGTATCAGCACTATTCACGTGTTTAAGGAAGTCAAACCATTTTTGTAGAAACCAATCTCCCTCTTTGGTATTGTCTAGCATAGCGATAGCCGTTGTCAATTTATCCTGTATCAAGATATCCCACACCTTTTTGCACCAGTTCTGGAGTGGTGGGCTATCAGGTTGTTTCCAGTATGAGGCTATAGTTATTTTGCCTGCTAGGAAAAGCAATGCAACTAGTTCCTGTTTCAAGGTTGGGAGCTTCTGATCCGGCCATAGGTTTAACAGGACTACTGCGGGTGTGCAAGGGATACTGACCCCTATTATTTTGGATGTCGTTTCCAGGATAGACTTCCAAAATTTGTGTATCTTTGGACACTCCCACCAACAGTGGATAAATGAGCCTGGTAGCCCACACCCCCTCCAGCATAGGGGGTCGGCTTTCACCCTGGCCTTAAACAGTTTTAGGGGGGTTGCGTACCACCTTGCAAATATCTTATAGTTTTGGAGTCGAAAGTAAAGTGATTTGGATTTAAATAAAGGCGATATCCAAAGCCGATTCCATTGGTCATCACTGATTGAGACTGAGCAGTCTTTTTGCCAGTTGTTTTGCTGGGTAGACGGGCTCGTCCACATTTTTTGGTTTAAGAGGGTGTAGATCATAGATATAACTCCTTTTATAGAGGTGTTACCTTTACTGATTAGCTTCTCTACTGGGTTCAGTGGTCTATTTTGCATCACGATGGGTATTACTTGGTGTAATGCATGGTGGATTTGTGCATATTGGTACCATGGGATAGTGGTCTTAAATTTATTTTCCAGCTGGGAGTGAGTGCACAATTTTCCATTCATCGTGATGTCAGTTAGTTTGAAAATGTTTTTCTCCCTCCAGGCTCTGAATTGGGACTTGTCTTTACCCGGGGGGAACCAGGACTGACCCAGAAATGCCATAACCGGGGATGACGCTGGTGTTATGGTGTTTCTCCATTGGTCCCAGAGTTGTATAGTAAATTTTAGAAATGGGTTTGAAATTGGATACTCCCTTCTGTCTGCCCTCGGGGACCAGATAAACTCATGTAGATGTAGGGTGGGTAGATTTGCCTTTTCAATTTGGACCCAGGCGGGTTGGGGATGTGGCGAGGCGTATAAGACAATTACCCTCAATTGTGCAGCCAAGAAGTACTTATCTATTAAGGGGGCGGCCAGCCCTCCCAAGTTATATGGTCTAGTCAATAGTGCTAGAGCAATTCTAGGTTTCCTGTGATTCCAGAGGAAGGCTGACCACTGTGCTTGCCATTTGGAGAGCTCCTTCTTGGGGATTGGGATTGGTAGGTTTTGAAATAAGAACAGTAGACGTGGAAGCAGGAAGGACTTGAGGAGGTCTATTTTTTCTAGTAGGGAGAAGTTGAGTTTTGCCCACGCCGATAAGGACGCGGTCATAGAGCTGGCTAAGGGGCCATAGTTGGCTCGGAATAGCTCCTCTACTTTCAATGGGATTTGGATGCCCAGGTGCCTCCATGACTTTGTTACCCATTTGAAAGGCTGGGAGGATTTTATTGTTGCTTGGAGGTTTGCAGGAATGTTAATAGGATAGATTTCTGATTTAGTGTAATTTATAGAGAACCCAGAGTGTTTGCCGAATTCGTCCAGGCTGGTTTTGAGGTGGCTCAAGGAGGTGAGGGGTTGGTTAGGTAGAACACCATATCGTCTGCGAAGAGGCTTGTTTTATATTCGTGTTCGTCGACTTGGATGCCTGAGATTTCTCTGGAGGTTCTGGTAAGGTGGGCTAAGGGCTCTACCGATAGGGCAAATAATAGGGGCGAAAGGGGGCATCCCTGTCTGGTACCTCTACATAGATACAGGTCCTCAGACCTAAAGGAGTTGGTAAGTATCTGCGTCGATGGGGCACTGTATATCGCAGATATAGCTTTACGAAAGCTTGGGCCAAAGTTCATAAGTTGTAGTAGGGTCTTTAGGTAGTTGACCTCCACTTTGTCAAAGGCTTTCTCAGCGTCTAGCGAGAGAATCAGAGAAGGGGATGGGGACAGCTTTGCCTTGTGTATCAGATTTAGTGTTTTGCGGATATTATCCGTGATGGAGCGGCCTGGCATAAAGCCAGCTTGGTCGGGATGGATGTAGTGTGTGATGATTTTTTTTAACCGCTCCGCCAGCATGGAGGAAAAGATTTTGAAGTCGTGATTTAAAATTGAGATGGGTCTATAAGATGCGGGGTTGAGCTTGTCCTTGCCTTGTTTAGGAATGAGAATCGTACGTGACTCCGCCCAGCTAGAGGGGAGCTGGCCATCCCTCAGTACTGTGTTACAAGTCTCTAGAAGGGGATTTGATAAAGTCGTTTTAAATAGCTTATAAAATTCCGAGGGAAAGCCGTCCCTGCCAGTGGCTTTGTTGTTTTTAATTTTGGAGAGGGCCGTAGTTAATTCTGTAAGGTTGAACGGCCTATCTAGGAAGTCTGCATGTTCTGCTGTGAGGGTTGAGTTAAAATTGATTGATCGTAGATAGTTTTCAATGTTCTGACTATTAGGCTTCCCAGATTCATAAAGCTTTTTATAGTATTCAAGAAAGGCCCTTGAGATCTCCTTAGAAGATGAGTGGAGGGTTCCGTTTGCGTCTCTTATGGCATAGATAGCGTTAGTTGGATTTTTTTGGGCTGTACGGAATTTCAGATATCTAATTGATTTTGAAGTTTTGGTTACATATCTGTGCTTGAGGTATAGGGATGACTTCTGTATGGAGGAAGACTCCAGAAGTTCTAGTTGCTTTCTAGCTTGGTCTAGTTTTCTTAAGGTTTTTTTCCCCCCATAGATTTGATGTCTATGTTGGAGTTCTGCAATGTGTAAGTTTAGGTCTACTATGGCTTTTTTGCGAGCTTTGTTGCAGGCTGCCGAGATAGATATGAGATTGCCTCTCATAACCGCTTTGAAGGCGTCCCATACGACCGCTTGAGGGGCCCCGCAGTTGGTGTTAAGCTCGAAGTATGTCTGTATTTGTTGTTCTATCTTTTGGCATGCCTGTTCATTGGACAGTAGAAGCTTGTTTAGAGACCAGCTAGGGCCCTTTCCATCAGTAGCCTGGGTTGATAATTTGCATTCCACCATAGAGTGGTCTGAGATGTTTCTAATATCATGGTCTGCGTATGTTATGCTGTTGATTAGGGACTGGGATACAAGTATATAGTCAATTCTTGAGTAGGAGTTATGTACTGGCGAGAAGAAAGAGTAGTCTCTAGCTTTGGGGTGTAGATTGCGCCATGTGTCTAGTAAGTTAAAGTTGTTAAGGATCGTGCCCAGTTTTGAGGTGGAGGTTTGGTCCTTTAACGCTCTATGGTGGTTTGATTTATCTAGCATGGTGTCAGCTATCATGTTGAGGTCTCCTCCGATTAGTACATCGCCTTCTTGGAAGTTTTGCAATTCTAAGAGTGTTTTTTCGAGGAACTCAATCTGCCCAGAATTAGGGGCGTAGATTGAGGCTATTGTGGTAGGTGTTCCATCTAGTGTGCCTTTGATGAACAGGAATCTACCCATTGGGTCATGTTTGGTTTGAGAGCAGACAAAGGGAGTATTTTTAGAGATAAGAATAGCTACCCCTCTTGCTTTGGAGGTACCAGGAGCTTGGAATGTTTGCACAAACCACCGTGATTTGAGGACGCTGATGTGTTTCTCTTTAATGTGAGTTTCCTGCAAGCACACGATATTGAGTTTCTTCTTTTCTAGGTAATTAGAGATACGTTTGCGTTTTATAGGGTTTTGAAATCCCCTGCAATTCCAGGAGGCTATTTTCATGTGTTCGGCCATGTATCTATATTGAGCTTACCAGGGCCTAGGTGCCCGGGTATTAAACGGTCAATAACAAACAACTAAACTCTAACTAACTAACTAACTCTATGCCCCCCTTTGGTTGTGGAGGGGAGAGAAATGTGTTACTAGGTTGGGGATTGTCTGTCTTTACTCTCCCCCCTTACACTAGGGTCCAGAACTCTGCCCCCTTAGCTTGGAGGCAGCTGGGTCGGGGGTCTGCTAAAAAGGTCACTATACCACTTTTTGTAGCTAGTGCAAATAATCACAACCACCCCCCTTCAGGGGAGAAGTTTCACCACTCCCTGAGCTGGGAGACCAAGGGAGAAGTACTCCGTGTACTCCCTTAAAGTGAAACTGTTTCGCTTTTGTTGGGGAGCAATAATCAAATTCGAATAGGTGTACACAGTCTGCATTGTGGCTCCCACGCCCCCCCCCTCTTTAGTTATACGTAGAAGTACCTTTCCAGTCCTCTTGAGTATTCTGGTGAGGTCTGGGACAACAAGCCTTGTGGTACAGCGCCCCCTATGGTCTTCCCGTACAAGCTATGTAGCATTAAAGCTGCAGGGTAGCCTGGTTTTAGGATTACCATATTAGATGGTGCGTTTCTATAATACCAATATAGCTACGTATCATTCTTCCACCCTCACTCACATTTCTTGTGCCCATCTCTGTATTAGGCTTATTTAGCATGCTTCTTTTCACTCCGTTACTAGTAAAGAGGTAGTTTGTTGGTGCAGTCAATTCTCTACCCTCCCCGCCGGCTGATCCCACCCCACCCCCCCGGGGGCCCCCCCGCCCACACCCCCGTCCCGCCGCCCCCCACCCCCCACCCCCACGCCGCCCCCCCCGAGCGCGCCCCCCCGGCCCCCCCCGGTTCTTCTGTGAAGAACCGATGTATATCGGTCTTTAGACCCTCCAGGTCCCGTTTGCATATTGGAGCTCTCTCCTCTTCATGTTCCGATGCCGGGGAGGGGGGGTTGCTGGTGGCCATCTTTGATGCTGATCTAGTGAGGGGGAAACTGACCTTTTCCGAAGTTTCTGGCTTAAAGAAGTCAGCCACAGATTTTCCTCCTTTGGGATTTGATTTCTTCTTATGTTTTGTTTGTTGTCCCATTAGAAGGGCTATAGCAACGAAGTCTGGAGCTGTTAGGAGTTCGACATCAGGGGGATAGCTTGGGAGCTACCTCAGAACGCGTCCGCCATGAGCCAGCGACGCTCCGCCCCCCTCGGGAGATGAATTTTTGAAATTTTAAAATCTTGGAAGCATCTGGTTTCATAAGGTATTTCTGATCTGAAACCAAAAAGAATTGAGAAATTATTTCACATTGGAAGTATTCAAATGTACAGCCCTATGCACATACTATGTTTGGTCAGCTCTCTGCTGTTCCCTTAATTATATTAATATAAGAATAGCCCTGCAAGATCAGACCAGCAATCCACCTTTTTTCAATATCCTGTTTCATGCCATGGCCAACTAATTGCCCTGGAGAGCCAACAAATAGAGTAAGAAGCCAAGGGTTTCACCTCATGTTGCCTCCTAGAGCTGAATATTTTGAGATTTATCACTTCTGAATGTGTCAGGGCAAGAGAACCAGCACAGATAAGATGAATGGGGGCAAAGAAGGCAGAATATTCCAGGGCCCCACAAGTCTGAGCATCCCCAACATACTGGTTCATGACCCTATAGGCGTGCTCTAGATTTTGATTTCCTGCAGCTGAGCTTAAGGTAGACCATGAGACACAACTGCCAAGTTGAGCTCAGCTTGCTGTGACACAAAGTCTGCATGCCTGCTCTGGCACATGTGCGTTTACCTATGTGCAGGAATCTGTTTGTACATGTGGATCACTCCTTGCTGGGCCAGAGCCTTGGAGTCTGGGGAAGGAGCTGCAACTGAGCTATATTGGTAATACTGTTTCTGTGCACTTGTGTACATGTTTGGAAGGGGTTTTTTTGGTAGTTTATGTATGGGAAAACTAATTTCCATATAATAGATACCTAATGTTCATCTAAATAATTGATTAATCCAGTCAGTCTTTAGTCAAGTCAAGCTGGCTTTCCAGTACATCTTTGGCAAGACACGCTGTCATTTGATAACCAGTTCTTAGCTTATTAATACATGATCACAGAAGTACAGGATATTAGCAAAAGAGCTCCAGTATGGGACAGGTCATCGTTATAACAGTCTTGCAGATTTGGTTTGACTTCTATTTCTCAAATAGCAGCCCATAATTCCATACAAAGGGCTGGATTTAGGGGCAGGTAATTCGGGCAACTGCCTGGGTCGGGTATTAGGAAAATGTACAGTGGCCAACTACATGTTGGGGAAATTCCTGGAGATTTGGGAGTGGAGTCTGGGGAGCTGGAGGTAGAAAGAAGAGGGACTTCAGCAGGGTATAATGCCATAGAGTCTACCACTCAAAGCAACCATTTTCCCCAGGGGAAATGGGAGTAGTCTGTAGTCTGGAGAGCAGCTGTAATTCTGGTAGAGTCCTAGACCCCACCTGGAGGCTGGCAACCCTACACTATCTTTGGCTGTGTATTCAATTACCTACTCAACATCAGAGACAAATAGTTCATTTTTCCTTCTAAAACTGGCAACACTGACAAGCTCAGCTTATCATTCTGGGGGGGTTTTATTGCAGAAAAAATATCCAAGAAATGGTGTGCATGAGAGAGTAAATGTGATATCATAGTGTTGATAGACACCTGGTCTGGCCAAGGGATCCCCAGTTTTGGGGGCTCAAATCCATTGCTGGCCAGCTAGTCAGTGGGGGAAACCCCACCCCCAAACAGGGATCTCCCTGACATGATGATGACATGACTCATAAGTGTCATCATCACATGTGGGATGTCACATGATGATGCTCTGGTTTTGGAGCAAACTGTATGGTTTGTAGCAAAAAAAAAAACCCCTCAAAGTTTTTGCATCAAACCTAGGGCATCATGTGCGGCATGAGTGATGCAATGGCATCACTTCTGAGTGATGTCATTGTGCTACACATGCAAAGCATGCGTGGCAGAAGACTCCTTGAGCAGCTCCAGGATCCACCTGCCAGCAGCAAGGTAGGACCTAGCAACCCTATGATATCATCACTATGGTACAATTAACTGAAAATAATGAGATTCGTAAGCATCAGTTCCAAACCAATTCGTCTGAATATCCCATGAATAAAGGTAGATTTACAGGCAGTACAGGCAAAATTATCGTCTTATATGACAGGGATAAATTGGGCATGCAAATAGTGCATTTATCAAAATTTATCAAAGTCATTAAATAGGCTACAAAAGCAATCCAATATATATAAAAGCCATTTCATGGTGGCAAAATAGAGCATGCTGATTTGTTGGGACTGTGCTGCATCAACCTTTGGCCTATTAAACCATCAGTCAACTGCTCTTGCATGCCATTGGCTGACTCTGCTCTCCCCCACCCACCGCAGGCCTGGCCACATTTGAAACAACAGCCAAAACACCTGATTTGCCTTGCTATGGGGACACGTGGCGTTGCTTGCAGAATCACAGTGAGCCTACCCACTATTTGATGCAGCCCACCTGTCCACAGTGTCTGCTGGATGCTGCTCTACCACTGATGCTTCCTGCGACCTCCAGAATGGCCTGGGAGCTGCCACCGCCGCCGCTCTCCTCCCACCTCCAAAACCCACTGAAAGAGCCTGCCAGCTGCCAGCTCCCACTTTTCCAAGGCCTGCAGTGTGCCATAGGAGCTGCCGCTGCCCCAGGGTCTCTGCTGTGCCCTCCCAATCCCTCCCCAAGGCTCTGGGAGGTACTGCCAGGGCACTGTGGCTGACTCAGAAGCCCACAGGCTATGACCAGTGCCAGCAGCACATCATGCTCCCTTGCAGACCCCTTGAAATATTCTAGAGCTCTAGAATTTCATATCTCATTACCTCTTTTGTATTCAGTTTTTCAGATGCCTTCCCTAAATATAGTGATTTTGGAATGGGTAAACCCACATACTGAAGACAGATATGAAGAATTCATCAACTTCAGTGAAAACTTTCTTGACTTCCTTTAGCAAACCACGCACTACTAGTGGGGCCAGAACTCCAGAAGCCCTCCCACTGTTATCCACTAGGCACAGAGCATCACTGCCCCAGACACAGGATTCCATCTGTGCCTTGTGACTAATAGATACTGATGGACATCTGCTTAATATGTTTATCCAGTCCTCTATTGAAACTGTCTGTGCTTGTAGCCCCCCAACACTTCTTAATGGTAGTGAATTCCACATATTAATTACTCTTTGGGTGAGGAACGACTTCCTTTTATCTGTTCTAAGCTTACTGCTCATTAATTTCATTGGATGCCCACAAGTTCTTGTATTGTGAGAAATAATGAAAAGTACTTCTTTCTCTCCCTTCTCTAGCCCATACTTAATTTTGTAACCTTCTGTCATATCACCCCTCAATCATTGTTTCTTCAAGCTCGAAAACATTTTTTTTAACAAGTTGAAAAAGTTTTAAAAGATTCCTCTTCTGTAATAAAATGTTTCCATGTTGGAGTTTTGGGCAATTTCCCTTTAGAGAATTGGGCAACACTGAGGTTATGTTCCTAACTGGTTCAGCACTTATATCTCATACCAAGTCCTGAGCACTGCTCAGGACCAGATCTAGGGTTGTTTCCCCTCTAGTCAGCTCCAAGACACAATCACTGGAAAATATCTATACATTTTTCGCAGCAAGAATGGAATGTACATTCACGCAGTTAATGTAGTTGAAACTCTCCATTATTGCAACATTTCCCATTTGGGTTGCTTCCTCTATTTCTTTTTCCATCTCAGAGTTTCTGGTTAAAAGAGCATTAGTACATCAAAAGTTCTAAGTTACCTTTTTAGTCTTGTATTGCCATACACTGCAGTCCTATGGAAGTTGGATCCTCTTATATTTTCTTACTTGACTTGGTACCCTCCTTAATATGCAGAGAAATAGCAAAGTCAGTTTGGTCTCCCTTTTCTCTGCAATAGATTTTTTTTTTTTAAATTCCAAGATATTTTCCCTGTTTCACTAGGTTTCTGAAATGGCCGTGATGTCTTTTTTCTCATTTAGCATCATGGACTCCCAATCCGTCATCTTGGTTCTGAAACTTAATATTTGTTTATAAACTGCTGCACCTTGTTTCCCTCTTCAAGCATCCTGGTATACTTTCCCCCTTACAAATCTTTAGGCTCCTTAAAGGGCTATCATTCCCTATGATGCACCCATAGTGGGATATGTGGTTAATATAGCAGAATTTTCGCACTCATAGAAGTATGATACTGATTGCAGTAACTAAATCTCCCAAAAAGTATATTGCAATAAAACCATTACGGTTTTTGCACACAGCTTAACTCGCAGTCACAATCCTGTTCCCTCCGCAGCGTCCAGTTGGGTTTCCCGCCATCTGCGCCAGAGTTACAGGAAGTGCCGCAGCTTCTGCGTAGCAAATGTAAACTGGGTTTTAGCGGTTTACGTTTGCTATGCAAAAGCCGCGGCACTTCCTGTAACTCCAGCACAGATGGTACGAAATCCGACTGGACGCTGCGGAGGGAACAGGATTGTGACTGCGAGGTTAGCTGTGTTCGAAAACGGTACATATTTATTTAAATAGATCCAGTTCATATTCAGATTGCAGTCAAAAGCAAAGAAAGAAGTTCTAGTATCTTCTGCTTTTGACTAAGAATATAACTTCCATCCAGTCCATTTGAATTCCTAAGTAACAGTTAGCATTGCGTACGTGTTTGACTTCTACTTCCTTGTTCAGTTGGGATATAATCACAGCACAGTCATTTTGATTTTCATGGCAAATAATCAAATCATCCACACAGGTCAGAATAAATGTCCATCTTCCATCTTCATGTCTGGTGTAAAGGGCTTGTCTGAAGCCCTTATTGAGTGGCATCTTGTTCAGCTTGTCCAATTATGTTTTCGCAGGTTGTTTAAGCCCATAAAGCCCCTTTTGTTACAAACTAGATGTTTATTCTTTTCATCTGTCAGCTGTGGTGGCTGTTTCATGTATAATGCTTCCTCTATTTCTTAATGTCTAAGTGTTCTGTTCGCATGTTTCTCCTTTCCTTTCCTTTCCTTTCCTTTCCTTTCCTTTCCTTTCCTTTCCTTTCCTTTCCTTTCCTTTCCTTTCCTTTCCTTTCCTTTCCTTTCCTTTCATCTGATTGAAGTTGCTTGACTAAAAATCTTGAACAGTCAAAAACCTTTCTGTTAAGTGGTATCATCTGGACTCGACACTAAACCAAATCATGTTTCTGGAAGCTGCAATGCTTAGCAGCATCCAAATTGTGGAATATTTTACAACTAGTGCAAACATTTGGTCATAGTCTGATTCATAAATGTGAGATAATCCATTTGCCATTAGTCTGGTTTTGTATCGCTCAACATCACTGTTTGCATCCTGCTCTTAGCCTTAAAGACCCACTTACATCCAATGGCATTCTTATCCTTAGGTAGTGAGCCCTGTGGTGCAGAGTGGTAAAGCTGTAGTACTGCAGTCCTAAACTCTGCTCACAACCTGAGTTCAATCCTGGCAGAAGCTGGGTTCAGGTAGCCGGCTCAAGGTTCACTCAACCTTCTATCCTTCCAAGGTCGGTAAAATGAGCACCCAGCTTGCTGGGGGTGGGGGGCGGGGGGAAGTGTAGATGGCTGGGGAAGGCAATGGCAAGGAAAGGAAAGGTCCCCTGTGCAAGCACCAGTCATTTCTGACTCTGGGGTAACGTTGCTTTCACGTTTTCACGGCAGACTTTTTACGGGGTGGTTTGCCATTGCCCTCCCCAGTCATCTACACTTTCCCCCCAACAAGCTGGGTACTCATTTTACTGACCTCAGAAGGATGGAAGTCTGAGTCAACCTCAAGCCAGCTACCTAAAACCCCAGCTTCCATCGGGGATCGAACTCAGGTCGTAAGCAGAGCTTAGGACTGCAGTACTGCAGCTTTAACACTCTGTGCCATGTGGTGCAATGCGCCATGGGGAAGGCAATGGCAAACCACCCCATTAAAAAATCTGCTGTGAAAATGTCATGATGCAACATCACCTCAGAGTCGGAAACAACTTTTGCTTCTACAGGGGACTACCTTTAACTTTATTTCAGTAAGAGTTCATGTTTTGTTCTTATTCAGTATGTCCATTTCTTCTTGTGCTGCTTTCCTCCACTTGCTTGCTTCTGGTTCAGGAATGCACTGTAATTCAGCCCATGATGTTGGTTCATATGGTAGTGACATCCTTGCAAGATAGGTTAGCTTCTCAGCTGGAACTCCATTGTTGGCCCACAATGAGCATCTGAGGTCCAATGTCTTGTCTGCCTCTGCAGCAGTCACCAGCTCCTCTGGCTCATCTGCAGGCTCAGGAACCTTCACCTCCTCCTCTGGTTGGGCATCTATTTGTGTATGCATAGTGACTGCATCCATTGTCTCTGAGTGATACACCAGCAGCTGGTTGTTGTTGCCATCTCCCTCTGGACAGTCATCTGTTGCAGCAGTCTTATTGTTCCTTGGTTGCTCATCAAACTGCAATACTTTGCTTGTAGTAATTTGGTTAGTGTTTGGGTCTAGAATTCTATATTCCTTGCTTTCTGGAGAATAGCCTACAAAGATGCCTTCTTCAGCTCTGGGTGAGCTATATTCCACAGGCACTCTCAACTCACCCAACTTAGAATCTTTCCCTTTAAATGGTGATATGAATGCAGAATAAGATTCATGTAGGACCAAATCTAGACATTTATTCAGTCCAATGTTTAAATCTTCATCTAGCACTTTACCAGCAATTGCAAGCTTGTCAATTAGATTTAATAATGTTTCTATATGGGTTCCTGCATTTCTACTTTCTTGTAATCTAATTGAGAAAAATTATCTATACAAAAAAATCTTACTTGCCTGATCTTGCTCTCCATAGACCTTTCTTAGGGCTTCAACCATCCCTTTTGCAGGTTCTTGTCCTTTTACGTACACCAATTGGGGATTAGTCTGTGTACTAATAATTAAACTTTGCTCTTTACCATCTGCAGTCTCCCATCTCATGATCTCATTTGCAGAACCTGAAGGTCATGGAGCAGTTAATGAAAAATTAGGTTTTTCCTCCTTGAGCTGAGGCTGAATTCTAAAAAGCCATGCATTGAAACTATCTCTACTAAATTTCTCTAGGATTGCATGTTAGCAAACGTGTGGAATTCACTGCCACAGGAGGTGGTGGCGGCCACAAGCATAGCCACCTTCAAGAGGGGGTTAGATAAAAATATGGAGCAGAGGTCCATCAGTGGCTATTAGCCACTGTGTGTGTGTGTGTGTGTATATATATATATATATATAATATTTTTTGGCCACTGTGTGACACAGAGGGCGTTTTCGCACTCACCTTCAGCCGGCGCGACCCCCCTCTTCACCGCGCAGGATCTGCGCGGATTTCGCACTAAATGCCGCGGAGCAGCCAGAAGAGCCGAAACTCCCGTCGCAAAAGCCGCACAAACGGAAACTGCTTTTTGGCGGTTTACGTTTGAGCGGCTTTTGCGCCGGGAGCTTCCGGCTCTTCCGGCTGCTCCGCGGCATTTAGTGCGAAATCCGCGCAGATCCTGCGCGGTGAAGAGGGGGGTCGCGCCGGCTGAAGGTGAGTGCAAAAACGCCCAGAGTGTTGGACTGGATGGGCCATTGGCCTGATCTAACATGGCTTCTCTTATGTTCTTATGTTCAATGCAAAAGAAAGGGAGAGACCAAAAAAAAAGTTTCTTTCTGCGCTTAGAGTTTGGACCAGCTATGAAGCAAATTCCCAACATCTCTTGTTCTTGCCAGCAGGCAGCGAAGATTTGTAATTGCTCAAACATGAGAAGCAAACAAATAAGAAAAATTCCTTTTAAACTTGAAAATTCACTCTGGGCACATAACCCTATCGGAATGTTCGGTTAATGCAGCAGATAAACGTGATACTGAGAGCAGTAAATAAATCTTCCAAGAAGTATATTGTAAAAAAGAAGAGGAAAACTTATATTTATTTAAATAGATCCAGTTCATGTTCAGGTTTCAGTCAAAAGAAGAAAAAGTAGCCTAATCAAAAGAGTACTTTCCCTATAAAAATGGCCAGCTAATCCAGCATCTTGTG
Organism: Heteronotia binoei; assembly: GCF_032191835.1. NCBI lineage: Eukaryota > Metazoa > Chordata > Lepidosauria > Squamata > Gekkonidae > Heteronotia > Heteronotia binoei. The sequence continues at coordinate 158,663,717 of NC_083224.1, read as the reverse complement.
TATAGGAATATGAGGACACTGTATCTACAAGAGAGACCTGCAGAGATGTGTCTCCATGGAAGGCTGTATGGAGAGAAGTAAGAGGACAAATAGAAAGAGGGGTCAGAGAGTAGCTCCTAGGTTAAAAAAAAAATAGGCATTCCATCAAAAGAGAAAACACCTATATACACTTAGAGTCCCATGACACAGAGTGGTAAAGCTGCAGTACTGCAGTCCAAACTCTCTGCTCATGACCTGAGTTCGATCCCGGAGGAAGCTGGGTTCAGGTAGCTGGCTCAAGGTTCACTCAGCCTTCCATCCTTCTGAGGTCAGTAAAATGAGCACCCAGCTTGCTGGGGGGAAAGTGTCAATGACTGGGGAAGGCAATGGCAAACCACTCCCTAAAAAAAGTCTGCCATGAAAACGTGATGTGACGTCATCCCAGAGTCAGAAACGACTGGTGCTTGCACAGGGGACTACCTTTTTTCTCACACAGAGTGATGTAGTACCCCCCAGTGTCCGGACATGCTGAGTTACTCCAATAATTCATTGTGCTTGTTCCATTTAGGTGACCTGGAACATTTACCCTCTCATTCTTTAGAAATCAGTCGTCCCAGATTGGATGCTCCCCTGCTCATGTCAGTTTTTTCCCCAAGAGTAAGTTTTAAAGCTGCTTTGTCTCCTTTTGGGTGTTAAGCACCAACAGTTTGGCTCCATCTTGGTTCAAGTGGAGCCCATCTCTTTTTATACAGGGTTGGCTTTTTCAGTGCCAAACACATCTAAGCTGTTCTTCCTGGCACTACTATCTTACTCATGCATGGATACAGCATATTTCCATCTGGCTGGCTGGCTCTGCCAATGGAACGGGTAATATTTCTAAGAATGTTACCTTGTAGGGCATGGACATTAACCCCTTGCCTAGCAACCTACAGTTCTATTTCCAGAGACTACTGGTGCCCCATGCTCACTTCGTTTCCCCTACACTGTATAGGAGCTTATCTAGACAGTACATGATGTTTCCAGCCTTTGGACCAGGAATGGAAGATGTGGGGTTTTTTGTATTATTGTATTTTTACATGTGTATGTTTGTGTGTGTGTGCACCTGGAAGTCATGGTGACCTCTAGTGACTGACCCCTACTGGGGGCCTGGAAGATATTCAGAGAGGTGTCCCACCTCCCAACTGCTGGTATTCCAAGGAGGTCTCCCATCCAAGTACTTGCCAGAGCTGACCCTACTTAGTTTCTGAGATCTGATGAGACTGGGCTTGCCTGGGCTATCCTGGTCAGGGACAGGAATGGAGGTTATCATTGGATTTAAAAATCCCATCACAGAGCTATCTATCTATGTTGTTAATGACTGAATTGGCCACTAGTCAAAACTCCCTTTCCCCAGTCCTAAACAGATATCCTGACCACAAAAGAGAGGGAGATAATCATAGATGTTTGCTGTCCTTTTGTCTTCATAGCTAACTGTGTCTAAAAGTAAAGGTGGTGAAATTAGGTATTATAATTTTTTCTAAAATTAATTTTAATCTAATTAAAAACTATAAAGGGATTAAGTAGAAAGGAAAGCCTGATCTTGTCCCCCTGCAAACCAATTTGGTGGTAAGACTTGATGTAGTAGGATTGAAATCCCCAGTTGGGATCGGGGGATCCTCTGGTTTGGAGCCCCTCTCCCCACTTCAGGGCTATCAGAAAGTGTGTGGCGGGGGTGCCACTGGGTGTGCCATTATACCCGTAGGTATACTCCATTACATCCCAACTTTCAAAAAGATTGGACCTGGCAAAAGAAGGTGCCCACATCCTCCATTATTTCCAGTGGAAGGAAGGCATTTAAAAGGAACCAAGTCACTTTAAATGCAATTGCCAGATGGAGTTCAGCTGCATTTCTCCCCTACCCTCTCCCAGAGCCTCCTTATAAGTCTTCCACCTGGCAAGCCAGGCTCAGAGGTTAAGAATGGGAGCTAGGAGTTACATAATCCCTTCCATTTTGCCTCAGGCACAAACTTAATAGGTAGACTTAGCCTGACAAGAACACTGTCTCTTAGGCTCAACCCACCATGCATCTTGAGAGGGTGTTATACTTTTGACCTACTTTAGACAGTTGTTCTGTGGCTTATCAAAATATATGAAAATAATATATGAGAATAATATTGAAATAATAAATGAGAAGTCAGAGTCACATTAAGACATGCTGTCTTAATCTCTGTCAAGTTTAAGAGGCCCATAGCATTACCAAAGAAATGAGTGAAATTTGAAATTTAATTTTTAAAAAATTGTACATACAGCCTTTTCATAATCTGAGGTCGAAAGCTTTTTTATTATTATTATTGACATTTTATCATTTTTACAACTCTTTTCCACTGAGGCCAAAAGCTGTAGCTTATTTAGCTTGCATACATCGAGCTCTGCAATACTTTATTTTTAATTGACAAAAGTTTTATCCCACCTTTCTGCCCTCACAAGGGCCACCAAGGTAACCAGCAATTAAAAACACGCATGATTAAATTAAATTCAATTACATTTTAAAACCCATGTCATTAAGACAATTAAGAAATAACATGCATACAAAACATAACAACAGAAATTATAAAATGACTAGGAAGGAGGAATCACTGATGGAATGCCAAAATAGGGTTGCCAGTTCTGGATTGGGAAATACCAGGAGATTTGTGGATGGAGCCTGAGGAGGGCAGGGTTTGGGAAGGAGAGGGACATCAGTGGAGTATAATGACAGAGCCCACTTTGCAAAGTGGCCATTTTCTCCGGGTGAACTTATCTCTTTCACCTGGAGATCAGCTGTAATTCCAGGAGATCTCCAGTCACAACCTGGAGGTTGGCAGGCCTACAAATGAACCAAAAAGGTCAACCATTGGTGGAAGATGGCAATAGAAGGGGCACTAGTCTCCCTGGGGAGAGAGTTCCAGAGCTTTGGTCCCATGACTGAGAAGGCCCTCTCCTGGGTTGCCACCTGCCTAATGGCAGAAGGCAGGAGTATACAAAGCAGATCCTCCAAAAACAACTACAGTGGTCAAGCAGGTTCACAAGCATCCTTCAGATCTGTTGTTTCCAAATCATACAGGGATTTGAAGGCCAAGATCTGAAACAAATTTTGAGCTAGTGTACATGGTCCGAGATTGGAGTAATATGGTCCCTACAACTCACTCCGCTCAACATCCTGGTTGCAGCATTCTGTACCATTTAAAGTTTCCAAACGTTTCTCAAGGGCAGCCCCACACAGAACTCCTTGTAGTAATCTAGTTTAGATGTAACCAGGGCATGCAGCACAATGGCCAAAGGCTGCAGCTGGCTTACCACCAGTTGAAGCTCTAATATACTATACAAATCTTCGCTATTATCATCCCAGTGGTAATAGGAACTGACCATTCAACCAGGTCAAATATACTGTCATGAAATATATTGGTTAGACTATATGGGAACAATGAAGTATCAGAGTTATGTAGAGATCAAGATATTCTTCATTGTTACCACGCAGTGATCTCTTGTGTAATAACCTAAGAGTTCCAATCCAATTCCCCACAGTGTTGTCTGAGCACCTCAACATTTACATCTGAAAGAGCGGTGTCTTAAAATGCACATTATTAAGGGGAATAAATAATGTATATTTGTTAAACAAATTTTCATTTCTCTGCTTAGGCATGTGAACTGGTCATAAGGTGGAAGTAAGATCATATAAATAAACAATGAATTGTAAAGCTAAATGGGATATCTGCAGCTTTTTTTTCTCGGTTACAGCTAAATGAGAGCCATTATGCAGGCTTTCAGATAAACTCACTGAGCTCTTATCTGCACAAATGTGATAGATCTGCCATTATTCTTAGTGAATAACAGAAGTTATATCATTTGGTGTCATTAAAAATGCATTAATCCTGTTTTAGTAACCTTCCTCTAATTCATTGATTCAATTATACTCTGAAGGATAAAGACATTGTGGTATAATAAAAATAGAGTATTAAAAACTGTGTTTTATACACTAGAGGTATATCCTTTAGATATTTTGAATGGAGTGCATTTTTGAGAAATATTTAAGACATGTAAAAATACAAAAATCCTTCTAGACAACCAGAAGAGTATATCAAGGTTTGGCATTTTAAGGCTAGACAAGCTGTCACAAGGTCTTGAACTGGTGATCTGAGCACAATATGTAAGCTTTCATTCTGCTCACCACCACCCAGTGCTGGACAATAGCAGGAATTGTAGGGAAACCAGTCACAACAGCCAATGCATCAATAAAGCCAGAGCAGACCAGGTGCTAGTCTATAAAAGCTTCTGAGTAAGGTTTCCTACACTGATTTTAAGAGAAATTTTTAAGCGTACTTAGCTTTAGACTGGATCATAGTGAACAATTTTGATGAGCAGGCCATTAAATATATACTCAATCTCTCTCTTTTAAAAATGGCATCAACATTTATATGAGCCATTGCTTATGAATTATTCAGTATTGTGATGGTTCAACATGCAATGTGCTTACCAGTGTCAGTAATACCAATTGATTTAAGATCTGGTCTCATTATAAGTTATGAAATGTACTAAATGTTGTAATTCTGCAGAGATGTTGACTGCCATGCTTTCCCTGGGCATTCAGGGAGCACTTGCATGAACTCAATGGCATCAGATGAATTGCAATAGTGATTGAAGAGAAGCATGACTCATATGATATAATTAACGTCCTATTTCAGGTCTAGAGTTTTTGCATGAAGGTTGTTCTGGTAGTAAGATCTGAATATCTTGTGTTGAGGTGTGTGTGTGTTGTTTTTTAAAGTAAGGCCATAATTCACCTAAGGAAAGGTCCCCTGTGCAAGCACCAGTGGGGTGACATCACATCACGACGTTTTCACGGCAGACTTTTTTTAGGGAGTGGTTTGTCATTGCCTTCCCCAGTTATCTACACTTTCCCCCTCGGCAAGCTGGGTACTCATTTGACCAGCCTCGGAAGGATGGAAGGCTGAGTCAACCTTGAGCTGGCTACCTCAATCCAGCTTCCACTGGAATCGAACTCAGGTTGTGAGCAGAGAGTTCAGACCGCAGTACTGCAGCTTTACCACTCTGCACCACGGGGCTCCCTAATTCACCCAAAGCAGAGTGCATAAAACAGTTGGAAGAATTGAAGGCTAAACTGCACATTCCATGCAAATGCATGTACTGGAAGTGCAGATGGGGGAAATGAAAACTTGCTTGGGGAGTAGTTGGTATAGAACAAGAAACCAGTGGGTGGAAAGGAGTCTTAATGCTTCCCCAGCTTGTCTGCCTCTTCTTCAAATTGACCCCATGTACTTTTAGCTCCCATACAGTTCAAAGCATGCATATGTGAAGGAAATGTATTGTAAAACTGTTGGGGTGTAAGGCAGCTGGAGGCAAGGGTGATTAAGAATAAGAAAATGGCAAGTACAGAAAAGATTCAACACACCTTCTCTTCCTTGTTAATAGACTCTTTTCTAAGTACCACACAGGGGGAAAGGGGGAAATTGTATGTGTTTGCATGTGCTGAGCTTCCATTAAATGTGCTTAACTTGGGCCCGATCATCCCTTCAGTTAGTGGCTTGCATTGAATGGAGTGATTTCACAGATGGAATCATTTCTACCCACAGAACAGAAATTTCTCACTTACTCCTCCCTGTGCATCCCTAAATAACCCCAAATTCTACTCTTGGTGGGGTCCCTGCATTCTGAGTTGCAAGATGAAGGGGGAAGTGAACACACTTGCACTCCACGGGTGGAAATTGTTCCGTCTGTGGAAATGCTCTGCTGGATCCAAGCCATCTACCTTTTTCTTAATTGCTAGCTTTAGCTGGCTCTAGGGGAGGTTTCCTTGTCTTTCTGGCCATTTCACTCAAGAACCATGGGGATAATGAGAAAGGAAACCTTCATCCTTTTATTGCTTTAACAATAGTATGGCCTTCATTTATTAGCTGCCCAAGGCAGCTGATTGCAATGACCCAGTAGCAAGAAGAGTGGCATGTGAAACAGAGCACCAAAAATATTCATAAGCAAATTTAGCAGCAATGGCAATGGATGTTAGATTCGTTAGGAGAAAAGATCAAGTGTCTGATACATAAGGCATATTGAAATATACTATTCCAGTACATTATAAACATGGACTACTCTACAAATCTATTACCTACATTATTGAACACATTCTTAGATCTCACATGAAAAGCTGGTTTCATCATTAGCACAATGTTACCAATTTTCTCTCCGTGTATGAGCCCCATCTCTCCCTATATGAGCCCCAAAGGCCATTGCAATCGGCCAGCCAACATCTTTTGATCATCCCTGGCCCAAAGGACATCCAGCTTGCCTCGACCAGGACCAGGGCCTTTTTGGCCCTGGCCCCAACCTGATGGAATCAGCTCCCTACAGAGATTCAGGCCCTTCCGGATTTGTTACCATTCTGGAGGGCCTGTAAAATGGAGCTATTCCACCAGGTCTATGGTTGAGGCAAGCGGACGTCCTCACCCTACTACACCATCCAACTGGCCTCCCAGCAATGACCTCCACTTCATTTGGGGCCAATACTGTTGACATCTTGGGACAACTTAGGCTGCCCACAATAATTATGCCTCAAGAGCTTATACCATCCATGCCGTCTTAAATGATTGACTTACTGTATTGGTTTAATTGTTTTCACTGTTTTGATGTTTTATTGTTGGTTTTAGTGTTTTAGCTTGCTGGAATCCATCCTGAGCCCTTCACAGGAAAGGGCGGGCTATAAATGTACAAAATAAATATAAATAAATAAATAAATAAATTTTCTGATACCAGAATCCATTACAGATGGTGCTTTTGAGGGTTTTTTCCAGTCAAGTCCTATGCTAAACGTAGCTGCTGGGAGTTAGCAAAGAGTAATCTCCAAAGTATATTCTATAGCTAACCCTTTCAGTCTTAGAGGGAAAAGCCCAAAACTTGTAAGCCTAGGCAGATCATGAGAAAGAGGGCAGGAAGGGTTGCATCAGTGCTTAGTTCTTGTGGCCCTTTCTTACATGCCCAGGGAATGTGTTCACCACTTTAGAGTCAGGTAGCAATTTTTCTCCAGGCCAGTTTGGCCGGGAATCCTGGAGGGTTTTTTGCCCTCTCTTGGGCATGGAGCAGGTGTCACTGGGGGCTGGGGGGGAGTATTTGTGAGTTTCCTTCATTGTGCAGGGGTTTGACTTCACTCTGCAGGTCCCTTCCAACTCTTCTATGATTCTGTGATTCTATATTGAGTTGCAAAATGATACTATATTTGTCATATAACTTCATGATCTTAAGTTAATTTAGCACCCATGCTTATGTTACCAGAATGTTATGGTTATCTTGCCCCATTAGCTGTCTCTTCTTGTGCTACAATAGTAATAATTGGATGACTGAACTCCCTTGGGAGAAGTGGGACATAGGAAATTCCCTTTATCAGCTCCCCTCCAATACAACTTAACATATCCACTGTTACAACAGACATCCATGGGTGAGCAACAATCACAGCAAAATAGTCATGCACCAAAATGCCCCAAGGTTTTTCTTGCACCAAATGCATATTACCTATTTTTTTTTTCAATGCATATGGGGGAAGCACTGACATCCAGATTAGTTTTTAGGCTATTCTACGACGATTTTAAGGCTGATCAGGAAGAAGTACACTTTCATTTTAATTCATTCATATGTATTCCTCAGAAAGAAAGGAGATGTATTAAAAGCAGCAACTAAGGTCTTCATTCAGATATGTGGTCTGCAGCACTGTCTATAATTTGCACTGCAGGGCAGAGGTCACTCTTTTACCGGTCTATTAATGCAGTCACTCTGGAATAAGATCAATCTCCATACTTCACCATATTGATCTCATAGCTCATTGGCACTTCCTTCCTCTGAATGATTAGCTCAAGTGTTAAAAGCGATTGGTGGGTTTCTGTCTCTGCTTGGGGCAAGACAAGGAGAGATTTTTACTATTGCATTGGAATGACCCACATATATCAGAGTTGGGCTTTAGAGCCTTGAAAAGAATTTCTTATCAATTCCAAAGCATGGATCTAATATTTTGAAACTAATTTTGATTAATTCCGCAATAGGCTTAGAAGGCTGTAACTTAGTTGTCACTGTTAATCATTGTTAATTACCTATCCCATTTTTTTTAAAACCCTACCCTTCCTTCAAGAAACATACATAAATGTTTCTCTTGCCACAACAACCTGTAAGATAAGGTAAGCTGAAAGAGAGAGATTTGCTGAGGGTCACCCAGCAAACTTCCATGGCTGAATGGAAATTTGAACCAGCTTTTGCTCATCCTAGTCTCATGTCATATGTCAACCCCACCAGATTAGATTATGTATTATTTTGGTGGATGTGCAGTCCCTGATGCATTCCCAGTATACTGGTTCAAATGTTGTACCTTCACATGAGTGGCTGCCTGGGGACATTTCTGACTGCTTGATGTAAAATGGAAATATTAGTTAAGCATGTAAGCAGGAAAATAATGAACCTCAAGCTCTTTTTAATTGCTTCACTGCTTTCTATCTATTAACATTTTTGAAGTTCTATTTTCAAATATGTTGCTGAAACCCAAGTAGCATAGAAACTTGTTTTTAAAAGATCTTGAATGTGAAGCTCACAGTCTCCTTCTGTAAATGCTGTTAGAGTGGGACAGCATCTGCAATCTGCTGTTGGAGAAGAATCAGTGACCAATTCCTGTCTAATAGCAGAAGGATGAGTTCTTTAGTGCAAGTTGTACCACTTTGCATTGGTGCAGAAGCTTCTGGGATGCTGAGTTCTTGGAAGAATTCTTTTAGATTGAATTCACTGCCAGCATTTAATGCACACTCTAGGTAGAGAGAAGGAAATCCTTAAAACATGCCAACTGTTTTCCCCCTTCCTTAGTTCCAGCTAACTTCCAGAAAAGATCTGTCACTCAAATGCAGCATCAGAAATAGTCCACATATTCTCAGAAGCAGTGACACACTATGTTACATTCAGTGGCAGCTGGTGAGACAGGACAGTGGTAGTAAATGGTTGCTGAATGGCAAGTGAAGGGACTCTGCCCAGCCCTTATCAGTCGGTGTTAAGCAGGCACATTAGAGCGAGGTCATGGTCAAGTTAGCATCATACAGATGCACAGCTACTAACTGACCAGCAGCACTCCAATGGTGATGTAGTGGTAGAGCATCTACTGGGCATGAAGAAGGTCTCAGGTTCAACACACACACTCCCAGTATCTTCTGCTAAAGGGATGAGGTAGGAGGTGATGTGAAAGAGCTCTCCTTGAGACCTTTAAAAGCCACCTGCCAGTCAGTTTGGTGTAGTGGTTAAGAGGGTAGACTCTAATCTGGGACAACTGGGTTTGATTCCCCACTCCTCCACACATAGCTGCTGGTGTGACCTTGGGTCAGTCACAAGTTCTCTCATAGTTGTTCTCTCAAGAGCAGTTCTCTGAGAGCTCTCTTGGCCCCACTTACCTCACAGGGTGTCTGTTGTGGGGAGGGGAGGGGAAAGGAGATTGTAAGACACTCAGACTCCAAGTGAAGGGTGGAATATAAATCCCTACATGTAAGCCTTGCCTTAACAAGCACCTTGGCTTGGCTGACCTGCTGCCCTGCCTACTCCCAACTGTTGCTGGCTCAGCCTGTCATCCATGTTGTTATACCTCACCATCTCCACCTGGAGCTTGGCTTGCCTTTCCTGAGCTGGCTTCTAAGAGCTGTTTAGACAACCTTTTGCTCCCAGGTATACTTTAGGGGTTTCCTCATGAGGTGCACCTCCTGGTCTCTCTGGCCTGTCCCTGTCACACAGCCATTTCGTATAACTTTGCATTTCACACAATAAAAGCTTAGTTGTAGCACAGAAAATACCTACTTCTTTTCTTGCAGGAATATTATCTTTCCCCAGCACTGAAACGTCACTGGGAAAATGCATTCCCCTCCAATACCAGTTTGGGAAATTCCTGAAGGGTTGGGAGCAGTGCCTGAGGAAGACAGGGTTTGGAGAGGGGGAGCTTGGTGGAGATGTGATGCTGTACAGTCTGACTTCTGAACCTGCAGTTTCCTCCAGGGGAACTGATCTCTGTGGTCTGGAGATCAGTTGTAATTCCACAAGAATTTCAGGTGCCCTGGAGGTTGGCAGCACTAACTGGTATGAGCAGGATGACTAAGATGACTGAAAAATGAACCACAAGTCCAAGAAATTCAAATTTTACCTCTGCTAAGAACTAATTCTTAAACAAGCCTTTTCATATGGCCTGCAAGACGGAGCTATTTCACCGGGCCTTTGGTTGAGGCAGTGGGTGTCCTTATCCCATCTGCTTGGCCTCCCTTGCTGTGATGCTATCTTATTTTATTATTACATCCTTGAGCCTATAGCTGTATTGATTGTAGAATGTGCCCAATGGAAACCATCACCTATGGTGAATATTACTGCTTTGGTTTTATTGTACTGTTATGGTTTTAGTTTGTCAGTTTTAATTGTTTTAACCTATGTTGTTATCTGTCCTGAGCCCATTCACGGGAAAGGGTGGAATATAAATTAACAAAAATAAATAAATAAAATAAATAAGATGCAGGGATTTTTAGAAAGTTACTCTATTTTACGGAATTACTCAATAAGAAGTGTTGAGGTCAGCTTTACACACGCTGCTAGACTAAACTGAGTTTGAATCCTGCTGTTCAATTGGAGTCCTCAGTGGCTCTCAAGATTAAGCAAATACAACATTGATAGGGGGGAAAATAAAAATGCTTTTCAACTTTTTAAAAATAAACTTTTAGAAATAAAACAAAAGTTATAAGAAGAAATATGGGTGGGGAGAAAGGGGAACAGAAAAGCAACAACACCCCCCCCCCTGTACAATATTGAAGTGGAAAAAATGCAAACAAAATACATGGAAAGCTGCACATTTTGGACTTCTTATAGACATTTTTTTTTGCTTGTAATATAATGCTATTATGTTTGTGAAGAAGCAGGGATGCAACTTTTATTTTTCCAGTTCTAGCAAACTTTAAATATTGCTAGTCTAGTCATGAGTAAAGATGAGCGACAGACCAAACTCTCTGTTCTGCTGCAGGAAATCTTAAGGACAAGGCTTTGGAAATGAACTGGACAGCAGTGAGGGTGGCAGTTTTTGTACATGCTATACCCAATTTTATATTTTGACCCTGGAAGACAAGACATTGTGACTTTACAAAAGCTTATAGGCTATATAGGCTATCATATGCCTATATTTCTGCTTCTCAGTTTGGCGCAACTCTCTCTCATTGCTATCTATAAAAAAGGCTTTTTTGCTGTAATTTCTACAAATTAGGATTACATGTATTAAATTGTTGAACCAATAGATTCTTGTGATTCAAAGTTCTTGTGATTGATTGGTAGGGCCAAATTTTAGTCAGGGATGGCAAATTTTAATCTGTGAGGAATGTGACAGCATATTTATTTCTGAATCAAGGTGTGCTGCTGTAGGCCACTCAAAAATTAAAGACAGTCTCTCCTTTAAGCAATGTGATGGTTTAAGTTATGAGAAATTTTACAGTTCTTTCAAGATTGCAGTACCTCATTTAAGGAAATGCAATGATCCATGCAACTAATTGTAGTTTATCGTAATTTCTCTGTCCCTTTGCTTGCTTTAAATTCTATCCACATGGTTGTATTATTCAGTTTTACAAGCTACATCAGCATGAAGGATTGGCATAAATTGCTGAAGCCAATGTGAAATATCCTGTTTTAAGCAGCCTTTCGCCACCAACTGCTCCCAAATCCATATCCTAGACAGCCATAGTGGCATACAATTTCCCCAAGGTATGAATCAGTGGACTGGGAGGGGATTGGGAGGTTGAGAAGTGAAGTAAAAAACAAAACAAAACGATGTCATATTTAATTTTTAACGCTGCCCCTGTTCCCACTGCAAAATCTGTGAGGGCTGACTGATCAAAAATTAAACAACTCTGTTAACATATACATTTGTTCATAATGTGCCAGACATAATGCTTCATATATAATGTATTGATTATAATTAAGCAAATAAACAGTACAGCTTCAACACTGGTTCTTATTTATGGGGCTCCACATATATTAAATATTTCATTTAAAAACCAATGAAAAGTTATTCTCTACAATGTGAATGATGTTCTAAAATGCCATTGAGAGCTGCTCTTCACGTTGCTTTCAAAAGACACCCTGATCTTTAAGTATAAACATATAATGCTGGGATGGGAACAGACACAGCTAAGACCAAAGAAAGCCATGTGACTTCTGCTGTTTTCCCTGTATGCAGTGCTGTATGTACATTTTTTACAAATACATACACAACATACATTTTAAGCTGCGCCTTGCCAAAGGCTGAGCACATCTCACAGAGGTCTGAGAGGAGCAGAACAGAGCAGAGCAGCTCTGATAGCTGAGACAGCTGGAGAAGTTGCTCTCTAAGGACCAGGAACCCAGATCCCTGATTTCCTTGTTCTCCCAATAAAGTAAGTTGACCCTCCAGAAGGGGAGCCACTTAAACAAACAGCATTTAAAGAGGACTGTATATTTTAAAAAATATTATGTATCATGAAGATAGAATGCCAGCAGGGGGTTGGGGGCTTTCCAGTGTTTTGAACTGAGTGTCACATGTATGACTATCTGCCCAAAGGACAGAAGTCTTGGGTGTGTGCTCGATGCAAGGAGCTCCTGGTCCTCAGTGAACGAGTTCGTACCCTTGAGGCTGAGGTGACTCCCCTGGAGAAGCGGAGACTTAAGGCCAGGACCTCCAAGGTAGCCTTCTCAGAAGTGCTACCTGTTCCACATGCAGGGCAGGAGAGACAGGCACAAATTAGAAGTCTCAATGTGTGGATGAGTCGATGGTGTAAGGAGGAAGGGTTTAAGTTTGTTAGGCACTGGGATGCTTTCTGGAACAAGCGGGAGCTGTACAAAAGAGATGGTCTCCACTTGTCCCCGGATGGAACCAGGCTGCTGGCGCTTAAAATCAAAAAGGTGGCAGAGCAGTTTTTAAACTAAATCTTGGGGGAAAGCCTACAGGAGATGAAATGTCTCTGGTTCGGGAGGACTCATCTCAAAGAGATGAAGGGTTGGCTGCTATTTTTCTACCGGGTAACAGATCAGAGTTGTCCACTGTGATGGTGACAAAAAGTACGGACTGTCTGCCAGAGTCTCGAGGTGGCAGGAGGAAGGTGGCGGGCCTAGCTAGCCTGGGAAATTATAGATGTTTGTATGCAAATGCTAGAAGTGTTCGAAGTAAAATTGGTGAATTGGAATTGGGAGAAGATAGACATTGTGGGAATTTCAGAAACTTGGTGGAATGAGGAGAATCAGTGGGACACGGTGATTCCTGGATATAAGTTATATCCGAAGGATAGGGAGGGAAGGGTTGGAGGTGGGGTGGCTCTGTATGTCAGAGAGGATATACGGTCCAGTAAGACTGAGGTCAGAGAATTAGATTCACTTTTAGAAATGCTTTGGGTTGAAATAGAGGGCCCAAAAGGAAATTTAACTATGGGAGTTTGTTATCGCCCACCAAATCAAAAGAGAGAGGACGATTATAATATGATGGAAGGCTTAAAGAAAATGGCTAAACGTAAAAACTGTGTTGTAATAGGTGATTTTAACTACCCGCAGATTGATTGGGTCAATATGTGTTCTGGTCGAGAGAAAGAGATTGAGTTTCTTGATGCTCTCAATGACTGTGCTATGGAGCAGATGGTCTCAGAACCTACCAGGGGTGGGGTGATCCTGGATTTGGTCCTAAGTAATGCACAAGACTTGGTGAGAGATGTAAAAGTGATTGCGCCGCTTAGGAGCAGTGACCATAATGTTATTGATTTCACCATTTGTATAAATAGGGAGTTGCCCAAAAAGACCGCCACAACCATGTTTAACTTTAAAAGGGGTAAATTCACAGAGATGAGGAGGCATGTGAGGAGGAAACTGAAAGGAAAGGTAAATACGGTCAAAACCCTTGGGGAAGCTTGGAGACTATTTAAAACTATAATCCTAGAAGCTCAGATAAAATACATACCACAAGTTAGGAAAGGCACAAACAGGCATAAGAAAAGGCCTGCATGGTTAACAAACAAAGTAATGGAAGCTGTAAAAGGTAAGAAGGACTCCTTTAAGCGGTGGAAAACCAGTCCAAGTGAGATTAGTAAAAGGGAACACAGGCTGTGGCAAATCAAATGCAAGACTGTGATCAGGCAGGCAAAAAGGGACTATGAGGAGCATATTGCAAAAAACATAAAGACCAACAATAAAACTTTCTTCAAATATATTAGAAGTAGGAAACCAGCCAGGGAGGCAGTGGGGCCCTTGGATGACCATGGGGTAAAAGGATTACTGAAGGAGGATAGGAAAATGGCTGAGAAGCTAAATGAATTTTTTGCCTCCGTCTTCACTGTGGAAGATGAGAACTTTTTGCCCGCCCCAGAACCACTAATTTTGGAAGAGGTGTTGAAAGACCTGAGTCAGATTGACGTAACAAAAGAGGAGGTCCTACAACTGATAGACAAATTAAAAACTAATAAGTCACCGGGTCCGGATGGCATACATCCGAGAGTTCTGAAAGAACTCAAAGTTGAACTTGTGGATCTTCTAACAAAAATCTGTAATCTTTCATTGAAATCTGCCTCTGTTCTTGAGGACTGGAAGGTAGCAAATGTCACCCCCATCTTTAAAAGGCGTTCCAGAGGAGATCCGGGAAATTACAGGCCAGTCAGTCTGACGTCAATACCGGGAAAGTTGGTAGAAAGCATTATCAAGGACAGAATGAGTAGGCACATTGATGGACACGGGTTATTGAGGAAGACTCAGCATGGGTTCTGTAAGGGAAGATCTTGCCTCACTAACCTGTTACATTTCTTTGAGGGGGTGAACAAACAGGTGGACAAAGGAGACCCGATAGATGTTGTTTACCTTGACTTCCAGAAAGCTTTTGATAAAGTTCCTCATCAAAGGCTCCTTAGAAAGCTTGAGAGTCATGGAGTAAAAGGACAGGTCCTCTTGTGGATCTAAAACTGGCTGAGTAATAGGAAGCAGAGAATGAGTATAAATGGGCAGTCTTTGCAGTGGAGGACGGTGCTAGAAGGGAAATATAGAAAAGTCCCGTATGAAGACCGACGCTGTCCTTGTGCTATGGGAGAGGTGGAGTCGATGACTCATATGTTTTTTCGATGCCCTTTCCACCAAGTACAGAGGGATAGGTTTGTTTCCCCGTTTGTAGTTAAACCAATGGCAGACGCGGACGAGGCATGTTTGGAGAAACTTTTGGTGGATGCAAGTCCAACTATCTCTAGACAGATAGCCAAATTTTGCCATTATCTTGTGAAGTTCCATACTAAGAAACAAGAAACTGCATGTCTTGTATGATCTCTTGGAATTTTAGTTTATAAATGTTTTTATATACTCTGATTTAAAGGATTTATATAAATTGGAACTGACTTGAATTTTAAAATTGGTTAAATTATATTTTAGTTATCTTGGATTGTATAGGTGGGGAAATGTTTATGCATTTTATTGTATTTTATGTTTTTTTAGGAGGGTATTTTATACTATCAGTGGAGGACGGTAAGCAGTGGGGTGCCGCAGGGCTCGGTACTGGGTCCCATGCTCTTTAACTTGTTCATAAATGATTTAGAGTTGGGAGTGAGCAGTGAAGTGGCCAAGTTTGCGGATGACACTAAATTGTTCAGGGTGGTGAGAACCAGAGAGGATTGTGAGGAACGCCAAAGGGATCTGTTGAGGCTGGGTGAGTGGGCGTCAACGTGGCAGATGCGGTTCAATGTGGCCAAGTGCAAAGTAATGCACATTGGGGCCAAGAATCCCAGCTACAAATACAAGTTGATGGGGTGTGAACTGGCAGAGACTGACCAAGAGAAAGATCTTGGGGTCGTGGTAGATAACTCACTGAAAATGTCAAGACAGTGTGCGTTTGCAATAAAAAAGGCCAACGCCATGCTGGGAATTATT
This sequence comes from Heteronotia binoei, assembly GCF_032191835.1. NCBI lineage: Eukaryota > Metazoa > Chordata > Lepidosauria > Squamata > Gekkonidae > Heteronotia > Heteronotia binoei. The sequence goes on along the minus strand of NC_083224.1, from coordinate 158,647,811 downwards.
AGGAAGGGAATTGAAAACAATTCAGCCAGTATCATAATGCCCCTGTATAAATCGATGGTGCGGTCTCATTTGGAGTACTGTGTGCAGTTCTGGTCGCCGCACCTCAAAAAGGATATTATAGCATTGGAGAAAGTCCAGAAAAGGGCAACTAGAATGATTAAAGGGCTGGAACACTTTCCCTATGAAGAAAGGTTGAAACGCTTGGGACTCTTTAGCTTGGAGAAACATCGACTGCGGGGTGACATGATAGAGGTTTACAAGATAATGCATGGGATGGAGAAAGTGGAGAAAGAAGTACTTTTCTCCCTTTCTCACAATACAAGAACTCGTGGGCATTCGATGAAATTGCTGAGCAGAGGGGTTAAAACGGATAAAAGGAAGTACTTCTTCACCAAAAGGTGATTAACATGTGGAATTCACTGCCACAGGAGGTGGTGGCGGCCACAAGCATAGCCACCTTCAAGAGGGGTTTAGATAAAAATATGGAGCAGAGGTCCATCAGTGGCTATTAGCCACAGTGTGTGTGTGTGTGTGTGTGTGTATGTATATGTATATATATATATATATATATAAAAAAAAAATTTGCCACTGTGTGACACAGAGTGTTGGACTGGATGGGCCATTGGCCTGATCTAACATGGCTTCTCTTATGTTATGTTCTTATACACAAGCAATCCAGACTCTGTACCGTGAACTTTGAATTCTGCAGTATACATTCTGCAAATTGGAAAAGATGTATCTGTACTATTTTTTTTGCATAATTTTGCATAATATATTCTGATACTTTATTAAAACGTTTTTGTTGGTTTTGGATGGTTTTGCTAGAAAATACAGAAGTTGCAAGGGCTCATGCATGGCACTGAAACCCTACCTCATTCCAACCTCTTGAGATTTTATTCTGGCTCCTGTTTGTTTTATTAAATTAAAAGCTTTGCATTGCAACAAATGGAATTTGATAACCAATGCCATGTTTTTCACTTGTTATGCATCCCCACAGAACTGCAACGTCTAAATAACCCTATAGTCTTCTTTTGAAAATAAAAGCATGGTGGATTTCCAATTCCATCTTGAGAAATTCCTGGAGATTTGGGATTGGTACCTAGTAAAGGTAGAGCGTAGAGAAAGGGAGAGCTCAGTGGGGATGTGACACCATAGAGTTTTCCCTCCAAAGCTGCCATTTCCTTCAGGAGAACTGATGTTTGCAGTCTAGAGATCAGCTGTAGTTGTGAGAACAGCCCCTACCAGGAGGTTTGTAGCTAGCATATTATTTGGCCTTCACCCACCCACCCCTCAGCACTTGGGATTGAATGGCCTATGAATCTGAGTGATTGTGTCTGTTGAGGCACTGTTAGTTGGTTTTTAGTGAACGATCTGATATTTTACTCAATTTTATTGTGTTCAATGTTATCTAATTGTTTTTAACTCTTGTTGTAACCTGCCCTGAACCTGCTTCAGCAGGAAGGGTGGGATATAAATTGAAACAACATGTGCATCTACTTCCCATGTCATGCTGAGTGGCTGATCACTGTTACCCCTTCCCCCATCTAATGGATTTCTGTTATTAGCAGGAGGGTTAGAGGGCTCAATCCCAACATTCCTGTGCTCCACATGTACACGTTAATTTTAAAATTAGGGGTTGGGTGAGGTCCTTTCAGGGCTTTGTTTGTAGAAAAAGCCCAGCAGGAACTCATTTGCATATTAGCCCACACACCCATGACATCACCATTGTTTCACATAGGGCTTTTTTGTAGAAAAGGCCAGCAGGAATGCTTTTGCATATTAGGCCACACCCCCTGACAACTGCATTCCTGTGCGTTCCTGCTCAAATAAAGCCCTGGGTCCTATGCTGTATACCACTAATGGTGGAATCTTCTGCCAAGGCAGTGCTTGTTGTGCCAGGGAGATGTGGTATTCCTCCGGTGGAAGCCAAAGGAGGGTTGTGCTGTAAGCAGAATGGGTTAATGGGATACAAGCCTTGGATCTCACTTGATCCCTTCATTCCAAGTAGCTCTTTAAAAAAGAGTGGGAAAATCTCCCAGTGCCTCATCTAATTAGATCCTAAATTTCATCCAAATCGCTGAGACCAAAACATATTACTTTCCTACTTGGTGCTTATCTTTTAATCATCTGCAACCTACAGTTTGGAAAAATTGCATAGAATAAAGTGGATTAATGACATTTGAAAGATATTCTACAAAACAAATAGTAATGGGGGGGGATATAATGGATCCTGACAATGTTTGTGATACTTATCTGGACTGATGTATTTTTTTTGTCCGTTATTCTAAAAATAGAATAGAATTTAATCAGCTAAATTATGGTTTAATTTTCTGATTATATGATGGTTACAGTTTTTATGATAGTATTAAAAGGGCAGCTGATTTGGATCTAGTCCATGGCATGGCGGGAAGAGGAGGTGATCAAGGCAAAAAAAAAGCATGTAGAAGAAAAGTCAGTTCAGAAAATCTCCCAGTGTCTTGCCTATTGAGTTTCTAAAAGGATATGAGTGGCTTGGTTGAGACATATAGTTTATTTTAACTAGCCAGGATTCAGCTCACAGCCAAACATTGAAATCATGGTTCGCCTTTATAATTATTGGTTTCATTTCATTCTCTTTGCTGCCTAGGAGGCTGTTGCCAGAGAACAAGGCAGGATTAAGTAGTCAGGGTATCTGTAAGACATCATGTGAAACCACAGCTAAGACTGTGGTTAACTACCCAACTTTAATAAATTAACTACCCAACTGCAAAAAGTAATTTATTTATTTATTTAAAATATTGGGAAGAGATGTTAGATCTGGGTTGTTTGTTTTCTAATAGCATTTACGGTGAAAGCATACGGCAAAGTTTACATTATAATCTATTCAAAACTATTCCAGCTTGAAAAATAGCTGCAAGGAACAATGAAATAATTGCCTTTGATAGACTGCCAAACAAGAGCAGATTCTTGAATAATATTTCTAATGATAAAACACAGGTGACCTGCGGGTATCAATACAGTTCTTATTCAAAAAAACTTGTAGTCTGTTACATAATAGCTGGTAAACAATATATTCAGATTAAATTCGTCACTCATATTTTAAAAAATGTCACTCTCTCTTGCCTCTCCCTGTTCTTGGCTGGGATTGCACCACTATGATTTGTACAGACTAGAAAATTGCTAGGAGTGTGGGGGACAAACTAGACTGCTGCCATTTTAAAGTTATTTAAAAATGCCATGCAGATAGGCCTCTGGTAAGCAGCGGCATCACTGGGGCGGGGCCAAGGGGGCCATCGGCCCTCCCCCAGAGCATTCTCATTGGCCCCCCTCTCCGCCTTGCGCAAGTGTCGACGGCCGCCTCTAGTTGCTGCCCGCCTGGAGCCCGCACCTGGAGCAGTGAGTCACCCATGGAGTCGGAGGAGAGGGGGATGGCGCTGGGACGCGGCTGAGTCAAGGCCTGACGCATGGTGGTTGGCTGGCGGGCGGCTCCTCCCAGGTGCTGGCGGGCTTGTGAAGGGAAGGGGGCTTCGTGGCGTCTACCGACCGGGGCACATCCACCCGCTCTGCCCCAGGTGCGGGCTCCGGGCGGGCAGCAACTAGAGGCGGCCGTCGACGCTTGCGCAAGGCGGAGAGGGCGCAGCTCCCTCCAAAACACGGGCGGGGAGGGAGAGGGGCTTCCTGCCTTCCCACGCTTTTGCGCAGCCAGCAGGGCGCACTTGGCCCCAGGGTGCAACCCACCCTAGTGACGCCTCTGCTGGTAAGGCAGGCTGAAGCAGTCTCTCTCTCCCTCTCTCTCTCTTTCTCTCTCTCTCTCTCTCTCACACATACACACACACACACTTCATCAGTGCTGGAATGGCTGCCCCTTGCAACTGTTTCAGCCCTTGAAAAGGGATGGGGGAAGGAAGGAGTGCAGAGATGTGGACCCAATCTTGGGCCATCATAGCATCTTAAAATCTCTTTAAACTGGCAGTGGTATGCCATCACGCCTTTATTCTGAAGTGCTTAAAGTCCTGCAAGAGCTATACCATGTGACCATGTAGCCTGAGTACTAATGATTTCAGTGAAATCTATTTGCACATAAAGTACTTAGGTTTGGCATGCGGTGACCGAAGCAAAATGATTGAGGTGAGTAGTTAGACTAATACAGCAGAGCAGGAACAATCCAGGATCAAATGCTTGCAGAGCATTTCTTCTGAAATACATCTGTAATCACTTTGATGCTGAAAAGCTCCACTGTTATCTTCAGAGTTTTCAGCAGGAATCCAAAAACTGCCTTTTTAACAGCAAAAAAGAGGATGAAGGGAAACTCTTGAAATTGCATTTATAATTCATCAGAAATAATGCAGACTGCCAACCATGCATAACCCTACATGTGATCTAGTATGCAAAGCAAAGGTGGGAGGGATCCCAAGTCCCACAGAAAGCAAATTTTAAAATGCCAGGTATTGCATTTGATGCCTCACTTATTACAAATACCTAAACCTGACCTTATTTTTTTCACATGGAAGCTAACTGTGAGCTTGCTTGAAATGCTGAGAACTTACAATTGTCTGGTCTTTGGGAGTTCAGGAACCCTGTTGAATATTAGTATATTAGAAGGATGGAAGGGGCAGGCAGGCTGGCTTGGTAGAACACTGCTCTGGGTCAAGTTTTCCAAATCTTTTTTGCTAAAAAGATTACAGCCACATCCAAATTCATTTGGAATCTGCAATAGAGATATTACCAGATCAGCTCATCAGTTTGTTTCTACGCGCATGAATTGTGCAGTGTTAGAACTGAGTCTTGGGCTAAGCTTTTCTGATCCTTTTTTTAAAAAGTGACTCTCTCCCACCTGTTGCTTCTCAACCTACTGCATGTTCTTCACTATTAGGACTACTTAGCAAGTGACTGTGGCAAATCCAGGCAGACAAAGTGTCAAAGCCTAGGCTGCCTCTCAGGGGTAGGAAGGTGAATAGATGGCCAGAAGGTGGAGTCCACACTACAGATGCTAGCCCAAATACCATGCCACCTAGCGCCATTTCCACTCCTATTGACTTGGAGGGGGGCTATTGCTTTAGTGTTTGTTGTTTGTCTGGCTCTCCCTTCCTTTTTGCCCCTTGAAATCCTGTCTGCCTACCCTTTTTTCTCACCTATTACCCCATCCAGTTAGAACTGTTTTCACCACAGTTTCCAAGACATTACTGTACAATGACTAGTCATAAGCTTGGCACTCCAGTTTGTGATGTTCCTTGGATCTTGTTCCCCAAAATAAGGGTGGTTTCTGGGGCTGAGCCTTCCTAGCCTGCATTGGCATCAGTTCAAATGTAGTAAAGTGACACTTGGATCAAACAAACAACAAGGTTACTTCTTAGATTGTTTCCATTAGCATATCAGTCACCTGATGCATGATTCCTTCCTGTAGGCATTACTGGTGCAGAATGGAATCCAACTACATGGGCATGGCTCCTGCAGCATTCCATGAGGAACAGAAGGGTATACACATTTTAATAAAATAAGGCTGTGGTCAGATTATTGGTTTAGCACATTTGCGCCATGCTTCTAATTTTATCCTTAATTTTTTGTGCGGAAGAATTTTGTCTAAACATTCATCTGTAACCCAGTGCTCTGTGTGCTCACCCCGTGGTTGACCATCCAAGATTATTGCTGCATGGTAGCCATGGAGTGAGTGGCATTCTTTTTGTTTGTTTGTACATAAGCAGATATGAACATATGACGCTGCCTTATACTGAATCAGACCCTTGGTTCATCAAAGTCAGTATTGTCTACTCAGACTGGCAGCGGCTCTCCAGAGCTGAAGTTTTTTATGCCAACTTGCCTGGACCCTTTTTAGTTGGTGATGCCAGGGATTGAACCTGGGACCTTCTGCTTACTGAACAGATGCTCTACTACTGAGCCACCATCCTTCCCCATATTTGAAGCACTGGCTCCCTTTTGACAGCTCATATTTCTCTGCCAGAAATCACTCTCTTTCCCACCAGATTGTACTTCTTTTCCCACTAATTTCATAGGACTCTAAATATTTCTGTGGCACTGCCTGAGTGCATCCTGCACCTTTTTCTCTCCACATAGACCTTTCCCACCAGAGTAATATTAAGAAGTGGCTTGGAGTAAAGTTCTGGGGGCAAAATCCTTGCTGCCAATTTGGGAGCCTTAATAAGGACTATTTCCAGCACCATCCCATTCCAAGAAATGGCAGATCATTTTCTTGCATTTGTCACTCTAACACACCCACACCCCGTGGGCTCCTGATCACAACAAAATATTACAGTGAAGAATTGCACAAGTGGTGATTCAAAACCCTTGTGCAAAGATTCAATTATGTGCATATCACTAACTGCTTCAGAAGGGGGGGGGGAGTGAAAATGGAAGAGAAGGTTCAGACTTCCCAAACAGCTCAACTTTGCAACAGGGAAATAAGACATTTAGAAATTTAGGGTAAAACCATTTGTATCCATAAACCACAGACTTTCCCTGGTGTCAAAAAACTCGCAATCTAGAAGGGCTGAGGTTGGGGTGGGGGGGGGGGGGCGGGGGTATGATTGGGGATACTGACAATGCTGTTTGATTTTTTAAACCTACAGAGTAACTGCAACAACATCAGATCAAACAGCTCATCTGACCGCAGATTTTGTAGTATAGACCAGTTCTTTGCTGTTTTTATACATTTTCCAGAGCATGCATTTCCGGCAACCTGGAAGTAGCACCAACAAGGTTTACAAATTACCTGGTGGGTTCCAACTACCACACTGGAATCTGTTACTTGGACTCCTCAGAAGCAGGGTGCCCAAAGTTCAACAACAGGCAGTTTGGATTTAAAAGGAGTTTTTTATTCCATTGTTTCTGTGGGCTATTTCTAAATCTGGATACATCCAACACAGCCTGATCAGGGACTTTTTTTATTTCCAGTGAAGCACTTGTCTGAATGCTTCACTGCAAGATCAACATGACCCTCATTCATCGTTTGTAAGTTTTATGAGGACACAGAGCTCCATTCTCCCTATTTTCAGGGACAGTCCCAATTTTCTGCAAAAATCAATGTCCCCATTTTGTTTTTGGGGATAATGTTGGTTTTTGCTCCTTTTATGTTCTCTAGAAGTGGAGAGACGGAGAAAGACACAATGCCAGTACACCATTTCCCTTTCTGAATCTCACCCTCCTGTCCTACTGTAATTAATAAACATTGGTGTATGTGTTTAAAATACATCAGCACAGCCAGGTCCACTGTGAGATTAAACATTGTGTTAAATAGTTAAGGTTAGTTTCACCTTAGCAGCCAGAAAGCTGCAATATTTAAGAGAAGCAGGTGTCTTAGCCAGTGATCCTTGCTATAAAAAAATTGCTGCAATGCAAATAGTCCCTCAGTTTTCATTGGTAAAATATTGAAAGGTATGAAGTTGTGATATGAGCTTATGAAGAAACTCTTGGATGACCACTGCAAGTGGCAACCCTGATCATGGTAGTCCATTTCTTGACACTGCAGAACAGATTAAAGTATTGTTATATAGAGCACTTGATCCCTTGATGGACAGAGCTACTAAATTCTGCCAGTATTCTCCACAACTACATTTGTTTCATAAACCCATGCGTTTTAAAACAATGCATTCTTTTAACTTAACTGTCAAGCTAGTCCCTAAGGAATTCTGGGCGTTATTGTCTAGTGAAAGTACAAAAGAATATCCACACAGTGAAAAGATATAGATCTAATCTGGCTGAAGGTACAGAAGCAAAGTTTCTAGTGTCACCCAACAGTGCAAAAAAATGCACTCTTATTAGAACTGAAAGGTGAGAAGGGACTGGTATGTAGCATACCATCATGGATCTGAAGAAGTGCAAAAAAAAATTGCCAAACGCGTGCAAATCCAAAAGTATCTATCCTCAAAGCATTCTTGGATATCTGTTGCCTTCCTGTGGCTGTTTCAAAGCATAATTTGCTGGCTGCATTCATTTTTTACCGGTGCAAAATGGCAATTAACTATTTTGATAGTACGTCAGAATGGCATTTCTATAATTGGTGCAGAGACCAGGTGAACAGGATGCCAGGTCACAAATGTGCTTCCTTTCTTATAAAAAGATGAACATTTATTGACAGATTAAGTAGAGTGCACTGATTAACCTCTTGGAACAATCAGAGTTCACAATAAATATTTATCTTAGTACACTTCTATCAGCGTATGATGCACTCTGAAAAAATGCTTTTGGCCCCAGGGAAAGCACTTCAGAAATTTAAGAAAACATTCTCGGAATACGTGGAGGAAAGAATCAGAATGTAAATCATATTCTCTGCTTTTTAAAGGGTTTTTGTATGGACAGAGAACGCTGTATGCTTACAGCTGAACTCTATATACATATACTATATTCCGTCTTTCATATGAGTACAGAGGTCTACAGTTGTTCAGCATTTTTGCATGTTCTGTGTGATTTTCTCTTCTTGTTGGTGTCACTTGTTGGTATTATTTATTAAAATAACCATGGTTTGGTTTGGATCCAAATCCATTTAGCACAAACCTCCATTTTTTTCCCTTTGGCATGGCCAGTTGCCAGTCAGTGTTCTTCTGCAGCAGAAAGGAAAGCTTGTAATGATGGACAGGCTCTAAACTATGGGAAGGAACAACATGAGTCTTCTATTGCACTAAGCTTCCTTGTCTATAACACCAGCATGAAGAGGTGTCCCCCCCCTCCCAGTTATGTAACTAGTGTTTCTGAGACAAGGCTTCATTTTAACTACCAGTGATAGCATGCTTGTGGGTTTCGGTGTCAACAGAGACTTGATACTGCACTTTCCAAAAGTCTCCACCAAACTCCAGTAGGCTATTCAGAGAACACAGTCTAATATTATTTCTGCTGGGGTGGAGCAAATCACTGGACTTAACTCTCTCTTCTACCAAACATCAGTAGATGAATTTTACACTGGATCATTACGAAAGGTGTAAGAGAAATTATATCACACAAGCAGTGGTTCAGCCACTCACAACAAATTTTATTTCTGTTGATAGTACTAGGAAGAGAAGATTTACATAGCAGGAACTCCTTTGCATATTAGGCCACACATCCCTGATGTAGCCAATCCTCTTGGAGCTCACAGTAGGCCCTGTAAGAAGAGCCCTGTAAGCTCTTGGAGGATTGGCTACATCAGGGGTGTGTGGCCTAATATGCAAAGGAGTTCCTGCTACAAAAAAAGCCCTACATACAGGCTATACATGTAGTAATATGTTTAAGGCTGGAACCTTAGGTTGCTTCCATGTGGTGGTTTGGCATCCAAACTGCAGTTGTTGTTTTTTTAACTATCCACATGACTTCATGCTCTAATTGTACTCCAGTTACCTTTTACATGTACTCAAATGTGCTCTTTCCCCAAACCCACTTTGCTACAGGCTTTTGGGGAACAGCACATTTCAAGCGCATCAGCACACCACCTAGATGAAAAGTTGTGGATTTTCAAGGGTACCACCCACTGCAGCACCATTTTTCTTTCAGTTTCTTGCAACCACCATTTCCCCCACCCTGCCACCACTGGAGTGTTTCTTGTGGGCTTTAAAAACAATATTAAAAATTGCTGTCATGATACCTTTGAAAACATGCACTACATTTGACCAATTCTATTAAAGTCATCAGAAAGCCCTCTAGTGGCACAGTGTGAGAAGAATGCAGGGAACATGGTGGCTGATGCAGGAAAGTTTTGAGGGGGTTTTTAAAACTTCCATGTGGTAGCTCTGTTGCCGATATGAATGCCTCTGCATATTTTGCAGAGGTGATGGATGCAAAGTGGAGAAGCCTCATAACATAGATACAGGCTTACTTACATTAGTTGGGCTTCAGATCCTGTTTGTCTTACTTCTGAGTAGAAATGCTACACATTGTTTATTGTTTGTCCTGGAGTTAATTCCAGCAACAATATAAGGTTCAGGCTAATAATAATTTTCTTTTTTTCATGATAAAACTGTCTTTATTCTATCAGCATACTCAAAAATGGTTCACTCCTACTCTTAATCTATATGCTGAATATCCAGCAATGAAGATTCCATGTACAAACAATTACAAGATGAAACCCACTGCTGCCCAGCCTCACAAATAAATCTATTTTTAAGTTACTTGAGTATCCTTACCTAGATTAGTTATTTGTGACATAAAAGAAAGAATTCGCATCTGTAAAGCTTTCAGTTCCTTTTTACCAGGAGCCCTCTGCAGATGCTTCTTTCCATTCCAAGCAAATTGGGAGTCCTCGTGACCCCACAATGCACATGGTACACATCATCTTTTGAAAACTGGGTGACATGTGGATTTTCCATACATGTGCTGCTTCCATCCATGCAAACCAGAACCTTAATTTTCCAGATTTCTGATTGATGTCAGTGGAAGCTGTAATGTGCATGGAAAATGCATGAGATTTGCACAAGATAGTGACTGTGCAGATGCTGCTGGTTCACCTTAATGAAACATCTGCAGAGCTCTAGAGATTACCAAGTAAGGAACTATTTGCAAGACTGCTGCTACCTTATGGTTACTCAGGCTGCGATCACACACACTAAATAATGCACTTTCAATCTACTTTCAATGCACTTTCCAACTGGATCTTGCCAGTTTGCACAATAAAATCCAGTTGGAAAGTGCATTGAAAGTGGATTGAAAGTACATTGTTTAGTGTGTGTGATCACAGCCTTAGAGTGGTTCAGATGACTGCTGTAAAAGCAATAGGATTTCACCTTTACAGTGATGACAGCTTCAGAAAAGCATTTTATCACAATGTCTGTAGCAGGACATGACAATGATCCACTATGAGATTCAGGAGTAGACAGTAATGGCAATATGTAGTAGCAGTGAAAAAGGCAAATTCCATGCTAGAGATAATTAGAAAAGGGACTGAAAATTAAGCTGACGGCATCACAATGCATTTCTATAAATCTGAGGTGTGGCCTCATTGGAAATACTCTGTATAATACTGGTCATCCCTTTTAAAAGAGGACATTTCTTGCAGGAAAGCAACTAATTAAACCACTTCAGTCAATCAACCAATCAATCACAGAGCTAGAAACAGTGCAGAGAAGGGCTATCAAAGTTATCCAGGGTGTGGAAAATCTCTCTTTTGATTAAAAAAAGTAGTTGGGCTTTTGGAAAGGCATCTAAGAAAGGACACTTCAGAAGTTTATAAAACTGTACCTGGTGTGAAGAAAGAAGATGGTGAGAATGCTCCTTAAATACTAAAACTTGAGATTGCCCAATGGAGTTGATTGACAGGAGAGTGAAGACAGACTAAAGGAGGTACTTTACTAATGTTTTTAGAATTCACAGCTATGAGATGCAGTGATGGACACTAGTTTACATAGCTTTTAAAAAGAGAGTAGACACATTTATGGGAGGTAGTTCAATGACTATTAGTCATGCTGCATGCAGGTTAAATGAAACATCTATGTTCAGTATGTCATTAATACCAACACAGGGCTTTTTGCAGAAAAAGCCCAGAAGGAACTCATTTGCATGTTAGGCCACACAGCCCTGGCACCAAGCCAGCCTGAACTGCATTTCTGTGTGTTCCTGCTCAAAAAAAACCCTGAATACCAATTCTTGCAAAGTAGGGCTATTATTTTCTGTATTTAGCCTTCCTCACATTTACTGAATGCTGAAGACTTGTTACCTATTTTGCTTGGCCCAGTTGATCACCTAAGAAGTGGGAGGCTGTCTCCAAAGTGAACCTTAAATGATCTTCTAATGTTGCCTGGCCATTCATCCATGTACTACACCTAGCCCACCTTTACTTCTTGTATTCTCCTTGCTCCAGCCAGAATCTTCCTCTCTTGCAGCCCTTCCAGCAAGCCCTCTGCCTTTTTGTTGGCTTTGGTTTGCGTAGAGAGCAAGCATCCAGATCGCAAGATGGTGGTAGACCTGGTCACCTAGAAGCTAAAAGTGCTGTCCAAGTTAGCCCCCAAGGCTTGCCTTGCAGAATGGCTACTCTGGCAGCAATAAACATCTTCTGCCATTCGGAAGGTGCATGAGAAATGGCAGATGTTTAAAGAGTAATAATATATTTGAGTAATATATTCAAAGAGGACAAAGTTTGAGGCTTCTGCTTCAGACCAACACAGCTACCCACCTGAATCTATATTCAAGAAGAGTAATCGTCACAAAATGGCTGACAGCATTGGGAAAATGAAGAGTATGACTGTGTCTTGCCCTGCATTGCATAAGAAAGGCACTTATCATAGTTAACTATTAATTGGCTTGAGGACATATTATTGGAATGCTCATTTGCAAGGGGCTTTCACTCAAGGACTAACTGCTTTGGGTTTGAAAAATCCACAGGCCTTTCTTTTTTCATTTAGTTGGGACTTTCATTCTGTGTTTACATGAGTTTTCTCATGAGTTTACTCCTTTTATCTAGACTCTTTTTAGATGAATGTCATCTTTTTTATCTCAGCTCAAACTAGTGCAAATCCTTACACTGGAGGTGGTAAGGTACTTTAAGCCTCCTTTAATGTGTATTTGCATCAGTTTTCAGAGAACTAACATGGACTTTAACTACTAAGACTCAGAGGTTTCACACTCACACATTAATCATTTCTCGGGAAAAGTAACATGGGAAGCAATCCTTAATTACTTAGGTTAAGTTCACCCATTTGAATGCATTCCCTTGATGACTGCAGTATCAAATCATAACTTGCATGTTAGAGCCAATCAAGGCCCATGGCTTTATTCGAATCTATATGCTGCCTCTCCAGAGACCTGCTTAAGGTGTCTCATAACTAAAACAATAAACCAAAACCAGCAACAGCTTAAAACAAATTGAGCACCTAAAGTGATACTGATAAAACAGTTCTCTTGCCAGAAAGAGACCAAAAAAACCGACTAAAAGAGATAGAACTCTTTGATAAAAGACTAGGTAAAAAGTAATGTTCTGGGCTGGCATCTAAAAGAAAGTAAGGTAGTGGCTGACCAGCAGGCCCGGCGCTAGAGTTTCTGCCTCGTGAGGCAGAACCCTGCGCTGATGTCCCCCCATACTAATCACGTGCACAAAGTGCATGTGCACACCGCAATGACAACACCCAGAAGTGATGTCATTGTGGTGGCGCGCTGCCTGCCCAGCAGCCCTGTTCCACTTTATAACGAGCTGAGTGGGGGCTGCGGGGGCATTGGTCCGAGCGAAGAAACAAAGCCCCGCAGCCCCTGCTGAGCTCATTATAAAATGGGAGAGGGCTGCTGGGTGCCTTCCCCTGTCCAGCATGCTCCGAGTTCAGAGTACGCTGGGCAGGGGAAGCCGTGTTCTTCCTAGGCTTTCGGGGATCGGGGACTCTTTCCTGATACCTGAAAGCCCAGAAAGAACACTTGTTCCTTCCCCTGCTCAGCGTGCTTTAAGTTCAGAGCACTCTGGGCAGGGGCCGGTTCTTTCTGGGTTTTCAGGGATCAGGGGCGCTCCTCCAATCCCGGAAAGCCCAGAAAGAGCACTCGCACCTTCCCATGCCCAGCGTGCTCCAAGTTCTCAGCTCTGAGGGATCTGGGGAGCTCCTCCAACCCCTCAGAGCCAAGAAAGGCTCAGGGATGGTGCGAGTGGGGATGAGGAGGGGGTGCCTACCCCCCCCCCCCGCCCATGCACCTGTGGGAGTTGGTGCCCCAGGCCATTGCCTAGTTCACCAACTCCCACATGCTGGTTCTGCTGGCCAGCCTCATCAATGAGAGCCTTTCAAATGTGGGGTGCCACCACAGAAAAAGCCATGTCTGTGGTGACCACCCACCTCACCTTTGCAGGCAGGACACAGTGAGCAGAGATTAAGAAGACTTTAACTGGTGGGCTGGGCAGTATTATTTAAAATGCAATTTCTTTTCAAGGGACCCAGTCTTTTGTGAGTCATCGAGGACTGGTTCCCATGATCAGTACAAGTGATGTGTGAATCAGCAACCCCAGTTGGAACACTTTACCACATCTGCAGTAGCCTGCAACAAAGTCATCTCATGCATTCATCTGCCAGTGCTCAAGGGAAAGATCTCATAAGAACATATAGCGCGTGATGACTACAATATCACAGGATGCACATGCTTGTGTGGATGTGCCACCATGGGCAACATCACAGGTTTAACTTCTCTCTCACATTACAATCAGATTCAATGCTTTTCAGTGGAGTCAATTCATACATTTAGGCACCTTGGCAGAGTATCTTGCTTGATTTCCCCAAACATTTGTAGAGCCTTCATGTTAGCTTGTTTTAATGGCCTTCCTTCTGCTGTGTTTTATGGGAGGTTTAAGAAAACTGCATATCCCAACAGGTTTTGCATTTGTGGTTCGAGGGATATAGAAAGTACTGAACATGTTCTCCTGCACTATACATTTTATTGTGATATTCATGCCATTTACTTAGATCCTCTTCCTCAAAATCATGAAGAACAATCTGATGGTTGTAAGGCTCTCTTCCTATTATCCACTCATAACTCTGAGATCATTGAGACTGTGGCAAAATTTCTCTGCTGTGCTTCTAAAAGGAGAGGAATGTTTCAAATGCAGGGGTAATTGTTGTTTTCCTCCTTGCTGATTGTGCATGTTTATGTTGTTATGCCAATGTACGTGTTACATTGTTGTTTCATACATTAGCTGTAAGTCATCAAGTGCAGAATTATTAATATATAGAAATGTGTGAACCAGACACATGTGTACTGCAATCAAGTGTAGAGAAATCAAGTGATGTGCATATATCCATGTCCCAGAGGAAACCTTCAGTATGCATGACAAGAGCTTCCATGTCTTCCACAACTCTTTCTGAAGCTTGTACATGCATAGTAATATTTTTCTTTACTGATTTGTTTTTGGGATTTGCAATGCAATCTGATGTCCAGTTACTTCCATCTAAAGCCTGTTGATCTCAGTGGGTGTGTACATGTGTGTTATGTGCCATCAAGTCACTTCTGACATCCGGCAACTCTATGAATTAATGATCTCAAAAACGTCCTATCATTAACAGCCTTGTTCAGGTCTTCCTTTATTATTATCAGAGAGCTTAGATTGTAATAACTCTGCATAGGCTCACACCACAATGGCTGGCTCCAGATTGGCAGATTGGGGCACGCAGGAGGCATCCCAAATTGGGCCAGCACAAAATGGAGCAGCGGAAGCCCATCCACATGCTCCCCTGCAAAGCACCTGTATCCAGCACATGACGCACTTTGACACAGTCATACAGCTGTCGCACACCATCCCTGTAGTTTTGTTTGGGTTCCTTTTTTCCCATTCATTTATTGGTCATGCGCATGTGTGCCCATGTGCCTATGCTCTTGGAAGCAATGTGTTTTTTTTTTAAAAAAAAAAGCCAGAAGCAGCTTGGGGTGGCCTGGCAGGTTCACACTGCCAATGCGCATTGCATGCGTGCTCCAGCATTCAGACACCTGGGGTGGAAGATGCCATGCAGCATAAAAAAAGTGGTAGCTTCGAAAGTGGTAGCTTTTTGAGCCATGGCAGAGACACCTAAGGATGGGGTGAGTATGGGAGCAGGACAGGAGGCAGTTGTGCATGTTTGGATTTGATTTTTTGATCTGTCTGCGAGCCATCCCTGTATTGGCTTGAAGTGCCGGTCTGCACCTAGCCTAACACTTGCAATATAAGGTAGTTCCTTATGTTCTAATATCCAAGTGATGGGCACTCCAAACAGCAGCCACAATGCACAACATTGTTGATTACCATATAGATTCTCCATATCATGTACATGTCAGCATTGTAGACCATACCCATTGTAAATGAGCTGAAGATGTTGTGAGTCATTAGCAGAAGTTCTGTTTTTCTGCTTTTATGAGTCTTGTATATAACAGAAACTCTGAGGAGGGGTTGTTCATTCTGCTTTGTTTGTTTGTTTGTTTTGCACTGTTTGAACGGCAGTGGCTTGCTAATGAGGGGATACCACCTGAGGGGGTGGGGTCAACTTTGATAGTATACTGATGACTCTCAGACTTTCAAAAAGTCCCCAAAATACAAAGTGATTTTTTGTTTTCTAGCGTTGTTGCCTGTGGTTGAGACAGATGGTTCTTGAAAGCCTTTTTTGTGAGTGTTTGTAGACATAGAGGTTGGATCTTGCTAATTGTGGATGGTTTGACCTCAACACGTGCCTTATAAAAGGGTGGTCTGTCTATTTATTTGCATTGCATGATGGAATTTGGTTGAGCATGTAAGATGAAAAATAAATTAGAGCATATTATGGATCAAATGAGTGTACCAACCTTAGCTTCTAGAACTCTATAAGCTTATGTTAATATATAGGCATTTTGTGCTGAAGATCCCACTTTGGATACTGCCTGACTGCTGTATATTTGCTGGAATAAAGGCTTTTAGTGTTGAAAGTATCACTGGGCTTCTGTTTTATTTTGCTGTATATTGAACTTGGTTATGCTGCTGCCACATTTTCTGATACTCCATCTTAGAATGTTGAATAGTATTTATTAGTTGCAGGGGTGGTCTTAACCAATAGGCATCGGGGCAGCTGTCCCAGACCTTATGCTGGGGAGGCCACTGTCTATGACCCTGTCCTTCCAACAGAGGGGGCAGCTGGAGCAGTGCCAGCAGCTCACACCCACCCCATCCAAACTTGGGCAGCCAGCTTTTTGTGACAAAAGCAGCTCCAGGCCATCCCTTTGTTAGATCCCAGTGACAGGGGGTAGACCTGGCAGGAGGGGTGGCAGTGATTGTGGGGCCCCATCCTGGATGTTTGCCGAGAATCACTAAGACCACCCCTCATTGGTTGAGGTTTTTAAGTTTACTTCTTTTACCATGTATATTCCTTTAATGTATTTTCCAGCAAAGTGACTAACAATGTAATCCTAAGGACACTTTCCTGAGAGTAAACTCCATTGAATAGACTGTAGTAGAATTCAGAGTAGACCTGCTTAGGATTGCTCTATAAACGTGCTATCCCAAGCAAATTTTCACCCTTCTAAGTCCACTGACTTCAGGAGGGTATAACTCTGTTTATAATGACACTGCAATTAAATTTCAATCATAAAATTATAATAATAAAATCAGGGGAGGGAATACAAAAGACTCTGCACAGTGTTTTGCATGGGCACATCCCTACCACTCACAGTTCCTTGTGTCCTCCTCATGCACCCGTGAAGGTTGGGTGATTTCAAAATCTCTTTGAAGTGCAGGGCTACAGGGGATGAGAACCTGAGCAGCTTGTGCGCTCCCAGGGCTTTTTTTTTTTAAGCAGAAATGCACAGGAATGCAGTTCCAGCTGGCTTGGCATCAGGGGGGTGTGGCCTAATATGCAAATGAGTTTCTCCTGGGCTTTTTCTACCAAACAAAAAGCCCTGTGTGGAACAATGGTGATGCCAGGGGGTGTGACCTAATATGCATATGAGTTTCTGCTGGGCTTTTTCTACAAAAAAAGCCCTGTGTGCTCCCATGCAAAGCACTTCAGCCTTATACCCATCTGTCCTTTGGATTGTGACATGTGGGTTTGTAACACTTATTCCTAGGAAGAATATTGCAAAACAAAAAAGTACTGGTTAGCAGGACCTTTTTTAAAAACAAAATACTGTTTTAAAAAGGAACTAATGTTGATCTCAGAAATTCCAGCAGAGCTCAACTCATTTTAGAAATGCATCTTGAACACATTTGTAATTTATTTCAACCCTTCCAGTAAGACAAATACAATTTTATAGTTGAAAACAGCATGACTTGTTTGTGTGACAGATGCTGAGGATTTGAGACTTGCACTTTTTCAGCAAGGCATGGCTGCAATCTTCTCTTCCAGATTATTGGTGGCTTTGTTAGAAATGGCACAGGAGATAAATACATCTGGGCAGAAGTCAGAGCGCTTCTTTAATATCAGCTCAACCTTGTTCTTTGAGCTAAACAGAAATGAATTATCATGGTTACCTGCAGCATGAGGAGGAGAGAGCAAGGCTGCTTCTATGATAACAGAAGCTTCCCTTTGACTTAGTAATACATCCGTCTGCTATATTCCAATCCTCTTTTCTTTCATCCAGCTGTATTATCAAATGAGTGTGTGACTTGCAAGCAATGCTGGAGCATTCTCATCATAAATTGTCAAGTCTCTCAACTACATGTAACGGATATGGTCAAAATCCAATGCGTCTTTCCATAGAATGGCCTCCTAATGAAGACCCAAAATGCAATGGTGTTGTATATTTTGTAGATATGTGGTGTTGTTTTGATCTAATAAAGGCTAAATTAGATGCTCATCCCATTGAGCTGTTGTAACAATTTAAAATCTACAAGCACACAAATATCTGATCCTGGCTCAGTAGGTTTTGTGAAAAGAGTCACTTCAGATGGCCCGTAAATGTTTACAGCAGTGCTTTTAAATGAAGCCATTAAAAAGTAACTCATAGTACTACAGCAATGTCTCAGACTTCTATTATTAAAATACTCCAGAGAAAATCATAATAAATAGCAAATTGCAAACATGCAGCCATAATTTCTGTTCTGTTACTTCACCTCCAGGTTGATGACCAAATGAAGCTGCTTCAGAACTGCTGGAGTGAACTTTTAATTCTCGATCACATTTATCGGCAAGTGGTACATGGGAAAGAAGGCTCCATCCTTCTTGTCACTGGGCAACAAGTGAGTGCATAATTATGGATGTCAATTCATTATCAACATTCTTTCAATACAGTATTCCTATTGAATAGAGATACAGATTACGTTGCAAAATTTTTATATCAGTATAAGCATTCATGGACTAGAGCCCACTTTCTCAGATACTTCAGAGACTGAGTCATAACTACCATGGTACATTTTCCCTAGGGATGTCAGGTGGAGAGATGTGTTTTGACATTCTACACTTCCCAGGCATGCATGGGCTCAATTTGAATTGGGACAGTGATACATAGAGGGAGTCCATATCTTCCACCTGCACCATTGTCCTGAGAGGCACTAGTTGTCCTGTTGAGACTGCTAGGGTTGCCAGCCTCAAGGTGGACCCTGCAGACCTCACAGAATTGCAACTGATCTCCCTGGAGAAAATGCTGATTTAGAAGGTTGAATCTATAGTATAATACCCTACTAAGGTCCCTCCCAACCTGTCTAGCTCCACCCCAAATCTCCAGGAATTTTCCAACCTATAGTTGACAACCCTAGGGGCTGCAAATGTATTGGCATTATATTTCCACAATGGAAATGGTGCAGCAGGAGATTTAAGTAGGGTTGCCAGTTCTGGGTTGGGAAATACCTGGAGATTTGGGGGGTGAAGCTTGAAGAGCGCAGGATTTGGGGAGGGGAGGGTATAATGCCAAAGTGGGTATAATGCCACACAGCCCACCTTCCAGAGCAGCCATCTTCTCTGGGCAAACTGATCCCTGTCACCTAGAGATCAATTGTAATAGTGGGAGACTTCTAGCTACCACCTGATCGTTGGCAACCCTAGGTCGAAATCCACCCTATTTATATTCCAGTTTCAGTCTAAATGGGATCGGCAGAGACCTGGGAAGCGTGGAACTCCAGAACATGCCTTTCCATCTAACCTAGGGATCTCCCTGGAAAAAATGTAATGTGTAGTTAGTTCCTCAGTATGAATACTTATTAGTGGGCATTTTATGTAAAAAGATGAGGGAATAAACAGCATGGCCAAGAGGCCATAAAATGCAACAAGTACTGGGTGAATATATGTACATATATACAATTATTACATTACAGCACAAGTAAAGGACATGGATACTCTGGTCCAAAGATAATAGGTAAACATAAAAGCAGATATGAATATCAGCATTGTTAAATACCTACTAATATCCCATTCTGAATTACATAGTGGGCCAAAAGTGTGGTTCTGTAGCAGGACATTTCTAGCGAAAGTTAAATCAGTAAGTTTTCACTTTTCTTTATCTTTAAATATTTATATTTGACTTTTCTGTCTATCTCAAAGTGGTTGTATAACTCATGATGCTTTGTGTTTATAGAGTGTTGGCATAGTAGAACTGGAAGTGGGCAGGATTAATAAAAGAGACATTTTTTAAAAACACAAATATTGCTGGCCATGCTTCCAAAACATTGTTAGGTTCCATGACTTGCAGCATATAGACTAGAACTCTGTGTAATCTATAATCCCTATGCCCAGTATTGGACCCATGTACTAAACTCAGTACTCTGGAACTTGCATTTCCGACTTCATAAAGACAGTCTTGAAGATTGGTAGGTAATTTTAGAAGTGAGACTGAGCAGAGTTTCCATTTGTCAGGAGCAGGGCCTTCAGTGCCAAGCATTCACTTTCTCTTACACACACTCTTGCCATCCCAACATAATGGTGCCCTTCTCCAATTTTAGTTCCCATCAATCCTGTGAGGTAAATTAGGCTGAGAAAGAGAGGTCATATTAACTGGGGATTTGAACCCAGGCCCCCATACTGAACAAACATTTTATGTGGGTGGCATGATTCATTTGGTTTAAGTACAGGATACATATAGCCAAACTACACTGCCTAGATATTATTGTCCTGGGCACTGAGAATCTTCAGCCAAGTGCCTGAAAACTGGGCCAAAATGAGCATGTTGAAATATTGAGACTATATAAGGGGATGTGGAAGGCAAGTCAGAACAGAGAATCAAAAATCCCTCTAAAAGTCAAATATAATAGAGAGAACACAATTCTCTGAGAAGTTCTCTGACACAAGCCCAGCAAAAAAAGACTGCGATTTGCACATGACCACCACGGTAGCTTTTCTAAGCTCGGAATAATTTCAGTGGGGGTTAGCAGGGTTCTCCCATGCATTGTTCCCATGTTTATTTATAATTTCCAAGATCCTCTGCAAAGTATATGAAAGCAACAAGGCAAATTAAATGAGAACCGTACCCTTTGAAAACTTATTTAGGCTCTACTGGAAAAGAATGCCCAGTGTCATGGGAAGGCAGTATGTATTTTGTACATTTTAGGTCTGATTCAAAGTGAAACCAAATGATGGTCCACTGGCATTTAAGTAGCTGAAACCTAAACTGGCTAGATGTATATACATATGAGGAAACAGTTGCTTGTTTGGACTACAGAACTCTGTGATGCCATTGCTATAAAGAATTTGCATAGGGAGCCTTCGCTCTAATCCAAACCATGTAAGATATCCCTTTGTACTTAAAGAACTGTTGTATATGCTGTGCGAGAGGCAAAAAAGAAATGTGCTATGTGTGAGGCAGGTAAATCAGCCCTTTGAGCAGAGCTCCATTAACTGTGGCCACAATCCAGCCAAAGCGAAACAGTTCCAAATTCTATTCCAAAATGCCTGGGCAGCCTGTAAATGAATGTGAGCTGCAAAGACAAAGCAGACCATTTAATCATGGACAATGAGGCCCTGGGTTTAAGAACGCTGACTACAAATCATTGGATACATTTAGAAATTGAAATTTTTGTAACTCGGGCAGAGATGCGGCCTCGAGTTCAATCAAAAATTATATCTACTTGAACCCACTTCATCTTGGGCCTTGCCCTTGTGGGCTGTCTCCAGCCATGGCCTTAGGCCAGTTGCTGATGCTGTTTGTCACTGTATAGTTGGTGGACTTACCCTTGAAATGCTCCAAAGACTTTCCTCCATCAACGTTGAACTTTGAGTAACTGAAGGAATGAATAATAATAGAAGGAATTTTGAGAAACAGAGGGAATAATGAGTAATAGAAGGAATAAAACATGCATAGGCTGAGATCAAGGAAACAACCTATTTAGTACCTCTCTACTCCACCACAACATGAGTCACTGCTAATCATTGCAATGCATCAATCATAGGTCTTTTCTGATAAATAAAGGGGTAAACTGTAGGGAAATCAAATAAGACAACTTGGACAAAATTTCCCCAATACATTCATATCACAGTACTCATACAGCCAACTATGGCTCCATGAGTCTAGCAAGCCAGGAACCAGTCAGTAATACGGTTCTAGAGAAGCAGTCAAGAGGGCAGGCCCTCCCTAACTCCACCTGTGTGAACCACAGATCCTGTTTCTTTGTGCAGTTTGAGGCATGTATGCAACAAGCTGGTCCCTTATGAAATAGACTAGAACAATAGTTTGACAATGTTCCTTTATGTGCTACACATTACTTTCTCAACTGCTCCTGCAGTGTGGTGTTTTTGCCTCTTCCACATCACATCACACCATACCAGGTGCTAACATTCAGTGCTAGTTACCCACCTTCTCAATCTTCCTTGTTGTTTCCATGCCATTGTTGATGTCAGGCTCTGAGTCAGATGAGAATCTTGTCCCACTTTCTTTGCTCTATAATGGCAAAGAGAGGGAGCTAGAAGTTTACTTTACGTTAGCAGATACAGACTGGAGACCACTGTCTAGAGTCCACTCTCCTCCACAGATTTTTCATCAATTTATTGTGTAGGAAGGAAGTGATCAGAGATCTATTTTGTAATTTGCAGATAGGATTGCATACTCCAGATTAGAACATTCCTGGAGATCGGGGGGGGGGGGGGATGGAGCCTGGGGGAGGGGTTTGAGGACAGGAGAGACCTCAGCAGGATACAATGGCATAGATTCCACCCTTCAAAGCAGCCATTTTCTCCAGGGGAACTGATCTCTGTAGTCTGGAGATTTCCAGACCCCACCTGGAGTTATTGCAACCCTGCTTGCAGATGAGCCAACACTTCCAGATACATGGTGTTCCATGCTGGACTCATTATGAATGCTATAGGCCCATATAGACCCATTGTCACATTTCATCATTCAATCATTCAGGCACCCTAACATAGAAATGCTAGCTGGTCCTTTCAACTGGAGATGCCAGGGACTGAACCTGGTACCTTCTGCTTGCCAAGCAGATGCTCTACTATTGAACCATGGCCCCTCCATCATCATCATCATCACCATCACCATCATCGCTATTTTAAAACCAAATCAAGTAGCATGCATGCATTTTTCTTCACCCCATTTTTTTAAAAAGTCATGAATGTGTGTGTAACATGCACATAATTGCAACAGGTTCCCCCTGCCATGTGCCAGTGGTCAGTTTTCACACTGATTATTCTGCACACATTTTTAAAAGAGGTGTGTGTTGAGTACTGAAAGTACAGTGATTTATGTATGCCATAATTGCCTTCTATTTCTTACAACCAAAAATATCTGGGAAAGGGAATCATAGGCAAAATCCCACTCCTCTCTGTGTACATGGTCCTTAAATATGCATGTTCAGTTCAGTTTTATTATTACGGTCAGCGACCAGATCCAACTGACAAAAACATTATCAGGTATACAGATATTCAAGTTAAGCTCCAGTTAAAATAAAAATAGAAAAAATAGCAAAAAAAAATCTATATATAAAATTTTATAGTAAAAAGATAATAAAATATAAAATACATAAAGTAATATCTTAGATAACCATATTTAAAATTTGAACTTTGGAATCTAAAAATCAAGAACTATATAGTAGACCTTGTGACGAAATCTAAGTCAAGGCTCAAAAGGGCAGGACTGAAATTTATTGTGCACTTTGATCGTCTGTGCACAGAATCTAGCAGTTAGCTTGGTAATAACTGAGATTTTATCAGTTAATAATTTATCTAAGCATATCTGGTCTGCCCCTACCACAGGACTGTCAATATGGGAAAGAATTGTGTTATCTTGAATTTGTTTATAGAGGGGGTAGCAGAAAAAGACATGTCCTGTTGTTTCTACCTCCGCTAGAGGGCAGGGGCAAATCCTCTCAAACTATGCAGTCTTCTTATATCTCTCTTCCATATATATGCATGCTATATCCTTACAGGGCTACTATAGAAAAAGGAACAAGCACAGGAAATTGCGACTCACATTTTCTTTTCATAAAGCACTGATGGTTAATAAACATGTAAGATGTTTTATAGCACTTTGAAGAGGTATCAGTTTTACTATTTGCATATTAGAACTAATTAGCAACCTCCATATTGCCATCCGGTGGGAAAGGTCTGCTGGCAACTTAATTCATTATCTTCCATTATTGGCACATCATGTTAAAATGACAGGCATCGTCATCATAATTTTAATTAATTTAATGAAAACTGATTTCACTATACCTGCTGCCCCTCTCTAGGATGAACCCATTTCCATTCCAAATGCATGGAAGTTCTGTGCTTGTTCCAAAAGTATGTTTGTATAGTATTGAAAATAAACAGTCATTTGCAGTCATTAAAACGCCTCCTTAAAATGCTCCTTGTTATTTGTGCAAATTTGTGTTTGCAGAGGACTAAATTTGTGTTACTGACTAATCATTTTAACAAGAATTTAACTACTAGACTAGGGAAGGCCTAAGGAGTTAATTCATGATCACACCTGTCTGCTGATTCCCTGCCATTGTAATGCCACATCTTTTGGTATAACACTAGTTCCCAAGATAGGACTCTGGCCTAAGCAGGTACCCATTCATATATAGGAATACAGACTTTGATTAGCAGTGTACAAATCTGCAGCAACAACAAAACACTCCTTAGCATTAATTTATCACATGGATCATTAATCATTCAAAACTGAAAATAAATGCCCTTCATCCCCTACTGTATGAAAATGTTTATTCTAGTACCTAATGAACGGACATCACTTTTGTAGCAACATTGTGTCTCATCATTATTACTAGGGATAGTCAAACACCCCCAAGGTCAGCTCATGTTCTGCTCATCGGTTGCAAGCAAAGTTTTTGTCAAACAATAGGCTGTTAGTGAACAGCTCAAGCCTGTTCAGTGGGTTACATTCCATGCATTCAAATAGTACAGCGTTATGGGTAGTCATTGTAATGTCACATGTTTTGGTATTACACTAGTTCCAAAATAAGACTCTAGCCTAAGCAAGCCACAGATCCTGATGGGAATCCTGTTCCCTTGACAGAAAGATCTGTCATCACTGCACACTACTCAGCTTCCATTTATTTAAAGACTGAGCAAACCAATCAGCCAGCCAGCAATTACGAACACTGTATTTATATATTTGTTTGTTTATTAAGTCTTACTGTTTGGTGTTCATTTAAGTTCATATTATTGAGGTTATTTGTACATATGCATTTCCACTCAGCCTTAAGGAAGCCGGAGATCCTCTAGGGATGTTTGAACACCTGCCTGTTCTGCTCATGTCTTATTTGTTGTCAGCCTGTTCATAGCTGTTCAGCAGGTTGCTTCAGCTCATTTCTTCCAAAAAGTGCAATATAATGCAATCACATAACCAAATGAGTTCTACTCTGTTCAGCAAGAGATTGTTTAAAGAGACAGTAAAATCAGTCACAAATTATATAAATCAGTACTAAATAAGTGCAGTATTTTTTTAAAAAAAAAAAACATACAATTCAGTGTTTATCTAAGCAGTCTGCAGTGATATTAATATAGTTGTTGATATGCTGGACAGGCAGTGGCAGTAGTAAACATGCACAGTTTGGGAAAATAATAGATATGATCCTAAGGATGGGCACAAATCTAAAACACCCAGTTCAGGTAACCCAGGCTAGCCCAAACTGAACCCCAAACTGAGCTAAAAGGCCCCCATCTGAACTGAGCTGGTCCAATGAGTTCATTTCCCCCTTTCACCAGGGCAGCCATTTAATCCATTCGCTTTGGGGGCAGGAGCAGTATGTATGAGTTTA
Organism: Heteronotia binoei; assembly: GCF_032191835.1. NCBI lineage: Eukaryota > Metazoa > Chordata > Lepidosauria > Squamata > Gekkonidae > Heteronotia > Heteronotia binoei. Next base: position 158,622,325 of record NC_083224.1, on the reverse strand, counting down.
ATGGCTGCCAGCCATTTCAACCTAACGGTGGGGTGGGTCTGCCCATCAGCGGTGAGATTGAAATGACTGTGAGCCATTTTGCCAGTCCATTTCACTTCCCCCAGCTTTGAATGTTCACAATACAGAAAGAATGAAACTCCACCATTGTAGCTACTGCACAACTGCAAAGCTGCTCAGCATCTGTTCAAGTCAGATGGCAGGAGGCTTGGCTCACAATTGATTGTGGCTGTTGAAAATGGGATGTTTAGCTGCCAAACAAGTTCACAGCATCCCTAAGCATAAACTTTTCCCCTGGTTCAGGGCCAAACTAAAGCTGCTATGAGGATGCCACTGCCATTTTAGCTGTGCCTGCCATGAGGGCCTGATCTGGTCTGCAGCGCAGCCTTTCTCTCCCCGCCCCCCCCCCCCACCATATTATCAAGTACCCAAATGGCTGCACACCCACCCACAGCTGTTTCAGCATCTGAAATGGTGTAGGGGTGAACAAGAATGCCATGTTCCTTGCACCATTTAAAAATGACTTTAAAATGGCAGCAACCTCCTCATGGCAGTCAAGAGAACGCCATCGAGCTTGGCTCTCAGATGCACCAGTACAATAAACTTGTCCACATCTACTTCCAATATGACTTTTTAATCTGACCTTGGATGAAAATTCTTGGGGGTTTTACAGAGTTATGATCTTAGTTGCCACAAAAGGATTCATAATCAAAGCCTTATCTTTAATATGTTCTCAGTCATTCAGCAGAACCACAGACTCCACTGGAAGGTCCTAGCTGTCATTTCAAGAATGACTTTAAGAATTGTTTTCCTTTATTTCATAATAGCTGAGCATAACCACTGCAGCTGCAGAAAATCTTAATCTAACATTTCATCTTTAATTGGACCATTTTATAGTCTCATAAATTCCATTTAATTTCTACGGTGTTAGATAACATTAAAAAGTTCTTTGTATTGTGCTTCTTAGCAAATTTTCAGTTACTGATTTCTACACAACCTTCTAGAATTCTCATATAAATTGAACTCTCATATTTTCCCACTTGTCTTCCTCAATGAATGCCAAGAACTTCCCCCATTTTCTGCTGAATTGCAAAAAAATGACATTTCCATGGTCTTGAAAGAAACTCAAAGGGTGTAAGGCAGGATCATCCTGGGGTCATTCTAGGATCATTCTGAGAGTTCTTCAGCCTCAAAGGGGGGAGATAGTTCAGTACAAACGTATACCCCAGCTATGCGCCATATGTGTGCAGAAGCATGCTCCTACATACATATGGGGCCTAGCTGGATCAGAGTGCTGGTTTACATCCCTAAGTGGATGAGAAATCCCCAGCTCAATCTGCTTTCTACAGTTTATGCATATAAGACTTTCAAAGAGATTCTGAATATGTTGTTTTGATGCTATTTGGACTCTCTAACTAAAGCTGCACTCCTGACCTGGATAACCCAGGCTAGCCTGATCTCATCAGATCTCAGAAGCTAAGTAGGGCCAGCCCTGGCTAGTATTTGGGTGGGAAGCCTTCAAAGAATACCAGGGTCATGAGACAGAGGCAGGCAATGGCAAACAACCTCTGAACAGTTGCCTTGAAAACCCCATGAGTTTTTCACCAATAGAAGCCCTCAGCTGTGACTTGATGGCACTTTCGGCCACTAAATAAAGCTGCAACCATGTAGGTTTGGGTCAGCATACAGGACTTCATTGTTTGTGATAGGTCATAAAGTAGGGTGGGATCACAACTGCATGGAGGTTTTTCATGGGAGGGGGAAGCTTGTTGCCTCTACACTGCTAGCTGCCAATAACAGAGCTCCCATTGTTAGCCAGGCATAGGTTGCAACTGACTCTAACACAGCCTACTGTTTGAACCACATTAGCTACAGACTTGTAGCAAGGAAAGACAATCATTTGTTAAGTGTCACAGTTGCCTATGAATGTACTCATCCTTTTGTCACATTATTATCTCATGTCATTATCAAAACAGTGCAGCTGTTTTCAGCACCTGAAAAACCTATATCAGACAAAAGTGGGACAAAGGAAATGAGAACACAATCTATGTTGAACTATGACTCAAATGCACAAGTCTCTGGATAGGGGGATTCAGGGGTCATTTTGTAGAAAAAGTGGTGCCGGAGCTCATTAGCACAACTCATTTGCATGTGCCATGCATTCCTGGCATCACCGGAAGGTGCATCTACCTTAAAATGTTTCTTGAATTATAACTGTCATAATAAAACCTTACTCCCATCGTATTTTTAAATTACTTTCTCCTTTGCGGCCACAGTGGCATGATGAAAATTTCCATTTGTCTGCTTTACATGGTTTTGTTATTTTCCCTTTTTTTGTGAGACAAAATATTAGAAAGTTTGTCAAATCTTAGAGTTCGGCAAAATTATCACAGAGGTTTTGACCAATGGGGCCCAAAAGTAAATATTGGGGGAGGGGGGTAAGAAAGAAAGAGAACAATAAAATCTAGAGGTTCTAGAGCTCTGCTCCTGTGAGCTCCTGCCCAAAATGAGGCCCGGGCTGTCCCTGTCTTGAGTGTGGACATTTGGAGTGTGGCTGAGTAGGGATAGGCACGAATCAGCTCACAAACAAAAGTTCATCAAGAATTTTGGCTAGTTCATGGTTCGCAAAGAGATGTTTGTGGAAGGGCACCCAGCACGAACATTTTATGAACTTCAGTGCTGTTCAAGGTAGTTTGTCAATGATTACATTTTCAGGCAGACTGTATCAGCTCAATTAAACTGTTTACAAAACTCCAAGGCAACAGACACAGAATCCTCCAACCTTGGAAACTCCAATAGGAGTTTTACAAAGCTTAACAAGCACTGCTGACTGCCAGTAACAGAGCTCCCATTCTGCTTTGTGGAATCAGAATGCTGCATATATGCTCAGTGCAGACTCAATTCTCTTGGCTGTTCACAGCAACACAGAGAGGCAAGAAACTTGTTAACAGAAGAGTAGCAGAGCACATTCGTTTATTGTTGGGAACTTCTCTACCCTGCTGGGTCTTGGGGGTCTTGGTGGACTCAGGGCTCTCAGCCACCTGTCTCTCTATTCATGCCAAGCAGAGGGACTTCACTAGTGAGTTCCTCAGCTGAGGACCCCTATTTTAATTGTGATTCCTCTCCCTTGCTGGGGTTTGGGAAAGTTAGGTGGACTTAGGGATCTAAGCCAACCCATCTCTCTGCTCATACTGAGCAGAGGGGCTTAGCTAGTGGGTTCGACTAAGAACCCAGATTTTGATTGAAAACTCCTCTCCCCTGCTGGGGTTTGGTGGTATTAGGTGGACTCAGGGCTCTAAGCCACCCTCTCTGCTCATACAAAGTAGAGGTTTTAGCTACTGTGTTCTTTGGCTAAGAACCCACATTTTATACCCTCCAACCCCTCCTGATTTTGACACAACCCCTCTGTGTCATGAGGGTGAAAGTAGGTGCAAAGAGTGCTTGTTGTGGGGAAAGATGTCCTCCACCCCCTGCATACCACAGGCTTTTGGCCTGGACACTAAACCCATCCTGCCAGTCCGCTGGAGCCAGCCCTTAGCAGGGCATTATCAGAGGTCTCAGAGCCTCCTTCCCCTGATTTATCTCTGGAGCTCTCCATGGAGAATAAAGAGTTGTTAACGCTGCTCAAATACTCTTTGGAGAAGTCTTTGACAACAGCAATTCAGGGGGAAAGCATCCTCCCCTTCCATAGGGTGTATCCCTGCATGTCGCCACCAGGGAAAAGAGTAGCAGCCAGTGGAAGGAAGAAGAGGCCCACTCCCTCCCAACACAGAGAAGCAAAGGAGGAGCAGGAGGCCCCTCCAAGAAATGCTCCCTGAATTCAAGGTGCCTTGAGTGGGACATCAAGGCAGGCCACCTTCCAAGAGGTCACTCTCAGGGGAGGGCAGTCTAAAAGTTGAATATATAAATTAATAAATCTCCATGGGGACATCAATAGTGCCATCCAGAATGGCTACATGGAGGGCCCTGGAAGCAGCCACTCACCTTGTCAACAAGATTATTGATGTAGATGGCCAACCATTCTCCCTTATGGAGGACAGCCTTTTGCCAGTTGCCACAACTCCTGGCTCTCTGGTTCTCCATTCCCTCATGGAGGACAATGAGCCAACATGTCTTGCCTACCATGAATTGCTCCACAGTGGCAATGGTCAAGAGTATGCTCTCCAGAGCACAAGGAAAAAGCCATGCACTTCATGGCAGACCTCTGGGGCAGCCAGCAGCATGGCTATCTCTCCCTCACTGCCCACTAGTGGCAACCAGGGAACCTTTCTCTGTCTGGATTTGTTGGGGCACAGCCCAAGCCCCAGGAGGGAACAATCCTGCCACCAGGCTACGAAGTGGTCTGCTCCATTCACAGGGAATGGATGTAGACCACATAGTGCAAAACATCGCCACCATGATACAGAGTAGCCTGGGGGAGTGAGTGGGCAGTGGCAACATTGTCTGTAGCTACATGGTCATGGATGCCAGCATCAACATGCTAGCAGCAATGAAGGCTGTGCACCTCAAAAGTATAATCTGCCTGGTGCACATCCTTCACCTGGTGGTGAAGGATGCTCTGGGGCTGAGGAACACTGTTAGGGCCACCTGGGACACTGCCACTCTTGAGATGTGGGCCTTGCTTGAGAGCAACCAGTGCCTGGCCACCCATTTCTTGTGCAGCATCAAGTCTGCCCATCTGCTGTGGGGTGGAGGGGGACCTGGACTTACTGATCTACTGCACATTTGGTGGAGTGGAAGAACACTGAATGCCATCCTAAATCATATGGAATTAGTACCAAATTGTTTAAACTGTTTTAAATTGTTTATTTTAAAGTTTAATTTAACTGTTTTTATTGTTATTCCATTAAGTTTTGTGAGCCGCCTTGGGCCTGCTTCGGCGGGGAGGGTGGGATATAAATCAACTAAACTAAACAGTGCAAGATGTCATTTCCTCCATAACCATACTGCATGGGGAAGAAGAGCTCATCATCAGCTCCAATGACTGGCTGACCCCTCCCAAAGGATGCATGTTCTCAAGCCTTTCTAGGACACCAGCAATGTGCTCTGTGACCACACAGCTAGCCTGGGGCAAGTCATCCCCCTTATTTGAGGGATGGACCAGATGCTGGCCTCCACACTGCAGCCAGGCCCCTAGGGGATGTTTGTTCTCCCATGGGTCAGGGCCTTGGCAGAGAAGTTGTAGGTGGGTATCACTACCAGGTTACATCCTCTCTGCAAGCAAGGGGAGTACATCTGGCCTGTATCTATGACTCCCAGATAGAAGATACAATTGCTCTCTGGAATTATGAGCTCAAGCAATGGGAGCATGAGCTCTGCAAAGAAGTGTGGAGACCACAGGCCAGCAGACATGCAAGATGGAATGACAGGAGGAAGAGGCTTGGTGGGGGAGGGGGGACAAGAGGACCCACCTCTGCCTCAAAGAGCCCAGCCAAGGCTATTGGTTGTCAGTGGTAAACTGGAAGATCAGCAGTGGCAGGGATGCCAGGTGTGTGATGGCAAAGGATTCAGCAGAGGTGGTGATGAGAGAGTACTTCACTGAGTCCCCTGAGCTCCTCCCCCTCTCTTGCATGGCCATGAGCTTCCTCTCCTGCCCTCCAGAGTGAGCAGGTGTTCTCCCACATGGGAAACATTCTCTGCCCCCAGCATTCCCACCTGTACTCGACAAGGGTGTACAAATTAGCCTTCCTCAAGGTCAACCTCTCCCCTGCTGGGCTACCCCTCTCTGGACTTCACATGGTAAGATCCAGTCCACCTGTTGTCCCCCTCTGTTTCCTCCCATTCCTCCTCCTCTCACAGCCTGTGGGTTGCACCCCTGCTGCTTGGGTGGGAGGATGGCTGCCTTAGCTGGGGGGTGGACTCCCTCACCCAACACCTACCTCATGAAACAACATCTGCCTCATAACACAACACCTACTCCATGATCACTCTAAATGAAAACTCTGATTTCCACTGATCTGGTGGGGCTTGAGTACCCTTCCCAACAAATTGATATGGGGTAAATTTGGAGAGCACCTGTTAGAAGTCTCTTCTCATGTCTGCCTTTCTGTCATTGCATCACTAATCACATTAAATGGAAAGTTCTGGTTTCCACTGGTCTGGTGGTGCTGGGGTGAATGATAAGCTGCCGTGGGGTAACTTTGAAGAGCCACCTGTTGAAACTCTGGGGATGTCTGCCTTCATCCTTCAGAACCTGCCTTTGGAGACTTGGGAGGCTGTGAGCATAAAAGGGGTGCTTGCCTTGCTTCCAGTGTCTGACTGGAGGGACTGTCCAGGTGAGGTTTCCCTGTGAGTTTAGTGTCACTGGCTTGTTCCTGATTAGTTCTATAGACTCCTGAAACTGCAGCTGGCTTTTCCAGAGAGAGCGCTGGGGAGACCTTTTCAGAGTCCATAACTGGGATCCCAGAAATGTAATCCGCCCCCAACTTTGAGAGTTTGTAGACCAGCAGGCATCAGGGTGAGGTTCCCTGTGTGTTTTGGTTTGTGTAGCTTGCAGGGTATCCATTCCTTTATATATATTTTAACCTGTACTTGACATTTTCCCCAAAAGCACTTTCCTGGCTTGATTGTAGCCCTGTTGGGTTTGCAGTAGCACTGGTTCTGCTGGGCACATTGCACTGGCTCAGCTGGGCTTGCAAAAATCCCCCCCCCCTTTTCAGTTTCTACTAAGAGATTCTCTGGTTTGACAGTCCATTGGAAACAATGAATGAGTCACCTTCTTTGGAGGGCCGTAACTCAAACCCCATAAATCCAATCCTCACCAAACTTGGAGGGCAGGTAGAGGAGAGTCAACCAGAGACCACTGTGAGTTTGGCAAAGGAACCATTCTATACACTCCTGAACCTGCACTCGTTTCCTCAGAAAGCACTTTCCTGAGGGCATGTTCTTTGGGGGAGGGTGACTTGACCCTATAAATCCAATCCTCACTGGCACATGGAGGCAGGTAGAGGAGAGTCATCTGGAGATTCCCTGTGAGCTTGGTGTCTCTAGCACATTGGGGGCTACCACATCAGATACTAACTGAACCAGTTTATGTATCTAATTAGTGCTGCTCATACAGCTATCAACTTAAGCAGAAACAGTTCATATAGCACAAAAAAGTTGTGATGGACTGGGTTTGTAAACCACACACATCACAAACCATGAACCAAACCACATTTTCCCAGTTTCTGCCCATTCATATGGCTGACCTAGGGTCACATTGATATAATGCTACACATAGTCATGTAGACTTCCTAAAAAATCTGGATAATATTATTTTGTATTGCAATCTCAGTATTCAAACCAAGCACACTTATTTTTTCTTGTGAATTTAAGCTCAAAGGCCTGCCTTTTTCCAAAACAGTGAGTAGCACAGAGGCTAAGTAGAGAAGATAATATTCACTTTAATAAGAACACTCTTTTTTTTCCCTCTGTAAGAGACATTAACAGGGGCTTTTTCATGCACAGTTGAGTTTATATAAACTGATTGACACCTTTGGGGGTCGTCTTTCCACTGACTCATAATTTTGCTCACCCGTAAAAAAGGTTTTCTCGGTGCTCAGTATTCTCTAGTTAAAGCTGAAAATTCAACTCATCATATTTACACAATAAAAAAATCCATTCTGCCTTGTTTTTAATTGCAAATCTGACTCAAGGGACCAATTCTCCTGCTTAGGAGGCATCCCTGTGCCTTCTACTAGGGAACCAAGTGCAGTCAATTATGGTAATGAAATGTCAATAAATATAAAAATTTAATACAGTCGGCTCTGGGTGAGTGGCAGATGAAGACTTGCCTCCCAGACAAATCTGCTGGCTCTGCAAATATTAAATGCATCTGAAAGAGGAACTGGTTGCCTGAGAGCCCTCTGTAGTGGTGGGTGGGAGAATCTATCTACTGGGGTTTCCCATTAGGTTATCATTGCAGCTGGAGAGACTAGGATATTCATGAGATTCATCCAAACATCTTAACTTATTATTATGAAGTGAGGATTGTGGGTTTTTTCCCCCCTTCCCTTGTACAAACTACAATTGGTTACTTCACCAAGAGGGCTTTATTCTCCCCTCCCTTCACATTTTCCCAGCAAATCACAGAGGGAAAATCTGGCTGTGAATGAGATGTCTTTACAGTGATCAAACTTTTTCATAACAATAAGCTAGCAGCCATCCAGGGAGAGTTGTAAAATGGCAGGTTCCTAAAAGATCATTTGCTCAAGTTACAAGCTCAGTTTTATGTCTTTATTTATTGAAAAGATGATTACATCTGAGGTGGACCCATAAGAGATAATTTGGAAGCAGAGGATGTACTGCAAGGTTATGCACCTTGCCCTGCAAACTGAATTCCCTGCCACGCAGTGCAATCCTGTGCAGACTTAGTGCAGCTTAGCCTGTTGGATTCAATGGTCTTAGACTGGAGGAATTTTGTATAGGATTGCAGAGCTAGTTGTCTAATTTTCAAAAGGAGGACAACATCTACACCACAAGGTCTCCTGTTCGGCACAGACTATCACATAGGAGTGAAGTTGATTTAGGGTATTCCTGGAACATGACAGTTTATTTTTTTTTATATTTATTTAATGGTTTGCTATGTTAAAATTAGCATTAAATATTGTCATAAGAGATAGTTTAGTTATAACCATAACTTGGATCGGTGGCTTAGTAGTTCTTTTTTTAGTGCTTTATATATTGTTATCATATTTGACCTAGTAGACAAAAACCAGAATGTTTTGATAAACTCCATAAGGAAAATGGAGATTACCAAAAAGTAGCTGCTGTGATAAAATGGATGAGCGTATCTTCACAGATTTTTCGAGAGTAGTCATGTTGGTCTGCAATAGAACAGATTCGAGCCCATGAGCAGGGCCAGCGCATCCCAGTAGGCTAAACATATGAACATATGAAGCTGCCTTATACTGAATCAGACCCTCGGTCCATCAAAGTCAGTACTGTCTACTCAGACTGGCAGCGGCTTTCCAGGGTCTCAAGCTGAGGTTTTTCACACCTATTTGTCTAGACCCTTTTTTGGAGATGCCAGGGATTGAACCTGGGACCTTCTGCTTACCAAGCAGATGCTCTACCACTGAGCCAAATACTTCTTCAAAGCCAAATACTTCTTCAAGTATTTGGTAGGCAACCACCTAGGTAGGCAACCACCTAGGGTGCCACGTGGTGCCATGTGGCTGCAAGAATTGGTGGTGGGCACCCCCTCCCTGTGTGGGCACCCCCTCCATGCCCCTTCCCACTGTGCTCACCCTTGCTGCCCACCTCTCCACCACCCTCCTCACCTCACTGCCTCCCAGGAGTGCTGCAGGCAGGCAGGCAGTGGCTGCAGGAGGAAGGGGCACCAGGGCGGTGGGGTGCACACAGGGAGGGTATGCATGCCTCCAAGCACATGCACATCCTGCTGCCTACACTCAGCCTTCCCAGGTCTGTGCTTCCAACAGAAGCACAGACCTGGGAAGGCTGAGTGGGGGTGGCACAGTGATGGGTGTGCTCAGACTCTGCCCTCCCTTGCTGCGCCACCCTCACTGCTGCAGGGGTGAGGGGGTCAGCAGCCTAGGGCACCAAAAACCCTGGCACCAGCCCTGCCCAGGAGTACCTTAGAGACCAGCAATAGTTCATGGTATAAGCTTTCAAAAGTCAAAGTTCCCTGCCAAAGCTTATAGCCTGAATCTTTTATTGGAGTTAGACTGGAGTCCAGGAGCACCTTAGAGACCAACAAAAAATTGTTATACCCTGAAACCCTTGATGGTCTCCAACTATTCTTCACACATGGCATTTTTTAGGCATAGATCTACATTTTAAAGTGAAGATCTAAAATGGAAAGTATGCATATGTAAATAGGAATACCCCTTAAAGATCAAGAATTAGCTGTAGCTTTCTTGTGAGTTTTTCCCTGGTGATAAAAATAAATGTGCATAATGAAAGAAGGAACCCCAACAACTGTGACTCATGGACCCCCAACTTGCTATTTGACAAGCACAGTGCCCAAGAATGTTTTCTATCAGCTGCATCTACTTCATCAACATTCCCCTTTTTTAGGCTCAATTTAGCCATGCTAATCCGTATATTTATAATCTTGCAATGGGACTGCTGTTACATGTTGTATGTGAAGCTGCCATTGAAGATGGCTGAGAAACTGCTGTTTGGTTCAGAATGTGGCAGCCTGATTATTCTCAGTGGCTAGCCAACAAGGACATATCTTGCCTATTTTTACACAGCTACTCCGACTGCCAGTGTGCTTCCAAGTTTCATTCAAGATAGTAATTATGATCTTTAAAGCCCTTCAGGCCTAGGATCCACATATCTGAAGGACTGCCGCTCCTCATATATCGTTGTCCATTACTTATAGCTTTCAAGCTGTCACCTTCTGGTTGTCCACGTAAAGTTTTCCACTTTCATCTACCAGAGCCTTTTCCTTCTCAGGACTTTCATCTACCAGAGCCTTTTCCTTTCTCCTTGTGAAACAGGTTCCCTGAGAAGATTACTTTCCTTAGAAATTTTTAGGAGGCACTGTAAGGCTTTTTATTTGCTAGGGTGTTTATTTGCTAGATAGATGATAGATAGATGATAGATAGATAGATAGATAGATAGATAGATAGATAGATAGATAGATAGATAGATAGATAGATAGATAGATAGATAGATAGATAGATAGATAAATTTATTGTCATTGTTCTCAAAAAAGAAAATGAGAGCAATGAAATGAGGTGCTCTTCCACAAACATACCAACACATCAACATCCACAAAAGGACATATACATAGACCATTTAAATGCATCTAAAAACACATAACCATTCATAACCCTGCATTTAGCTTAACCACGGCACTTGGATAGAAGCTGCCCTTGAATCTATTATGAGGGTCTTACAATATTATATATGGTTTTAGTTTAGAATTGTAAGCTACCAAAGCCACAAGAGAAAGGCAGGATATAAACACTTTAATACATAAATAGGTCTAGGTATAGGCTTCCCAACCCTCCTGCTCTGCCGGGGGACCCCAGGTTTTTCAGCCTCTTCCCCCGCTCCCCAAGAAAATGGAAGCGGGGGGGAAGGGCGCCAAGGAGCGGGGCGAGCCGCCCCATCTCACCGTAGCTGCTCCTCCAGGCTGTTGGGCATGACGGTATTTGGGGGGGGGAGGCGACGACCTCCTCTCCTCTAAAAAAAGAGGGCTTGGGGGGGCGCAAGTTCCTCTGAAAAGCGGGGGGGAAGCTGGGTCCTGCCTCTTCTGCGAGCGGGTCCCAGGGCAAGACCACTGCAGCCTTCCTTGCCGGGGGTGGGCGGTTAGGAGCCGCTGTCCTCCTCTGAAGAGAGGAGGGGAGGCGCGGCTGCCAGCTTAGCGCCCAGTCCCGCCCCATCTAGGAAGGGAGGCCTTTCCCAAAACCTGTTCCCGCTTCTGACGGGCACGGGAGGAGCAAGGAAGGAAGGGGCGGCTGCCCGCCCACCCCCTCCTCCGGGCCGCCTCCCTGCTTGCCTCCTGGCCGGCCTGGGCCAGAGGAGAGCCAAGCCGACGGGACTTGCTGGCCTTTCTGTCGCCCGGGGAGAGCCCCCCGCCCAGCGCAGCGTAGATGGCTGGTGGCCTCGATCCCCTCGCCGGCCCTTGGGCGGGACTCGTCGGACCCCCTCCCCGCCGCCGGCTCTGCTCCCGGGTTCATTGGACGGCGCGGCGGCCATGCCCTTCCAGGCCACGCAGGACAACGAGCTGCCGGCCCTGGGCCGCCCGCTGCACCTGGGGATGCTCTACAACTGACGCTGCGACACCTTTGTGCCAGGCAGGTACCTCGCCCTTCGGAAAGCGCCACTGCACTTGCAGACCCCAGAGATTCGCCTCCTGCATTTAGGCGTCTTCAGCCCTAGTCATGTAAAGTGTCACAAACTTCCCTAGGTCTTAGTTACCCTTGGGATATCCAATCAATATATTATTTTAGGGGCACACACGTCAGACCACCTTAGAAATAATTTCCCTAAAACTAGACACACTCTACCTCATACAGGTGTGTGTTCTCTCGGCATTAAACGCTGCACCCCCATGGTCTGTGGGCTTCCTTCGCTCTGGGAAATGCTGGCCATTTCTCTTGCTGCCTTCCGCAGACTTCACTTCTCCAAGACTTGGTAAATATTGCCTTCCTCAAATCAGTTTCCCTGCTGTGTCATTTTATCTTCCTCTTAGGTGTGTGTTCCCCATGTGCTCTGCATGTATGTTTTTTGCTGTTTTCTTTTTTGTAATAAAATACCTTTTCTGTTGTACTTCAGTCTGGTTCATTTTCAGAGTTACCCCTTCTTGTTTGCCTCCAATTATACTAATTCCCCCATTTAATTTGGAGATCTCTAATTTGGGTAACAATGTATGTAGGACTTTCTTGGCCTTAGAGCTTGGGGATGGAAAAAAAACCCAGCAACACCATTTCCTGTGCCAGGTGAAACTTAGAGATCACCTTTGGAGGAAAGTCCAGGCTGGGATGAAGCAGAACATTCTCATTAAAGACACAGTTAACTCCTTATGTATCAGGGAGAGTAGGTACTCTAAGACCTGAACTAAAGGGCAGGTAAAAGGAGATAGCCATTTGCACGAGGCTGTGGACTTAAACTGGACTCTCTTCCTGGAATATGAGCACCTGGTAGAAAACTTTCTAGCTTGAACTAGGATATTGTGCATGTCAGAGGAGAAATGCAACCAAAGGGGCATATCCTCCACACTGTAAGGTGTAAGCAGGTCACATTGTGGTGCAGAACAGGCCCCTTCACAATTAAATCCACTTCAATTTGCATTTGATTATCCCAGATGGTGTGGCCTAAAATTAGGGTTGCCAATCCCCAGGTGGGGGCCGGGGATCCCCCAGTTTGGAGACCCTCCCCCCGCTTCAGGGTCGTCAGAAAGCGGGGGGAGGGGATGGAAATGTCTGCTGAGAACTCTATTATTCCCTATGGTATTCCCATAGAAAATCATGGATAATTGATCCGTGGGTATCTGGGGAGGCTGTTTTTTGAGGTAGAGGCACCACATTTTTAGTATAGCATGTAGTGCCTCTCCCCAAAATACCTCCCAAGTTTCAAAAAGATTGGACCAGGGGATCCAATTCTATGAGCCCCAAAAGAAGGTGCCCCTATTCTTCATTATTTCCTATGGAAGGAAGGCATTGAAAAGGTGTGCCGTCCCTTTAAATGTGATTGCCAGAACTCCCTTGGAGTTCAATTATGCTTGTCACAGCCTTGATCTTGGCCCCACCCCTAATGTCTCCTGGCTCCACCCCCAAAGTCTCCTGGCTCCACCCCCAAAGTCCCCAGATATTTCTTGAATTGGACTTGGCAACCCTATCTAGGTAGCCAAAGGGCTGAACTATCTATAATGGAGGCATCTAAATCTATTAACATGCCCAGCTAATTTCTAGTTGCCAGACCACCTGGTAGAGGTGGGGGTTCCCCACAGCCAGGTCCCACCACCGATCAGCTGGCCAGTGAGGGGAACTTACCCGGAAAAAGAGCAAGGCCCAGTCAATGTTGCAGTGACATGACTACATCACTTCTGACTACATTACTTCTGACTGGAAGCAACATCATCACATTAGAGATGCTAAGGCAATGCTCTGGTAGAGGCCAAATTTACCATAGAATTTTTGCCCAAATACCAGAGCATCATCCCAATGTCACTGTGTGAAAATGTTACTTCCGAGTCACATTGGAAGTAACGTAGATGCAATATTGGCTGGGCCTCCCTCTGCTCCTTGTAAGTCCTCCCATCCCCTGCCAGTTACCAGGAGGGACCCGGCAACATGGGAAGCAGTAGCAGATGGGGGTATAATTTTTACAGTCAACAGAGCATATAGACAAGGGGAATTAAACCCTGTCCCCTCCCTGTCTTCCTTACTGTACTCCACTGTTAAAAGTATTCCCTTTCAAGGCAAGCTCACCTCTGGTATATATATCAAACATAAGTAAAACATTTAAAGCAATGGTGCAGACTAAGGTAAAGTGGCAGAAGGGAAAAGAATTAGCTTCTTTCACATGTAGGTTCTATTTTTTGCAATAAAAATAGACACACCCAATCCCTGCTTTCCGCACGAATAGGTAGACAATAGAATAAATACACATGGATTCTTCTATCACAACTAGTTTGGCCTTGAGACAAGTGACTATTCTCTCCGCCTACCCTCCCCATCTGCAATCTGGGGATAATGATGATACACAGCATCTCGTGTGGGCTGTGTGTGGATGCTTGATTGTTCAGAGGCCCAGTTTGATATTTTCTTCTTTAATAAAAAAAACTTTCTAAAGTCAGCATTGTGTGCAATGTCGCAGATCTCCAAGAGTCTTATCTAGTGTGATTGAATGTATAAATGATGCACTGAAAATAATTGTGCTTGAGGTGAAAGTTCTCTGTGGCGCTATCATAAATGCTAGTCATCCGCTGGTGTTTCAGTCATCAAGTGATGAACATGTTTGTGTTAACAAACCATTGATGACTGACAGTTGAATAGATGAGCCCATTCTGCAGAAAAATATTTTGATATATTATGATGTGAAGTAAAATGGCATTAGACATCTGTCTGCCCATTTATACTTTATGCTTCATGTGGAAATCTGTTCTATGGAGGCCAATGTGTTTCAAAGGATCTGGTCTTGCAGTTGAACTGGAAAATCCTGGATTCCATTTCCTGCTCAGCCAAATATTCATCGATTAGCTGTGGGCAGGTTGGTTTGTCTCCATGACCAATCTATAAAATGGGAATAATGCAGACCTAGAACACAAAATAATGGTAAGAGTAAACAAGATGAAGGTTCAATAGCTCTGAGCATAATTAGGGGGTTCAATAAACTATTTAACCAACTATGTGAACTAATAACAGTAATATATCCAGTTATGATGACCCTACAGAAATATCTATTCTTTTACAGGTGGATTACTCAGTAATAGCTTCACAAGCAGGAGCCACACTCAACAATCTTATGAGCCATGCACAAGAGCTAGTATCAAAACTACGATCTCTGCAGTTCGATCAACGAGAGTTCGTGTGTCTCAAATTTTTGGTGCTATTCAGTTTAGGTAGGTATTCTGATTCTTTAACCTTCTTTATCTGATGAAAAGCATTACCTTTATCATGCGGATTTTTTGTTCCCCTCCCACTGATAATACTGAACACCTTTCAGAATACATATTATAAGTACAAGCAGGGACCCTTGCAGAGGGGATCCCTACCCCAATCACTGCTAATTTCTCACTTGGCTCAGTGTGGGGGAAAAGACTCATGGAGGGCGGGGAGACACTCATGGAGGAAATTCCATATTTCCCCCAGTTCAATGCCAGGTGCAGCTAGTAATCAGCTCAAGGTCTCCTGCTGTCTCTGCCAGGCCTGGGTGGTTGCTTGCATTCTCCACTGCCACTGCTTAGCCCAGCACAGCCACCAATGTCTTCCACTGCCATGGCCAAAACCAGTCCAGCTGGTGGTGTCCTCTGTACTACTGAGGCCAGTGTGGATGCCAGTGTCTTCTGTCACCATGGCTAAGCCCAACACAGCTGCCACCATCTTCCATGGCTGGACCTGGCATAGTTACTGGAATCTTTCTCCACCTCTGGGCCTGGCTGCCGGCGTTCTCCAACTACTCATCCAGTAAGAGCATTGGTTTATTTTTATTTTAGATTTATTTCAGATTTTTTTTTTTTTATTTCAGATTTTTCTGCACATGTAGGGAGCCCCTCCCCAGTAGGGTTGCCAGGCCCAATTCAGGAAATATCTGGGGATTTGGGGGATGGAGCCATTCCCTAAAAATAAATAAAAATACAGCAGTGCAATTCCCCTGAATTCAGTCTTCATTTCCTCCTCTTTTTTGCATTCAAATTGTTCCCCAGCAGCTACACTTTCACTAAAATGAAAGTGAACTCACATGCACGGGCACATACACACGCAGAGAGAGAGCACCCAAAATAAACAGTTTGCATGTCCATACTTTTGTGATCTCCCTGGGGCAATGGTATAGATAGCTTTATTCACTAGGGTTGCTGAATGTAACAATCTGCTGTATTTCACACAGAGAGAGGTCTAGGGGATGGATTTTTCCTCTATCCCATACTCAGGTTCTAGTTAACTCTTTACTATCTGTTTTACTACACAGCTTCAGAAAGGAATGCAAAACAAACAGAGGGACTGCACTCTTTCTCTTCCTCTCTCACACACACATGGCTCAGCCCCCCTCTGCAGCTTTCTCTCTCACTGAGGCACACACACCTTCCAAACAGAAGCAGTTGTAAGCTATTGAACCTGCCTGAGATCTAAAGGCACATTGTGGCTGTTGGGGCGGGGCCTCCCAGCACTGGCCAGCTGGCTGGCAGTGAGGAGGAGCCTGCAAAACTGGGGAATCCCCTGCCTGGACCTGGAGACAGGCAAGCTTATCCCGAAGTGTGCAGAACAGTCTCCTTAACCTCTGGGTGGCCCCAAACAGCCAGTTTAGCTATTCACAGATCACAGCCACATGTGGCTAACAGTATATATAGAGAGAACCTTGGGACCATTTTCTGAATTATAGTAAGGACTATCAGTCTGGACAATGGGAAAAGTGGTCAAGGGGAGAAACAACATTTTCTCCTCACCACCACTTTCCTGTTAAACATTATAAGCCATGATATATTAGGGTCAGGACAGGGGCAGTGGAAAGCAGCAAGAGTGTCTGGCATCAGAAACAGGTGTGAGCTCTCTAATGATCCCAGATTGTATAGTGTTTATCACATAGAATATATCTGCACTGTTTTGTACTTTGATTTTGATTATTAGACATACAAGGGCATGATACTGGAGGAAAATGCGTGTTTGTGATTATCTAGGCAGAAGCCATCAGCTGCTTTTCCATATTAAAAACATGATCTTTTGAGATAACTCATCAATGGTACCATAATCACCTAAATCCATTTGTATAAAATATCATTGTACTGTGTCATTATACTTCACACTACAGAGCTTTTTCAAAAGAGATAGAAAGACAATGGACTGGAAATATATTTGTATTTTAGAACGATACAGAGAGGAAGTGTATTTTTAAAAGACTTCTTAAAACACCTTTTGACAATGCAGCAAATTCATCATTGTTAATACTTTTTAAAAAGCAATAATGAAAGATACTCTGAAAGTGTAAATCAATAGTTTTTATAAAATTACTGTTGGGGTACCAGCCTTTTCTAGAGATCAGGGGCTGTAAAGTAAGAAGAAAAAGGACTATAGAATGGGGAAGATATCTGTGCAAAACAAATTAGTTAAATCAGTGAGGTTCCAGTGAATCACTCAAAAAAAAAATCCACTTCTTAGGAACAACAACAACAAAAGGATTAGGGAGAAGGATTTTTATTGAATCCAAGATGAGAAATTTTTCTGTCATCTGATGGCTTAATAAGAATGACTTAAATTACCTTTTGCCCACTGGATTTATTACCTAGCGGTACTAAAGAAAAATAAACAGCTAAATCCTGCAGCTTCCATAAAGGCATTAGGATAGAATAAAGAATTTATTTATTTATGTGAAACATTTATATCTCACCTATCTGCTTCCAAGCCTCCAAGGCAAAAGAAAGCAGTGTTGAAAGAAAGAAAAAGAATCTATTGGACTTTCTACACATAGCATAACATGGATTGGAATGCCTAATATTTAACATTATGCCAATAAACGTGCGTTATTGTTTGCCTAATATTTAATGTATTATCATGTTGTAAGCTTCGGAGCAAAATATTTAAAAATGTTACAAATGGCAGAATGAGTAAGCCTAGATATACAATAATACATTTGTAGAGAAGATTCCAGTGCAGGTGTCATCAGCTATCCAGGGCTGAATGGCACAGAGTTTCAACTGAATCCTCCTGACATTGCAGGCACTTAGGTGGGGGGCAAGTAGTAGGAGACAAGGGGCAGGGGGGTTTTGTAGCAGGAACTCCTTTGCATATTAAGCCACACACCCTTGATGTAGCCAATCCTCCTGGAGCTTACAGTAGGCCCTGTACTAAGAGCCCTGTAAGCTCTTGGAAGATTGGCTACATCAGGGGTGTGTGGCCTAATATGCAAAGGAGTTCCTGCTATAAAAAAAGCCTTGACAAGGGGGCACATGTTTTCTGTAGACCAGTGCCTGAATCTTCCACATGTAAATGGATTGTCTGGTAGTGATGTCCAGGTGCAGCTTTCCCTGTAGAGGCCAGCATGCACAACTCTGCTGTAATGCTCGTCAGGAAACAGAATCCTGTTTGTGCCATAGCTACCATACTGGTGCAGATAGTTTTTAAATGCCAAATATGCAAGCTGGCTGTAGCTTACCAGGATATTATACTCATTATAAGAAACTTGCCTGTACTATAGAGCTGGATAGCTAACAAATAACAGCAGTCAATGCATAGTACTTAGCTTATGCTTTTTTTGGGGGGGGGGGGCGGGGGGGAAGTCGCCTCAGTGGGTTCCCTTAGGCTTTTATTTCATTTCATTTCTTACCCTTAGAAGCTCATTGATTCATGAATCTTGAGCAGCAGAAGACACTTTTTTCTTATTTTTTTTATGCAAGGGCAAAAAAGGATTGAGACAAATGTACTTCCTAGAGTGTTCTTGGGATCCTTATCACTGAGCAAAAGAGCCAGGGTTTCCAGAGTATAGGGGACTTAGGCTTTTATTGTCACCAGATCTGGAATGCAACTGATCTTCTTGACTGTCAACATTCTGACTTACTGCTTTGTCCTTCACATTGAAACTCGGTCACTTTGCTTCCAGTGGGTACAACTAGGGTTGCCAGCCTCCAGGTGGGAGTACTTATACCTATTTTTAGATGCAGGGAGTTTCAAGTCTGTTTCTAGCAGTGGTCTCTTTTCCTTTTATTTCTCTATTCCAAATGGTCTCCTTCCGAGCCTTTTATTAGTGCTGTCCAATTAAAAATAAAAACCTACAGGTACAGAAGCTCCACCAGTAGTTCTTCCTCTGAAGCTTCAGGGGCAGAGGATTTACATCAGTGAAAAGAGATGGGAGAGGGAAGTATGAAGGACCCCCTACCCCAGTGGACTGCTTCAGTCTTCAGTCTCAGGCATCATGCATAACTGGGCTGTAAATGTTACTTTGGTATAATCTGTGCATTGTGTTGATAAACACACACACATCTTGATAAGTTCAGAAATAAGACACAGGTAAGTTTTTAAGACCCTGTTCTCACCAATCAAGAACAGGCATTAGAAATGCTAAAAACCAAAGCAAAATGAATCATCAGTTTGCCTTAAAACATTCTGGTTCTAAATCTGAGGCTCTGTCTTTCGAGATGCTGATTATCAGCTAAGGATAAGTTGCAGGAATTAATCGTATCTTATAAATTAACTGAGTGGACAGTAAGACATCTCTTCCCTTCATTTTGCATGTGAGATATTTTCACAGACATTAAGCAGTGCGTCCGAAATGTCTAAGGAGCTGTGTAGTCTTCTCTGTGATGAAATATTTAAAGAAATCCTTTGCACTTCAGTGGTATTTTAAATTAGCGGAATTACATTTGAAAAATGCTCACGTTTACTTTAAACAGTCTTTACATTTGATCCCTTTCATCAGCAGCTTCAAGTGCTTTGCATGCATTTAGACTGTCTGCTATCCGCCACCTTGATGTTTTAGATTCTCCGGTAAAGAGCTGAGCAGCTTGGCTTCAAGTCCAAATGTGGGAGGATGTATAGTCTCAGAATTGAGGAGCTAATTTTCTTCTTCAGCAGGCTATCATCCACAAAGTCATGCATCCCACACAAGGGCTTCTCCAACTAAGAACACCTGTAGCACATTCAGTGGTTCTTAGCAGGGGACAGCTGGGCAACATCAAAATTGAAACTTCAAAAAGAGGGCAGTTTAAAAGAGGGCAGCCACATTGCTATCTGGAACTAGGCTTTTTGATCATATCACACTGTAGTGAGATTGTTACACTGACTGCCCTTTTGCTTCCAAGTTGAATTCAAGCTGCTGAGATTAACATACTTGGAGGACCATCTCTTCCTGTAGAAACTCCTGTTATATCTTTCTTTTTTCTTTTTCATAAAACTTCATTGTTCTTGAAGTTTTATGGCATACAGTTTGAAAACTGAGCATTGCACTGTATTTTACTTGTGTTGCTATACTTTTAATTTGTTGATATCTGCCTTGAGTCCCTATGTTAGGTAAAAATGTGAAGTTATAAACATCTTTTATAAAATAAAATAAGTAAGCAAATACCATCTCCATTTATGCCAATGGAGGAAGTCCACCCAAACAGGCATTCTTTGCTACGTAGTGGGACTCAGAGACTCACTTTCACTTTGGCCACAATCTTGCTAAAGTCACTAATAACTAAGGGCCTAACTACAGATACTATTGTTCACATATTGGCATCATGGCCCATGGGGAGAAGGAGTTTCAGACTCTCCCCCACCCTGAGCTGTTTTCTCAGCCTAAAATGGCTCTGGTTTTCTCGTTGTCCTATTGAGGGTTGGGTTGCATGTATGCTGGCGATGCTGTTTTAACTGGGAATATGGGAAATGGGGGGCAAAACTCCTTTTCCCCACACACCATCTGATCTGAAATGGGCCATTACATGATTGGGAATTGAGTTTCTGGTGGATAACTCACAGCTGACACCTTACTGGAAGTCAGAGCAGGAAGACCAGACACAGCCTGAGGAAAAACCTAACAAGTAGTTACGCACTTGTCTTTTTATACATTCACCTTTCACTGTGGTTCACTCATAAATTCTCAGTAGATCTCTCTTTGTTGTTGTTCAGTCGCACAGCTAAGTCCAACTCTTTGCGACCCCATGGAAAAAGTCACGCCAGGCCCTCCTGTCTTCCACCATCCTCCAAAGTCTGCTCAAATTCGTGTTAGTTACATCAGTAACACTGTCCAGCCATCTCATCTTTTGCCGTCCCCGTCTTCTTTTGCCTTCTGTCTTTCCCAGCATCAGGATCTTCTCCAGTGAGTGCTCCCTTGGTGGCCAAAAAATTTCTCTAGTTGATGATTTAAGCATTTTTGCTTTCACTTCCCTCATTTTCTATTGTCAGTCATGGTGTGTTATCATCCCTCATTTCTCTGTTTCTCCTTTAATATTTTCCTAAATTCACAAGATCCACTTTCTTCCCTTCTCCAACATAAGAGGGTCTATATCACCATAAAAGTAGGAGGAAACAGTCTCCTCATACTTCAGATGAAACTCTTGTAGGTGAAGAATTCCTACATTGATCCCACCTTGGGTTGCCAGTTATGGGTTGGGAAATACATCAGAATTTTGGGGGTGGAGCCTGAGAATGGTGGGGTTTGGGGGAGAGGACAGACTTCAAGGGGGCATAATGCTATAGACTTGCTACCTGGAAGATAGCAACCCTGATCCCTGGCAACCTTCTCAATCCCAGAAGGTGGAGAAGCAAAAGTCACACATGTGAAGGCATTTACCCTAACGTCTTTACCATGTGAAATTGAGCAAATCAACAGGTTAGGCTGAAAGCAATGAATCCTGAATTAATGTAATTAACATTATTAATTGGTTCCATTAGTTTTAGCTGCACATGATCAGAAATAATTTGGTTTGGATTGGAGCCAATGTATAAGACCCTATATTTCCTGTCATGAATCTGGTTTATGTTCTCTCTGATAAAACACCAATAATTTACTTATGCAATGCTGTTAAGCAATATATTTTTTAAAAGATTCAAAAATCCAGTCAAAAATGTTTGCCCATCTGTTCTTCCTGGAACATTGTTCAATACCAATTGAAACCAAATTCAGAGTTATTAACAATGACATTTTAAGATGCCTTAAGCTTTAATTTAAGATGCCAACAAGGTTTCACACACACACACACACGGTGGCTAACAACCAACATGTTCTTAACTGTTGGGAATTAACTGTTTACATGTTCATTAACATCTTGATCTAGAGATGCTACATTGTATCTAAAATAATATGTAAGGTAAATTTGAATTTACAATGTAGACCATCTCAACAAGAAAGGGGAAAAAAATGGAATAAGTATCAAAATTAGCCTTGGAATGGCTTAGCCGCCCCATCCACCTCACAGGGTGTCTGTTGTGGCAGCATAAGATAAAGGAGACTGTGAGCTGCTCTGAGACTCTGAGATTTGGAGTGGAGGGCAGGATATAAATCCAATATCTTCTTCTAAAGTAAAATATGCAGGCAAAAAACATCAACACATGTTGAGGGGTGCTAAAAAAGCTAACAACATTTTTGGGAGTGGGGGTGGATGGGATTGAACCTCCCCACCACAATCTGACTTCTGGGGTTGGCAAGTGCCGAGCTGAATCGCTTCTCTGTAGGGGAGCAGGCCAGGGCTTCTGTTCGGGATAGTGGAGGTCAATTTAATGCCTACTGCCTACTTTTCTCAGTCAGAGATCAGTCCAAGATATGCACAGGAAACTCTGAGGAGATTTACCTTGGCTAAAAGGGAGTCCCAGGGGTGCTCCTTTGAGGCTTTGAGGAGTCTCTGGAGACGAGTTGCATATTCATCATCTGCAGAAGTTTCCAGAGTCATTTATTTGACATAAGCTCAACAGGATCCTAACCTTCTTTGAGACTGCTAAACATCTAAAGCTATACAAGACCGGTGTTGGATCTGGATAACTGCAGAAAAAGGTACTGATGGCTATCTTCATTCCAGGACTATTTAAAGTTAAACAAAATAAAATCAGAAGGTGGGAAATAGAGATTCAGAAAGCTTGGAAGAAGAAGGGGAGAAGGGGCAAAATTTGAACTTTGTAAATGTAAAGGACAGTGCTAAAAAGTGGAAAGGAATTTATTGTTTTGTCTACTTGCGGTTTTGGTGGAAAAGCCCCATCGTCACAGATTTGCAGCTCTCACAGTCAACTCAGGAAATATGTCAAACATCGCGAGATCTTTTTACCAATGAAAACGAGATTTGGTGGCAAGAAAAGCAGGAAGTGTCGGATGGAAAAGGGAAATCATTGAAGCAGCTAGCCTTCTCTAGGACTATAATATCATAGAAAAACATTGGCGGCCATTGCTAGGAGGTCAAAATTTAAACAAAGTTTTTAAAGTGTTTGGGACATTAAAAATTGGTGACGCTGACAGAGGTGACAATTATAAGGTAAATACTATTGGACATTATCGCTGATAATTATTTTAGAAGCCTTTTGAAGGAAAAAATTTTTTAAAGGGAAGCAGAAAGTCGCGACTGCCATTTTGGAAGAAATAAAAACTTTAAAAATTAATATCTGAGCCCAGGAGGATCTGAGGATGGCGAAATTAGGCTTATTGAAAAGGGCAAGCCTTACTCTATCAAACCTGATAGTTTAAATTTATGTTGGAGAGGTCAAAATTTTCTGTGTTTTTTTAAATGTCAGAGCATAAGTTAACCCGTGCAAGGACTGCCTCAATGGAGAAAATGCAAGAGCAATTAGAAACAATGGAAGCCAGGATGATGAAAGAGGTGAGAGACATGATAACTGCTTCTAAAAAAGAAATTAGAAAAGACATTGAAGAGCTAAGGAAAGATATAGAAGATCTCAGAAACAAGACTGTGGTAACATCAAAGAAAGTGCCAAGAGGTGGAAGAGAAAGTGAAAGTGCATGATTCCACCTTGTTAAAAATACAAGGTGGCAATTCATGACTGCAAATTGATGGAAACCCAGATATGTCTGAGAGGAGTACCAGAGGATGAAGAGACTGATTTGAAAGGATATATAATAAGAATAATTGCAGAATTTTTGGAAGAAGATCCTGAAGGAACTAGAAGCATATGTATAGAGTGAACTCACTATATGCCAAGAAAAATAATCTACCAAGAGATGTGGTCATAAGATATATGACAAAAGAAATGGTGGGGAAAATCTTGAATAAAATTTTTGCAAAGACATTGATAGTGGGAGGCAGCAGAGTAAGAATCATGAAAGAATTTCCAAGACAAGTGATAAATGACAGAAAAGCATATAAAAAATTGACAGAAAAACTACATGACAATGAAATGAGGTATAGATGGATAATACCTGAAGGTCTGAGCTTTGAGCTGCAAGGAAAAAGGATTACAATTACAAGCACACAGAAACTGCGTAGGTTTTATGAAGAACATAAAAAATTTGCACCATGATGGATTACAAATTATTATCTTGGAATGTAAATGGACTAAATTCACCACAAAAAAGAAAGGCAAATTTTCATTGGATTAAAAAGCAAAATTGTAATATAGTTTGTTTACAAGAAGTGCATATCAAACAAAAGGATTACAAATTTTTATGGAATAAACAACTGGGACTAGAATTTTATTCATTGGCTGAACAGAAGAAAAGGGGAGTGATTTTCTATATTAAACAAGAATTGGAGCTGAAATTAGTGTTTAAAGATAAAGATGGAAGATTTGTAGCAGTAGAAATAATATTAAATGCAAAAAAAACCCCGCTGTTATTGGGACTATATGCACCAAATGGTGCAAAGGATGCTTTTTTAAAAGACGTTATACAACAATTTGATGAGCTGACTTATGACCAAGTTTTGATAATGGGGGACTTTAATGGAACAATTAAGAACACACTGGATAGGTCTGGGGGTAAAAAAAAATAATAAGGAAGGAAAATTGCCAAAGTCTTTCTTTGAATTGGTCAAACAGGAAAATTTGGAGGATATATTGAGGAAATTTAATCCTGAAGTGCGGGACTATACTTTTTTTTCCAGCAAGACATAAAACTTTTTCCAGAATTGACATGTTGTGGGCCACTAAAGACTTAGGCCTTATAACAAAGAAAATAAGAGATTTTACCTAAAATTGGAGCTGACTATAACCCAATAATGTGGATTACAAAATTGTCTAAGAAGTTGAGAAGAGGAAGATTGAATGAAGATTTACTACAGAATAAAGAAATAGTGACATCTCTAGAAAATGAAACTAAAGCTTTCTTCGAAATAAACGATAAAGAGGATATAGAATTTCAGATGGTCTGGGATGCTTATAAAGCAGTAATGAGAGAAATATTGATTACATTGAATAAGAGGGCAAAAGAAAAACAGACGTTGGACATTCAAAATGAAATAAAGAAAAAAGAAGGGGAACTGAGAAAAAGCCCAGGGAAAAAGAAAATTATACGGGAGATTACAATATTACAAATGCAAATGACATTTGTTAAATAAAGAACTGGAATGGAATCTGAAAAGATTGCAGCAGCAATCTTTCGAGAAAGCAAACAAACCCAGAAAATATTTAGCCTGGCAACTGAAGAAAAAGAGAGAAAGTAAAATTATTAATAAAATTGTGGTGGATGGAAGAGAGGTGGTAGATCAAGAAGGAATAAAAAGAGAATTCTTTAAGTATTATGCCAAGTTATTTAAAGGTGTTAAAATAAGGAAAGGAAAGATGGATGAGTACTTACAAAAGATAAAAATAGCACCCTTAGCAGAAAATATGCAAAAAATTTTGAACGATCCAATTGAAAAAATAGAAATTGAAGCAGCAATTAATGCAATGAAAAATGGAAAAGCACCTGGGCTAGATGGATATACAGCTAAATTTTTTAAAACCCTCAAAGAGGAGTTAATCCCGAAACTTCAGAAATTGATGAATATGATAAGAACAAAAGGGAAAATACCAAGTACGTGGAAGGAAGCTGTTATTTCATTGATTCCAAAGGAAGATAGACATGTTACAAACATAAAAAATTATAGACCAATTTCATTATTAAATAATGACTATAAATTTATTTATTTATTTATTACTTTAAACTTCTATCCCGCCCTCTCCGCAAGTGGTCTCAGGGCGGCTAACAACATACATAAAATACATACAAGAATCTTGGCAGAATGGTTTAAACAATATTTGATGAATTTTATAAAGGAAGATCAAGCAGGGTTTCTTCCCAAAAGGCAAATAAGAGACAATATCAGAACTGTTGTAAATATTGTAGAATATTATGAAAGACATCTAGAAAAGGAAGTAGCATTATTCTTTGCGGATGCAGAGAAAGCATTTGACAATTTAAATTGGGATTTTATGTTTGCAGTAATGGAGAAAACGGAGCTGGGAGAAAGCTTTATAAGAATGATAAAAGCAATATATACTGAACAACGTGCAAGGCTATGTATAAATGCTGATCTTACAGAAGACATGATAATTAGTAAAGGTACAAGACAAGGTTGTCCACTTTCTCCACTGTTGTTTATAATGACTCTTGAAATATTACTGATGCAAATTCAAGAAGATAAAGAAATATAAGGATTAAAAGTAAAAGGATTTATTTACAAATACAGAGCATTTGCAGATGATATAATGTTTATAAATGAAAACCCCATACAAGTCACACCTTTGTTGTTAGCCAAAATACAAGAATATGGGGAGTTGGCGGGACTTAGTATTAATAAAGAAAAATTAAAACTTCTATGTAAAAATATGCAAATAAATAAGCAACAAGAATTGCAGAGACTAACGGGATATGAAGTTACCTCTAAGGTAAAATATTTGGGTGTGGAGATAACAACGAAGAATATTGATTTGTTCAAAAATAATTATGAGAAGCTATGGTGTAAAATGGATGAAGATATGTTAAAGTGGAATAAACTTAATTTGTCACTGTTGGGTAGAATAGCCAAATTAAAATGAATATTCTACCAAGAATAATGTATTTGTTTCAAACTATTCCGATTGTGAAAGACAGTAAACAATTTAATAGATGGCAAAGAAAAAAAAAGATGGAGTGGAAAATATGTAGAAAAAGAGTGGAAAATAAAAGGACATTGGACAATTTTTTATAACGATTAAGTTTTAGAAAAAAGAAGAATATTAATTTTTGTTTTTATTACTTAAGGGTACCTTTAAACACTAGTACTTTAAGTAAATAACACTGGTGGGGGTCAAGTAACAGGAGGGAGGGGTGGGTAGAAAGTAATATATGGGAAAGATAAAAGAAGTTATTAATGATTCAAGAAATATGATTTGTTACCATATGTTACCAAATAAAATTGTTTAATCAATGAACCTCCCCACCACAATCTAAAAAGGTTTACTAATAAATAAATCTCAGCTGAGTTCTTTGCAGCAAAATATACATGGAACTGCAGCCTAAAATGAATGGTGGTGGTTGTTATTGTTGTTATTTAAAACATTTATTAGCCACCTTTCTTCCATAAGGAAGTCAAGGCAGCTTGCATTATAGATAAAACACATAAAAATACATAAAAACATAAAAGCCTGAGACCAATTTATCACTAGCATTGCTCCACCCCCAGGCTTCTTTTTTCCCCTCATGCAAGCGATCGATTTTCCACCAATTGCTTTGTGGGTGCATTTTTATGCAGGGACCCCTCCAGTTCCCTGCAGTTTTGTGATGCTGTCTTTTAAGGATTGTGATGCTGCGCAGGGAATTGGAAGGAGCCCCATGTCAAAATGTGCCCATGGAGCAACTGGTAGGAAATCGATCACTTGCTCCGAGGGAAAACAGAAGCCTGGGGGTGAAGCATTGGTAGTGAGAAATCAGTGTAAACCCTCCTCCGTTGTTCAAAGCTGAATCTGAGAAAGACACCTATTTGAGTTAGAACCTCAGGTTCGTTATTTTAGTAGCAGAAAGTAGTTCAATGTAAACTTTAAAAGGAGTGAACAGAAATTGCTTTTGTATGGCCTTGTACTTTCAGACATGGCTGTGCACTGTTTCAAGCAATCCCTGCCATGTAAGCTACAATCCAGTCCTTGTTTTCCCTTTACCAAAACTTTCCATTTGTCCTGCTTGCTTTCATTACTTGGACTCAGCAAGGATGATTTGTCAAAGCTTCCATCTGAACAGTTTGTAAAGTGAAATGCCAATAGGAAGAAAGTTAGACATCATTTGACCCATGTCCAGTCACTTGTCTGTCTGCTGAGCTTAATGCTAGAATAGGCAGCGACTGATGGGTACGGTTCTCTTATCACTGTCAGGACCACAGATAAATGTACTTCATTTAAGAAATGAAGGCTTTATCAATGGGCAAATAATTGCAGAGCAACTATTGATCCCACGTCTCACTTAACAAGAGACAACTGGGACTTGTAGAAATGGTAAACATTTAATCATTATGTATGGCAAACTATGGGCTCTTATTCAAAAGCAAAGAAAGGCTTACAGGCCAAAATGTCACCCTTTGTGAAGTGGCAACAGTGTGCATGCTCTGGTCTGGTAAATAAAAAAAATTGTAATCCAAATTCTGTGCCAAAAACGCTGAATTCTTTCACTTGCAAAAGATCCAAAGGTGAATGTTTTCGCTTATCTTGAATAATTCCACACCTGCTGTTCAAGGTGAAAAGTAGGGCAATGCCGGGAACCAAAGACCAGCCTTTGTCACTGGCAAGCTCATCCAGCCATTACTCTGCTGACACAGATTTTATCAAGCAGTGCCCAGACACTAAGTTTAATTTTACCATAATCAGAGCTAGACTCTTGCTTTAAAAAAAAAAGATTCTCAAGAAATGCAATTCTACATCCAGCTCCACTTTTTTAGTCTTTGGTCTTGCATAGAACTGCAGAAACTATAGTGCCTAGACTGTAATTCAGTCTCCTCTAATGCAACATTATCTAGCTGGAATCTGTCCTATCAAATCTGTGAATGACCCAGTAACTATAAGCCCACAGCCACACAAATATTATCCACATGGAGACAGGCAGAAATAACTGCCTCTTAGAACTCCATATATTGTGCCAGATTAACTATTAAACTAACCATGGTGCAGAGGACTATTTAGGGCTGCCATAGTGCCTAGTTGCCTATCCCATTGGACCAATTATCCAGCCTGTATAACAAGCTTTAATCTAAAGCAAGTCTTTAGGTTGTCTAGACATAGAGATAGAAGGCAGAATGTAGAGCCAGTTTTCTGCTTAATTCTTTTAAAAATTAACATTTTATAGATAATATGCATCTACATATAAATATTCACAAAATAACACAATGTATAACATAATGGCAATACTAACACAAAATAAACCCATTTACAAATTATCAGAATAAATCATTAAGCACCAAATCTATAGAGACAAAGTGATACCACACATCACGTCGTATACACTATTTACAATACAAACATATTAAAGTTAAAGGTTTTATATTCTCTGGAACCACTTCAAGCTGCAACAAGTAATCTAAAATAATAGACCACACTTCAACAAAATCAGAATGAAGATGGGATTTGCACTGGTTCACCTGATAAGTAATTTTATCCATTATATGCATCTCCCATATCTCACGATGCCGTAACGTAATTAGTTGTTTAATGCAGGAAAAGCAGCCTGCTCCCTTTTAGTCAATGAGGAAAGTCATGGCTGTCATAGATATGAGAAGCCCAAATATTTTGCTTCCATATTGCCATTTCGGCCTGAAGCAGTAGTTGAGCAGCAGTTTTAGCTGGGCATAGAGAGCCAGTTTGGTGTAGTGGTTAAGTGTATGGACTCTAATCTGAGAGAACTGGGTTTGATTCCCCACTCCTTCACATGCAGCTGCTGGGTGACATTGGACCAGAGACAGTTCTCTCAGACCTGTTCTCTCACCTCACAGGCTGTCTATTGCAGGGAGAGGAAGGGAAGGAGATTGTAAACTGCTCCAAGACTTCAAGTGAAGGGTATAAAGCCAATCCTGAAGACATGGAGTTATATTTTCAAAACCGGAACAATGCTCTAGCACACTGAAAGAAATCAATTGGATGACACTACCTAGTGTATGAAGAGCAGTCAGGTGCTTTTGTCTTCAGAAGCTGTGGAGGTTGGAGAGAATTTGGCTTTGAAGTGGTTGCTTTGTAATTATTTCCTTTTTACACACTACCAGCATTCAGTAACATGCTGAATGCTCACTAAAACGTTGAAGTCCCGACAGAACATCCTGCACGGTAGGGTTCTCTTATTTTGTTTAAATTACACACTAATCATTTTAAAGAATTATTCCTATTACTTGATGGTCTTTCATATATTGATCTTTACAATATACTCTGATTGAGCATGCCTTTAAAAAGCAAATTCAGGCTCTGAAAACTTGATGTCAGAATGGAGCACCAATATAGCCTGCTGGCTGTATAGAGTCTCCTTGGGATTCAGTTGTTATGGACTGATGTATTAATTAATCTTGATTGTTGTAGTCCTTCTAACAACTTCCATAACAGATTTCAAGTATGTTTATTTAAAATGGTGAAGAATGTTCGGGGCTTTCTGTGAAACTCTGTCATTGCTTCCTTGTATCTGTGTTTAGCATTGGCATGAGAGAAGTCTCATGCAGATTAGACTAATATGGGAGGAACACATTGAACAGGAACACAGTTCTGGCTGGCTTGTTTCAGGGGGTGTGGTCTAGTATGCAGATGAGTTCTTGCTGGGTTTGTTCTACAAAAAAACACTGTGTGCAACAATGGTGACATCAAGGGATACAGCATAATATGCAAATATATTCCTGCTGGGCTGTTTCTTTTAAAAAACCCTGAGTATGGGGTACCACAGTATGGTTTAGCTAAGGTTGTCAGGCTTGGGGACATATCAGGGGGGCCATCAGCCAACAGAAAACCTAGAAGTGGCATCATGCCTTTCTAGGAATTGGAAGAATAAAATAATAAAATCAAAGAGTTTTCAGCAATTCCTAGAGAGGACTGACATTTTTGGCAAAACTAGCTTCTACTGAAAAAAAAGGTTATTGTCAAGTTTAGTACAGTGTGTATGTTTAAAAAAAAGAGGATGAAAGCTCTCCACAACAGTCTATTCACAATATTCTTAGATTGCCTCAAAATTCCTCAGACAGTCTGGACAGGAATCACCCCTAAAATTCTGCTTTATGTGAAGTCTGGTGGCCATTTTAGCTAGGTAGGCCTAGAAAGAAAATTAATGGGATTTTGCATTAAGAAACTCTATAGTAAACTCAAAGAGTTTTCAGCAATTCCTAGAGAGGACTGACACTTTTGGCAAAACTAGCTTCTACTGAAAAAAAGGTTATTGTCAAGTTTAGTACAGTGTGTATGTTTAAAAAAAAGGATGAACGCTCTCCACAACAGTTTACTCACAATATTCTTAGGTTGCCTCAAAATTCCTTAGACAGTCTGGACAGGAATCACCCCTAAAATTTTGCTTTATGTGAAGTCTGGTGGCTATTTTAGCTAGGTAGGACTAGAAAGAAAATTAATGGCAAAAACAGAGAGATCACACTGTCCTTAGTAACTTTCCATGGCTCCTTGGAGAGAGATACTTTACAGGTTTGCCATTATTATAAATGAACTTAATGAACTTTTAACTTAAATGTCTTATAAGTGAATCTCTTTTTAGCTGCTTTAATATCTGGGGAAACTGATTCTTTTTGTGATAATCATTGGAACCCTTTGGCTGATAACAGACGGGCATTTTGGGACGGATGGGAGGTGTCCCAAATTGAGACGGCCTCCACTTGCTCCCCCACAAGCTGTCCCCATCCCATCCATGGGGCGGGCATGTTCAGATGGCCATTGCACATGATTCCCATCCCCATACATTTTCAGTAATCATGCACATGTGCACACATAAGTGCGCATGCATGCACATATGTGCACATGTAAGTGCATGTGTGCACATGTGCACACATGCGCTCATCCACACTGAACAGTTTTAATTTTTAAAAAACTGAATGCGACTTGGGACAGTTTGGCAGCTTCACACCGCCAAAGCGCCTCGCTTGCACCCTTCTGCTTCCAGATGGCAAGGAGGCAACTGGCATGCGGCTCAAAAATGGAAGTGGTAGCTTTTTCAGTCACACTACGGAGGATGAGGTGAGTGTGGGATGAGGTGAGTGCAGGATGAGGACGGGCAGGAGACGTTTGTGTGTAGAAGGATTTTTTGGGGTCGATTTCAGAGGTGTCTCTGAGTTGGGCCAAACTGCCTGTCTGTAATCACCCTTTGTAACATAATCTTTGGATTTTGTTCTCCTTATCTATTAGTCAGATCATAATTAGGCAAATCATATATATTGAACACAGAGGCTTTTATGTCATTTCCATTGTGGTTGGCAATCAGACAATAGCTTCTAACCCAGTTTCTGGTATTCTGATTTTTTGAGGGAGTGGGGCTGAACAATTTGAGATAGAGATACATATTTCAGCTCTAATTTCTGCATAACATATGCATTGGAGGATAGTGCCAGAAACTATGTTTCCTGAAATTTATGGAAATACTTGGAATTCAGAAAGGATTGATTAGCATTCAAGGGAGGTGACTGCTCAATATTTACACCACAGAGAGTTGGCAGAAGCAAATAATTGTACATAAAGCTGATGCTTGTCTTAATTAAAGTGGTATAATAGGTGTTGGGTGGGATTTGTTTTTTTTTCCTATTGAGCAAAGCAGTTTAGCAATGACCAGATATAACTCATTTTGAAGTCCAGGGTTTAAACTAAATCAATATGTATTTATAACAAGGAAAGAATCAAATAACATTTATTACATGGTAGCAGCTAACTGTAATGGATGATAGTACAGTTAGTGAATAATATCTTTTTGTTAAACAATCACTTTTGACAAAATATTTATCTTCTGTTTATAAAAGTTCATATTAATTGCTCACTTGCCTCTGGATTTCAATCCCCTTTACTTTCAAAAGACAGTTTCTAGGACAAGAAAGCTGGAACTAACGCAGGCTGTTTAAACAAGAGTGATCAAAGGTTGTTTACTCGAAAATGTCCAGTATAAGAGGAATACCCTGTGCTGGGAACTGCTGACATACAGTAACTATTTGAATGTTGATGAATAGGGAGAGAGAATTCTTATTTCAAATTAGGCAGTAGCCATTTAATAACAAAGTAGCATTTTAAAATGAATTGGGTTAAATTACCTTTGCTCCTACAAGTGCTTGTTTATTACTTTATTTATAGCCAGTGGTTCTCACAGACTCAAGGCAGAATTTTTAAAAAAATTAAAGCCCAGCTATAAATGTAATACAAACATTAGACAAATTGTTAGCGAATATTTATGATTACAACAATATCCCCTTCATAGAAATGCCCTTCTGAAAAGTCAGTTTTACAGAAAAGTATTAGGGTGGAAACTGTCTTATCCTCATCAGGTAGGTTATTACATCATGTAGGGGGCACAACAAATGCTTGGGTATGAATACTGGCTCAGACCAGCAGCCCATCTAGTCCAGCAACTTGTCTCACCCAGTGACCAACCAATTGCCCTGAAGGACCACATGAACAGGGCACAAATGAACAAGGATGTCCTCTGATCCCTCTCAGCATGGTATTCAGAGGTTCGCTTCATCCTTTCAGTAACCATGGCTAGTAGCCATAGATGGACGTCTCTTCCATGAATCTAACATCTAACTCTTTTTTTAAGGCTATCTTTGCTCATGGCCATCATAACCAGGGGTGGAATTCTAACTGGAGCTCCTTTGCCTATTAGGCCACACACCCCTTATGTAGCCAATTCTCGTAGAGTTTACAAGGCTCTTTCTTGTAAGCTCTTGGAGGATTAACTACATCAGGGGTGTGTGGCCTAATATGCAAAGGAGCTCCTGCTAGAATTCCACCCCTGATCACAACTTTCTCTGCCACTGAATTCCACAGTTTAATTGCACAAGTAAAGAAATATTTTCTTTTGAATTTCCGGAACCTGTTCCTTAACAACTTCAATGGGTTCCTCCAAATTCTAGCATCATTGATGAAGGCGAAAATATTCCCCCTGGCTAGAAAAAAAGATGGCTAAAGAGAGACATGATACATTTAAAAAAAAATGAGACAAGATACATAATTTTTAAAAATATATATTTTAAAAATATTTTTTAAAAAAATTATAATAATTTATAATAAATTTATAATAATTTTTTAAAAAAATTATGTATGGGTGGAAGAAAGTGGATAATGGGAACTACTATCTAGTAACATATTGATCCAATAGGTGTGACTGTTTGGCCACTTGGGTTCTAGTTATAGCTGAGGTACTGAGTCATTGGGACTATAATCCACAGACTCCCAAATTTGGGGTAATTTTAAAGTAGCTATAGTCACCTTTTAAAAAAACCCAACATATTTTGTCATATGTTCAATATGCCAACTGGTCCTATAACCAATAATCAAGCTGGCTTAAAGTCAAGTGCTCTGAACTCACGAATGGAGCATTAACTGGTAAATTGTAACAGCAGTAGCAACAACAACAAAATCTATAAAGTAGATTGAGATTATGATCTTTGTGCTAAGAAGGACTTCCAGTGAGTCGGAGTTCACAGCTATAAACTCACACAGAAAGGTTATAAGAATTCAGCATGGGATATCTCTGAATAGCTTGTGATCCTAATCACTAGAAAACAAGTGTGTTCCAGTTAATATAAGTGAATAGAACAATTTAACAGCTTTATTATATATGTGCAAGCTTTAAAGTTGAATGCGATGAAAAGCACTCTTTTGTTCAGAAGACTTTCACCTTCTCATATCTTAAATCTAAACTAATATCACTAATTGGCTGTTGTGACCTTGGGCTGTCATTAACCTCTTTGGTTTGGCAATAAACTGTCAGCTCAGAAGTGTCTAGGAACAGAAAGGGGGCCTCTGTGTTTTTTTGTAGAAAGGGATGCTGTGACAACAGAAGGTTGAATTGCTAGAATATCTTCTAAGTGGCCTAAATCTCATCCCGCCATAATTAGTGGGAAACTGCAGAACAGTGAGTAAAATTTCTTCATGGAGAGTGTCTCAACATACTCAAAGTATTGTTAGTCTGAATGGGGATGTGGATAAATGAGGACCACTGATTTAAAATCAAATCTTTCCATGAATTTACAGATTCTATATAGCCTCTCCTATTCTTTGCTTTCTAAATTTTCTCTCAGGGAAAAGTCAAAAACACCCTCTTTACGCCACATATATCATAACTATCTACAGAAATCAAATAATGGAAAATGAGCTGTGATTCCCAAAGTTGTTACAGATACTAAATGATGATGTATGAAGTGAGAAGTGTGACAAACTGACTTACCCAAGCAAGACGGCTTTTTATTTTCTTGTGGTAGAAGGAACATTTCTATCTGACACACAGCTTCTTCTCATCCATCCCTTAGAGATTTCTATATACCATAAGTTCACCACAAAAGCAAACTCTGGTGTTTTTAATTCAACTTTCCTCTAACAAGCTCTTTGGCCACAGCCCTCAAACCACTTATATGCTTCAACAATAAAGAAGACATGTCAGGTATCATTCCAAACCCCTGTTTGAAAGAAGCTTAACTATGGTTTGGCATGATATCTTATTCTAAATTGACAAGCCATAGTTTGTGACTAACCAATGAATAGCTTGGAGAGAGTCAGAGGTCTACTGCGCAGTGGTGGTGAAGGGGGATCTACAGAAATCTCACCTGCGGAAGAGGTGAGTGGGAACTAAGCTTATGGTCTGAAATAGGTTTGCAAACTACAGTTTGTGCTAAGTATGCTGCTATGTGGATGCGTAAACTGAAATAATTATGGACATCATTCCATCTCCAGAGGCTGCTGCCTCATGGAGATGAGCATAAAGTTAGAAATTTTGAAAACTGAACATTGAGAAGGCAGAAAACAAAAACAGAAAATTAAATCATGGATCAGCAAAGCTGATTCTGTGAACTTAAGACAGATCATGAGAAGGAGGGCAGAGGGAGTTACTTGTGATTTTCCTGCATTGTGTAGGGGGTTGAACTAGATGACCCTGGAGGTCCCTTCCAGCTCTATGATTCTATGACTGTATGTATGTTAACAGGACTTGGATCCATACTAGAATTTCCTTAGGTGCAAAGATTTCCTTGAAATCTCTCCCGAAATACTGTTCCAAGGACCAGGGACCACTCAGGAATAGGATTGCAAGGGCATTTGGGACTTCTGCAGGAAGGGGGAAATGAGAAAGTCACACTCTGCAGGCATTAATCCTTACACCTGTTGAAATTCTAATCTGGATCCAAGACACAATTCAGCATGATGTATGAATTAAGGCAGCCTAAGCAGTGTAAGGATTTAATGTCCTTGGAAACAATAATGTTTTAGAAATAGATTGATTTGCTATTGATATATCATTAAAGAATTATAGGGACTTTTAACAAGGTCAAACAGTTCCTATTGCACTTCAGTGTCTCCTAAAGCATCCAGTGTTGTAAGAAACATTTGGTCTTGGGATAGTCCTGTTTATTAACAGAAACTGATAGAACAGAATAAAGAATGTCACATGCCAAAGAAAGAGAAACGGCTGTAGGGATTCATCTTAGACAAAAGCCCTCCTTGAAAACCACCTCTTTAGCTGGGGTCAAATGAAAAGATTTGTAGCTCTACAATGAATCACATATGAAAACTTTACATATCTTTATACCGTGTTATTTTCTAAATTGTACATATGGATCAAGGCATTCTCCTAGACTGCCTTTAAAAGCTGCAATAAAGTAATGCTCTAATAAATTTTCTCATACTTGACCACAGAGGCCATTATGCCACCCTTAAGCCTATGCTGCTATCTGGGAGTGCCAGAGATTTCTGCTACCTGTATCACTTGTGATATCCATGTGGCATCATAGCATCCATGCACCTTCATGGGTATCCCTTTTCAGGGATTGCCACTAGGGTTGCCAAGTCCCCAGCTTCCTGTAGCATAGAGTTTTCCCTCTCAAATGGCTAGAGTGTCCAGGGAAACCATAGAGTTTTCCTAGAGCGGCCCCGCATGCGTGCTGCCATTGATGTGCTGCAAGTGATGATGTCACTTCCAGGTGATGTCATCATGCCAGCGATGTAGGGGGAAGTTGGGCCAGCGGGTTGGGACCCTCCCAGGCGGGGGAATTCCCGCCCGGACCAGGGGCTTGGCAGCCCTAGTTGCCACTGGATTTTTAAGTGCCAAATAATATGTCTGTACTTCGGGTTGCCAGCTCGAAGTTGGAAAATTCTGGAAGATTGGGGATGGAAGTAAATCCTTTGAAAGGCAGAGTTGGAGGGGGGGGGGTGACCTTAGCAGTCCACCCTCCAAAGCTGCTGTTTTCTCCAGGGGAACTGCTCTCTGTAGTCTGATGACCTGTTGTAATTCCAGAAGTTCCTCAGGCCCCATATGGAAGCTGGCTGCCCTAGTTAGACCAAACTAACATCAAGCGCCATACAAATATGATGATGAAGGTGGTGGTGGTGATGATGACAATGAAGTGGTGATCTCTATAGGCTACTCAGAATAGTGAGAACCAATTTGTTTAAACACAGCAATAATTCACAAACTTTTAAAATCAAGTCCAAACTGTCAAAGATTCAAACATTTTCCTTTTCGCACTCCTGGCCACAAACATAAATTCTCATATAAAAACCCTCATACATGAACACATGAATGCATTTCCAGTCCCATCAGTCACTCTGGTTTATGGTGCTACAGAAAACAAAGCTACATTAACCACTTTGCTGAACAAACTCAACCATAGAATGGTTATATGGGAGTTTCCCACTGTGGTTTGATGACCTTTCTGATTCCAGCAAAGGTCCCTTTTAAAATTACATACTGCTCCAACACAGCAAAGGCTGTTCCAGTGTTACAAGAGGAGTGCCGGCTATGCTGTGAGGGGATGTTGGGAGCCAGGTCAGATGAGGAGCAGAACACTGTTGACAACGTCAAAGATTTATGATATGAATGAGGAGAATAGGAGGAAGAGATCACCTTTGTGAATGTGAATGCTGGCAGAAAAGATAATGGGAATTAAGGAATGTGATTCGGCATAGGGACCTCAGGTTGTAGAAGATGAAATGCCTCAGAGAGTCTACCTTCCAGGCTTCTTGTAGCCAGGAAATTATTTATCAAAAGTGTAGAACTTCCCAAACCAGCAAAAAAATGACAGACCCAAATGGCTGAAGGGAAATAAACAATAGAAGCTCAACCAGACCTCAGAAAAATCTATTTTCAAAATCCTATTCTAGCCAGTACATGATTTTTTCCCCCAAAGAGCCTGGAACACCCAAACATTACTTTGGTGTGTGGTTTCTGAAATATTCCTTCAAACTGGTAACCTAGATAGTTTTCCTCTGAAGTCCAATAGGTATTTAGAAGTTGAAACAGATCCTTGCAGTAATTTCCCAGAGTAACAGCTTTTCTTTATGGGAAAGTAAATATGATAATTTGGGAGGGCAAAATGTTAACAATTGACAAAACCACAAATAAAAGCTGCTTGCTTTGTGGTAAGTGGGGGGGAAAGGAAGTTCAGCAAACGATAGCCTTCATAGAAGGGGGGAAAGGCTCCAGATATTTATGTGCTGAGATCATTAGGGGCACAAAGCCACAGACACTTAAGAGACTCAGCATAAATGCTCATATTGCTATTTGGCATGTCAGAACTCCACAGCAAAGGAAATAGTTGCGGTATACTCTGTTTCTGTGCATTTGAATATATGAAGCTGTCTTATGTTGGATCCAACTTTGAATCCACCTAGCCTCAAGCAAAGATCTTTTCCAGTGCTGCTTCTTGAAAACCTTTGAATTAGAGGTACCATGCGCTGAAACTGGGAAACTCTTGCATACAAAAGAATTTGCTGTACTATTGAGCTAAGCCGCCATCAGTTGTCTACCAGTGCAGCTGAAATGTTTCCATTTAATTAGTGTTTTGGGGTTTCCTTTACTGCTGGCAGCCTTCTGTTTCTTTAAAGAAGCTTTTGTGTATTTAATCATTTTGTGTTTGTTTTTAGAAATTTTCTTGTACAAGTTTTCAAATGAGCTATCAGATCATTAAATGACTGAAGTTTCCCCCCATGTTTTGCAATTAAGTAATTGGTTTACATTAAATGCAACTCAATTAATAGACTTATCCTATCTGCCCCTTCCTACTACCCCTCTTTTTCCCCTGAAAAGCTGCTCTTGGAAGTTTGGGGGGTCCCTCTTCCTGCTATGGGATGCAGGGGGGATGCTCCAGAGAGAACTAGAAATTGCCCATCCCTCTTGCATGAAAAGAAATTAAAGGAGTTAGGAGCCATCCCATGCTAGGGAAGGTGGCATGGTATTGTCTGATCTTGGCAGAACTTAGAAACTAAGCTGGGCCAGTGCTTGGAAGGGAGACCTCCAAGGAAGATTCCGCAGAGGAAGACAATGGCCCAAACCACCACTGCTTCTCACTTGCCTTGAAAACCCCTTTCTGGGGTTGTCGTAAGTCAACTGAGGCTTGATGGCATTTCACACACACAGAGAGAAACCAGCCCGGTGTATTTACAAAATATATATACATACATATTGACTATGACATCCTGAAGGATTAGCTGGCTAAAAATCAAAAACAAATATTTCAAATCTAATTTAAATATTTCCATCATATTGAGTGTCTGGAGGCCAAAATTTTACTAGATTGAACTGAAATTCTATCCTGCTACCTACTTACCAGGGGATGAGATTCACACTGATGTTTCTCAGCATTGCTCTTCACAGCATATTTACATACACACAGGGCTTTTTTTGAGCAGGAATGCATAGGAACATAGTTCCAGCTGACTTGGCATAAGGGGTGTGTGGCCTAATATGCAAATGAGTTCCTGCTGGGCTTTTCTAACCAAAAAGGCCCTGCATACACAGATGTATATATTAATGAAATTATTGTTAGGGAATGGCATGTCCATTTTTATTACACTATGCAGTATGTCTGTGCAGATGCAATATTATCAGCGTCTGCCATGTTGTATGATTACCCATTGTAAGAAGTATGCAGAGATACCTAGTGTCATTTATGAACTATGGCAACCACTGCGAGCAAGCCCAGCCAATTTCCCTTTTATATAATCATAAAATGATAGAGTTGGAAGGGACCTCCAGGGTCATCAACCCCCTGCATAATGCAGGAAGCTCACAAATATCTCCCCCTGTGCCAGAAAAGCAGCTTTCCAGACCCTTTAAATCTGTTTGTCTATTAGCATTTAACATGGACCCAAGTGACTGTAATGAGGTGAACCTGGAGTCCACTGATTCAAATGTCTCTTCTCTAGGATTGCCTATACCATGGAAGACTGGGGTGGAGGAGGCAGAGACTTGGCAAAATAACATCATGTCAGGCTGCAACAGGACTTCTGGCTACATATCCAGAAGTAAAATTACTATGTTGCACAACACTTTAGATCTCCCCGCAAACTCTGTGGTAAAAGCCATTCAAACTGGGGAAATTCCAAAAGCATCTCATGACACAATCATGTCACTTCTGAAAATGCAGCCAGAAGTGATGTCACAGCACCACACTATGCCATTTCATACCCCACTCTTTTCCCTCTGCCACAGTGTTGAATGGCAGTGGTTCCGCAAAGGGGCAAACAGCACTTCCTGAAGTGGTTCCAGGTCAGGAAAATGGGGAGGGGCATAAGGCCCCTCTCATCACATGCCATGGTCCTGATCCAAATTGGATTCCATGTGCCTGGGATTAAGTTTCCAGCACAGGACCTGAAATGCAAGTTTGACTGGGCATTCTTGTTTGATTGGGACAGCATACCTGAAGCTCTGAATTGCATGGTAGACAGCAGCCATATTTGGTTTGAAAGAGGCATCGAAATATGCCAAATAAATAAATAAACAATGTGCTTTTTTTGCACTCATGGACCTGTCATGTCCGTTAAAGCAAATGGGGGGCAGTCTGTATGCGCAAGAGCTCCACGATTGCAATGAAGTGCATGCAGGGCTCTGGATAGGGAAGATTATTTGGGGCCAGTTCACACTGGTACATTCCTCCTTACAACAAAGGTTCATATGAACTAAGAGGTATACACCTGTGACCTGGGACACTTGCTTTCCTATTCCAGAATAACAACTGAACTTCTCCTAACAATCAAACTCACACAGCTGGCACGTAGCATATACAGACTGTTCTTTCAGCATGTGTCCATGTACTGGCTAGGGTTGCCAACAGTACTGGATAAAAATGTCCTGTCCTCTTAACAGAGGCAGTTGAAGTTTCCCCTGACAGAGGTAAATAACATCACCTGGTAAATAGCATCTCACTAAGGCCCTATTAAAGGGACAGGACTTTTTTTTTTCTCCATGCAGTCAGCAGCAACCCTAACTACGAAGCACTGGCAGTGTGAATGAATGTAATTGAGGTCCAAGTGAATACTTGTATAATGAGGCTTTCAGAAGTGAGCCTCCATTTGTAGAGAACAACTTTGATCCAAATCTGCATTAAAAATCCATAGATCTAATTAGCAATTAGAACTCTGATTGGTCTCAACTAATAAAGTAATTTCAGCCCAATTCAATCTCATAGGGCCATTTTCTCCCCCCCCCCCCCCTCTTGCTTTTTCCCCATTTTTGGACTGGAAGTACACAATAATAGCAAATTAATCCTTCCTGCATGAAACAGATCAGCTTTCGGTAACCTCCTTTCTTTTTCTTTTCTTTTTTTTTAACAATGAAACATTGTGCTGTGTCCTTTAGTGCTATTACAGGCACTCAGTCTGTTAGGACATATTGGGCGATTATAGGCCAGTCTTTTCAGAGAAAGCCATGGGTTTCAAGTTAGCAGTAACCATCTATCAATTGCTGAGATTATGGCATGATTTACTGTCCCGGCATGGTGTATTCTCTGATTTTCTGCCTCCTATGAAACATTGTGCTTTCCTTTTCTATTGATGTATCAACTATAATAGTTACAAGCAGCTACAGAAAAATCAATAGTGGACTTTCATTACTGAGCACATAAAGTAAAAGAGGACCACGCTGTGAGAGCTTCTCGCTGTTAAATAGTCACTGACTGCAAGGTACACAATAAATGTCTGTTATTTTGGTCTAAATGAAGGATGTCTGAATTTGAAACATCAAGTATCTCAGATTTTGGACGCAACCAGGGCTTCAAGTCAGGTTATCCTAGCTAGCAATTCTTTTCCAAGGCAGGTAAGACTGATGGTGTGTTTTTCTGCTAGGAGATCTGAATTTAAAAAACAAAAGGGTACAATGAGAAAATGAATGTCCAAATGATATTGTGTGTTGTGTTGCAATCCCTGTGATGGGTCCATCTCAGCTAAACTGTGCATTTTAATTGTGTTAATGTTCACCGTATCACAGAATCACCCTTTGGACTAAGGTGAATGGTGCAATAACCTCTATGTTGTGCTCAGAGATAAGAAACCATGATCTTTGCCAGGAGGGAAAAGGTTCAAGGGGTAATTATAAATGGCTTAACTCGAGGATGGGTAAATTGCTGAGTACCAGGGATACTTCAAACTCGTCCTTTGTGGTAGCTTTCTGAAGCTACTTTTTATCTTTTACATCCATATATTTTTCATAATACATACATTAGTTTTGCAAACAAATCTTTGTCCACAACATTTTACTAGCATGCCTAGACAGACAGACTAGTGTGTGATACAGTAGTTAGAGTGCTGGATTAGGATCTGGGAAGTCCAAATTCAAATTCCTATTCTGCCATGAACCCTGCTAGGTAATCTTGGGCCAGTCACTCTCTGAGACTGGTGTACCTCACAGGATTGTTGTGGAGGTAAAATGCAGAGTGAGAGATCATATACACTACCTTGAGCTGCTTGAATAAGGTTGTCAAGTCCAATTCAAGAAATATCTGGGGACTTTGGGGATGGAGCCAGGAGACTGGAGGTAGAGCCAGGAGACATTGAGGTGGAGCCAGGAGCAAGGGTGTGACAAG
This sequence comes from Heteronotia binoei, assembly GCF_032191835.1. Classification (NCBI taxonomy): domain Eukaryota; kingdom Metazoa; phylum Chordata; class Lepidosauria; order Squamata; family Gekkonidae; genus Heteronotia; species Heteronotia binoei. Next base: position 158,579,835 of record NC_083224.1, on the reverse strand, counting down.
CATAACTGAATTCCAAAGGGAGTTCTGGCCATCAAGGGTGTGACAAGCATAACTGAATTCCAAAGGGAGTTCTGGCCATCACATTTAAAGGGACCGCACACCTTTTAAATGCCTTCCTTCCATAGGAAATAATGGATAGGGGCATCTGCTTTGGGAGCTCATAGAACTGGACCCTCTGGTCCAATCCTTTTGAAACTTGGGGGAACTTTGTGGAGAGGCACTGGATGCTATACTGCAAATTTGGTGTCTCTACCTCAAAAAACAGCCTCCCCAGATACCCACGGATCAATTCTCCATTATAAGGGGATCTGTCTCCATAGGGAATAATGGAGTGCCCAGCAGACATTTCCTTCCCCTCTCCTCGCTTTCTGATGACCTGAAGTGGGGGGAAGGCCTCCAAACCGGGGGATCCCCTGATCCCACCTGGAGATTGGCAGCCCTAGCTTGAAGGAAGAATGGAATAAAATGTAATGAATAGGTAAATAATATATTTAAAAGTATTTAGGATCAGATAATCCAAATTACCACCTGAGTCACCAGGAGTGGGAGATGGTTCGGGGATTCCTGTCATGGGTTACCTAGGCAACAGTTCATGCAACTGGACCCTGATCTTTGGTATCAGTGCTGTTCCAGGTGTGGATCATGACATGCAAAGTCTATGCCTTTCTCTGTCCCTACATGCAGTTTTCAAAACCCTGTCTGCCTGATAGCAGGTACAAGCAAAGTTTTTTCTAGCAGGCACAACCCCAGAAAATATATAATATCTATATAAAATCAGAAATCCTGCTTCTCAGAGCCTGACATAGTGTGATAATTGATAACTTCTCTGCCCCTCTTGGCTTAAGAATATGAGTCAAGACTCAAACATTTTCTTTACCATTAAATGTTGAGAATTATTGAAAAATGTGCAATATAAACTGGTATTATTTGGATTAGCTTTTTTTGTTTCTTATTTTCTAATTGCACATCCCTAACATGTTTATCAGACACCCTTTGAAAATCCTAAAGTGGTAGTTTATATGTTCTACTTTGACCTAGAAGCCTTTGCCCCATGACTCACATTAAAAGATAAAGAAGCTAGTAAAGTTAGTCTAACTTACTGATCAATACACATCTTTTTTAAAAAACCAAAGCAAATGGAAAGGGGTCAATCCAGTGACAGTTGTGTGTTTACATGAAATGAAAATAATGAGATCTAGTACTTAACCAAGTGTATTTAAGTGCTGTATTAACTCTTCATTTAACATTCGAAAGTTAAAAAGTGAAGCATTTTGCTCTGTTCTTCCTGAAGAATTATGTGTTCCTGCCATACAAGGTGGCCTGCTGGCAATCAGAAAGGAGAAAGTGTTATTAAGCAGCTGGTAGGTCACAATGCATTCAGTTTGGTGGGTCACAGGTTGAGTAAACCTGGTACCCTGTATCCTATCTCTGCTCTTAGCAAAGTTTTAATTCCCCCATCTTAAAAAGCCTTTCTCCAGTGGATCTTTCCACCATGGAAGAGCCACTTAAGTTGGAGGAAGGCTTCAAACTTCACTGAGGGGAATAGGCTTCCCAACCCTCCCGCCCTGGCGGGGGACCCCAGTTTTTCCAGCCTCTTCCCCCGCTCCCCAAAAAAACGGAAGCGGGGGGAGGCTGTGCTGCTGCCACCTCTTCTCCGTAGCTGCTCCTCCAAGATGGGCTCAGGCTGAGCCCATCTCGGAGGAGCAGCTATGGAGAAGCGTGGTGAGCCCCGAATCTGGGTCCTTCTAGGACCCCGAGCAGCAACGCTGGAGGAGCGAGAGCAGGCCGGACTTGTGCCCTGCCCCTCCACTCCCTGCAGGGGCGAAGGCGGCCTGCGTGGGCAAGGGGGGCGCACTTCGCTTCTCCACCCGGCCCCTCTGCTGGGCCTATGGCTGCGCGGGCGGCAAGGGGCATGCTGGGCCGGCCTCGGAGGAGAAGGAGGCGGTGGCGGCGCTGAACTGAGCCGTGGTGGGAGGAGGAGGAGGCGGCATGGCTGCGGCGGAGGCGCGCTGGCCTTCCGAGCCAAGGACTGGGTAAGGCCGGGGGTGATGCGGAAGGCTGGCGGAAGGCGGGAGGGGAGCTGCGCTGGTAGCTGGAGGGAGAGGCCCTCCTCGCCTTCCCTGCTGGCCGGTAGGGTTGCCAATCCCCAGGTAGGGGCAGGGGATCCCCCGGTTTGGAGGCCCTCCCGCCCTTCAGGGTCGTCACAGCCTTGATCTTGGCTCCACCCCTAATGTCTCCTGGCTCCACCCCCAAAGTCTCCTGGCTCCACCCCCAAAGTCCCCAGATATTTCTTGAATTGGACTTGGCAACCCTAGAGGGGAATTATGATACACAGGCCAATATGTTTTAATGCAAGGGCTCTCAACCTCTTTGAGCCTGCAGGCACCTTTGGAATTTTGAGAGGGAGTGGTGAATGCCATCTCAAAATGGCTGCCACAGTGAGTGGAGTGAAAACCAAAATGGCCACCATACTTTGCAAAATAATTGCAGAAGGGAATAAAATGACATGAAAAAAGGCCTTCAGGAAGCAAGAAAGGAAAGCAGAAAATAAAGATAGAGCAACCCTAAAGGGGGGATGGAACCACAAAACTGGATCCTTACTAGTCTTTGTTCCAAATTCTCCAGTGGCAGTTGCCACTATTGCATCCATTAAAAAAAAAACTCTTGCGATTGACTGAGGGCCACCAATACCAAACCCTGTCTTACAAAGGCACTTTCTGTAAAGTGCTTTCCCTGGCACCTGATAGGGTGGTTAAGTCAGGGAGGACAGAAAGAGGACAAACTGTTTAACCTGGAGTAGATGGCAAAAGGTCAGCTAAGTACATTTGTGAGGTGGGCCTCCATTGAAGGGGAAGCATCCAAGATCATACCTAATCTCCTGGCAGCCGGTCCAGGTATTAATGGCATGTTGTCAAGACCCAGGAGATGGCATCCCAGCCCAGCATCCTCCTGGCCCAGCTATAGGACCACCATTTTTGATGGGTTTAGTTTCAGCCAGCTCTGTTTTAACCATCCAACCACTGCCTCCAGACTCCCTGGGGCGGTCAATTTATCCAGGCCTTGAATTCAGCAGTAGCTCACAGAAGCACAGCTCCTGAGCCTTTCTGAGGGTTCCCCCTCCTTAAGCTTGCCAAACCCCCGCCAGGGGCAGGGGATCCCCTGGTTTGAAAGCTCCGCCCCCACTTTCAGAGCGTCCAGAAGCGGGGGATAAAATGGTGGACATTGGCACCATAGAGACTAAGGAACATGCTAGAGCGTCGCTGCTGGAGGACTAATATCCTCTGTTTCCTCTGTGCTTTGCAAGTCCAGAGAGAAGGCCTGCCCCGCCTTCCTGCTTAAAGAAGTCCCTCCGCCCCAGCAACCTTCATTACACCTCGTGCAAATGTGCTGCTGGTGGGAGCTCTTTGCAGAGCTGGCAGCAAAGGCTACCACACCTTGGAATCCAGAGTCTTTGAGCCATCCAGGTTGCTGCGTCCAGGCCTGCATGGCCATGGAGAAGTTAAGTCCCTAAAGAAGCTGATGGCGGGGGAGTTAGATTTTTGCCCCTATCCCCAGGCCATTCCACAAGGGAGCCGGGTGGGGGGGAGGCCGAGCACACCCTCTTTTCTCTCTCTGCGTGTGTGTGCATGTGTGAGTGAGTGAGAGAGTATGCTAAGGGGTCAGCGTGTGGGAGCCGGGATGGAAGGAGGGGGAGCCGTGCATGCTCACTCTCATTTCTCCTCCTCCATCCCATTGAAGCACCTACAAAGTTTTTTTCCCCTTCAGTGAGTGTTTGGAGGTGCCCCTTTTCTCCCCCTCAACATCCCGTTCCAGCAGCTCCTTTAGAATCAACGATCTTCCCTGATTTGTTTGTGTGTGTCCTCGGTATCCCAGCTTCTTTATGATCAACAAAAATCTTCTGGTATTTGTTTGTTTGTGTGTGTGTGTGTTGGAAGGGAGGCTATGTCGCCTCTGTTTCTCCCCTTCTTGTTCTAGCGCCTTTAAGTTCTCCCCCTGTTCCAGCTTCTTTAAAATCAACAAAGATCTTCCCTGAGTGAGCATGTGTCAGAGAGGGATGTACTAAAATGAATGACAAGATTGTCCGTTGGAAACAATAGAGCCTGGATTGTCCATTGACTTGCATGGGCTTCATTGAAATACATCGAAGCAGAGAAACGGCTGCAACAAAAACCTGGAATGGATTTGTTCAGGAAAGTCAAAAGATACTACAAGTGTCCTGGAATGGGATTGTCAGGAGGAGGGTGGGTTGCCACACTGGGACTGCATATGAAGCTGCCTTATACTGAAACAGATCCTTGGTCCATCAAAGTCAGTATTGTCTACTCAGTATTGTCTTATTGCCAGGGGACAGAGTAGAAGGGCAGCCTTGAGGACTGGAGGTTGGCAAAGTATATTTTCCCCTGTCAATCCAGTCCTGGAGGTTGGCAAACTACCTTTTCCCCTGTCAATCCAGTCCTAGAGGCTGACAGATTAGTTTTTCCCCTGACAATCCAGTCCCCTGGCAATGCAGTCCCAGAGTGTGGCAACCCACCCTCCCCCAGGACACTTGTAGTATCTTTTGACTTTCCTGAACAAATCCATTCCAGGTTTTCATTGCAGCCGTTTCTCTGCTTCGATGTATTTCAATGAAGCCCATGCAAGTCAATGGACAATCTTCTCTTCCATTATATCCTATGGACAATCCAGGCTCTGCTATTGTTTCCTATGGCCAATCTTGTCATTCGTTTTAGTATATCCCTGTCGGGGGTGGGAGGGAGCTCCACTTGCTATTCTTTTTTCCCCTCCTGGGTGTCCTGTTTGATCCAGTATCACCTTTAAGATCAACAACATTTTATTTATCTTCCCTGAGTGTGCATGTGTAGTGGGAGGCTATGAGCATGGATGGCAAATTGTTTCAACATATCTGGCTGTGTTCATTCTTATTCTCTGTGTTTTTAAAATTCTTTGTGTCCTGAATTCTGAATGCTTTGCATTTCTGGTTTGTGCATTTGAATTTGCTAATTTGGACTGGTATATTGTGTGCCCTCTCAGCTGCCAGAAATAGTTGCTGAGAACACAGCAAGTTGAATAAGCTTTGAATAAGCTTTTGAAGCAAGTTGTTATGTCCACAGATTAATTTGTTTTCTAGTCATTGTAAATTTAGTATTCACTGATGCAACCAGCCTTCTAGGTGAAACAAAACAACAACAACATCCCAAGGTCTTGGTATGTACAGTAATTCTGTATATCCTTGTCAAGTCAAGAGTCTAACCCAGGGATGGCCAAACTTGCTTAATTTAAGAACCACACAGAATAAATGTCAGATGGTTGAGAGCTGCAAGACATGAATGTCAGATATTTGAAAGCTACAAGCGGAAGGAAGCAAGCAAGGAAGGAAATAGATGGGGGAGAGGGGGGCGGAAAGAAAACAACTTTAACTTTAGATATCTTCTCCAAGCTGCTGGCTTGCTTGATTTGGAGCAGTTATTTAAAAGAGAAAAATGTCCTCTCCAACCTGACCAAAGGGGCAGTGTGGGCTTCAGGAGCCACACAATATGTATGAAAGAGCCAAGTGTGGCTCCTGAGTCACAGTTTGGCCACCCCTGGTCTAATAATTTTTTGCAGTTGAGTCTCCTAGTAATATAGGAGAGAGAGGACACTTTAAAGTGTCTCTAATTATACTTAGAAGAGGAAAGTTTTATTTCATAATCTCACCCTCACTCCCTATTATTTCATTGCAAATGAAATTAGCCTTTAAACAATTAGAACAATTGGTTTTCCTTTTAAAATACTTATGAGATACTAATTACATGTTTAGCTTTTCTTAAAAGTTTTTTCTTAAAAGTAGATAGAAATAAAAAGTCTAACTGAAGAGCAACAGATTTCAAGCCATTCTTCCATTTACTTCAACAGTATATTGGCTACTGTGTTAAGACATTACTACTGATTGAACTTAACAAAGTTTTATAAAGCAGTGGATTTCATTGTCATCTTTTTCTCAAGATTTCACTGTCTCAGGGAACTCAGCAGTTCCTCTTCTTGCTGCCTTAGTAGTGCATACAAAGTTGTGACTTCTTTGTTCATATAATGAGAACTTCAGAATTAATAGGAGGGCTTATTTCTATGAGTTGATGTCTAACTAGCATTCTTTGATTTCTTTGCTATTAAGTGTTCATCTCCATATTTCTGAATACTGTTTATAAAACATACAGGGCTGGTTCAAAACTCTGGTTTGGTGGTTTTAGAATACCAAATGAGCAGGGGAGTCCTGGGGAGAGAAGGTGACAGGCATGGGTTGTATCTTTTGTCACCTTGCAGCCTACCCTTCTCCAATGGTCAGCAAAGATATTCCACAGCCATTTGGAGCTGTGGGTGGGGATGGGGAAGAGACAGTGAATCAGTTTTGCTAACTATTTAGAAATCAAAGAGAACTGCCTGTGTAGCTGGAATTTTATTTCAGTGTTCTCAGCATCAATTAGTTCCTAATGCCCTCAAACACAAACCTCTGTGCAGTTTTCAGTACACCTTGCCTTGTTAGCAAAAGAAATTCCTGCAGTGAAGAGTATAAGCAAAGCTCCTGCTATGCATGGAGTAGTTCTTTCCCTTCATATTATGTACCCATCCTTTGGATTCCAGCTTTAAAAGGGTAAATATAGAGTGCTGGACTAGGGTCTGGAAGACCTGGGTTTGAATCTCTACCGTGCCGAGGAAGCTTGCTGGGTAACATTGGAATACTCTCAACCTCTGATGGAAGCAGCTTGGGTTCCCATTAAATGTTGGGTATAAATCAGGATTGCCAGCCTCCAGATGGTAGCTGGAGATCCCCTGCTATTACATCAAAGGTTTGAGGGTCAGAAATCAACGTAAAGTGAGAAATTTAAATTTGGAAGGAGGAAATGACATCACAGAAAGGCGTTTGGGTGCAGTGTTCTGGAAGTGAAATCATTTGAAGGGGTGGTGCTTGGGAAATGACATCACTTGACCTTTGATCTGGAAGTGACATCACAGGATATGGCATCACAAAGTGATGTCACATCCTTTCTCCTGGCTCCACCCCCAAAGTATCCTGGCTCCACCCCCAAAGTCCCCAGATATTTCCTGAATCTGACTTGGCAACCCTACCCATCCTCCTCCCCACCTACCTACCTTGTCCATTGAATAGTAGGTACAGTTGCATAACAATCCCTGGATGAACTCCAGTGCTCCACCACCTATTTTTCTACAAAATGGCCCCTGAATTTATCTATTTGTCAATTTATCTATTGACACAAGATAATCTAGTATCCAAACCTTGTTCAGGATCCAGAACAATCTCACTCATGAACAGTGGGGATTTATAGCAAAGCTGGCATTCGTTACATGTCTTAAAGTGTAAATGAGTCTGGGAGCACATGGCCCCAAAACATGAATTCCTGAAAGGTTTCTTCAAGAGGTAGGTTGGCAATTGTCCTTTGCAGTTCCAACATGAAAATATCCTACCAATAATAATAACTTGTATTTTGAAAACACACCAAATCTCCATTGCTTCCTTTCCATATAATTTATTTCACCGCTCTGGGACTGCAATTTGTTAGGTCTATTGTGGTGCCAAATAAATGTGCTTCAAGGTGGTGCCAAATAAATATGCAGTGCCTGCTTCAGTTCCTGTGCTATTAGTTGCTCATCCCTGCCTAGTGACTTCACAAAGCTTAACTTGCTTATGTTAATTAATTAACAGGTATGAATAAGGTTTTGCTCTGCACTCTCTGCACCCTGGCACCAGGGTTTGGTGGGACTTCCACATGAGATCACCTTCCAGGGCTTTCCCAGCATTGTTGCATTATACCTACTACAATTTTTAAGCCAGCAAAAAAGACTACTTATGGTGAAGAAGTTGGAATGGGATACCACATGTGGAATCTCAGTTGCCACTGTACATGTCTATGTCTATGCATTTGCAGTGCCAATAAGAGCAGAATGAGGAAGCATCCCCATCATGTGAAAGCAATTCATGCTTCATTGACAAAACTGCAAAGGACTAACCCTTTTTAAGCTACCACCTTGCTTTAAAAAAAATGCAGTGATTACGAAGGATACCCTTTACATACAATTTGCAATTTCAGTGACCTCAACCCGTTAGACTGGTTGCTCTGACTACCCCAACATACTCTATAGAAGCTCCACACTCTATTGAAGCAAATGGGCAAGGCCACCTACACAACAGCTCCGGGTGCATTTTGCACACAGAGCTAAGTCTTTAAAGTTGTGGATTTTCTGTGATATGGGTTACCATAGAGAAATGTGGTATCTGGCCCCTCATCCTTAAGAGCATAAAGAAAAGTTTTGCTTTCACACACAGAGGGTGAAAATGTTAGGATCTTAACGCAATGTTAGAATCTCAACACATGAAGGGAGTCAAAAAATGCATATGCTGAGTTCAGCTTCTGCCTCATTTGGCGGGGAGGGGATAAAGAACTGGAAGGGAAGGGAAGGAAGAAAAAAAGAAAGAAAGAGTTTGCCACTTTTTTTTGTAACCCCTGCCATTTATATCAGTAACAAATGCCATGCCGGCGTTGTGGTCTATAAACCACTTCCTTTAGAGTAGTTCCATGGACTTGTAGGGCTCTTTTAAAAAGCAGTATAGTGCTTCAGGCAAAGCGCTACTATAACAATTAGTCTTGTGACAAGTTTCTGTGGTCAGGTTTTCATGCTGCAACCTGCCCAGCATGCCCTGGAGTGCACAAGACAAATCCACAGTATGGATTTACTGTCCTTCAGACACAAATGACATATGCCCCCAAGGCAGCTGGATGCATTTTTAATTTACACTGGTCAGGATCCAAAAAGCTGCATGTGGTGTTTTGAATGCACCCTAAGATTTCTCCACCTGCCCTTTTCCACTGCTTTCCCTCCTACACTAACAAAAGCTGCTCTTGATGGCCAGCGTGTTTTTCAAAGCAGTATTCAATTCATGGCATCAAGACAAAACAAATAGGCAACACTTCACTCTCATGTGTGACACATGCATAGAAACAATGTTTTCCCCATGTAAAATAGAATCACTGGATCCTCTTCATTATATAAAATTATTGATAGCCATTTGACATTAACCACCTAATTAAGAAATCATAAATGTAGGATTTTATTCTCCTCCTTGTTTGATCAGAAACTAAGTGCTAGTCAGTTCCTGAATCATCTTATATTATTTGTGATCTTCAGTTTGACAAGGACTCCCTTTTTGCTTGTGATCACTGCCACAAATGCAGAGGCATTTGCACTGCCAGCCAATTGCCCTTTTGGGAATTTTGTGTGCACTCTTCTCCATCAACCATGATCTTGCCAGCATTTTTCCTACACCGTGCCACAGGAAAGCATTTTTTAAAACAGGTAATTGGTATTACACTATTGTGCATAATGTTATAATGATCTATTGCCACAATTGACTCATTCCTCTGAATACACAGCTTTATTGTTTTTTTTTTATTAAGTCTCTAACCCTTTTGGTTGTGGGGGATAAAAAGGGCAAGGAAATTACTTTTTTATGAATATGGGAATTCAGAGGAACTAGTAGAATGTGGCAATATAGCATTCAACATTATAGCTCAGCAGAAATTACTGATTGTTTTAAAAAGCCCTCAGAAAGCCCTGTGGTGGTATGGCAGAGAAAATGGCAGCAGAGAGTGGCTGATGAAGGGGAATGGCACTGATGTAGGCTGCATGGGCGGGACCTTGAAAATGCACACCTTCCTGTCTAGATGGTTTGCTACTGTGCTTGGACTGTGTTCTTTCCAGAAAGGGGTCAGGGGATGTGAGAGACCAGAAAGCAGAAGATTACAGGATTATGCTGTGTGAATGCTCAAAAAATAAACCAAATAACACATGGCAGATACAAGCTTATTTAGTGTGGTTCAAGGAAGGGGAAGAACAAGAGTATGGGGCTTCGGAACAGGACTTAGTGGTTTCCCCATTGCTAATGCAGATGCAGAAAAAGCATAGCATGGAGCTTCTACAAAACAGGTTCACCCACAGTTTCCCTGCCCCAGTACCCCAGAAGTAGTCACCCAGGGCTTTTGCTATCTTTCTTTAAAAATCAGTGCTAGCATGTATTATGCTGATGTACAGTTGCAACAATAGGTGAAGCAGTTTCTCTGAATTCCCAGCTTTATCTTTTTTAAGAGAGAGAGAAAGTCTTAGCACCCTTGGTTGCATAGATATGTCTTTTTCCTTATATCTCTGCTAGGACTAGGTTTACTAAACCCCAGGTCCCAGCAGGGGATCTCCTGGTTTTGCAGGCTCCTTCCCACCCTCAGTCAGCTGGCTGGCAGGGGGAAAGCACTGCCCCAACAACCAGCATGTGCCTTTCCACTTTAGAAGACTTAAGAAGACACTTGGAAAGGCTTGCTTTTTAGTTGGTGTGTCTCTGCCTTTAAATCTAGGAGCCAGGCTGAATGGGGGTGGGGTGAGCCAGCAGAACAACATAGCTACCCCCAGTAGCTGTGAAAGCAGACCAGACTCTCTGTTTGTTTTATAATCTTTTCAGAGGTCACTTGTATAGTAAAGGGTAAACAAGAACCTTTGGTTTCCCTGTGTTAGTCTGAAGAACTTGGAACTTCAGTAACTCGTGAGTAAATTACCCCAGTGGGACTACACAAGTGTGGGATTGAAAACTGTTTATTTTGGCTGCTGTATGTGTGTGTGTGTGTGTGTGTGTGAGAGAGAGAGAGAGAGAGAGAGAGAGAGAGATCTGGACTGGAAGATCACCAGATGCAGTTTCAGTATCTATAAATTACAATCATTTTTTGTCAAAAGGTACTGTATTGCAAATCCTTCTATATATTGTATTGTATAGTAGAGCCACCAGCCCTTTATGCTATAGTTAGCAAAACTAATATTTTAACTTATCTCATAAAAACTTGAAATGCCATAATTACATGCAAAAATACTATCCTGATGCCAAAGACCAGAAGAATGCCTTTGAGCTAGTATTTATAACAAAAAGTATTCGACTGAGCGCTCTTGTAAATTTTATCATACCTGAGGCTGTTTTCCTCATTAAATTAGCTGAATTTATCCTGAGGTGAGCCAGACATCTAGTACCAGCTAAATTCAACAACTGGAGCTTAAAATTTGGCTTAATATATCCCCGCTTGGAGCTGCCTGCTTAATTCTCTTTCATATGGTAACACTGGTTTATTCATAGTTTGGACTTGGCTCCTGAACAAACTAAACCACATGTCTTATTCTAATAACATAAGAAAACTGAAGGGGGGAACCCCACAGAAGTCTTGAATTCAAATAAAAAACAACCTTAAGATGGCATATAGCTATTTTGTAAATTTTATCATACCTGAGACTGTTTTCCTCATTTGATTAGCTGAATTTATCCTGAGGCGAGCCAGACATCTAGTACCAGCTAAATTCAACAACTGGAGCTTAAAATTTGTGTATTCTGATGACAGAATACATTTCCTCATAAACAGGTTTTTAAAAAAATATGCATGGGGTTTTCTCCCCATTTATAGATGAATGTTGATGAACGGACATAAGAATTCAATAAGACTTGTGCCTGAATTATGGCAAAAAATATTGACTTTCTTCAGCATAAAATAATCCATCTATTAATCTTTCATGTTCACCTCTTTGGAGAAGTTCTTACGGCTTCAAAATATAGTTTCATACTGAAACTGAATTCTTAGCTATTTTTTATTGAAAAATCTTCCTTGGACCTTTAAATAATCAAAATTAAGATTTAAGTATCTGTGTGAAACAACATTAAGTGGGCCAAGTTCTTATTTACCCCTCATGCAACAAAAAAGTATTAGCTCCAGTTCCATGACTCTTGTAGGTGGCAGAAATTCTAATGCCAATGCAGAGCTTCCCTACCCATAAGAGCTTAACTTGCCTCCTGATTTACATCGCATCACTGGAGCAACTAGCTGTCAGTCCACAACAAGGAGTCTTTTTCATTGAACTGAAGAATGGAAGCCTGCTCACATAGGGGGGTGAATTACAGTTACTTAGCAGCGAAACAAAATTACTCCAAATATGCTAAGAAATATGCTCATCTTTAGCATTTCTTCACATCTTCAACATACAGAGCCTTGGGACTGAAAAGTTCCCTGGAACTATCCCTTACAACATATGGATTCTGTTTGCAGTGATTTATTGCACAAGACCACCCAAAACACACATCTCTGTATGCCAAAGGAGAAGCATCCCTGGTTCAGAGGGTTTCCAATCTAGTAAGGAAAAGAAGCATGGATAAGAAGGCACCATTTTACATGTCTTTTAAAAAGAGAGAGAGAGAAAAACATAATTTTAAACAGTACACCCGGCAGCTGGATGCCATAAAACGTTGTAAAATGTGCTTTTATTTCAATTGTGAACTGGTCTGTAACAAATTGTAGTTCTAGCTGTCCTTAATAGTTAGAAGCTGAAATGGGATTCACACCAATAAGTCCAACATTCACCTACTTTGTAAGCAGCTTATCTCACATTTAAAAGAAAATATCATTTTACCTAACCTATTATTTCTGCATGAATGAAATGCACTGCTTGTTGTAATGCACTTGAAAAAGTCCAAACTTCTAAAACAATGGATCTGATTTGACGCTCCAATGAACTTCAAAATATTTTATGTCCACAATAAGGAGACAGGGATAAAATAGTGCTCTGCTGGTTTTGGTCCTGTTTAGGCCAGTGTCAAAAGTTCTGTGCACCAGTACCACTTTGGAATCACTTGTATAGTCAGGGCCAATGCCAGGATTTTTGGTGCCCTAGCCAAGGCTCCTCTGAAGGTGCCCCCCCCTGCCAATGGGCAAGCCTACCTTCTGCCCAGACAAGTGCATCCTCTGTTATGTCGCCCCTTCCAGGGGGAAGGAGTGTCTGAAGAGATCTGTAGAATGGATAGAGGGGGGGCCACATCTGTGTTCGGGAGGGTGCTGGGCATTGCACTGGCATCAGGGCCTGACTGCATGGCTGGTGGCAGCAGCACCAATTCCCCCCACCCAAAGGTCTTTGAATCCAGCTGGCAGCAGCACCCTTGGCCTGGCAGTTCCCCTGGCACAGATGGCTGGGGACCAGGAAATGAAGGTTTCTCCTGATGCCAGACACCCAGGCACCAGTGCCACTCTTGCCACTGCTGCTGCTGTCACTGCTTCTGCTTCTCCTCACTGTAGCTGATGGGGCACCAGGGCCAGTGGTGAGCAGTGAGGAAGGGCTTTCCAAGTCCAGCTCCCCCGACCCTATCTGCCCCAGTCCTGGCTGGCTGACTGCTGACCAGCAAGCCCCAAAGCCCACTGCAACTTGAGGGATTTCTAGCCCAGCTCTGGAGAAAGTACTACCTTGCGTGCCTTACTTCCTTGCCATGTGCTTGGGGTCACATGCTGCAAGGGGTGAGCACAATGATGCAGTGTGGTTCTGCTGGCCACATCTTGTCTCCCAAGCAGTCCAGGCTGACCAGCTTGGAGCCAGGGAGGGACAAGCGGCTGCAGGCCTCTGGGCAGGCACTCTCTCCCCACAAGCTAGGGTTGCTAAGTCCAATTCAAGAAATATCTGGGGACTTTGGGGGTGGAGCCAGGAGACTTTGGGAGTGGAGCCAGGAGACTTTGGGAGTGGAGCCAGCAGCAAGGGCATGATAAGCATATTTGAACTCCAAAGGAAGTTCTTGCCATCATATTTAAAGGAACTGCACACCTTTTAAATGCCTTCCCTCCTTTGGAAATAATGAAAGTTAGGGGCACCTTCTTTTGGGGTCATAGAATTGGATCCCCTGGTCCAATTATTTTGAAACTTGGAGGGTATTTTGGGAAAAGGCACTGGATGCTATGATACAAATTTGGTGCCTCTATCTCAAAAAACAGCCCCCCCAGAGCCCTGATACCCACAGATCAATTATCCATTATTCTATGGGAATCAATCTTCATAGGGAATAATGGAGTGGCCAGCAGACATTTCCCCCCCCCCCTTCTGCTTTCTGATGACCCTGAAGTGGGGAAAGGGCCTCCAAATCAGGGGATCCCCTGTCCCTACCTGGGGATTGGCAACCCTAAGCTCAGAAGGCAAGTTCACCCAGTAACACTGCTTAGAACAGCAGCCTTAATTCAGCATGCCTACTTCAAAGAGCGCTCCCAAATCAGCGTGCACAAGGTTGGGGCAGCTCTCTACAGCAGGAAACAGAGGCACTGCGATCTTTCTTGCGCCTAGTAGGGAGTAAGCTCAGCCGAAACACTGGGTTTTGCTTCCAAGTAAATGTGCAAAAAGAAGAAGATTATGAAGAAGTGGGATGACAGAAGCCTGTGGAATGCAAAGTGGCTGCAAATTGATCCCAGCAGGTTCTCTGTGTAAACACCGGGATTGGGAAGTGAAAGAGAGGAGCCATAAAACGCAGGGGGGGGCGGCAATCCTACAAAGGCTAGGCAGTATGCAGTTAACTTACCACTCCCCCCGCTGCCCCGCTCCAGGAGGCCCTCCTACCTTTGTGTGTGTGACTGCAACCAAAGTTCCCTTCAGAAGATCAGACAAAGGGGGCTTTGAATCTTGAAAGCTGTTTATAACCCTAAAAATCTTGGTGGTCTCTTAAGGTGTTCCTGGACTCGGCTTGGCTCTTCTCGTGCAGAGGAACTGAGCTCTCCACCTTAAGCAACTGCTCACAACAGAATCGCTCCCAGACGCCATACCCCCCCCCACCCCGCTTCCAGATTTTTGGAAAGCGGGAGAGAAATGGGCTATCCTGGGGTCCCCCGCCAGGGCAGGAGGTTTGGGAAGCCTACCACAAGCTCACCCTTTCAGCACAGCCAGAGCTCGGCCAGCCCACCAGCCATGCAGCTCCTCGTTCCCTCTGCACACCTATCACTGCCAGTCCCATCCCAAACCCCATGTCAGGTGCCACCACCTCCTCCACTCCCAGCAGCCAGCCAGGCAGGTGGGGAGGTGGCAGCAAGGAGTGTGGCAGCAGCCAGGAAAAGCAGCACAGCCCAAAGTGGCACAGCGCAGTGGAGGCAGTGGGTGTGAAACTGACCAGCATGCTCCCACCCTGCAGGGTGCCCATGTGGCCAGATGCCCCTCTTGGCAGCGGCCTGCTCCGCCGACTAGCTTGCGCTGGCCCTGTGTATAGTTTTTAAAACTTAAGTGCACCTCAAAAAAGGAAGGGTCATCATCACCCATTTCTTTATACAGAAAAATATTGACTGGTCATCAGATGGTTGTTAATGTGGTGTGCTAATTTCCTTGTTTTTCCCCCCATTAGTCTTTTACTCTGAGAAAGTTTAGCAACAGCTAGCAATATCCATGATCCTGTACTATTTTCCATTTCCATAATAAATGCTATTATTGTAAGGGGGGGTCCCTCTCCTAGGATTTTGTGATAGTAGCTTACGGGGCTTTTCTTGTTGAAAAAGCCCAGCAGGAACTCATTTGCATATTAGGCCACACACCCTGATATCACCATTGTTTCACACAGGGCTTTTTGTAGGAAAAGCCCAGTAGGACCTCATTTGCATATTAGGCCACACCCCTTGGTGCCAGGCCAGCCGGAACTGCATTCCTGTTCAAAAAAAGCCCTGGTAGCCTAAAGCACTGTTCAGTTGATCAAAGTGAATACATTCTACACACAAAGAGTGGAGCAGGATCTTGCCCACTGTCCCTACCACCCCAGACGTTTACACATACATGTGAATGTTTGCAGAGTGCACTACACAAATGTATGCCAGAGGCCATGTACATATGAATACAATGCTGCTTTTTGCAGTGTATCTGCACTCAAAGGGTGCTTTCACATGGCGGCTGTTTGCAAGTGTATTTTGCTATTCATACACAATAAAAACCCAGTTGCAAAGCAAGTTATTTAGTGTGTGTGTGAACGCATTCAAATAGTATACATTTTTATGTATGGAGCTCACCACAGACATTAATCTGTGTGCATGGATGTCTGGGGGATGGGGCCAATAAGGCAAGATTCCACTTTCCACTTAGGGTTGCCAACTTCCAAGTGGGGCCTGGAGATCATCTGGAATTACAGCTGATTTCTAGACAACAGAAATCAGTTTGCCTGGAGAAGATGGCTGCTTTGGAAGGTGGATTCTATAGTATTACATCCCACTGAGATTTCTCCCCTTCCCAAACCCCACCTTCCCCAGGCCCTATCTCCTGAAATTCCCACTCCAAAGTTGGAAGCTCAATTTCATCTACATACATATAATGTCCCTGCTTTGAATGACTGGATAGAGTTGCAGTCGAGAACTGGTAGACAAGGACAGCCTAATGACTATGGCCCAACTAATTGAGGAAAGGATTTCTCCCCACTGCATGGAGCTAAATGACTAATGAATTAATTTGGACGCACATAGAGTGAGTATCCACTATTATGAAACAGTAAATATGGTGACATTTGGATTTGAATTCCACCTAGATTAAATTCCACCTAGATTTTCACTGATTCTTTCCTCCCATGGAAGTCCCAAAACATACCCCAGAATGCAGCTCCTGGGAGGGGGGGATCCTGAGGAATAGTTTAGGAGGAATCATGGGGGAGGTGACAAAAATCACACACACACACCCTTGAGCCTGCAGAAAACTAGATGGGATCCAAACCATGGTGCCAGGCATACAGCAAAAGTAGGCAGATCCTGGCATGTGAGCTAACAGCAGTCCACTTTGCTTGGCTCCCTGAGCCAGATTTCCACCCAAGCAAGTGGGGCACTGGTAGCATTACTGGCAACAGCAGTGCAAGAGAAGGCAACAGATATGGCTTGTGCCTATCATTGCAGCCCAGACCTCCACGGCCACCAGTCAAACCCGAGAGGAATCCTTGAGAAGAAGCACCACTGGGGCTTTGCTTGATGCCAGCATGCCTACCCAAGTACAGCCCTTCTCTCTCCCACCCCACTTTTCTTTGCCAGCATACCGACATCTTCACAGATAGATGGTGCATTTTCCCCATCACTTGGCCCCAAAAGTTTGCCTGCCTCAGCCATCACGGCTGTTTAGAATGGGAGAAAATGTTTTCATCATAGGAGCTCAGTGCAGGAACAGAGACTGTTTTCCCTAGGGCCTTTTTTGTAGCAGGAACTCCTTTGCATATTAGGCTATACCCCACTGATGTAGCCAACCCTCCAACCCTTACAGTAGGCCCTGTAAGAAGAGCCCTGTAGGCTTTTGGAGGATTGGCTACATCAGGGGGGTGTATCCTAATATGCAAAGGGGTTCCTGCTACAAAAAAAAGCCCTGGTTTTTCCATATGCAGTAAATTGGGGGAAAACACTTCCGGAATTCTAGTAGACTAGAAACAGCAAATGTTTTCATATAGGGCTTGAACTTGGGCCTCTTACGATCCCTTTACACATTCCATCACCATTAGAAACTGGGAATGCATGACTGATATAAGGAGTCATCAAAGCCTTGTTGTCTTGAGCACCACCTAGTGTACAATGGGAAACACTTGGGGAGGTGTTAAACCCTTCCTTCCTTCCTTGCAGTTCTCAAACATTTGATGTTCATGTCTTGCAGCTCTCAAACATCTGATGTTTATTCTATGTGGCTCTTACATTAAGCAAGTTTGGCCACCCCTGGTTTAGGATGAACTGATTTTATATGGACTAATTGATTGCTATGTATGCACTGAAAAGAAGGAAGGAAGGAAGGAAGGAAGGAAGGAAGGAAGGAAGGAAGGAAGGAAGGAAGGAAGGAAGGAAGGAAGGAAGGAAGGAAGGAAGGAAGGAAGGAAGGAAGGAAGGAAGGAAGGAAGGAAGGAAGGAAGGAAGGGGTTTGATAGTAAATATTGCATGTATTTCAGTTTTCCCTAAAATTTCCATTTCTTTCCCATGGCTTCAAATTTCCAGAAGTTTGGCTTCTTTCAATGGGCCTTCATGTATTTGCATTGTGGTTCTGAAATCTGCTAGAACTGGTTCACACATGCTCCTGATTAATCCATGAGACCTTGACAGCTAAATATATTAAGAGGCTTCATTGGAAAACATTTGGCCATACATTGACGTGATACAATACAGAAATTGTGCCTAAGGTGACATGATGTGACATGAAATGTCAGCCAGTGTTATATGACCTATTTATTTAGTACATTTATTCTGTCTTTCTTCCAAGGAGCTCAAGGCAGTATATATCATTCTCCTTTCTTCCATTAACCCTGTAAGGTAGGTTAGTC
Source organism: Heteronotia binoei (assembly GCF_032191835.1). Taxonomy (NCBI): domain Eukaryota; kingdom Metazoa; phylum Chordata; class Lepidosauria; order Squamata; family Gekkonidae; genus Heteronotia; species Heteronotia binoei. Next base: position 158,561,717 of record NC_083224.1, on the reverse strand, counting down.
TGAGAGAGAGTGAATAGCCCAAGATCACTCACTGAGCTTCCTTGGCACAGTGGGAATTTGAACCTGGGTTTCTCAGACCCTAGTCCATCACCCAAATTACAGTACTATGCTGGCTCTCTCTGATGATCCATTCACACATGCAGCTTGTTACTTGATGTTCCAGTCTTCAGTCAACTAGCTAACATCTCTAAACCAACCTCTTTTCTTGAAATTATCTCCCAGGAGCAACATCAGAATGGAAATACCCTCAGAACATTGTTCCTTCATTACTTGAGATCAGGCTCCAGGGGGGCATGTGGCATGTATGAAAACCATTTGTTACAGGTCATTGGTACTTCATTCCTGAATTTCACTTCAATCTAGATGAAGGTTCAAGACTGTGCGGGTCACACATTCATTGCATGCACTCAGTAAAATATCCATGTTGTGCAATAAAAATTAATTTAACTTTCTTTGAAAAGTACTTACACAGCTCCTTCATAGTAACCACTTTTCAAAGCTGAATCTCCCATTCCCTTTCATTTTTCCTTTTCAAAATCCCCAAACCAGCGTGTGTTCTCTATAGATTAATAGCGCACCAAATTTCAGTTTTTCATGTCTAGAATGTAAGGAGAGGAAGTCTCTCTGAAACCTAAATATTTTTATATTCCTCCCCCTCTAAAGGCCAGACCCATTTTTTAAAAATATGCAGACGTGCTCTGTTCAAGCTGAATTCTGTATGCAAAGTTTGAGCTAAAGTCACGGTTTTATGGTAGAGGGATAAACCATTAAAAATCAGAATTTTAAAGGGAATGCTGACAAACCTTTAGAGTAACTATGGAGTTGCTAGTGGCACCTCTAATTTTTTTTTTAGACTTTATCTTCAGAAATAAACTATAGAGGAGACAAATTCTGTGTTTGACAGAAATGCTATTGCAAGTACTCGTACAAAATATAATATATTCTACAAGACCTCAGGGTTTACTCTCCAATAAGGATGGGAAAAGAAATATGCCCCACTGTGAGCACACAGTAAGACTGTTTCATATAAAAAGTTGATAATTAGTCCCTGAGTGAATAAAGTGGAAGAGATAAGAGATTGGTACTTACTGCAGTAACACACAAAATGCTTTTTTTCCTTGTTGTTGGGATTTGAAAGGCAATATGGAAAGAAAGAGGCTATTTTCATCCTTTTTAATTGTACAAATCTTTTTAAACCTCAGAAATGCTGATTTCTTAAATTATGCTTAAGAGTAGGAATTCTCAGTTCTGTACTTAGACATATAAAGCACCTGGATATTAACAGAACAGTAGCTTAAAAATTCAAAGACTGTCTTGTTAAAGTTACAGATTTGATTTTGTGGCACTTCTGACATTAGTGGAATTCTGCTGGCAATGCATTTGGATTTCCCCAACAATTGCCATTTTTTCCCCTTCTGTTTTTCTTAATAGAGTTTTTTTTTCCTGAAGGTAAATAATTTTCTATTAATAAATCAAATGCCTGTCCTGCAACAGCAGCAACTGATACATGTTTTTCAACATCCACAACAGGGAGGTTTTCTTTCTCCTTCACCAATCCCTTTCACACATACAATACGAAGGCGATCAAAATGATTGCTTAATATGCAGTTTAATGCACAACCAATTAGAGATGTCATTTTTAAATGCAACATTTAACAAGTCAAACTCAATTATGATTTTAGTTTTGCTCTGATCTCTTTGTCTTCATAAAAGACACCAGATGTATATTTACTTAATATATTCCACTCAGTGTTGGTGTAGGTAGAAAACTGCTGTTCGCTAGCTCACTATTTTTTAAAAGCAAACTGTTATAAACTACTTTATTCCATGACAAATGTATGATGAATAAATTCCAATATGAAATAAGCACACAGCAACTGAGTCTCCATCATGGATGCAAACCCTCATAATCATCTCCCTAGAGGTGCTTTGGGTTGTTTTACCTTTTTAAAAAAAGATTTGGTTTCATCATGTACTCTCAATGGCTGTAAAACCAAAGGGATTAGCCTCTGGTCTAGTAGCATGATCTCAAACAGACCCCTTCCTTTATGAATGAATAAAATCTTCAAAGTAGCCACAACCTATTCTGAGATCATCTACGCCATCTCTTCAAGTATACCCTTTCAATTGCTGCTGATATTGCTCTGTACAGAAACATTAGGTGTGGGGATTAACAGCAAGAGTAATTTGATTCTGAATATGAACATGTTCAATACCATGAAATATAAATAAGAAACTACTTGATCCTAAAGCCTGGCTAGACCAATCACAAGAAGCAGCATAAACCTTTACATGAGGTCAATAGGCACAATTATTTGGAAGGAAATGTTTGGATATCAATGACTGATTTACAATATCTATACTCTTTCTTATTTCCTTAGACTCAAGGCAGCTCACAATGCAGCAACAAGTTGCAAGGATACAAAAACATAAGTGTCTATTATGAAATAAAAAACAAGATAATCCCCCCCCCCCCAAAAAAACCTTCCAAGGCACAGATTAAAAATGCACAGATTTAAAGTGCAGCTTCAATTGCCAAATCTGTTTGTTTACCCTCTATCCAAAACACCCTGAAATAAAACTGACTTGCATGCCTTCCTAAATGCTTTCAGTGAAAATGTCCTCCATACCCACTCTTGTAAGCCATTTCAGAGGACTGGGCCTACTACAGAGAAAGCCATACGGAAATCTTTAAAAGGCACCTCAAGTTGAATGTTCTCTTCATTATAACTTAAAGGAAAATCCACTGAAGTCCAAGCCTGAAAGAGTTTGTTAGCCATATACAATGATCTTTGGTAAGAAGTGGAAGGATTTTATCAGTTGATTCTAATGAACGCTTAGGTTGTTGTTTTGCTTTTGGTATCAGTCTGAAGCCTTTGAAAAGAAACAGGCATTACATCATAACAGATAAGTAAAATAAATGTGTGGGGTAAATCAGTCATATATCAAATTGTCAAACATTTTGTTGAAAGGGGGAGTTGGTACTGATGTTGAGGAAAATCTTTGATATGGATCTTGCCCAAAATGAAAGTTGATGAAAGTATTTCCACCCATTAAGTGTAATGTTTTCACCTCCCACTGCCCCCAGAAGTGCTGCTCCTGGGGGATAAGGGACCCCTGGGAACAGCATGAGAGGGGGCAGCTGGAGGTCATAGGAGGGAGGAACTCAGCAAAAATAGTGTTCCTTCCATCAGCAGAAATGTTGGGCATGATCCAACCTTTTTTGGGGGGGGGGGAGGAAGCAGAGGGTAAAGAAGGAAAAATGTTTATTGAATGAATTGAAGAGGGGAAAATAATACTTAAAGTGCAGCTCCAATTGCCAAATCTGTTTGTTTACCCTCTATCCAAAACAAGCTCTTAACACAATTACATGACTTTGAGCTACACCCCTAGTGTAAGGACTTACATTCAAGAATGGTAAGAGAATCAGCCCTGGTTTTATCCCCAGCAAGACTGTTTAAATCTATAAAGAGTGGAGACAAAAAGGAGTTACACGAATAATAGATTTGATTCACAAGGATAAATTTATTAATAAACAGGAATTAGAATCACTGATTGGAGAGAAAATACCTTGGTTTAAATTTTTACAGTTACGGAATATGATACAAAAACGAGGTTATGGAGAACAACTTAAAATACCATTAAAACCTTTTGAACTGCTTTTAAAAAATCATACAGAATTCAAAGTTCTAATATCTAAAAAGTATCCAATTTTGCTTGTCTCATCACAATCTGTAATTCTAGAATTAAGGATGCACATTGGATAGAGATTTATTCTTCTCCAAGCCTCTTTTCCTCTATTTTTAATATCAGATTTAATTCTTACAAATTGTTACACCGGTGGCATATTCCTCCTAGCAGGTTAACCAGAATATATCCCAAAGTAAGTCCAAAATGCTGGGGAAATTGTGGGCGGTTTGCGGACTTTATACATTGCTGATGGCTTTGCCCCCATATATATCAATTTTGGCAACAAGTTCTACAACAGGAACACACAATAACTGGAGTGGCAGTTCCAGCTTTGCCAGAAATTGTTCTTTTGTATTCTTGGCCTGACTCTGCCTGTAATAAAAAACCAAATATTTTAATATCCATTTTCCTTGCTATAGCGAGAATAGTTATTGCATCTAAATGGAGGGACAAGAACCCACTTTCTCTTCATATGTGGCAGAATAAACTGTGAGAATATTTTTTAATAGGGAAGACTGCAAATAACATTAACTACCAAGTTAGGTAACAATTGTACTTCTTTTCAGGCAGTTTGGTTTCTTGTTGTTGGGTACCTAAGTGAACAATGTATCATTCCAAAATATGTTTTTTGCAAGGAATTAATATTCTTTTGAGCTTATATTTTATTAACACGGTGAGCTGATATACTGTATATGGAGTTATTATTAATTTTGTCTCTTTGTGGCTGCCTGACTGAGTATATATTTTGTATTTTTGATGGTATAGTATAGACATGTATACCATATTAATGCTGCTTATGTAATCCCTTCAATCTGACATTTAAATAAAGAAGTTTTCAAATGTTAAAAAAAATGGTAAGAGGAAGAAAAAATAATCAAGATTTTGGAGGCTTTTCCGTTGGAGTTTAGCTAATCCTGCGGCATGGTAAATTGTTTATGAGAGTTGGACAGTTAGACAAGTGGGCACAACCTACTTGAAATAGATGCCACCTATTCCTTAGTAAAGAATGAACCTAAAATCTCTTGAAAAATAACAAAGTCTGTGTTATTAAAAATAATAAAGTTAATTTGATTACGTAGCAGTGGGAGATGCAACAGTCCAATTAGCATGGTTTGCAAATAGCCACTTATATCTGGTAACTTGTGCCAATTAAGAATCACCACTAGACAACCATCCAGAAAAGTGTTTGTAAAGGGGAAAAGAGTTTTGTATTTTTATTTCAGGCAGTCCAAAAAGCAGTTGTGATTAAGATAATTATGTGTGGGTAGACCTGCATAGTCAGACAGGACAAGGAACAAATTTCCCAAAGATTCTCCCTTCATGTTTTCCAGTTGGCTCACAGAAGAGTGCTATTGAGAAGGGCATTTGAAACCTAGAATATGGGGGATAATGAATTTGGGGGGTTTTCTGCAGTTGCTGTATGCTTTAATTGTGTTGACATCAATGTTCCCTCTGAACTGCAGAGTCCTATGAGCAACAATTCTACTTTGTGAGCTACTGGCATTAAAGATGTGAGCTACTGCATAAATTATTGTGCTCTGGGGCCATTTTTCCTGAGCTAAGACAAAAATGTGTGAGCTGGAGGTTAAAAAATGTGAGCTAGCTCATGCTAACTCAGCTTAGAGGGAACACTGGTTGGCATATATTTCTTTAATATTATGAGGGGTTTCTTGGAAACAGTTCTTGGCTGTGTTGAGCTTCAGAGAAGCAGGATTTTACAAAATTAAATAAAAACTTTTGCAGAGTTATTTGCAAGGTGGGGATACTCCCATACATTCTAAATAGCCCATCAAAAATCAATCATGTAGTAGCCTGCAATGTAGATTCAGCTGTAGTTTGTACAGTTTGTACAGTTGTACAGAAACTGTAACTGTACAGTTTCTGAGTAAACATAGGAATGAGCTGCAAAAATCAACTTACTCCCATTGATTCAGTCTGCAGAACAGCATGGCTTATATCCAACTGTGCACTTCTATGAATAAAATCAAGTAATTGGTTGGATCCCACTCAGGGCTTTTCCTCATTCTCATTTTGCTCCCTCTGTCTTGCAAAAAAAACTATAGGGAGATATACCGGGCATAAACTGATGTAATATTAAATTCACTACTAGAGAGAGCAAAACGTGTTCAGAACAGAAACACGCGCACACACACCACACACCCCAAAGAAACAGAAATTTACAAGTGAGGAAAATAAGAATGAGGAAAAGCCTCTAATTTCTACTAATGGCATAAAGCACTAAGAATGAGTGATTTATGACAATATTCCATTCTCCTCTCATAGATCTGTAATTTGGTCCTCACATGATCCGGAAGGAGGGCAAATTTCCCAAGAGCAGAATTTTGAAAGATTAGTGGCCTACAGTGGAAGGGGGAGGCAGGAAAGTTCTGTTCTGCTAATGGAAGCACCATACATTAGGGACATTATCTGAGATCCAACCCACTATTGTCAATAAACCATGTTTCTTTAAAGCATCACCAAAACTGGAGACACAAGGGCTGAGAACAGATGGCCGACTCAGGGCACAATCAAGCTGCCCTGGAAGTGAGCTGACCAGAAAAGGAGTAGCCAGGAACCTCCAGATGGCACACAGCCTGCCCCCGAACAGGGACGGATGGCGTGTGCCCAGGAGGAGCTTCCAGAGCACTTGTGCACCTGTTGACCGCTCTCCAGGCAATTCTCAGCTGTCCAGAAATCCAGGGAAGCACCTCAGAGCCGCCTAAGAATTTCTTTCTGAGGCAGCTTCAATCTGGCCCAGGATGGGCTGCGTACAGGACGGGGATGGCAGGCAGATGTGCGCATGTGTAAGCACTTTTTTGATCCACCTGCCTGCTGTCCCTGGGGCAGCTTAAATCATCTGTCTGTTATCAGTCAAGAAGTCCTTTGATCACAATTCAAATTTTGAGCTGATTTGCACAATCCCTTATAACGGCCAATCCTTTGCATGCTTACATACAAGTAAGTGCTGTTTAATGACAATTACATCCAGGTAACGTCATAGAAACTGATGCCGCTGTACAGCACAATCTCAGATGTTGCTTTGGAACTGAACGGTGTTTACTTGTTTTCATCTAGAATGCATTAGCACAGGCTTTACATCCACAGACAGCTAATTTGGCCATATCAAATGTGGAATTGATTAAATGGTTGTCTGAGCACTGCACAGTAGAAACAGTTGCTTATTTAATATTACATAGTAAAAATAATGGCATTGATACTTTTCAGGATTACATAACAAGAGTGAGTCTGTGATCCAAGAAACACTGGTTTATAGTGGATTAGTTGTGGAGCATTCCAATTTTTCCAAGTTCCTCCAAACAAATCTCACCCATTTCTCTGGGACAAATAGTTTGCAACCTTTGTACCTGATCCACTCCAAACTTCTCTACAAGCAGCATCCAGTGCACAGGAGCTCCACTTCGCTGTTATGTTATCTAGTTTTCATTTCATCACTCTGAGTCTTCTTGCAAGACAGAACCTTGAGTAGAGTATTTCCTGATAGACTGTGTCCAGTGTCTTCCAAAGAGGGAAAGCAAGAGGTGGCAGTAGTTAATTTCAGAAGAGGAATGGCCTCTTGCAACCCAGAGAATATGTATTTGCCTTTAAATGCACCAATCAAACAAGAGCTATGAGAGCCCTGCTTGGGATGCTTGGTCCATTCTCAGTCTCAGACTGAAGGACAAAGGAAGGAGTGGGCAGGAGCACCCATGGGTACCCAGTTTCTAATATAACTGGTGCATTTACAGGCAAATGTTCATTCTCAGGGTTGTAACCAGGTATCTCTATTTCAACCAAATCCATGTACCTGCTGTTGCTCCAAAACTGAATTTAGCTAGTGGGTTTGATCCTGCAGATCTGCACTGCCAGTGCTTTCTCTAGCCTTCCTCTTATGCAAGAGGTGTCAGGGGAAGTCTCCTTACACAAGAGGGAAGCACTAGAAGAACAGATGTACAGGATCCAATTTGTTGCAATAGAATGCTGATGTTGATACATTTGAAAACAAATTACAATTCATATGACTTCTATAAGCCTTCGTTTTAGGATTACAGCCCACATCATCCAAAAACAAGGAAAGGAAATATATCAAGATATACACACACAGTAGTGTGTATGCCTATATACACACATACTCACTATTCAATCTGCTTAAATGACAGGAGAAGAAAAATAAAAGAGGAAAAACCTTAGTGATTGAAAAAATATTTTGAGGGATTCGGGTCAGGCAGGTTATTTTGGCAGTCACTGGAGTGTACCAGATGGTTCATTAGCATAGGGTAAGACAAGTCAAAGGCTTTCAGAATAATTTAGCAAATGTCAAAAAGAAACAAGAACCCTGTCATTTTTATTAGAATTAACTGCATCATACCCTGGACACAGATTTCACCTTGGGTCAGAAAAATTAATACAGAATTATATGAATTGTGTAATATAACGGGTTAAAGTTACATCTTCCTCAAGGGACTCATTTGCTGGCAATATATTACCGTCCTCGATGTTAGGAATCCTCAGCCTTTCCCTTTATAAGATTTTTTTTTTGGGGGGGGGGGGAGTGAGGAAAGTTGACCTTGCTCAAAATCCATTGGTGACTAATTGATCTGAGGTATAGGCAGAATTTCAACAAGACATTCCGCTAAAGCTGTGCTGTGATCATTTTCCCAGGAAACTTGGCAAAGGGGTTTTTTACTGAATATTCAACAGCGCGTAAAGTATCCTTTTGTCAAAAGGAAAAGGCAATGGTTGAGCAAAACACTACTTTAGTAAATAGGAAGTAAATTGCATGTTTTATCATATTTACAATAAAGTTATATGTTATGATTGTGTATCCTTTTTAAATTTTCGTTCATGCAGATGTCAAAAATCTAGAGAACTTCCAGCTGGTGGAAGGTGTTCAAGAACAAGTAAATACTGCTTTGCTGGACTACACAATGTGCAACTACCCGCAACAGACAGACAAATTTGGGCAGCTTCTCCTGCGGCTCCCAGAAATCCGAGCGATCAGTATGCAGGCTGAAGAATACCTCTACTACAAACACCTGAATGGGGACGTGCCATGTAATAACCTCCTCATTGAAATGCTGCATGCAAAAAGAGCATAAATTATATCCTTTTTCAGCTTCTGCGTTTGAGAAAAGAAAAAAAATTACTCTGAACTGCTCCAAGCAACCCTAATTAAAAGAACTTGGTTTTAAAAGAACTTTGCAAAAAAAATGTATAATAATCAAATACTTAATAGTAAATAAGTGATGTATCAGGGTATTTGTATTGCAAACTGTGAATCAAATGCTACCCGGTCTCCCCAAAGGAACATGTATAGGACTTCATCACTGGATGGAAAGGAAATGGATACCATTGCTAACGTGAAACAAACAAAAGGACTGCACAGTTCTTGTAAGTTACACCTTGTCAGCTACCACTATGGAGAGAAATTTCAGAACACCTTTTAACTGTGTTATTAAGCTAAAAGAGGTGAGGGGATTTATATGCACTAAGTTCCTTCAGTGGTTAGCAGGACTGCAAACACCTCTGAAGGATGTAAAATTGCAGCCTCCTTGGGCCATCCTTCCAAGAACTGAACTCCTCTCTTCTCCAAGCAAGGATGTGACACCAATCTGTAATAAAGATCTGGGGTTGGCCACATCTGCAGTATAGATAGTAGCACCACCAAAATAAAAAAAAAATAAACAAAAGCCTGGTTTTTGGACTGTCTGTGACTCAAGCCTGCAAACAGTTAATACAAGAGGGGGATCTGTTTGTATATTAGCTTGGCATTCTTAATATGTTTCCAAAGCAGGGGAGGGGGGGGAGGGGGTGTCATTGTGTTCATGTTGTTTGGTCAGGCAGTATCCTTCTGCTGCTGAAGGAATGAGGAATAGCCACAAGTGTCAAGATTAGGCAACATCTTTGGACCATGTTTCCAGTGTAGTAGCTCAAACATTGCTGGAATGGCTACTCAGAGCTTTTTAGTGCCAAATAAGCTTGTGGATACGATTATTCTTTCAGAAGTTCTCTTAAAAACAAGAACTTTCCTGGAGATTTCAAGCGACAGCATCTCTAACCACAGTCAGTCAGCAACCTAAACTGAAGTACTTGCATTTAAGAAGGCAACACAGTCCAGAGAGTTCCATTTATACCTTATTGAAAGTGTGGTGTAGTGCTTGGAGTGTTGGACTAGGATCTGGAAGACCCAGGTTCAAATTCCCACTCTACCATGGAAGTTTGCTAAGTGACCTTGGGCCAGTCACACCTCACAGCCTAACATACCCCAGGGTGGTGTTGTGAGGATAAAATGGAGGAAAGGAGAACAATGTAAGCAACCTTGGCTCCCAGTTAGGGAGAAAGGCAAGGTATAAATGAAGTAAACAAACAAATTACTGGATATCTAGTGTGGGAGAAGGGGATGGAAGATGGCAAGGGATAACCCAGTCTCATCAGATCTTATAAATTAAGCAGGGTCTGCACTTCGCTGGGAAACTACCAAGGAAGACTCTGCAGAGGAAGGCAATGGCAAACCACTTCTGCTACTCAGTTGTCTTGACAATCCTTTAATGGGGTCACCATAAGTCTTGATGGCACTTACATGTGTACTATGAAAGAAGAGTGGCAGGTGGCACTGCATAAATTCCCCTCCTCACTCTTGTTTTCCTGCATGCTCTGAATTGGAATGCAGGACCTGGGGAACATCTGGGAAAACATAGTATAGCTAGCTTTAGAGCAGGTCTGCAGAATCTGAGACCTGGTAAGCAGAACATGGCCCACAGCTGCACATGGCAGTCCACTGGGGACCACACTGCATGGCTGGAAAGCCACATTCACCTTGATAGGCCTCAGGTTATTCAGACTTGTTTTGAAATAGCCAGTTGGCCATTATGTAACTCTTCTGACCAGTAGACCTGAATTCCAGCAGGAAACTAGTAACCGAATCTTACAAGCCAAAGGTGGCATGACAAAGCCCAGACTCACCATGTTCTGTTCATGATGCATCAGATTCCACCCTGACTCTGCCACTTCTCCTGACTCAACCACCAAATTGACTCAGTTTTCCACTAGCTCAGCCCTAGTTTGACAGGTTCTTCCCATATCTCTGACCTTTGGTTCTACTGCCCCCACCTCCCGGATGACCCAGGACAGTATTTTTAAATCAAAGGTTGTCAGCCTTATATAGTTCTATCTCTGCTGCTACACTTGTGCAAGAAGAGAATACAATCACCTTATGAGATCTTGCACTGTGTAGTCCCTTGCAAGTCCATGCTCGCTAAGAGCTAAAAACCAAGTACTTGAACTTGGACCAGTTTCTGGATCAAGTGGTAGGTAACAGAAACCAATTAACACAATGCTTTTACCTATGCAAGTAAAGACATTCAAAAATGTATAAGCTGAGGAATCCAAGCAGTTGAATAGTATTACTAGGAGAGTATGAAAAACCGCCAATTTTAGCACAGTCTTTTGAATGAGAAAATTATTATCCGAGCAAAGTGACTAAAAGCTTTTGTGTGAGGACAGAAGAATGATATTGCTGTGTCTCTGTAGACCAAAGTCTGCTGCAGAACAAATACTGGAGAAGTACAAATAAATGTTCTATCCAAAATGAAGATGTCAGTATTATAAAATGTAGTGCCACAGTTATGAGAGCTTTGCCTTATTTCAGAATCCTGAATGGTAACTGTATAGATGTAGATCAACATACGGTTAGAGGGGGAAAGTATTAATTCTTTACATTTTGGGGGGGGGGAATAAAAAAGATTATGGTGTTTACATTTGTTAGATCCTGGGAAGGAGGGAGGGGGGCCCTGCGCGGATGGTGCAAAGCAGTGATTTCCTTAATGTTGCTTTCTGATTGGTAATGACCTTACTAGTACTTAATTACTGTATGTCGTGAGACACTAAAATCAAAAAGGGAATCTCATTTATACTTTTTTTTTTAGATTATTGGCTGCACAATCATTTGTAGAAACTGTATAAAACTTTTCCTCCTTTAGCTTTGTTTGTTTGTTTTCATGACGATTGCTGGCTTTTAAATAGTTTTATTTATATTGTATATCACAGTTTTCATTGTAGACAATTATGATGCTAATTTATTGTTCCTTTGTTTCATCTTTATATATAAATATATATATAAAATATAGCCAGAATAAAGAAGCCAAATATATGTGTTTATTACAGCATGTCTTCAAGTTAGTGGAACATAGTTCAGGGACATACAAGGGTCTTTACCTTTTAAGATCATTTGCTTGATTCAATGTCTGTAAATCTTCATAATCCTAAATGTAGTTTATTTAAAATCTATTGTAAATTTTGCAATTTGTACCTCCCTTTGTTCCATGTGAACCTAGAGAGATGCATTCTTACCTTCAAATTCTTTTCTAAGCAGTGTATGTTGTATACCAAAGACAACTTTTTTTTTGTATTAGTGCAAAACAGAGTACTTTATCAACACACTAATCTGGTCTAGTATTCTGTTTACATTTGGATCAGGGCCACCAACCAACAGGGAGGGTGGGAGAATAGAAAATCGTTGCTCAAACAGAGTGGCATTCCCTTTGCCACAAATAAGCCCCTGCTCTTCCCTCACAAATAATCGGCCTTGACCATTGTCACAGGCTCCATCCAAGTCACTGGTATCCAATGTAGAAAATCTAATCGCATTCCACCGCCACCATCACCACTGTGGTAAAAATATAAAGGCTGGGATACAAAGAACTGTAAGTTCCATATACTCAAAGGGGTTGTATCAAGCAGTAAACTTCCATGACACATGGCATATCTCTTTTGTAATGAAAATCAATTCAGAAGGAGTTTGTAATGTGACATGAACACTGCTGTTTACACACACACAAAAAGGGAGGGGGAGGTTTGCTAAGCATGTCCCAGTCCTTCAGCATACCTAAAGTAGCTCTGTAGATTTCCACCAATAAGAAATTAAATAACTGACAGTTTGCTACCATTTAGAGTTGCCCCCACATCTACCACCCTACCCACAGGATAATAAACAGGCAGCAGAAGCATCAGTGACATTGTTGGAAATTACAATTTAGGGAAATCCTTTTTATATAGGAGTACTAGAAGGTGTCCAAATGAAGAACTTGCCCTAGGTGTTAGTCACACCCTGCATATGCACCCTGAGAGAAGATTAACAAACTTAGGTAAGGCCATGTAACTCGTAGAAGTATCTCTCACATCAGACATGACTAATGCTGACTTACAGATCTTGGACAACAAAAGTTCATCCTACATTTTTTCTATAAATGGGAACATTGCTTTAAAAACTACAAATCAAGTTATAACCAGTCACACTAAAAGTAATTCTGAATTTGTTTCTGTTTCATACGCACACAGTTGACTATTTTTTACAGTAGACATAACTTTTTTGTTGAAATAACCATTTCACTCAAATTTCACTCAAAGGGGAATAAACCAACTAAACAAAGCACAATTATCTATAGACAGAACAAGCTTGTTAATATAAGGATATTAAAAGGCAAACAGCAATTAGTGGAAACGGTTTTGATAAAATAGAACATACGTTAGCCAATATCTGTGGTTCCAAGAATCCCTCTGATTACCCAAAGTTTGCAAACTAATGTTAATTATTAACCAATTTGTAACAAGACATTTACCTACGATTGCTTTATCAATTACATATTAGTAAAAGCAAACTAAAATACAAAGGTTTTGGCTTTGGCTGGTTTCTTATAGTTGTTCAGTGTTTGTAACCAGACAATCTGTAGTGTCTGAATATTTGTATTACAGATGTTCCACAGCTGCCTGGCATTTGAATCCATGCAACCCGTAGAATGTGCAGTTAGTTACTTGTTAAAGTTCTCTTACTGTATATGTGAAGTTCATGTTGTCATGTCAGTTCTTGCCAGGAATTTCTCAACACCAATGGATTTTTATTTCCAGTATTTCAATAAATATTGATATGGCCATTCTGATCATTTAAAATTGTTTTTATGACAACCTCTTTGTAAAAGATCATTGAGAAACCTCAATAAAAATCAATTCCTCAAGCACAAACGGGAAAAAATGGAAACAGAAAGGACTGCTTGCTTAGATGGATGAAGCCCAAACCTTTGTGTGATACCATCACAATGAAATTTAACAAAGTCTTCTAAATAACTTATAAGAAACATTGGTAGGGCATGTGATTTCCATGCAGGAGGTCCCAGATGCACTTCCTGGCACACTCTCTCAAGTCTGCAAAAGATTTCTGTGTTAGTCAGAATTATAGTACTGACCTAGATGGACCAATGATCTGACAGTAAAAGTCTGAGCAGAAGGGAGAGGGGAATGAATTCATAGAGAAGAGTTCTTATAGCAGTTCTGTTCCCCCCACCCATGTACAGACCAGTATAGTAACCCAGGCCTGCAGAACCACTGACTCACTGAGCTAAATGCCACATGCCAGGGCTTTTTTTGTAGAAAAAACCCAGCAGGAACTCATTTGCATATTAGGCTCCACCTCTGATGTCAAGCCAGCCAGAACTGCATTCTTGTGTGTTCCTGCTCAAAAAAAGCTCTGCCATACATTAATCACGTATAGTGGCCTGGAAGGCACTCAACAACTGCATTTGATTGGCAGTCCCCAGTAGGCCACAATCAATGGCTGAGTGAACCGCTAGGGAGCCCCCATGCATCAGACATACAAGCCTGGCTGAAAAGCTTTTACCATGCAGATCCCATGCATCACATTATGAGCAGCTGCATGCCTGCCAAAAGGTAGCTAATATGTTTTGTGGGGCATCACTACACAAGACACAAAGGGCAACTTTAGACAAGGGGATCAAATCTGCTAGCCGCTGTGACACATCCCTCAACTGGTGGCTTAGAAACACGCATGAGCAACAACCTCATAAGAAGAGTGTGTTGCTGGACTGCATGCTACAAGCAGAAGACAGAATGCAGAGGCTCTGTCTCTCATAAAGATCTCCCTTGCATATCTAAACTAGAAGGTTACCGACAAAGCTAGCTAGAAACCTCTCCCTGACATGCTAAGGAGCCAGTTTGGTGTAGTGGTTAAGTGCATGGACTCTTATCTGGGAGAACCGGGTTTGATTCCCCACTCCTCCATTTGCACCTGCTGGAATGGCCTTGGGTCAGCCATAGCTCTGGCAGAGGTTGTCCTTGAAAGGGCAGCTGCTGTGAGAGCCCTCTCAGCCCCACTCACCTCATAGGGTGTCTGTTGTGGGGGGAGAAGATATAGGAGATTGTAAGCTGCTCTGAGTCTCTGATTCAGAGAGAAGGGCGGGGTATAAATCTGCAATTCTTCTTCTTCTTCTATGTATGAAGGTTCTTTCAATTGCAGGGAGGAATCATTCATACATCTAGCCCCCCGACCAGCAAAATGAAGACACACTGTCCCATGAGAGATATGTTACACAGAGCTCCTGATCACAGAGCCTGGCTGCCAGCTCCTGCTCCTTTCCAATTCTACTTAGTAAAAGATTCAGCATAACTCAAAAATGCATTCCTTTACAAACAGAAGCCAGACTATCAAAAATGATTCACCATGTATGCTTGGCTGCAATCCTAAAAGCACTTTCATGGGAGTAAGCTTCATTGAATAAAGTTCAGTTTACATCTAAGTAGACCAGCTTAGTTTTACTGTCTATGGCAACTAAAATTTACATCGCAACAGCTGCCTTGTCATTCCTGAGGCTCTAAAAACATTTGATTCTAGCATATGACTCCTTAGCCTTTAAGATGTTATGTATTTATTTATTTATTTGTATGTTTGTTCATTTCTGCCAAAAAAGGCAGCTAACAGATTAAAAACATACATAAGTAAAAATGTCTTGCAAACCATTAAAACCAAACAAAAACATATCATTAAAACATTTAAAACCAAGCAGAAAAGAGGGATCAATCAGAGAGTACCAGACAAAATGAAACAAAAGTCTTTACCTACTGGCAGAAGACAGCAACAGACAAGTCTCTCTGAGGACAGACAAGTCTCTCTGAGGACAGACAAGTCTCTCTGAGGAAACAGTTTTAGAATTTTGATGCCACAATCAAGAAGACCCTCTCCTGGGTTGCCACATGCGGGGTCATCCAAAACAGGGCCTCAGAAGATGACCATAGTGGCCAGGTAGGTTTGAAAGGAAATAGGTGGTCCTTTGTGTTTGTTGGTTCTAAAGCCCTTTATTTATTTGTACCTTACACAGTTATTTTCTCTTTATTCGGGATGCAGTCTGGATGGTGCTTCATTTGTGGTTCAGTTCTAAGGATATGATAAGGGGACCAGGTTCCCTCCCATAGCAGATCTCCCCATCCCACCCCTGCCATCTGCTGATGCCCAGTGCAAAAGTGGGAGAAACTGTGTGGTCAAAACCGACATTGCAGTGACATCGTGTAACCAGAAGTGATGTCACAAGTTTCTGTGACTGTCCAGCAACACTCCAAAACTTTTCAGTGGATTACTAGAGCATCACCACAATACATGGCATCACTTTCAGCTATGCAACGCCCGTAACGCATCACCCCAGCCCTAGATTTACAACAAGCGGAAAGGGGGACAGGAAGCAAGGCTCAGAACTGCAGATAACCTCTCTGCAATTTAATACCAAACATCCCCAGGGATAATCCCCAAGCTTTCCGAACAAATGCCAGAAGAATCTGCCAAGGAGACAGGTGTCACTAACACTGTCTTCCTGCATTTGGCCTCCACTTTAAAACAGCAGCTACAGTTCTCACTGAAGAAAGAAATTACTTCCAGTCATGTTAGTTCATGGAAAAATCAAATCGCAACAGAAGGCTATAATGCAATAGGGTCCAGTCTCCAAAGCAGCCATTTTCTCCAGAGAAACCAAATGTTGTAATACCAAGAGAGTTCCAGCCATAACCTGGAGACTGGCTACCTATTCACATAGCAGAAATGAGTGTGTTCAAAATAACATTCATTTATTACCTGGAAGATCCAATGAAGGGAGCAACAGTTTTCAAGACAAGCTCAGACTTTTCTGATGCGTAGTTTGATTTCACACATGTTAAATAATGCACTTTTAATGGATTTCAGTGATTGCTCACAACTGGATTTTCATGTGTGAAACACTGGAAATCCACTTGCAAACAATTACTGAAGTGCATTTATCTGATGTGTGAGAAAACAACTTTATTCTTAATAAAGGCATTCCGCTACTGCTGTTAAAAGAGGAACTGTCTCAGTTCCTTAATTGCCCTTCATAGTTTTGAGGATGCTGACTGATACCAGTCAAAAAACTAAGCAATCCTAGGGCAAAAATGAAAGAACCCACACTGGTCCTGGAGATCTGGCAAGCATGGCAACCAGCTAGTCAGAACCAGGGCACTGTGGAAATTAGACCTGGAGACGTTCAAAAATTCCCTGTGTACTATGGAGCTCCCCCAGTTATTCTCTCTCAGCCCATTCTTCCTCAAAGGCTTGTCCTGAGAATAGAAGAGGGACTAACAATCCATGTATGTTCCTTGGATGAAAGAAAAGGCAAAACTACTCAAAATCATTTTAAAATTTAAAAAGCTATTACAGCATACTAAATGGCTCACATTTCTGAAATAAATATAACAGAGCAGAAAACTGACCATCATAATCAAATGAAATAGAAGGGCTGAATCCACAAAGCCAATAAAATGACAGAGGCTTCAAGAGGTACACGTTGTGCTATAGCAAACTGTAGGTTTAGAACTTGCTTTGTTAAATTGCCCCATACATAAAAACCTTCCTTGCAAGGAAGAAACTAGCATAGAAGAGAGACTATTGATCCAGAATCTTTCTCCTTGGTGCTCCATTTTGCAGGAAGTTTTTTTGTCTTTGTTTTAATACGAAGGAGTGTAGAAAAATGGAATCCTCCTCCCCCCGCCCCCCGGTGAAGTGCTGCAAACTACCATCTTGGGATTCTCCTACCACATTCTTCTGCATTAAGAAACAGAAGCTGGGTCCTAAAGGCCTTAGAGTACCCAATCACTTGTATGTGAGGACAAAAAAACAAACCCAGATCTTTGTTTGTGGCAAGAGGATATTATTTATAAGCCTCTCAATACCATCATTGTTTGAGTTGTTTTGTTTTTGCAGCCAGTTCAAGCAACTTGGGGTCCCTACTGTTCAGGGTCAATACAGTGTCTAGCAGATTACAGGAATGCAATATCCTCAGTGAAAATCTGGACCAAAAAGAAGGTTTCCTGTGAAGCATATGTCAATCACACACTAACTGCTTCTTCAAGAAACATGTGGTCCCTAGGATGGCATCAATCCACCACGTCAATAGTGATGATATAACATATTCTAACATTGCTTTGGAAAGGGGAGAGTGAAAAGTGTGTGACACGCTCAAGAGATGTTGCAGCAAGGATCAGATCACAATCATCAGCAAGCACACAACCTTATTCTTGTCTTCTGTGGTCTCTTGGTATTATTAAAATAAAACAGAGAATAGCTTGAGCTTAATTGGGTGGAAGTGGTATACCAGGAGAAGCTTACTCTGAGCAATAGCTGATGTAACTTCTAGCTGTACATGAGAATCATGAGCAGTCAATGTTTTTTATTTATTTAGCTGCACTGACTATGCTATTCACAAGGCTCGGGGCAAGACAGACTTCTAAAAACTTTAAAATAGAACAAAAAGAAAATAACGTGCAGCATTATTTTGAAGGGCTCACAAAATGCCACCTCAGTTTTATTTATTAATTGTTCATATCTCATCTCATCCCAGAGGCCTGAAGCAGTGGCCTTCACTTTTCTCTGGATCAACACCAAACACTCCAATCCAAAGCACCATTGGACTCTGCTACACACATGGAGCTCCTTGATGAACATGCTTCACCTTGTAGGAAGCTCCCTGCACAATTAAGAATTCAGGCACTAAGCTAAAAGAACATTGTGTAGTGATGAGAGTAGCGGATAAGCCTGGGAACAGTCAGGTTCAAATCCCTGCTTACCATGAAACCCACAAGATAACCTTGGGCCGAACCACTATTCCTGCCACAAAGGTTGTGAAGATAAAATAGAGGAAGTGAGAACAGGGCCGGCCCTGCCACTAGGCAAACTAGGCAATTGCCTAGGGCGCTGGCCTTCTGGGGGTGCTGAATTGGGTGCCGCACCATGTGATTCAGTGATGTTATCAGTGCAGGAGGGGGCACCAGAAGTTAGCTTTGCCTAGGGTGCCAGACAGTCTAGGGCCAGCCCTGAGTAAGAACAATGTATGCCACTCTGAGGGCAGGATAAAATGGTACTAAATAACGAAATTCTATAGAGGATTTATCATACTTATAAGAAGATATTGGTCTGAGCTTTTTACATAGATACTGTCCACTTTGTGCCTATAAGGTTCAAAGGCTTGGTGTGCAATGCCAAACAGTATCAATAGATTTAGAAGAGTGTAACTTCATTAGGATTACACTGCAAATCTGGAGAATAGCAGGCAACTGGGAGATGACTGCTACTAATATTTCAAATCAGTAACTTTCTTATGCTTGAATTTTCAGTGTTATTACTCTTCCCAGCTCCTCCATTTCAGTCTAACATGGGAAAGACAGGGAGGGAATATAACCTGACAAAGTAATAAAAAGAGGATCTGATATAGAAAACCATGACACTCATTAGGTTTCATTAATATTTAACCTTGATTCACTTTCACCCTAGAATAAATACTAAGTAATGAAGTGCTGGATTATTATCATTGCTTTGAAGTTTTAACCAGGCCTGCATAAATTATTGTTTATGTATTTTAGAGAGCAGCTACATTAAGTGGGACTGTTATTAATTTATATCCAATGTACAAGGCTTTGCTTTATCCAATATGTACAAATCGAAGATTAAAAACACCACAGTGTTGCAGAAGTGATTAAATATGTTTAATCATTCCATTCAGCCACTGCTGCAGAAACAGAAAAGATGTTAGGACATAGTGGTTTTACTTTAAGAGTGAAGAAAGCTACGTATAACCATAGCTTTTGGGAAGAAAATTGTCCAGTACATAAAGAACTGGATTTTTTTTCCCACTGAAAACATCTCCACTAAAATGCAGCCCATTTTATATAGCACAATCTTTTGTTCCCACCAAAATAGTTTCACTCCAAGTTGATGTCAGCTATGATGGCTTATAGTTGTGAGTGCATCTGTTTCAGAATATGGAAACAATTTGGAACTCTTACCCTATTTCACTATAAACAGCATGTCACCATAGCTGAGTTTGTCGAGGCCTTGATCTAGCAAAACATATAAATGCATGTTCCTCTACTGAATCCTGTGAATCGGTTCATTGACATGGAAGGATATCTCTGTGCAGTACCAGCCCACAGCTGCAGGATGTGGACACCTTTCAGATGGCTTCCCCAACCACTCAATTCCTACCCACTCTCCATGTTAGCATTCTCTTCCTTTTATACTAATAAATATTGGTTGCATATACCTGTAAGTTTGGTAGTTCTCAGCATTTTTGAAATGGAACCTTCTAATTTATTCTACTTTTTGGAACTCACTTGCAATGTAATTCTGTGCTACTTTCTCTCTTATCAGTGCAAGAATCTTATGACTCTGAACAAGTTCAAAGTTGTTGGTGATTTTGTAATTTATAAACAGATAGTATTGTTGAACAACAGGTTGTATTTCATGGCACCCAGCTGAGGCCCACTGATTATGATCACAATGGTCAAGCAGATTCATTTTAGAATCTATGTAGATGAAGGGCAAGGTCAAAATAATTCAGTAACAGTAAAGAATAATCTAAAGAAAGTGAACAAATTACATATTTAGGCAATCAAGCACTTGCATACCTGCATACTTATTGAGTCCATTGCCTTTCAGTACAGAAAAGACCTTCCTTAAGTAGCATACACCTACACACTTTTCGCACTCACGTTACACCACTGTCACGTTCCTCTTCTCAGCACAGCATCCTTTGGATTTCCCACTATCTGCTCTGGGGCTGCAGCAAACATTGCGGGTTTTGCGCGGCAAACAGAAAACACTAAAAAACAGTTTCCGTTTGCCATACAAAAACTGCGATGTTTGCTGCAGCCCCGGAGCAGATAGTGGGAAATCCAAAGGACGCTGCACTGAGAAGAGGAATGTGACAGCGGTGTAAGGTGAGTGCGAAATTGGTTCAAGTGTCTAAGCCTCTGGATAGCCATGCTCCAAGGTGGTAGGGAGGTTCTGACATCTGTGGTAAGTTTTGCAAAGTCTATAGGGCAGGCAGGGGGGGTGGCAGTTCAGCTACCTGGGGTGCATCATCTCCTCAGACCCCAAGATCAACAAGGAGATTGACAATAGGCTGGCAAAGGCAAATTGGCCGACTGCATAAAAGAGTGTGGAGCAACAAGCATCTGAAAAAAGGCACAATGTTTACAAAGCGGTTGTGATGACAACCCTCATCTACGGCTCCGAATCGTGGGTTTTATACCGTCATCACCTGCGACTCCTTGAGCGCTTTCATCAGCGCTGCCTTCGCACCATCCTCAACATCCACTGGAGTGACTTTGTGACCAACACTGAAGTCCTCAAGCGGGCGGAGGTTACAAGCATCGAGGCATTGCTGTTGAAGATGCAGCTGCGCTGGGCAGGGCATATCTCCAGGATGGAAAACCACCACCTTCCCAAGATTGCCCTGTATGGCGAACTTTCCACCGGCCATCGAAATAGAGGGGCACCAAAGAAGAGGTACAAGGACTCCTTGAAGAAATCCCTTGGTACCTGTTGCATTAACCATCACCAGTGGTCTGACCAAGCCTCAGATCGCAAAGCATGGAGGCACACCATCCACCAGGCTGTCTCTTCCTTTGAGAACGCACACATAGCTGGTCTTGAGGACAAAAGGAGATCGAGGAAGAATCGTACTGCTACAGCACCAACCCCAAATCAGACTTTTCCCTGCAGCCACTGTGGCCAGACCTGCCTGTCCCGCATTGGTCTTGTCAGCCACCAGCGAGCCTGCAACAGACATGGACTACTGCACCTTGCTTAAATCTTCGTTCGCGAAGTCAAGCCGAGAGAGATAGGGCAGGTAAAAGATGTAAACCAATAGAATAATGAGAAAGTAGATCAATGATTGGTAGAATGGATTATATTGCTTCATTTTTAATGGTTCAACATGTAACAAAACCTCTGTGTGTGTAATATAAAGGAAGAATCCAGGCCTTTTCTCTGTGTTGCTGATTTTATGCTTGTGGGAAAGGTTTTTTTTTAAGAGTAAAATTAAAAATGTAATCAGTCTGAAATATTGCACTCAAGTTCATATCTAGTATCTTACTAATTTTTTTTTCTGCTGTAGGCATGGATTAAAGGTAAAGGTAGTCCCCTGTGCAAGCACCAAGTTGTTACTGACCCACAGGGTGACGTCACATCACGATGTTTTCTTGACAGACTTTTAATGGGGTGGTTTGCCATTGCCTTCCCCAGTCATCTAAAATTTACCCCCAGCATTTTACCAACCTCAGAAGGATGGAAGGCTGAGTCAACCTTGAGCCAGCTACCTGAACCCGCCAGGATCAAACTCAGGTCGTGAGCACAGCTTGGACTGCAGTACTGCAGTTTACCACACTGTGCCTTGGGGCTCTTCCTAGGCATAGATTAGGTCAGAGGAACCAGCCATAAAATGAGAAGGAGGTAGAACAGTGCATGGTAGGATATGATTAGTAATAGGTATGTAGGAGATATGCAGTCCAGAAAGACAATGTGGTTTCCCTTAGTTCCTACTAGAAACTCAAACATGCTTGAGAGTTACATAATAGTGTTTGTTCCGTTCATTTGATTCTTGGACTCAAGACATTTCTCTGGCCAGAAGAACTGACAGCCTACTTTGTGGTGTTTGCTGTTCCCTCTAAGGTGAACACAGTGAGTAGGAAACCAGCTGATGACTTGTTACAGATGGCTGGGCAAGCAGGGGCATCTTCAGAATATCCCATTGAGATGGAGTCCCAATCACACACAAAAAAAAGCAAATCTTCCAAATGGAAGACATTGGCTTTGCAAATTGCGGACTCATTTTGCTTAAACATGCTTGAAGTGCATGTTCAGCTACAGCTGATTTTTCTGGCTGAAACAAGCGACAGTGTCTCTTGTGTTCAGTGAGGCGGGTGTTGATACTGCGTTGGGTAGTGCCAATGTAGACTGCACCACAGGAGCAGGGTATTTTGTAGACTCCAGGGGTTGAAAGTGGATCTCTCATATCTTTGGCCGAGCGCAGCAAGTGGCGGATCTGTTGTGTGGGTTTGAAGACTGTGTCAACGTTGTGGCGTTTGAGAATTTTGCCAATGCGGTCGGTGACAGATATTATGTAGGGCAGGAAGGCTGTACCTGCATTTGTGTGTGGCTCGGGATTTGGTGTGGATGGTCTCTTGGGATGGAGGGCTCTTCTAATTTCTTGTAGGGAGTATCCATTGGCCTGCAGTGACTGGTTGAGGTGGTGTAGTTCCTGCTGGAGTTGGCTTGGTTTACAAATGCGTGATGCTCGGTGGATGAGGGTTTTTACAAATGCCACAACGTTGACACAGATCCTTGTCGCTTGTTTCAGCCAGAAAAATCAGCTGTAGCTGAACATGCACTTCAAGAAGAAGACCATGTCATCCACTTTGAAAGAACTGAAGTCCTTTCTACGGCCTCACATTATCATACCCGCCTGAACAGAGAAGCTATTGAGATTTACAAACACCAGCACAACTTTAACAGAAAGGAAGACAGCATTTCCATCCACCAATCTTGGTATCCAGCTCTGCATAACACCCTACAGACCATAAATTGCAGAAATTCACAGAACAACCAGTACATTCTACAGAACAATCAGCACAATCAACAACCATCTTCCTTTTCTTCACACCCCTTCCAACCCTCCCAGCAATTAACACAGAACAATGGTCACATTCAACAGCCAGTTTCCTTATCATTACCCTTCCAGGAAGCCCCACCAAACAATGGGCACATCCACAAACCTATTGCCCTTTCACTACACCCCCTCCAGCCTAGAAATAGCAGCTTTCCAGCAGCCCTGGCCTCACTCAATGCACAGCAGCCAAGAAGGTCAGAGCGCCTGCTCCGGCTGCAATGCCACTGAGGATGTTCTCCGCAGCCGAGAACGAAACGTCTGGAAGAAAAACTTTCTCCAGTAGAACACGGCACTTGAGCCCGAAAGATTCTACAATCCCTAATGATGTTACCAGCCGTGAAAACCTGAAATCTTTGATAGTTTATAGATGATTCATTTATTCATTTTACAGACCATTTTAATGCTAATTATTATTAATATTTGTAAGCTACCTTGAGCATTAGAAAGTTGATAAAATAAATTTCTTCAATAAAGACATTTTTATGCCTCAAACAGTTCCAAGAATACAAAGGAGAAACCTGTTGTGGCCATAAGTAGAGAAAGCACTCCAAATTTGTCAAAACAGGAAAGACAATAGTAGTAGTCAGACCATGCTGAAGAATAATCTGGCCAACAGCGAAGACAAGGTCATTGGTCAGGATGAAGACATCTGGCCTGGAAGGCAGACACTTTTCCTTACTGAATTGAGGATATGAGCTGTTTTCAGGGACAGGAACATCTGTAAGTTTAGGCCAGGAAATAGTTCTCATACTTGTATCCAGTTTATGGAAGAAAAGCCTTGAGCATGAAACTGAGCAACACTAAAACCTGTCTAGCAGAATCATCAGTAATATGTCCAACAACAACAAAAATGCTTCAGTTTTATTATTCATACATGCCTTTGTATCTGACATTTTAAAATATAGATGAAGACGACATTGGATTTATACCCCGCCCTTCACTCTGAATCTCAGAGTCTCAGAGCGGTTTACAATCTCCTTTACCTTCCTCCCACACACAGACACCCAGTGAGGTAGGTGGGGACTGAGAGAACTCTCACAGAAGCTGCCCTTTCAAGGACAGCTCTGCAAGAGCTATGGCTGACCCAAGGCCATTACAGCAACTGCAAGTGGAGTAGTGCAGAATCAAACCCGTGCTCCCAGATAAGAGTCCACACACTTAACCACTACAGCAAACTGGCTCTCCAGGCTGCAATCCCAAGAATCTTTGATGAGTTCTTCTTATCCCAGGTCAGCTTTGTTGATATTGTATCTTTTTGTTGTTGTTGCGGGGGGGGGGGCAGGATTTGCTCATGGCAGCAAACCCATCCCTATATACTTGCTATCTAACTGAGGAAAAGGTTTATGATTTAAAACAACCCTTGTTCCCTAAAATCATAGGAGGCTGTGTGAGTCCCTTCAGTTGGCAGAAAAGACCTGTCACATTCATAGATTCCACAAAGCAGGAGACTTGGAGAAAGGATTATCAAAACAAGACTGGGGGGTTATTTTTTTATCCCAGGGGGTCCTTGATGCTTCCCTAAACAAGGTGGCTTTTGTTAATTTTTCTTTAACATAAACATCTGAAAAGAAACTGGATCATTTGGAAAAGGGAAATTTTTATTATGTCTAGTGTATGCCCTAAGGAGACACCTCATTCCTATGTAATGTTTCGGTCCCAGCAGCAGTCACTCCCTATCAGAAGTAGTCCACCTCTGTAACAAAAAACGACACGTGCTTGCAGTAACAGTACCTCTTAAGCAGCCATGTAGTGATCAAAGAGAATAGCGGAGTAGCATCTGTTAGGCTGGAGAACTGCTTCTCGTCACTAAACGTGCCAAGCTGTCAAAGCTGTCTGTGACCTCTCACAGCTACTTGTAACACCGCCACCCTACTCAAATTGCTGTCAAACCAAACAAGGCTCTCAGGAACTGACATGCAAGCGCGCACATACATACACACACACAAGGTTATTGGCAGAAAGATGTTTTTTTTAACTGCTCTGTTGTCTGCAAAGGTGTACCGTGGAGAAAAACAAAACTTAGGAAACTAAAAAGGAGACATGTCTCTCTCTCTCTCTCTCTCTCTCTCTCTCTCTCTCTTTTTTTTTTCCTTCCTCTTTTCCCCTCTTCACAGCAGGCTTTTCTTGAAATAAAAAAATCACTAGAGGATAGTTCCTGTCCCTCAAGTCATGAATGAACAAACCCAAACCAGTCAAATATTGTAAGTGGGGCAATAATGCATATTCAGGGCAGGGCTGCCTACCACATTTCCAGAGAACAGAAAGCCAATTAAACTTTTTCCCCCTTATTTCTAAATAGTCCAGAGGGAAGCATCTCATGTATCACTGACAGACTACTACAGACATCAATTTATAAAGCTTATTTAGACACTTAATTTTGCTCACAGTGCAAAGTTCCACTAACTGAATGTGCATCTTTGAAGAGAAGGAGTGCCATGCTTGCAATTTTGGTTCCCTGAGGCCCAACATGTATGGAGGTGACACATGAATAACTGGATCCTGTGCTGCCCATGCTTCTTACTCAAGGAAGACAATGACAGATCCCTTGTAGCCCTCACAATGACATTTAAATGCAGTGTAGGTCACATTAGCAATTTATCTGCAAACATCATAGAATCATTGAGTTGGAAGGGACCTCCAGAGTCATCTAGTCCAACCCCCTGCACAATGCAGGAAACTCATAAACACCTCCCCCTAAATTCACAGGATCTTCATTGCTGTCAGATGGCCATCTAGCCTCTGTTTAAAAACACCCAAGGAAGGAGAGCCCACCACCTCCTGAGGAAGCCTATTCCAGATATACAAACAGCCCATAGTTCAGCATGGGTCACAAATGCTCACCTATCTGATCCATGGCAGTCTTGCAGGTTTGCACTTAATTCAAATAAAGCCTTAAATATTTATCAATATGGTCTACCTATATAGATCTATAACAGGGGTGGCCAATGATAGCTCTCCAGATTTTTTTTGCCTACAGGTGTTTTTACATTCAGTTTGATCCAGAGTTTTAGAGTCTTCAAATCACCTGCCACTGTTCCGCTTTAATTATTTTCCTTTTACATTCAAGCATTTCAATGGGGGGGTTGTCTCTGATCAGAGGACAGCCAGAACACCAGTGCTTAGTTAAATGTATACGATTGCTTGGAAATCGTGTCAACACTGCAAAAACAATACAAATTTAAATCACTAGATGAGGCAAGCAATGATATGTAAAAATTTCAAATGCTGTCAGTTCTCATGCAAATTACTTCACCTTGTGATGGCTTTTGGAGGAGTATTTTAAAATGCAGGAAAACTTTTACAATACAAGTTTGCAACGCCCGTAGAGAAAAGACCAGACCAAAACTAGTCTCAAGAAAAATGCTTTTGTGGCATTGTCGAAACCCATCTCACTGAAACAAATGTAAATGTCTCAGGAAGCAACGATGCGAAACAATTATGGAAATGATATATAATGGGAAAGGTGAGTTTACAATGTGGAGATAGAGTCGCAAACTGCCAGTGTAGAAACACCCTAAAACTCCCATCAGCCCCAGCCATTGACCATGCTGGCTGGGGCTGATGGGAGTTGTAGGCAAAAAACATCTGGAGAGCTACCGTTGGCCACCCCTGATCTATATGATACATTATATCAACGTATAATGCTTCTAGCATCCTTTGCCCTAGATGTAAATTTTATATATTTCAATGAAAATCTTTAAAAGCAGCCATGGATTTTATTTATTAAAACAAGTCTAAATTGGTTTTTCCTAAGCTTAAAGTGTACTCTAAACACTCGAAACATTAGAGTGACATAGAGTGTTACTCTAAACACTCGAAACATTGAATACATTAGAAATAAACTCCTTATGAGTAACGGACCTGGCGTCATCCATGGTGGCACTGGGAGAGTCAACTGCCACCCATCAGGCTGGGCATACGCTGGATTTGATCTTTGCAGTGGGAATTGCAGTGGACCGGTCACTGCCGAGGCAGTGCCATAGTCAGACCACTATGCCCTGAAGGCCCATATGGTTGTCTCACCACAACCCTGTTTGGGCAGCAAGCATATTTTAGCCCACCCGTGAAGCCAGATGGACCCTATGCAGCTTCAGATGGTTCTTCGGGATCTCTGGCCCCCTGGCAACTTGTTAGATCAATGTTTCCCAAAGTGGGTGATATTGCCCCCTAGGGGACGCTGGAACAATCCAGGGGGGTGGAAATAGCCTTAAGTGCAATTGGGGGGGCAGTGAATAAAAATAAGGGGGTGGTGGAAGCATAAAAGAAGAAGGGAAGGGAAGGGAAGGGAAGGGAAGGGAAGAGAAGAGAAGAGAAGAGAAGAGAAGAGAAGAGGAGAGGAGAGGAGAGGAGAGGAGAGGAGAGGAGAGGAGAGGAGAGGAGAGGAGAGGAGAGGAGAGGAGAGGAGAGGAGAGGAGAGGAGAGGAGAGGAGAGGAGAGGAGAGGAGAGGAGAGGAGAGGGTGGGGTGTCAAAACATCACATTTCTGGGAGGTATCCAGAATTTCTAATTTAGAGAAAAATTCCCATTAACAAAAATAGAGGGTTCCTTTTTGTCTGCTACTTAGTGCAAATTCACCCAATTAGACTAGTAATGAGGACCACAACCCCTTCCACTTAAAATATAAGAAGGATGCAATTTATTTAAAAGACAGAGTAAAAAAGAGAGGTGTACAGACAAACAAGAAACACAGAAACAAAAAACCTTACTAGCTATCCTAGCCAATACTTGCTACAGCTTCTCTCAGCAATACAGTTCAAGTCAGGACAGTGAAAGCACTGAGGTAATTGCACAAACTTCTCTGAAGAGTTCCATCCTGCAGCTTTCTCCTCACAAGGTATTCTGCAGAGCATCAAATGCCCCAGAAACAAGAGTGTCTTCCAAGGAAGCCTCCAAAGAGAGCCCCATTTTACCATTGCCTGATGCTTTCTGGTTGAAAGTGGCTGGACGGCAGCACCTTCCTATTGCACTAGTCAGAGCTGATGAGTGCAAGGGAAAGGTGCCGCCCACCCAGCCACTTTCAACCTGAAAGCAGCAGGCAGCAGTAAAATGGGGCACTCTTCGGAGGCTTCCTTTGAAGCTTCTGACAAGCACAGACAACATTTGAACTGTGAAGAAAAGTGGCGGTGCAGCAGAACTTGAGTGCGCCGCCCAGGGCTCTCAGCTTGCCTGCTGGCTGGTGCAATGATGTCATCACCGGTGTGCAAAGAATATCCCCCCTTAGGAGCGCATGGGGGGGGGGGCATGCCTAGGGTGGCAGAACCTCTAGTGCCAGCACTGATCTTCTGCTCCTCTTCTTGAGTTTTGATATTTTACTAATCTGCTTATATCCCTGACTGGCTGTCAAAGTGCTAGAATTGTGCAACCAATCATCAATACAAAACAACCAATTTAGCTGAGCCCATCTAGATCTTCTACTGTCAAATACCTGTCAAACCAAATGGCCTCCTGTCAGTTGGAATTGACAGTTCATAGGTGTTTACTATTTTACAAATGTTTACCATTAAGAACATGGTATCTAGGCTTACTTAAGTTGATAGCAACCCACACAATAATTAGAACTTGGGTATTGTCATGTATCGATGAAGACAAACACTTGCACACATGGTTGATGAAATGCTCAATTTCTTGACAGGAGGTTTCTGCAACTTGTGGATGGGGCACCATGGCAGTATAGTCTGCCCTCCCAACACAATCCTGTAGCTATGACACAGTCATAAAAAAACTAAGCAATGACCAACTGGCATTACATCAAAGAAGCCTCTCTCGCTCGCTCTCTCTTTCCATAGTAGTAAAGCCTCTTTAAAGAAATTTCCTTATTCTTTCATGTCATTCTGGAAGCAGTTAAGTGTTTCCTGAATTGCCTGAAGTCAGGAACCCACTGCTGGCTGCCTGCTTCATTCATTACTTCATGTTTCCCATGCTCTGATCTTACTTCTCACGGAGCTGAATGGAATAAACAAAGATAAACAGCTGCTGCTTCAAATACTACTCTAATCTCTGCACTGCTGATGGTAAGTAATGATTTCAAAACTAAAGAAATCGCAAAGGTGGCTTTTCCCAACTATTCATGTGGGGGGTAGGGTTCCCAAGTCTGACTCAAGAAATATCTGGAGATTTTGGGGGTAGAGCCAGGAGACCTTGAAGTGGAGCCAGGAGCAAGGCTGTGACAAGCACAATTGAACTCTGAAGGGAGTTCTGGCAATCACATTTGAAGTGACTGCACATTGTTTAAATGCCTTCCTTCCATTTGAGACAATGAAGGATAGGGACTCCTTTTTTGGGGCCTCATAGAAATGGACCCCCTGGTCCAACTGTTTTGAAAGTTGGTGCTTCGAGTAGTGGCACTGGATGCTATGCTGAACATTTGGTGCATCTGCCTCAAAAAACAGCCCTCCCAGAGCCCCAGATACCCATGGATCAATTCTCCATTATACCCTATTTTTATTTTAATACTATCTTTGTTATTTTAATTTTCTGTGTGTATATCTTTTCAAGCTGGAGACTGCAGAGCTGCCAGTTTTTTTGGAACTGACTATTTGAAAGAGAAGTGGATGAGCAAGACTGAGAAGTAGGACTTAACTGACCACAATGTTTTGTAAGCCAGAACTAATTGGTGAATTGAACTCAGACTGCCTGTTGCTTTTCCTATTTACTGCTACATGCATATTTTATCTTCACTGGTTTTGTTGCATTGTTCTGTATGATGGAAGTGATGCATTGTATACTATATTTCAACTGCTGTTACCTGCCCTGAGCCCACTTGTACGGAGGGTGGGATAATAATTATAAAGAAATTTCAAAAATTCTCTGTGTATTCAAATGTTACTATGGTTGATTTTATAAAATAATTTTAGAATTTCAAGCTTCAAAGTATCTTCTTTACAACATCTTTGTTTACCCTGTGTACAAACATGTCACTGCATTCTTGAAGGTAGATTTCCAGGGGGGTGCTTAGTAATTTTTTTTTTTTCTGAAAAGGGGGCATTAGGCCAAATAAGTTTGAGAACCTCTCTGTTAGATGAACTAGCGGAAACATGGCATCAACAACTGTCTGCACCCATCATTGAGATTGTTCCCCAGCACCCTCTTTGTTGCTGTTCACTGCTTGCACCATGGTATACCTCAGAGTTGTGGCTGATGAAATGCCACCTTAGACAGCTAGAGGTGATGGTGGCATGCCCACAATGAGGCAACAAGAATATCTTAGAGGCTGTTTATGAAGACCTATGAGATGGCAGTCAAGGCCTCAAAGAAGACTTACTTTGAGACTCAGATTGCGTCTGTGAATTCTCGCCTGGCCCAATTATTTAGTACAATTTGGACTCTCACAAACTTGCCACAGAGCAAACCAAATGATAGGGAATTGAAAATTGGCTGAGAGGCTTTTGCAAATTTTTTCACAGATAAGGTCTTGTCGCTCTGCCGCAACCTCCCTACCAACTTCGATACAGTAAGTGATCTCGAGGCTCTGAGCACGTCTTCTGATTCTATCTTGGATCATTTTGCTCCACTCAGCCTGGGGGAAGTTGTCTGCACTGTGCATCCCGCTACCTGCGATTTGGACCTATGTTCGTCTTGGCTGATACGTGCTTGCCGGATGGAATTGCGGGCCCCATTGCAGGAGATTATCAACAGGTCATTGACTGAAGGGACCTTTCCCATGCCCCTTAAAGAGGCAGTGGTTAACCCTCTCCTCAAAAACCATGTCTGGACTCAGTCATATTGGCAAATTACCGGCCAGTGTCGAACTTGCTCTTTTTGGGTAAAGTTATTGAGAGAGCAGTGGCAGCACAGTTACAGGGGGTTTTGTATGACACTTCTGTGTTAGACCCATTTCAGTCCGGCTTTCACAAGGGCTGTGGAATGGAGACAGTACTGGTTGCCCTAATGGATGATCTCCTGTGACATTTGGATCAGGGTGGCTCGGTAGTACTATTGTTACTAGATCTGTTGGCTGTGTTTGACACAGTTGACCACCAGTTACTGTCTCGCCACCTCACCAATGTGGGGATTCAGGGGTCTGCCCTTCAATGGCTTACCTCTTTTCTCCAAGGCCGGGGACAAAGGGTGGTAATTGGGGAGCAATCATCCCAGAGGCACCCACATATATGTGGTGTGCCCCAGGGGCTGGTTCTCTCCCCGATGTTGTTCAACAGCTATATGTGTCCGCTTGTACAGATTGTCCAGAGATAAGGGCTGGGTTGCCATCAATATGTGGATGACACTGCATATTAGTGATGGGTGGCCAGTCCGGCTGTGCTCTGGAAGATCTGGACCTGGCATTGCAAGCCATAGTGAAATGGCTCAGGCAGAGTCAACTGAAACTAAATCCAGCAAAGATGAAGCTCCTGCACCTAAGTTGCAGCAGCCTGGGAAAGAGATCCCTCTACTGGCCTTTGATTGGGTGCCTTTGGTGCCAGTATCTAGGGTCAATAGCTTGGGGGTGCTCCTGGAACCTTTGCTGATAATGAAGGCACTGCCAAATCTGCATTTTATAATCATAGGTGGACAAGACAGTTGGTCCCATACTGGAGCGCAGCGACTTAGCAACAGTGATCCATGCGACGATCACCTCAAGAACAGACTGCGGTAATGCCTTCTACATGGGGTTGCCCTTGAATCAAATTTGGAAGCTGCAACTCATGCAAAACACGGCAACCAGGTTGTTTCTGGAGCTACCTTTATGGGAGCACATCCAACCTGCGCTGGAAATGTTGCACTGGTTGCCTGTGGTGTTCCAGATCCGGTTCAAAGTGCTGCTCATAACCTTTAAAGCCCTATATGGCCTGGGACCTGTCTATTTTCAGGACTGCCTTTCCCCATATGTGTCCCAGAAAACACTATGTTTGGGTTCGCAACATCTCCTTATGATCCCCAGGCAAAAAGAAGCTCGTCTGTCCACCACCAAGCTAGAGCTTTTTCGGTGGCAGCTCCTGTATGATGGAACATCCTTCCCAAAAACATCAGGGCTCTGTGGGACCTGCCACAGTTCCGTAGAGCCTGCAAGACTGAATTGTTCAGACTGGCCTTCAACAACTAAGGAGAGGCGCCTACCATCCCACAGCATTAACAGCCTCACTGATACCAGCATATAGATTCAGAGTGCTAAATAATAAATTGTAACACTGCATACATCTTGGACCTTGTTGATCGTAAATCATGTACTTATGGTTTTTATTATATATTCTGTTTTTAAATTTATATGTCATTTTTTCTAGTTGTTAGCCATCCTGAGCCTGTCAGGGGAGGGCAGGATATAAATAAATAAATACACCCCAAAATACAGAACAGCCAAACCATTTAACCATGTCCCTGTAAAAATATTTTAAATCCCTTGCAGAACTACAGCAGAAATGTGATAGTTTGTTCTTTGTCAGGAACAGCCACAAAGAAAGCCTTTCCACAACATTTCTTACCTGACAAAGTAGTGGCCTGGATCCTACTACTCCACTCAGCAATTCTGAAGCTTTCCTCCAACCTAAGAAGCTTTCCTGCAATTTCTGTAGCTTTTCTACCAAGAAAGCTGAAGGGCAGAAGCTCCTTAAACTAATAGGAAGGCTTCACAATCTGCTGAGTGGAGCAGTAGGATACAAGGCTTCTTGTTTTGGTTTTATTGGCACCTTCAGCTTGTATGGGAAAAGATGGCCCTTGAGGTTGATGGATCCAAGGCTGTGAAGGGCTTTACAGATTAAGACCAGCACCTTGAAATGGATGCAGTAGAGAGAGCAATTCCAAATGCCAGGAGAAT
Source organism: Heteronotia binoei (assembly GCF_032191835.1). Lineage (NCBI taxonomy): Eukaryota > Metazoa > Chordata > Lepidosauria > Squamata > Gekkonidae > Heteronotia > Heteronotia binoei. The sequence continues at coordinate 158,528,493 of NC_083224.1, read as the reverse complement.
GTGGTCTGTGTACAGCAAAATCCTTGCTCCAGTATTAATGGTCCCCAATGCTATTACAAACTAGCCGAAGCAGCTGCATGCTGCACCATGTGGAAGTTTCCATTGCATCTGCAACCCTTTTCTGAGAACAGAAGAAGATAGTTCTATGGGCAAATGGTTAGAGTTCTATATAAACTACTCTGTATTTCCCCTTCACATTGTACAAGTGCAGACTAGGGGTGTGCATTCGGTTCGGCCAAACCGTATATACAGCCGAATCAACACTGATTCGGCTGTATACGGAATTGGCCGTAGCCGATTCCCATTGCCGCCTATTATGCGGCAGCCGAATACGGCTCGCCGTATACTGTCGAATAGCTATTCGGAAGTATACGGCTGTCAATGGAAAAGGTGGGAAAGTAGCTTCTGCAGCCTCAGTGGAGCTGCTTGCCTACTTTTCCGCCTTTAGTGGCTTCTTCCTGCCTCTCCCATAGCCTCCCTGGGATCAGGGAGGAGGGGGAAGAGGAGCCCCAGCAGCCAATCCAAAGCATGCATTTGCAGGGCTGTTGTGTAGCTGATGGCCCAGCCATCAGCTACATTGTTGTTATTTTGATCTTTTGCTTACTTGGGTATTGGCCAATCAGAGAGCAGTGCTATTTTTTGAAATTGCTCTCTGTAGGGCCAGAGAACCTTTTTAAGGAGTCTTCCTGGCTGGACTCCTCCATTGCTGTGTTGGTGTATGTGGGTTGGTGTGAGAGATTGTGCTGCTGCTGGCTGGCCCTTGGCTTCAGCTGCTGCCTGCTGCTCTCTCACTCAGCCTTACCAGACTTCCCTGGAGTAGAGAAGACAAGGTAAGACAGTTTTGGGGTTCTTGTTTTAGTTTTTGTTGGTAAAAGGACTAGAGTCCCTTTACTTGCCCAGATTTGGGTGGGTGGGTAGCCTATTTGGGGTTGGGGTTAGGTTCTGCTGGGGGTGGGGGCCTGGGGTGGGGGGGTTTGCTAATTTGCCCATATCTTAATTTAGTGAGAAGACTTTTAAAAGTGCAGTGTCCTTTTACTTCTCCTGATTTGGGTGGCTTGGATTTCTTGGGGTTAGGGAGAAGGGGGTTTTTTTTTGGGGGGGGGGGTTGGCAAAGTTCCTGTATTGTTAAAAGTTGAGTTTTTTACTGTTTTAAAAGTATTCAGTGTTTGATTTGTTGCTGCTGTGTTGTGCTGCTGCTGTTACTTTTATCTTCAGGTTATTGGGGGGGGGTGCTGTTTGGCCTAATTTTCATTGTTTAAAAGGCCACTTTTGTCCCCCTTTTCCTGGTTCTGGTTTTAGGGGTGGTGGTGTTGTTGTTGACTGATTTGGCCTGAGTTTTCTTATTGGTGAAAGGCCACTTTTTAAACACCTGAGTTGCTTGGCCTTTTTTCCTGTTGTCCCTTTTCCTGGTTTGGGGGTGGGGGACTGGGGGTGGGGGTGTTGTTGACTTATTTGGCCTGAGCTTTCTTGTTGGTGAAAAGGCCACTTTTTTAAGACTTGGCTTTTTGTGATTCTGCTGGTTTTGTTTTGGTTTTTTAAAATTACCTCTGATTGGTGTGGGGGTTGGCGAGGGTGTGTGTGGGCTGGGTCACTTTCTTGTTTTTATAGAGTAGATTGTGTGTTCTGTGGCAGGGAAGCTGGCACCTGGGTGAGAGACCCAAAACCAGCAGGCTTGTTGTGGTTGGCCAGCTCTCCCCGTGTTGTTTGGGGCAGGGCTGGAGAACTGGCATCTGTAGATTGTGTGTTCTGTGGCAGGGAAGCTGGCACCTGGGTGAGAGACCCAGAACCAGCAGGCTTGTTGTGGTTGGCCAGCTCTCCCCGTGTTGTTTGGGGCAGGGCTGGAGAGCTGGCATCTGTAGATTGTGTGTTCTGTGGCAGGGAAGCTGGCACCTGGGTGAGAGACCCAGAACCAGCAGGCTTGTTGTGCTTGGCCAGCTCTCCCCGTGTTGTTTGGGGCAGGGCTGGAGAGCTGGCATCTGGGTTTGCTGCAGCCAGGTCTGCCTCAAACCCCCTGCCCCCCAGTAGCCTCTAATTATGCCCTATGTTGCCATTGATGTCAATGGCCCATAGGGTATAATGACGGAATAGGGGCACCCTCTTTGGGTGCCCCTGGAATGGGATCCCCTGGCCCAATCTTTTTGGGACTTGGGAGGGTTGGAGGGGAGAGTCCCCTGCAGGTCCCCTGCAAATTTGGGGGCTCTCCCTCAAACCCCCTCCCCTCCAGGAGGCTTCAAATATACCCTATTTGCCATTGATTTCAATGGCCCATAGGGTATAATAGGGCCGTATATTCGGAAATAGCCGCGCATCTACCGTATATGCGGCTATTCCGAATGCAGTATTCAGCAGTATACGGGGATTCCGAATTTTTTTTCCCCATATACTTCCGAATCCGTGTAATGCCGAATTTTTTTTTTTTTTTTTGCGCATCCCTAGTGCATTTTATATCCCAAAGACATTTTATATAAGATGCAGTATCAGGCTTTAAATCTTTGGTCTGTATTCTTGCAGCAGGTGTTTTAGACTCGCCCAACTTAAATAAAGTTCTCATTATATTAATTTCACAAAAGGCATGTACACCCATGGTTTCAACCAAATCTAGTTTACCTGCCTGTGAAAACCTGTGATACACCAGAGCTCTAAAGAACTATTTCTGCCTTCCTAGGTCTAGAATATCTAGATGCCTTGTGCTCCAACCAGTACAGAAATATTCTCAGCTATATGTCACAAGAGCAATGGCGCCTTAACAATGCATTACATTAATACATCATCAGGGCTCTGGCATTCTTATGAAATATTAGTTTAATACATCTTAGGTATGCCATAGGTTTGACAACATATTACTCAAGCACATAGCAACACCTAGAAAGATCAAGATAAGATTTGTATTTTTTTCAGTTTATTTAAATTTTGGGGCAGTGAGCTTTTTTATTTTAAATAACCTTGTTGGAGAAAGGGGAGCATTTTTAGAAAATGAACCAAGGGGATATTCATTTGTACATGAATACCTCATATATCTTTTGCAAAAAAATTGTAAAAGTTTAATTCACCTTTGTCGACAAAGTTAGTGAAGACAATGCTGGCTGCAAAATGGTTCTGGCAGAGGGCCAAGACCATACCAGGATTCTACATCATCTTCTACCATCAGCTGCATCCTAGCAAGCTGTTAGAATATGTCTTCAACAAAAATTAAATAATTTTTTAACAAGCAACTCTTCAATTGGAATTTGTTTTTCCCATGTCTTTACATGTGGGATGGTGGCTAGTGTATGCGATTTAGACAAAGGAGGTCTGAGTTCAAATTCCCACACATCCATTAATTTCTTTCATTATTAAAACATTTATACCCTGGCTTTCCTTGTGGTTCAAGGTGGCTTCCAATATTAGTTAAAAATATTTTCAGTTAAAACCTAAATAAACTAACAAGCCCATAATTTCTCCCCCCTTTTCCCCTTTAAAGATCTCTGCCATTCAAGCCCCCTCAAAAGCCCTGACAAACAAAGTCTTGTAGCACCTCCTGAAGATTTCTCACCTCTTTACTGAGCCTGTTCCACAGAGCCAGAACCATGATGGAAAAAGCCCAAGCTCCAGTTGATGCCAAATGGGCCACCCAAAGTGGTAGGAGGGCCAACATATGACTGCTGATGACCATAGCTGACACACAGGGACATATGCAAGGAGACAGCTCTTCAAATATATGGTGGGTCCATATTGTGAAAAGCTTTAAAGCACCTTGAATTGAACTCAGAAACAGACAGGCAGATAATGTAGCTGTTTCAAAATGGACAAGATGTGTTCCTGGTAGCTAGCTCCTAAAAATAGCCAAGAGGCTGCATTTTGGACCACAAGTAGTTTCTGGATTGTATTCGAGGGCAGCCCCACATAAAGCATGCTTCAGTAATCCAACCATGAGGTCGCAGAAGCAGGATCAGCATGGCCAGATGGGCTACATCTAAGTAACAAGAGAGCTCACAAACCAGATGCCACTGCTAGAAGGCACTCCTGGTCACCATGCCCAACTGCTTTTCAAACAGCAAAACAGGATTCCATGAGCACCAGCAAGCTCTTAACTTGCTCTGAAAAAAACAATGTCATTCCATCTACAAGTGGATTCAATCCCTAGAACAAGTTGATTCAACCAGTTTTTGTAAACAGCATTAACTCTATTTTGTCTGGATTCAGCATCACTTTTTCCAGCCTTAGCCACCTGGTTCACAATCAAGAGCTGATTCTCCAAAGAGCTGTTCCAGTCTGACATGCCCAGCAGTCAGCAGCAGACTATGGTGTGCACTGTCAACCATACCATTGCTACTTGGTCCCCCATCAGCTGTTCAGATACAGGTTTGTGTTAGGCTTAGGGTTACGAGTAGGCTAGAGAACATAAGAGAAGCCATGCTGGCCCATCCAGTCCAACACTCTGTGTCACACAGTGGGGGAAAAAAAAACAACCCAAGTGCCATCAGAAGGTTCACAAGTGGGTCTAGAAGCCCTTCCACTTTGCCTCCCCCCAAGCACCAAGAATACAGAGCATCGCTGCCCCAGACAGTTCCAATAATATACTGTGGCTAATAGCCACTGATGGACCTCTGCTCCATATTTTTATCCAATCCCCTCTTGAAGCTGTCTATGCTTGTAGCCGCCACCACCTCTGGCAGTGAATTTCACATGTTAATCACCCTTTGGGTGAGGAAGTATTTCCTTTTATCCATTCTAACCTGACTGCTCAGCAATTTCATTGAATGCCCACAAATTCTTGTATTGTGAGAAAGGGAGAAAAGTACTTCTTTCTCTACCTTCTCCATCCTATGCATAATCTTGTAAACCTCTATCATGTCACCCCGCAGTCGACGTTTCTCCAAGCTAAAGAGTCCCAAGCATTTTAACCTTTCTTCATAGGGAAAGTGTTCCAAACCTGTAATCATTCTAGTTGCCCTCTTCTGCACTTTTTCCAATGCTATAATATCCTTTTTGAGGTGCGGTGACCAGAATTGCACACAGTATTCCAAAAGAGACCGCACCATCAATTTATACAGGGGCATTATGATACTGGCTGATTTGTTTTCAATTTCCTGCTTAATAATACCCAGCATGATGTGGCCTTTTTTATTGCAATCGCACACTGTCTTGACATTTTCAGTGAGTTATCTACCACGACCCCAATATCTCTCTCTTGGTCAGTCTCTGCCAGTTCACACCCCATCAACTTGTATTTGCAGCTGGGATTCTTGGCCCCAATGTGCGTTATTTTGCACTTGGCCACATTGAACCTCATCTGCCACGTTGACGCCCACTCACCCAGCCTCGACAGATCCCTTTGGAGTTCCTCACAATCCTCTCTGTTTCATACACCCTGAACAATTTAGTGTCATCCGCAAACTTGGCCACTTCACTGCTTACTCTCAACTCCAAATCATTTATGAACAAGTTAAAGAGCATGGGACCCAGTACTGAGCCCTGCGGCACTCCACTGCTTACCGTCCTCCACTGCAAAGACTGCCCATTTATACTCACTTTCTGCTTCCTATTAATTAGCCAGTTTTTGATCCACAAGAGGACCTGTCTTTCTACTCCATGACTCTTGAGCTTACTAAGGAGCCTTTAATGAGGAACTTTATCAAAAGCTTTCTGGAAGTCAAGGTAAACAACATCTATTGAGTCCCCTTTGTCCACATGTTTGTTCACCCCCTCAAAGAACTCTAACAAGTTAGTGAGGCAAGATCTTCCCTTACAGAACCCATGCTGAGTCTTCCTCAATAACTTGTGTTCATCAATGTGCCTACCCATTCTGTCCTTGATAATGGTTTCTACCAACTTTCCCGGTATTGAAGTCAGACTGACTGGCCTGTAGTTTCCCAGATCTCCTCTGGAACCCTTTTTAAAGATGGGGTGGCATTTGCTACCTTCCAGGAACGGAGGCAGATTTCAATGAAAGATCACATAATTTTGTCAGGAGATCCACAAGTTCATCTTCTAGTTCTTTCAGAACCCTTGGATGTATGCCATCCAGACCTGGTGACTTATTAGTTTTTAATTCGTCAATCAGTTGCAGGACTTCCTCTCTTGTAACCTCAATCTGACTCAGGTCTTTAAACACCCCTTCCAAAATTAGTGGTTCTGGAGCGGGCAAACATAGGGAAGACGGAGGCAAAAAATGCATTCAACTTCTCAGCCATTTCCCTATCTTCCTTCAGTAATCCTTCAGTAATCCTTCCTTCAGTAATTTTACAGTAATCCTTCAGTAATCCTTTACATTCAAGGGCCCCACTGCCTCCTGGCTGGTTTCCTGCTTCTAATATATTTGAAGAAATTTTTATTGTTGGTCTTTACGTTTTTTACAATATGCTCCTCATAGTCCCTTTTTTCCTGCCTGATCACAATCTTGCATTTGATTTGCCACAGCCTGTATTCCCTTTTATTAATCTCACTTGGACTAGCTTTCCACCGCTTAAAGGAATCCTTCTTACCTTTTACAGCTTCCATTACTTTGTTAACCATGCAGGCCTTTTCTTATACCTGTTTGTGCCTTTCCTAACTTGTGGTATATATGTTATCTGAGCTTCTAGGATTGTAGTTTTAAATAGCCTCCAAGCTTCCCCAAGGGTTTTGACTGTATTTACCTTTCCTTTCAGTTTCCTCTTCACATGCTTCCTCATCTCAGAGAATTTACCCCTTTTAAAGTTAAAAGTGGTTTTGCTGGTCTTTTGGGGCAACTCCCTATTTATGCAAATGGTGGAATCAATAATGTTATGGTCACTGTCCCAAGTGGTGCAATCACTTTTACATCTCTCACCAAGTCTTGGGCATTACTTAGGACCAAATCCAGGATCGCCCCACCCTTGGTAGGTTCTGTGACCATCTGCTCCGTAGCAGTCATTGAGAGTGTCTAGAAATTCTAACCCTAACCCTAACCTTTCTCTCAACCAGAACACATATTGACCCAATCAATCTGCGGGTAGTTATAATCACCTATTATGACACAGTTTTTACGTTTAGCTGCTATCTTTAATCCTCCCATTATATTATAATCGTCCTCTATCTTTTGATTTGGTGGGCGATAACAAACTCCCATAGTTAAATTTCCTTTTGGGCCCTCTATTTCAACCCAAAGCATTTCTAGAAGGGAATCTAATTCTCTGACCGCAGTCTTACTGGACTGTATACCCTCTCTGACATACAGAGCCACCCCACATCCAACCCTTCCCTTCCTATCCTTCCAATATAACTTATATCCAGGAATCACCGTGTCCCACTGATTCTCCTCATTCCAAGTTTCTGAAATTCCTACAATGTCTATGTTTTCCCCCAACACTAAACATTCCAACTCACCAATTTTACTTCGAACACTTCTAGCATTTGTATACAAACATCTATAACTTCCCAGGCAAGTTAGGCCCACAACCTTCTTGCTGCTGCCTCGAGACTTTGGCAGATCGTCCATACCGTTTGTCACCATCTCAGTGGACAACTCTGATCCATTACCTGGTAGAAAAGTAACAGCTAACCAGTAACAGCTAGCTCCTAGAGTTAGGAGTAGGAATAGGTTTTGGGTTAGGGTTCAGGTTTGGATTAGGATTAGGGTTCAGGTTCAGGTTAGGGGTAGGGTTCAGTTTTGAGTTAAAGTTTGGGTTTGGTTTTGGGTTAGGGTTAGGGTTTAGATTGGGGTTTGGTTTTGTGTCAGGAGTAGGTATAGGGTTAGGATTCAGGTTCAGTTTATTGTTATGATTAAGTTTCAAGGTCAGCTGTAGGTTAGGATAAGGGTAAATTTAGGGTTAGGGTTCAGTGTAGGGATAGGGGTAAGGGGTAGAGGTAGGGTTTGAGTTTGGATTCTGGTTCTGCTTGGCATTAGTATTCAGATATGGGCTAGGTTTGGGTACAAGTTTGACTTTGGATAAAAGATAGGGTTCAGGGAGGGATAAAGGTAGGTGTTAAGGTTAGGGGAGGGTTCAAATTAAGGTAAGAGTTCAGTTTCAGGTTGGGGTTAGAGTTAGGGTTCGGGTTAGTGTTATGTTTAGAGTTAGTGTTAGGGTTAGGGATTAGGTTTACTTTTAGGGTTCAGGTTAGTGATATGGTTAGAGCCAGGGTTTGGGTTCAGGTTCAGATTAGGGTTCAGGTTCAGGGTCCAGTTGGAGTTAAATTTAGGGTTAGGGTTCAGGTTAGAGGTATGTTTAGGGTTCAGGTTCAGTTCAGATTCAAGTTAGGGTTAGGGTTAGGGTTGGAATCAGGGTTTCAGTTAGTGTTCAGGTTTGGTTTAAAGGTAGATTTAGGGTTCAGATTCAGGTTAGGATTAGAGTTAGGGGAGGGGTGGGATTAGGATAGAGTTAAGTTTTGGGTAGGGTTTGGATTATGGTTAGAGTTTTGTTTCAGGTTGGGGTAGGTTTAGAGCTGGGGTTAGGGTTTTGGGTTCCGGTTAGGATTAGGTTCTAGGTCTGGTTTAGGTTTTGGGTTCAGGTTAGGGTTAGGGTTATAATTCTAGGTCTGGTTTAAGGTCTGGTTCAGGTTAGAGTTAGGGTTTAGGTTTAGGTTGGGGAAGTGGTAGGGTTCAGGTTAGGATTAGGATTAGATTTCAGGGTCAGATTCAGGTTAGGATTATTATTAGGTTTTGGGGTTAGATTCAAGTTAGGGTTTGGGTTTGAGGTTCAGATTAGGATTAGGGTTCTGGGTCCAATATGGGTTCTGATTCGGGTTAGGGTTCAGATTAGGATTTATGGTTTAGGGTTAGGTTAAAGATAAATTTAGAGTTAGGTTAGGGGTTTGAGGTAGGGTTTGGGTTCAGGTTGGGGTTGGGATAAGCATCATTTTTAAGAATCATTTTTGTTGGCTGTGCTGGCAAATCAAACAGGTGCATTTAAAATAACATGGATCTGAAACTGCAGTTCTAGCACCCACTTTCCTAGCTGTGGCATTTGCACCTTTGGCAAATCTGCACTCTGAGGTGCTCTGCAGCATCCTGGGCCCTGATTTCTGGGAACTAGCTCACTGTTGGTTCAGGTTTCATTTACATTTCAGGAACCTTTTACGTGCTGGCAAACAATTGCTACATTTGAACCTGTCTAAAGAAAGGTCTTTTGTGTTCACAGTAAACCTTTTTTTCTCCTGTTCTGAATTCTGTGTCTATTTTATTCCTGTGTTTAAATATTCAGGCACTTAATAATAATAGCAACCAGGTACAAAGCCGGCACATTTAAATTCCATTGAGAATTTTATTTTGTTCAGTTCCACAAGAAATGGTTAGCATTCTTCATAAACTATTCTGTGTTTCCCATGTTGCAGTAAATAATTTGAGCTAATTTGCCATTTGCAAAACAGCTTTCTTTTGCTTTTTGTTCTATGGACAAGCGTTAAAAGAATATAAAGAATTCTTAGCAGTACTTATGAAAATACCATTAAACCAATAAGATAGTGTTAGTGATAAAATATGAAACCAAGATCATCTTCTTAGGTTATTTTTTCAAAACAAAATAACAAATAATGATTTTGACAAATCCACACAGCAAGTCCCAGCCTATTCATATAAATCTGCTTGCTTGGTTGCTGTTCTAGAGTCAGGGTCATTCTCTCAGTCAAGCACATTATTTTTCTATGTATTTTGATTACACCACTTTCTTCCTCCAGAGTTCACTGCAGCATACACAGAGTTCCCAGGCAGTCTTACAAGGCCAGATGGCATAACTTCAGCCATAGATCTGCAGTACTTACCCATTCTCTGACCATGCTTGCAGTGGACTCTTCCGCTCCCCAAACTGCTTTGTTGTTTCCTAAAGGTTCTGTAAAGGAAGTAGCTTTGGAGATGTGATAAGCCTTTTCAACACAAGACAAGTATGTTATGACAGCACAGGCAACTAATACAATCATGTCCTTCACCTCAGATTATTGGGAAATGACAAGTACATCAGGGGTTGGATCTGTGACAATAGATTTTAGTCAAGCTGACCAATTATGTGCAGTTGTGGAAATCATCACATGAACATTATGTCATTCTTACCATTTGATGGATGGATTGGTTCCCTGTTATGTTCGATATCATGCCAATAAAGGTTATTGAATTGAATTGAATAATGGAACCCCATCTGATGTGTAGCTTACTGTTCTCCCTACTGGATCATTCCTGCTTAACTTATTTCAGTTCCAGAGTAACTGAGATTCAAGCCCTTGTGGAGGAGGACATTCTGACCCATAATCAGTGTTCATTGAGTTACAGGATAAAATGGTTCTGGAAGTACATCACTGAACAGTTTATTTTATTAAACAAACACGTTTAATAATCCATGTAGACCACACAGGCTTCCTCAAGAGGATTTATTGCATTGTTTTTAACAAACTGATGGATGGTTATAAGATCTCCAGGGAATTAGCTGATGTGGGTCTATCAGCAATATGGAATTTATTTTTATATTTTAAAAAAGTCTAAAAGAAAACCACTCTATGGAAGAGGAGAGGGTATCAGAAATGCATCATTTAAATGAAGGACTTTTCTGCATAGTTTTTTCCATTGGTTCTGACTCCATACTGCTTCAGTGTATCTTTCAATTTCTACATGCATTTTTGTGTCTTTAGTTTTCACTTTGGGTTTTGTTGTTAGTCTCCAGTTTTTTGCTGGTTCTCCTGAGATCACTTTTACCCTAATCTTTTCCTGGAATCTAATTTTGAGTCATTTTGTGTTAGTTTTCTTTGCCCCACCCCCTCCCACCAACTCCAGCAGACTTTTCAATGATTGGACAGTTGTCTCTGTCAAACCACTCCCTCTCTCTTCCTCTTGAGTAATTCCTGGTTTTATTTTTTTGAAGGCCCTCTAAAATATCAATATATTGATGTTGTTTGTAATGATAGTTTAAGCAGGTTCTCTGAATTTTCAGTTTTCATTTTTTAAAAAAAGCTCTATTCCATTCCTTTAAGAGATATGTTTTCTCTCCAGAATAGGGTTGCCAAGTCCAATTTAAGAAATATCTGGGGACTTTGGGGGTGGAGCCAGGAGACTTTGGGGGTGGAGCCAGGAGACTTTGGGGGTGGAGCCAGGAGATATTAGAGGCAGAGCCAGGAACAAGGGTGTGACAAGCATAACTGAACTCCAAAGGGAATTCTGGCCATCACATTTAAAGGGACAGCACACCTTTTCAATGCCCTCCTCCCATAGGAAATAATGAAGGATAGGGGCACCTTTTGGGGGGCTCATAGAATTGGATCCCCTGGTCCAATTGTTGTGAAACTTGGGAAATATTTTGAGGAGAGGCACTAGATGTTGTACTGAAAATTTGGTGCTTCTACCTCAAAAAACAGCCCCCCAGAGCCCAAGATACCCGTGGATCAATTCTCCATTATTTTCTATGGGAATAAATCTCCATAGGGAATAACAGAGTTCCCAGCAGACATTTCCCTCCCCTCCCCCCGCTTTCTGATGACCCTGAAGCTGGGGGAGGGCCTCCAAACTGGGGGATCCCCTGCCCCCACCTGGGGATTGGCAACCCTACTCCAGAAGGAAAGGAACTAGAAATTTACTTTAAAAAAAAGTTGGAATTTCAGAGCCATTTTTAAAAGAGTGGGTTGCTGTGATGACAGCACGCTCCCTTGAAAATCTTTATTATTGAAGGCATGTGCAGAAGAAAGTAAACTGACTCCACAGCTGTGAAAATGCACAGGGAAGGCAGATGTGCAAAAAACCATGTTCAAACTGATTCCAATGCTTGTGGATCAACTGCCAAGAAAATCAGGAGTAAGTCAAGCACATGGAAAATGTCTGACGGAAGCCACTTTCCAAAAAATCTGCAGACACCTTGCTATTTAAAATCCCATATTCTAATTAGGCATCACTTTTAGAGGAAACAGCAGCCTCACTGGCAGTAACCAGATTATAAATTCCTTAGCTGCTAACAGATGGGCAGTTTGGGGTGCATGGGAGGCATCCCAAATCAGGAAGGCTCAAAAAGAAGCATCTCAAACCATCCACATGCTCCAGTGCAAGGCACCCTGTTCCTGCCCACAGGGCACCTTGGCAGAGTCAGGAGCTGTAGTGCACCATTCCCTTGGCGTGTTTTGGGTTTCTTTTTTTCCATACATTTTAGTGGTCATGTGCATATGTTCTCATGCACTCTGGGAAGTTTATTTTAAAAAGAATATCAGTGAGTGCTTAGAGCAGATTGGTGGGCTCACACCACCAATCCACCTCACTTGTGCGCTTCTGCATCCAGACGCCAAAGAGGCAACCGGCATGCGGCTCAGAAATTTGCTACCACTTTGAAAGTGGTAGTCCAGTGGGTGCTAAGCCCTAAGTAGATACTTGGCCTTAGTAGTGGCAGATTGTTAATGGGTTTATGGTACTATGCGGCTAGGGGAGGACCAGAAAGCATCCCCCTTTTGGGGAGTTAGGGGTCTGGCAGGATCAACCTTAGGGTTTAATGACCTGGGGTGTGAGAATGCAGACCCTCCTGGAGGCTCGACTAGAGGGTGCCTTCCACTGAGATGTGCGTCTGGTGGTTGGGCCCTCTGGGGCTTGCCTCCTTGCTGGGCCAGCCTGGCAAGAGCTGTGCCACACAGCTCCGGCTGGGGGCTGGGTCTCTCGCCCACTAATGGCAGGGGAGCGGTCTGTTGAGACCCCTGGCCCTGACCAGGCCGCAATTCTTGTTGCCCTTGCTGTTTATTATTATACTTAATAAAGTGGCCATTAGTTATACCAATACCCTGTGTCCGACTCTTCATTCCGACTTGGGGGGCAAAAGATCAACAAAGTTTTGATAGCATTACAAGAAAGGTGATGATAACATTACAAGAAAAGCTTATGTATGGACGCTGCCACACACAGACTTCTTTAAATTATTCCATGTGGATGCTGTTACCAAAGTAGCAACCTCACCACCTGGATCTATGTTTCTATATACTACCTCAGACCTTTCTTTTTTTTTTTTTTACATTTGGGCACAGGAAACAAACTGTTCCATTTGTGTTGTGTGCGTCACTGCAAATAAATGGGTCACCATGCGATGACAACTGCCTTGTGGGGTCACCCCATAGGGTAGTGTACATATATAAATAAACCAAAAATGCATTACTTCAGGTATAACATAACTAACTCAAGCCAATAGTAAATGTGTTAGAGGGTGAGACCCACCTTACCATTAGGCAGGGTAAAGCAACCCACCTCAGGTAGCAGATTTTGAAGGTATTACTGAAAAACACCCAAATAGTATTGTTTTTTCATCCTCTCAAGGTGCCATTTGGATTTTCTGCCTCAGTTGCTGTTAAGGAAGTGATTCTGTAAACCACACAATTCGAGAATGAAGGAACACAAAATTTAGTTTGGTGAGGGCAAGCTGTCAATGTAGATGATCCAAAAGGACTAACCAAAAGTTTCACAGTGCACATCACCTGCCATGTATCTCAGCCAACATTTTCACTCCCTTTATGTCAGCTTCCCAGCAAAGTCTAGTTCAGATGACTGCCAAAATTTATTGCAAATTTTGCAAAGCTTTTGACCTGTATCGTCTTATTAAACTTTTATGAAAAATCAATGGAGTTCAATCATGTTATGGGCTCTTCCTCACACACGTGTCAGTGGTAAACAGAGAAGTCTATTTATCCCAAAGTCTGAAGGCAAGATGTTAGAACTGATGAAGGGCTCTGCTTGTGGCTACACGTTGTATGATGTCTAGGAACTTAATACCTGGTTCTTAGCAAAAATTGACATAAAAATAATTAACAAGTGCAGAGGAAAGCAAAATAGCTTTCTAAAATTCTTTTACTAAGCCTGTTAGAATCATTGTGGATTATTGCCCGTCTGTTTGGATAATTACCAAACTGAATAGACTTGGCTGTATAGAGCTTTTCTGATGGCTAAGCAATCTTCCTCGCACTTCTGGGAATCAAACTTCTCCCTAGAGATATACAACTGTGTAAATTGCACAGCATTTTTTACCCAAATAATCTGCTGGGGGATAGCACAGCAGTTGAGATCCCACCCCACCCCCAAATCCAGAGCTGTTCAATAAAGAAAAATGAACTTTTGCAAATTAATGACTGGAATCTTTAAAAAAAAAAAAAAACCTCTAAATCAGAAGTAAAACCAACATTGTCACCAGGGTTCATCAGCTTTCCACTCTGTGCTAAGTTAAGAAGACCACTCAGACTTTTCGTGCTACAGGCATGATGTGCCATTCACCATCAGCAAAAGAGCTTTTCTGGGGAACCCTTTGATGCTCACAACAAATTAATCTGTCTGTGCTCCCTTGCTTGCCAAACTTGGTAGATGTGTTTGTTTTCATTCCAGCTGCTTTTAGAAAGGAATCATATATCCTCATTATTGGAGGCATATAAGACAAAAGAGCAAGAGATGAGGGAGTGGGAGGTGGGTGGCCATGTAGGTGTGACATCAGCACTAATTTTTAAGTTCATATCTAAAATCCTTAACCATTTTTTAAAATCAAAAACTATATTTTTAATATTAATTAAATAACACACACATAATATTTCAGAATACAAAGTGATAAAGGGATATGTAGGTGGATTCAGACAAACTACTAAAGTGGTGAAATGAAGCTGGAATAATGAAGGTATTATGGGATTTTTAAAAATGATTATTCATGTAACTGCTTTGATATGCAAAATCTTGTTCTCACTACATGTCTATGTTCAGGTCACAGCATTCACAAAAATGATTACTCCACTCCTCCACTCTAGTCACCATCTGATAGATCCCACTGCTTTTGGCAAGAGAGAGTTAATGCAATTTTACACAAATTGAGAATCCATCTCAAGATGAAAGTTTACTAGAGAAATATAAAATTTTGAATTCTGAAATTCCTATTTGGATTGCAGTTTCTCGTTACTTGGCTTTACGCTGATTACTTGACACACTGTAAACTTCTTGCTATCTCTTCTTTTTTTATAAAGGGGAAAATGTCATATTTCAAATAAGATAAACTGTCAATAAAATGTAAAATATCACTGCATATCATAAAAACTACCAAAAAGTAAACATAGAAATGTTACATTGTAGTTATATTGTCATATTAGATTTGGGCTGGTTTAGGGCTTTTGGCAGCCCGGCCAGACTAGAAGTGCCATCCTAAGGAAATTATACTCTTCCAAGTCCACTGAAATCTATGGGCTCAGAAAGGTAACTCAGTTTAGGATGGCACTTATAAGAGTTGCACATAGTCCAGCACCATTGGAAGGATCTGGAGTAGGGTGGCCAAGTCTGTGTTGGAAAATACCTGGGGACTGGGAGTGGATCCAAGAGAGGGTGGGGTTTGGGAAGGGAAGGGACCTCATCCACTCTTCAAAGCAGCCATTTTCTCAAGGGAAGTTGATCTCTGCCAGCTGGAGATTAGTTGTAAAAGTGGGAGATCTCCAGGTCCCACCTAGAGGCTGACAACCCTAAAATTCTGGAGCATGACTTTCAGCTCTGAGCCTCCTTTATCACATCCCTAAAAACACTTCCAGCCCCAGCAACGATTTGGGTTCCCTCTGTAGATGGGACCCCCCCCCCCAACCTGTTAACATTTTATGTTTTAAACATACTTCCCAGTTTTTAAAGAAAAAATAATGCTTGTATGTACAACTGTTAGGATGAAGTTTGGTGTGTGTGTGTGTGTGTGTGTTTAACTTTTTCAATCTCTACCTCTCCAAACTACCTGGACTGTTTTATTACCCAGTTACTGGGCAGATACCATGTGTCAATTATATTATGTGGAATACTGCCATTGGACTAATAAAATTCTTCAAACTTTAATCTTCTTCTCTTTTATAAATCAAAGTGCCATTCGGGAAAGATTTCACCCTTAATTGCAGCATCACAAGTTCTATTTATATCACAAGAAATACCAGTGAAGAAATTTCATATTTAGTAGAATTTCAGAATTGATGGTAGATCCATCAGCTCGATCCTTACTTGCAAATATTTACTGGTGGGGATGAGCATTAAGGGCAACTAGAAAATCTGAAATAGAATGGTCTTTCCTTCTGTAGTCCAGTTTTGTTTATGTAATTATGTAATTCCATTCTCCAATGACCCATGATGAACATGTCCTCAGACCATTTACTTGCCCATAATTGTGATTTGTGCTGTAACCTTTCACAAAACTTGTGCTCTTACAAAGGAAGAAGCCACTGGGAGGAGCAATGGTTCGGTAGTAGAACATCTGCTCTGCATGCACAAGGTCCCAGGTTCAACCCAGGGCATCGCCAGTTAAAGGCTGTGAGGCTTCTGTGAGTTTTTTCGCAGATAAGATCTCATCGCTCCGGCGCGACCTTCCCGCCACCATTGATACAGTGAAAGAACTC
Source organism: Heteronotia binoei (assembly GCF_032191835.1). Lineage (NCBI taxonomy): Eukaryota > Metazoa > Chordata > Lepidosauria > Squamata > Gekkonidae > Heteronotia > Heteronotia binoei. The sequence goes on along the minus strand of NC_083224.1, from coordinate 158,512,224 downwards.
GAGCCACTGAGCACATCTTCTGGTCCATTTCTAGATTCCTTCACTCCACTCAGCCTGGAGGAAGTTGACAGGATCCTTTTTGCTGTGCGCCGTACTACCTGTGGGTTGGACCTGTGCCCATCCTGGCTTACAAAAGCTAGCCAGGCATCACTATGTAAGCCACTGCAGGCTATTGTCAACAGATCCCTCTTAGAAGGGATCTTTCCCACACCTCTTAAAGAGGCTGTAGTCCATCCCCTCTTGAATAAACCATCTGCAGACCCGGCCATATTGGCAAATTATCAGCCGGTGTCGAACCTTCCCTTTTTGGGTAAGGTTATAGAGCGGGCAGTGGCAATTCAGTTACAGGGATTCCTGGATGACACTTTCACACTGGATCCATTCCAGTCCGGCTTTTGACCAGGTCACGGGACGGAGACAGTTCTGGTCACCCTCATAGATGACCTCATACAACACCTGGATCGGAGCAGCTCAGCGGTGCTGTTATTAGATCTGTCAGCCGCATTCGATACGGTTGACCATCAGCTACTGTCTAGCTGCCTCACCGACATGGGGATTCAGGGGTCTTCCTTGCAGTGGTTGGCCTCTTTTCTCCAAGGTTGAGGACAAAGGGTGGTGATAGGGAAGTAATCATCCCAAAGGCACCCACTTATACCGGTATGTGGTGTGCCACAGGGTGCAGTTCTGTCCGCAATGTTATTTAACATCTACTTGCGCCTCCTTGCCCAGATTGTCAGGAGGTACAGGCTGGAATGTCACCAATATGCAGACAACACCCAGCTCTATCTATTGACTGTACCCCGGAAAATCTAGACCTGGCTCTTCAAGCCATAGCATCTTGGCTCAGGCTGAGTCGGTTGAAGCTGAATCCAATGAAGACAGAGGTTCTCTATCTGAGTCGGGGTAGTCCGGGAAGGGAGATCCCTTTACCGGCTCTTGACAGGGTGTCATTAATACAGCCCTTGAGCTTGGGAGTATTCCTGGAGTCCTCTCTCACAATAGAGGCCCAGGTAGCAGCCACTACCAGATCCGCATTTTTCCATCTTTGGCGGGTACGGCAGTTAGCCCCCTTCCTGGAGCATGTCAACTTAGCAATGGTGATCCACGCTATGGTCACCTTGAGAATAGATCACTGTAATGCTCTCTACATGGGGCTACCCTTCACTCTGACTCGGAAACTACAGCTAGTGCAGAACGCTGTGGCGTGGCTGTTAATGGGGCTCCCTCGTTGGGAGCACATTCAGTCAGTGCTGAAAGAGCTGCACTAGATACCTATTGTGTTCTGAATCCGTTTCAAGGTGTTGGTATTGACCTTTAAAGCCCTTTAGGGTCGGGGGCCTGCCTATCTACGGGACCGCCTTTCTCTGCATGTTCCCCAGCAAGCACTGCATTCAGGGACACAAAATCTACTGTCCATCCCTGGAGAAAAGGAGGCCAGGTTATGCTCCACAAGGGCTAGGGCCTTCTCGGTGGCAGCACTAGGAATTTGGGATGCCCTACCGGAGACTATAAGGGCCCTGCGGGATCTTTCTACCTTCCGCAGAGCCTGCAAGACAGAACTGTTCCGACAGGCATTTAACATCTGACCCGGAAGAAGACTGCCACCCCACATCTCTAAAGAGCTATGATTACTATCTGATCACCATCAGGAAAAGAATCCGCCTATATTAAAGACAGCATCATAGAATGTATTTTAGAATGTTTTAATTGTAATTGTATTTTATTGGTTTTTAAATTGTAAATGTAAATATTTAAATTGATTGATAGCTGCCCTGAGTCCACTTGCGGAGAGGGCAGGATAGAAATTTAAAGTAAATAAATAAATAAAAATTAAAAAGGAACAGGTAATGCTGACTGTGAAAGACTAATGGTCTAACTGACTATAAGGCAACTTCATGTGTACTCATGTAACATAACTTTTATTAAGTCATGGCAATTATGAAAAAGTTGTAACCAGGAATGGGCTAATGAATGCATCATCTGCTCTAAGATTTGCTTAAGCTTTTTAATTTGTGATATGCTTGTAAAAGCAACAGGAACTAGTAACAATCAACCTCCCAGCCAGAAGACTGTGATGATGAATGAAATCAATACAGTGAAGCATATTGTACCTACAAATGTTGTAGCATTAATCATTAACAAAAGGTTTGTGCCAGCTAGGTCTTCATTTCTGTTAGCCATTAAAACAACCCTAGATATAGGCAGCTCTCAAAAAATGCTAGTTCTGCTTTGGATTTGTCCTGAAAAATCGTGTCCTGTTGAAAAAACTCCTTCTGAGGCAGGGAGAAAGTCTGTCTAGATATTTGTTCATTTGTGCTAAATATATCAATTTATTTTATTTGAAAGCGAAGGGACATTTTGACATCAGCCAAGTATTTGTGCTTTGTTGATCTGGCAACCATACCACTTTTTTGTTATTTTGTTTACAGCAAAAATGATCTCAAAGCAAAATAAACCAGAGCAACACATTTGAACTGTCCACACCTCTGGATTTGTTTATAAGCAGTATCTCTACCAGCAAGTGAAACTAATATACTATTCATTATCTAATTAGCCCTTCCAGTAGGCTTACATGCTTTTAGCTAATGATAGCATATTTAGCATGTGTTAGGAATTAGCAACATTCCAACAGCTTGCTTAAATGATAAGGATCCATTTTAAGGAAGGGATCTCCTGGGGAGTACGGAAAAACCTGCAGCTGAAGGCAAGTAAGTCCGGATATGTAACTCAGCACAGGCATAAACAGGAAGTGGAACAGCTTGCATTTGGATTGACAATCTGGCTCCAAAGGACTCTAAAACCATGAGGTTCATGTCAAACATGAATATCACAGTTTTGTAACATCCTAACACCTGGAAGGTAAAAGTCCTTCTTATATAAAAAGAGGGAGCTAGGAAACAGTGAAAGCAGTTGTTTGGAAATAGTGACAAAGATCACAGTCTACAGCCTCCTTTATCTATGGTAGGTCTATTCTGTTAACAGATGAGACTCAAGTGCTATCACACAGTACATCATGAGAAGCACACTTGTCCTCATATCAGTTTTACCTCTGATCTTCACAGATAAGGATATAATTCTTACAATGAAAAAGAAGAGTGATACAGGGGGTAACAAAAAAGGAACATTCCATTGTATGAAAGTTTGAGATACTAGCTTTCATAATGTCAGTGCTGGGTTTTAGGCAACCACAAATCCCAGCTTAACTTGAAAATCTTTATACTACTTCCTGGTCAGAGGTACCCAATAAACTTCCTGGGCATACTCAGTTCTATGCAAGCCTAAGAACAAATAATGGACAAGGAAAGCTTCTGTCAGGTAGCTCTAGTACAACCTCAATAATCTGAGGCAGCATTGCATTGTTCAGTGAGTTCCCGGTTCTACCGTTCTAGCTGTGGACACATTTATTAAAAAAGAAAGCAAGAAAATGCTACAGTGCTACAAATGCTACAAAAGCCCAGCGCCTTTTGTTCCCCAGTTCTTTCCACTTGCTTTCTATTTTTTTCTTCTCCACACATAAACACTATTTCACCTAATGAATTTTTACCATAAGATAAGACAATTCAACAATACCCCTGCTTCTGGTTATACGGTAGAAGACTGGTGGGGTTGTGAGAACATTTGTGCAAGAGGGCCTGCATATGGAAACCAGAGGGAGGAATTATAGAAAATATTGAAGACTAAGCAATTAGCATACAATAATCCATTTCCTGCTGTTTTAATGGTCCACAGCATGTATAGCAAGAGCATTTTCATACTGCTATTTTAACACATAGGCAACAATGGTTTACAAAAATGTTATGAAGGCAGAGGATGGAGCTAAGCAGCTCAGAGGTGACACAATATAAACTTCACCACATGAAATACTGGAAGTTGATGTAAACAGCTTTTAATAGCAACGAACATTTGTTCACTTTGTTTAGCCCATCTGGATGTTCCATTGTGCTCAGTTCTATGCTGACTGCCGTTGGGTGACAGTTGATATATGTTAAGTACAAGCAAAATGCTGCAGCCCACTCAAGAGACCCTCAGCAGAACCTTTTACTGTGTTGTGAAATATTCTGTCAGGCTGCTACAGCATTGCCTGCATCCTTAATGGCTCTGTGCCAAAGTCCTCTGACTTTTCTTTTCTTTTCTTTAATCAAAGGATACTTTAGTATTTAAGGTTAGCAAACTATGCCAAAGTTCTCAAGCAACACAAATTCTGTTAACTGACAAGAACGATTTTCAATATGGAGGCAAGAATAAAAGACGAGACCCATCTTTCCAGTAGACTTTTGTTCACAGGATATGTCAAATCAAGATGTTGGAAATCAACAGAGGAACTATTTAGTAATAAATAGAGCACTGTTATCGATTTTAAAACCTATATATGGTTCCACCTAAAATAACCCCAATGCACTGTACTATATTCTTATGGCATTGTCATGGTGCATTATGCAATCTCAATAACCCTGATCAACCATGAATTGTTTTGAAGCCTACTTTGAGAAGAGAAGGCTTGTCCAATCCTCTCCCCAAAATGACATAGCAGCAAATCGCATTACTGTACCAGCAACATCTTTTCCATCTCTCAGATGACAACTGCAGTGGGGAAAGAGAATTTGGTCCTGGAGCACCTGGGCGCTGATTCTTATCCCAAAGAAAACATATCTGCTTTATAGAAGCACTATGTATTTGAACTTTTTTGATCACTGTTCATTGTTACAAGATCTTTACACAAGAGTCAAAATAGACTTTACAGTTATTGCACTTAGATAGGGTTGTCAACCTCCATGAAGGGCATAGAGATCTCCTCCTATTCTGACTGATTCCCAGACAACAGAGATCAGTTCCACTGAAGAAATGGCTGCTTCAAGAGTGGACTCTGTGGCATTGAACCCTGTTGAAGTCCCTTACCTCCGCAAAGCCCAAACTCCCCAGGCTTCACCTCCAAAACCAACCCAGGGCTGGCAATCCTGAGCATGTACTGCATACCTGCCTTTCCTGTCAGCAGCTAAGACCCTGCCTCTCTTTTACGATGCTGTTAAATATTGTGTAGGGAAATTAATAATCTTTAATGAGAAGGTAAGGGTAAAATTTCATGTTACATGGCTTTAAAATGTCATGATTTTTATTTTCAGTTAGGGTCAACCAAAATATCACTAAACAATGTGAAGTTTTCAAGTTCCCAAGAACTCTTCCTCAGTCAGGTTACATCAGGGTCCCCAATGAGAGTCTCTCAATGAGAGCCAATCGTGCAATTAAGAAAAACAAACTGAGTGAGCTGTTGCCTTAGCAAGGGCTCCAAATAAGAATACAGGCAGCCAGTGGAAGTGACAAATGAAGCACGAATCAAACCTGGGACTCGTGTAGCAGCATCTGTTGAACAGAGGACTGCTACCTCTACATCTGCAAAGTAAGGTATACCTGCGCCTCTCAGAAAACGGGACTTCAGGACAGCAGGAAGATATACCTCATGAACATAGGACTATACATGGACTTTATTGGAACCAATCAAATTGTTCATGAATTTTGAATTTGCTCTGAGTTGTATGAATTTTGCTTTTAAATATGTGAGAGTTCCAATGAAATGCATAAGTAAAAACAAAAAAGTGTATTAAGAAATTATTTATGTGTATAAGTATTCACAGTGTTTTCTCCATATTTTTACTAATCCCCAGGTGGGGGCAGAGGATCCCCAGTTTGGAGGCCCTCCCCCCACTTCAGGGTCATCAAAAACAGGGGGAGGGGAGGGAAATGTCTGCTCGTCGCTTCATTATTCTCTATGAAGACTTATTCCCATAGGGAATAATGGAGAATTGATCCACGGGTATCTGGGGCTCTGGGGGGGATGTTTTTTGAGGTAGAGGCACCAATTTTTCAGTATAGCATCCAATGCCTCTCCCCAAAATGCCCCCCAAGTTTCAAAAAAGATTGGACCAGGGGGTCCAATTCTATGAGCCCCAAAAGAAGGTGCCCCTATCCTTCATTATTTCCTATGGAAGGAAGCATTTAAAAAGGTGCGCAGTCCTTTTAAAAGTCATGGCCAGAACTCCCTTGCAGTTCAATTATGCTTGTCACACCCTTGCTCCTGGATCCACCCCCAATGTCTCCTGGCTCCACCCCCAAAGTCCCCAGATATTTCTTGAATTGGACTTGGCAACCCTAGGTGATGTGCCAGCATCACATCAGGTTTTTGCCCAGCCCGCCAAAGCTCCTGGGAATGTCAGGCCACCGCACAGCATCCTTATCAATATGGTAACAAACTTCTGTGCAGTATATTTAAGGTTCAGTGTGCAGTAAGAAGCATGTTAATAAACGCAGCAGCACTTAGCTTACTTTATTCATCACAGTAATTCATTACATGCCACTGGGACAATTGGTGAAAGGTGAATAACTAAGAAATGACCCTGTAATTGCCCTCTGAACTAAAAATATTCTCTATAAAGAGATGCCTTTTAATAAGCTCAAGTTAAAGCAATTAATCAAGCTTCCTTTTAAAGTTTCCTCATTCTTAAACCTCCCTTGCTCTTTGTTTATCCACTGGTGTCCTGACTTTCCTCTAAGGAGCTCAGAGTGATATACAGAGAGTTGTCCAATTTTTCCCCCTCACAACAATCTTATGAGGTAATTTAAACTGAGGCTTTCCTGAAATCGTATTAGTGAGCTCCATGACTTAAGCAAGGGTTGAACCCAGGCCTTAACTTTACCATGGAATACATTTTTGTTTATACCCTGCTTTTCTCCCCAGTGGGAACCTAAAAAGGATAATTCTCCCCTACTCCATTTTATTCTTATCACAAGAAACCTATGAGATAGGTTATGATAAAGTGACTGACCCAAGGTCACCCAGAGAATTTCTAGAGCAGAGTGAAAATTCTAAGCCAGGTATCCCAAATCCTAGTCTGACACTCTAACCACTACACCATGTTGCCTTTTTGTAAATATGAATTATTGGTTAACCATCTGTCTGCCCCTTTTTTATCCTTGTCCTCCAAGGGTGAATTGCCTGAATTTCCAGCCCTTCATTTGATAAAATGACTGGCTCAAGATGTACTTCATGGCAGAGCAGGGATTTGAACCTTGGTCTCCCAGGTATTAGGATGTTTTTACATTCAGTTTGATCCAGAGTTTTAGAGTCTTCAAATCACCTGCCACTGTTCCGCTTTAATTATCTTCCTTTTACATTTAAGCGTTTCAATTTGTGGAGGGTGGGGTGTCTCTGATCAGAGGGCAGCCAGAATACCAGTGCTTAGTTAAATGTATATGATTGCTTGGAAATCATGTCAACACTGCAAAAACAATACAAATTTAAATTACTAGATGAGGCAAGCAATGATATGTAAAAATTTCAAGTGCTGTCAGTTCTCATGCAAATTACTGCACCTTGTAGTGGCTTTTGGAGAAGTCTTTTAAAATGCATGAAAACTTCTACAAGTTTGAAATGCCTGTAGTGAAAAGACCAGATCAAAACTAGTGTGCAGAAAAACTCTGCAGCAGCAGCTCCACCAAAACAGATGTAGATGCATCAGGCAGCAACGATGCAAAACAGTTGTGAGAACATTAGGTAATGCAAAAGGTGAGTTTCCAATGCAGTGATAGTCACAAACTGTCAGTGTAAAAACACCCTTAGTCAAGTATTCTAACCACTATACCACAATGGCTGTTTATGAATCATTAGAATATTTCATGTTTGTACAACATTGTCAATGTCACATTCAGAAACCCTCTTAAATCTGTGGTTTTCCCTCTCATTTCTTTCTGGTTTATTTCTTTTTTATTTCCATTATGTTGAGTTGGTGGGTCTGGTTGGTTTGTTACTAGGCAAATTCAGGTAGATCAATAATCTAATAAATATAGGGCATTTGTAATAGAAGTACAACATAACAATATGATAGTTAAACTGTAACAAATAGAAAATGTTAACATTGAAAAATATGGATACTCAAATTACCCATCTAACTGAAAGTGAAAGTTTTTTATTTATCTGAACCATGCAGAAAACAGAATATTGGAGCGGGGGGGGCATAAACTGAAACTCAGCTGCAACAAGATAGAAGTGCTACTGGTGGGTGGAAGGTCTGGCCCAGGATTTAAAGTGTAGCCCATTCTGAATGGGATTACACTCCCCTTGAAGGAACAGGCCCATAGTCTGTGGATGCTCTTGGACCCAGACCTAGTGATCAATAAGCAGGTGGTAGCTGTGGACAAGAGTGCCTTTTACTAGCTTTGACTGGTTAACCAGCTGCAGCCTTTTCTGGGCAGAAAAGATGTATTTATTGTGGTGTGTGCTCTGGTAACATCTACATAGATTACTGCAATATGCTCTACATGGGGCTGCCTTTAAGAAGTGTACAGAAACCCCAACTGCTGTAGAACACTGCAGCAGGGTTGTTTACTGGAGTTGGCCATAGGGAACATATTACTCCACTCTTGGCCCATTTACATTGGTTCTCAATTTGTTTCCAGGCACAATTCAAGGCGCTGGCCTTGACCTTCAAAGTTTGGGATCAACCACTACAGTCATGTTTGGGATCAACCATTATGGTCATGTTTGGAAGCCCTACTTCAGGTGCCTCCACCTTCTGAGAATATGTGGGTGGCAACCCGGGAAAGGGACTTCTCAGTCATGGCACCAAAGCTTTGGAACTCTCTTCCTAAGGAAATATGCCTGTCCCCTTCTGTTGCCATCTTCCACCAGCAGGTGAAGACTTTTTTTGCTTCATTTGACTTTCCCTCAGTGATCCCTCCTTGCATGTTTTAATTGCTGTTTCTTTATATCTCTGTACATATTTTCATTCTGTTGTAATTGTTTTAATGATGTGTGTGTGTTGGCAGGGGGTGATTTTAATGGTTTTAAAATGTGCTTTTATCATGTATGTTTTCAACTGTGAGCTGCCTCCATTTGTTAATTCCAAGAAATTCTAAACACTCTGTGCTAGGCACCTTCAAACAGACATTTGGTTGCAAAATCTCTTGCTTCATAATTTCACAGTGCTGTTCCTCTCTGTGTAAATTCAAGCATTTTTTAAAAAAATTAAGCAGCACCTTCCCAGTTTGCTGCTCAGATGCCATACAGGCTGAACTGCAGGTACAGCACACAGGATTTTAGTTACTGTTGACTAGAGTACACCAATCAAATTAATGAAAACTGATGGTTTCTATTTACTTACAAGGCAGGTATTTTGTGAGCAGATGTTCTACAGATTTCTCTACAGTGCTCCAAACCCTCTGCTTGCTACTCTGCTCTTTCTTTTTATCTCTTTCCTCCAAGCCCCTTCTGACTTCATTCTCTGTGCATGATTGCGAATACAAAGCTGCCTGTCATCGCATAATTCCATTGTCAACTGCTCCTTAATGCCAATCAGAATATTGTCCTGGATTTTTAATGCCAAATATTATTTCAGCAACCCACGCTTAGTAGAAACACATAGCCTGATAAAGCCTGAGGTTATGCACATTCATCAACCCCACTGAGTTGGGCAGTGCTTACTCTAAAGTAGCAAGGCAATATGCAAATACACTTGTTAAAACATAGGATTATTATTCAAATCCCTTCTCCACTCAAAAAAACTGGCTCAACATCAATATCTTTCACAAGATTGTAACCAAAATATTCTTCAGTTAAGCAACTGAGACAGAAGAAATACATACAATGCATGTTGAAATATTTCTGCTAGGAAGCCGAGAAATTTTGCATAAATAAGATCTTTTTTTATGGCGCTCTCTGAACTGAGTTTATCCACCTGTCATTCTGTTGTCTTTCTAGTATGCTATTGTGTGATACTCATTAAAACTAAAAGTGACTTTGAAACAAATTACTATTATAACCAAGGAAGTGCCTCCAGTAACACCAAAGTTCTCCACCAGCTGATAGATGTTGGTACTGTAAAAACTGAATGCCATCTAGTTGAATTTTTTTTAAATGAAGATGCTAATTCTGCTGATTAAGATATTGTTTTTCCCCTCTTGTGCCCTATTCATTATGCAAGGCTGCAGAATATGAAGTGTGGTGTGTGATCCGGGCAATCTAATGATCTCCCACACCTGCTCATCTGGTACAATTTTAATTAACACTCCAAGGAGGTTTGTCAAGAGTAATCAAAAACATTGTCGCTTATAAAGCTGTGGCAAGAAATCAATAGTTTTCATCAGAAAAGGTAAGGTCTGGCATAACTGAACCATTTAATTGCTTCATTCCTATAAACAAAAAAAAAGGCACATTTTAATGACTTGATTCTGGAGATCAATATTGAGCCGCATATTGCATTAAACAGCAACATGTGGTGGGACGTTTGCAGTCATTTCCATTCAGAAGACTGCATTCCTCTTTTTTATTTTCATCCCGAATGGCAATGGGTTGCTGAGCCTATGCAGTGCTATGATTTATATCAAATGAGTGACCTCTAGGGCTGTAAGACTCGAACGGGTGACTAGTTCTCAATGGTAAGCTACTGGCACTTGACAAAGTGCCTGGAGCAGAATGAATTTACTTCTCTTTTCCTCAATCATCAACAGGCTCTGCCCTGACCCCCATACTGACTCCTATAACAAGATCCCCTGTCTGGGACTGAAAAATTTACTGTCATGTCTACTTCTCATTGAGCTCAAGTGAGTACTTCTGTCACCTTCAGTGAACTGAGCCTGTAAAAGATTTAACTAAACACCAGTCACACTTTGAAAAAACTAAGTACATCTCATATAACAAACATAACCTTCCCCGAGCGCATCAGTTCTTTTAAAGCAACTTTATAACTAGGGGTGTGGCCAAAGTAATCACTGCTTCATTTTGCCTTTTTAGACATGCAAAGAAACACTCTGTGGTGTGAAAGAAAAGGGGACTGCTCCAAAGAAGCAGATTCTGGATTGTTGCCTAAAACAGTAGATCCTTCTATACACAGAATTTGCTCATTATGCACTAACAGGAAAACACTGCTTTTCTAGATCTCTGTGGCTGTATAGTGATGGTACTCTAACAGGGTTTGTTTATAATATTTTATTTGCTGGGAACCCAGTTCAGCAAAGGTCTTCAAAATATGCCTATTCTAAGGCCCAGGATGAAAATTTAATTCTGAAAAAGAATCCAGTATTCTTCAAATTGAGCACAGTTATATGTGCTTCAGTTAATGCGCTCAGAGTTGCAGCATACAGAGAGGACCCTAGAGACAATGGAGCTGTAAATCTTGAACTGCCTTCTTTAAAGAAACCCCATTTGAATCAATGAAACTACTCCAGAAGTAAATGATTTGAGAGAGATCTCAGCTCAACTTTGATTATGTCTTGTGTACATATAAACAAAAAAGAAAAATCTGAGTCAATTAAATCACCTTCTTTGGGATTGTAGGCTAGATAGAGTTAGTACATGAGGGGGGAAATTAACAATCTAAAATAAAATGTGAAGAAACTGCTGGACTCTATAGGATCTTGCAACTTTTCTGAAATCAAACTAAAAGATGTGCTTTTACCAATATAACTAACATACGATACTATAAATGACTTGCTTAGCACATTGTCTGGTGTGCACAATGAGAATGCTATGCATGGATACTCAAATATGTATATAAGGAGGGAAATACTTTTATGAACTTTGCATTCCATTTGTGATAACATTTCAAAAAGCAGTTGATCATCCATCATCTTACAATTTCAATAAGAAAACATGCAGGGGGAAAATATTTTTAACCTGCTTCAAATACATGTGTTATTTAATCATTTTAACTAGGCTGTTTAAAGCCATAAAAATTAAAATTTCAAAACCCCTCTACATCAACAATAAGGCAATTAAATGAGTGACATTTGATGTTTTATTCCAACCTCTTTCTAAAGCCTTACACCAAATTTTCACTCCCTCTTTAATTTTCAATTCTTCTGCCCTCCCTGCTTCATAGCTCCTAGCTATTGGCTTTTACAATCTGTCCCTAGAGAGCCAGGAGTTATTACCCCTGTCGATGGAAGAGAAAGGGATGTTATTCCCTTGTCACCCTCTTCGGCTCCAGCAGATTCCTAGCTCTGATCTATAGCCTTCATTGAAGAAAAGCGTCTGACACGCTGTTAGTTCTCAGTCCTGTCAGATCCATCTACCTGTGCTACTGGCATTACTTACTGGAGCTAGAATGACACTCCAGAGTCAGACCAAAGGATTTCAGAAACAAAACTCCACTGAACATTCCTTAGCAAGTGAATTGTCAGGAGCAAGACTTGTGAATTCAGCAAAGACTACAACCTGCACATGCCAAACGTTGTTGCAAATTAATTCCAGAGCAGCTGGGAGAGTATTTATTTAGGAAGTGCCTTTCAATCTATTTTTCTCTTATTAATTAATTTCCCATTTTTACACCACCTCTTTCCAAAGTTCAAGACAGTGAACAACAATTTTGAGAAAAATAATTAAAAAGAAAAATATATAATAACATTTAAAATGTTAGTTAACATCCAACATTTGGCGAATGTCTACATTCACAGGTAAATGTGACAATCTCAGATGAATTTTGTGAGTATCCAAAACAAAATGTATATTTGCCCACTTCAGGCGACATATTCAAGGGAATGCTGCCAGGGTACTTAGAATGCTTTCAGCATTAATTAAAGGAAGTCTGTCAACATGCACATGTAAATATTAATACTCTCTGTGTACACATCAATGTTTCATTACAACTATTTTACTTTGATTGTTGGAATCTATCTGAAACTAGGAAATCAAACAGCATTCTGTAAGGAACAGAGGCTTGGACTTTACTGGACCTCTAAGGAAAGGGTGTTCCACAACTGAGGAACAAATACAGACAATGCCTCTTTTTGTTTAAAACATTCTAGTGTGTGTAATATTACCCTACATTTAAAAACATCATTTTGTTCATCATTTCCAGAATTGTTTACTTTTGGCCCATGAGGCCACATGGATGAATACACTGACAACTTCCAGCAAAAAGAAAGACAGACGGACAGATTCAATATCATGCCGAAATCAGCTTTAGTGCTGTGGACAAAAACTGCACATACATTGTGAATAAAGTAATTCTCATTTCCTCATGCAAATATTGCAACCAATGAGAGATAAAAGAAGAATTCACTCATTATGCTGAATGTTTTGAAGCTGTGCAGCACTGTAAATTTTCGTCTCCAGTTCTCCTTCAAGGGGGTGCACAAGAATTGAAGAATATAGCAAAGACCATGTTTGTTCCATAATTGCACAAACTAACAGTCATAGAATTCAGATCCAAGAATTTCACCCTTCACGGTAACTATTGTTGTGGTGGTTGTTTTGAAAAGTGCACATCTAATTCTGTAATGTTCACATTAGGGTTGCCAGGTCTGATTCAGGAAATATCTGGGAACTTTGGGGGTGGAGCCAGGAGCAAGGTTGTGACAAGCATGATTAAACTCCAAAGGAAGTTCTGGCTATCACACTCCTTTTAAACGCTTTCCCTTAATTGGAAATAATGGAGGATGGGAGCACCTTCTTTGGGGGCTCATAGAATTGAATCCCCTGGTCCAGACTTTTTGAAACTTGGGGAAGGGGCTTTGAGAAGAGGCACCAAATGCTATGCTGAAAATCTGGTGCCTCTGCCTCAAAAATCAACTCCCTGAAGAGTCCCAGTTACCCACAGATCGATTCTCCATTATACCCTGTGGGAACCGATCTCCATAGGGTATAATGGGGTGTCCAGCAGACATTCAACACTCTCCCCCCCTTTCTGATAACCCTGAAATGGAGAGAAAGTGTGACAGATGGGTGTGTATACCTGTTCTGCATCCCAAAACCCTATGTAAATATCAATTTCCTTCCCTGCCAGTGTGTTCAAATAAACCAATACCTGCTTAAACCTTTACCTGGGGAATTTACCTGGGATTTTTTTTAATTGTTCAAAAGAAGCAGTAGTCATATACATATGTGGAGGTTTTTGTTGCATTCAGTCACTGAACTGAAAAGGTCTTAAATGGAAAACCAACTTGCTTGTCGAATCAGGTGTATCATCTCAGAATGTCCAACCACACCTGCGCCACACCTGCACTTATGGTTGTTGAAAGCTGTGGTCTTACAAAAACTGACATCACTTTCTCAGCATACAGACAAATTCATAGTCTGGGCATTTCTGGTTTTCATTGGACTCTAGCATAAAAACTCAAGTCCTCATACTTTTTGAACTGCTGCTTCTAGTATTTATTCCCACATGCCAGATGTATTCTTTAGAAATACTTCTACCAGCATTGCTGTCTCTTAGGATTGTCTGGCTGACAGCAACCAGGGGATTTCCCACAAACTCAACTTACTCCTGATTTTATTGGCAGTTTGATCATCAAGTACTGGAATCGGTTTGGACATGATTCTTCTGAATATCTTCCCTCCCTGCGCATTTTCACAGTTGTGAAATCAGTTCTTTTTTTTTTTCCAAACATGCTTTCAACCAGGGCCTTTTTTTTTAGCAGGAATGCACAGGAATACAGTTCTGGCTGGCTTGGTGTCAGTGGGCGTGGCCTAATATGCAAATGAGTTCCTGCTGGGCTTTTCTCACAAAACGCCCTGTGTGAAACAATGCTACCAGGGGTGTGGCCTAATATGCAAATGAGTTCCTGCTGGACTTTTTTCCCTACAAAAAATGCCCTGCTTTCAAGACTGAGGATTTTCAAGGGAGGGTGTTATCATCATCAGTACTGTCATCTGTGAAGTCACAGCACCCCCTTTTTAAAAACAGCATTTAAATATTACATTGTAGCAGAAGTCTTAGCAAGTCCTCTGAATTCCCAGCTTTCTTTTAAAAAAAAAAAGTACAGGGCATATCTCCACAAGGGAACATACTTACTGTTTTGTTTTTTAAATGAAAGCTGAGAATTCGGAAAATCAGATAAATCTATTGTTACGCTTCAGCAAAATATCAATATTTTAGTGCCATTTATTAAAGAAAAAGAAATAACTCATCTTCAGGATGTGGGGAAGAGGGAGTGGTTTGACGACTGTCCAGTCATCAAACAGGGGGCTGGAGGTGGGTGGGAGTGAGTAGGATAAAGAAAACTGACAAAAATATTATGCATGAGGGAAAAGGTGACTCAAAATCAGCTTCCAGAAAAACATTGGAGTAACAGTGGTGGGAGCTGAATTGAAAATGAAAGGTACAAAAAATGTATGGGGAAATCAGGGGATAAACTGAAGCAGTACGGGGCCAGAACTGACTCAAAAAATGCAAAAAAGACCCAGACTGCAAAGAAATGGCCTACCAGAGTAGGTGTAGATGCTGTCTTTACTTGCTGTATTGAGGAAAGTGTATAAGACAGTTTTATTTGAGAGTCTTGTTTTGGAATCCCTGCAACTGGTTGTCACTTTGTTAGTCACTGTTAGTCTAAAAAGACAAGGCAGGACATAAATGCATAAATAATAAAGCAAGCAAGCTTGTGTGTGATCCTATAAATGAATGACCTCCCAAACGTCTTATTGTTAACAGCCTTGCTCATGTCTTGCAAACTGAAGGATGTGACTTCCTTGACTGAGTCAATCCATCTCATGTGTCTTCCTCTTTTCCTAACATTATTCTCTAATCTAGTTACTCTTGTCTTCTTATAATGTGACCAAAGTATGATGGCCTCAGTTTAATCATTCTAGCTCCTAGGGAAAGTTCAGGCTTGATTTCATTTAGAACTCACTTATTTGTTTTTTTGGTGGTCCATGATATCTGTAAAACTCTCCTCCAACACCACATTCCAAAGGAATCAACTATCTTCCTGTCAGCTTTTTTCATTGTCCAGCTTTCATACCCATGCATAGTAATGGGGGATTATCTTGATATTGGTTGCCAGTGATACATTCTTACACTTAAGAGAGTCAGTTTGGTGTAGTGGTTAAGTGCGCAGACTCTTATTTGGGAGAACCGGGTTTGTTTCTCCACTCCTCCACATGCACCCACTGATGTGACCTTGAGTCAGCCACAAGTTCTCTCAGAGCTGTTCTGCTCAAGAGCAGTTCTGAGAGAGCTCTCTCAGCCCCACCTACCTCACAGGGTGTCTGTTGTGGAGAGGGGAAGGTAAAGGAGATTGTAAGTCACTCTGAGACTTTGTAATATTTGTAATATTAGTGTCTCTTGCATTCCTGAATACAGAAGTAACATCTAGCATTTCTCATTCCATATATGATAAAAGTCTTTGCTGTAAAATTTTGAGCATCACTTTAATTGTGTGAGAAATTATGTAATGGTTTGATAGTTACTGCAGTCTTTGATGTCTCCTTTTTCAAAACTGGAATGAAGAATCAGCATTTTCAGTCTGGACCAAATATGGACCATTCTTTTCCATATTTGTTGGCATATTCTTGTAAAGATTTTCATTGGCCCTGTTTTCATCACTTGAATGAACTCTCTTGATATCCCATCTACTCCTGATGATTTGTATCTCCCAATTGCCTTGAGAGCAGCTTTAACTTCACTTTCTAAAACTGCAGATTCTTCTTCAAAGGATTTATATATGAAAGAATCTGTCATCCTTTCATCTCTTTTGTATAGTGCTTCAGTGTATTGTTCCCATATTTTCTTTATTTTGTCCTGTTCATTGGATATATGAACATATGAACATATGACGCTGCCTTATACTGAATCAGACCCTTGGTCCATCCAAGTCAGTATTGTCTTCTCAGACTGGCAGCGGCTCTCCATGGTCTCAAGCTGAGGTTTTTCACACCTATTTGCCTGGACCCTTTTTTGGAGATGCCAGGGATTGAACCTGGGACCTTCTGCTTCCCAAGCAGATGCTCTACCACTGAGCCACCATCCCTCCCCGAACATATTTCCATGTTCCTTATAAAGAACAGCATAGAGTAATACTGGCATACATTTTAAAGGAAAGAAGTTTGGCACATAATCTCATTTTGTATGTAAATTAATTAGTAGAACTTCTCAGTAAATCACAAAGGTCCTTACAGCTCAATGAGTTGCAAAATAATCTTTTAAAATACATGCATAGATAACGTTAGTACAGCTGGAAAGGGATACCAAGTATGGGGAGCGAGAAACACAAATAAATGCTCTTAATTCCAAGAGATGTGCACAAGGCCCTTTAAACCTTGGAAATGAAACTCAAATGCATTCCAAATCCAAGGTCCCAGCAGTAAACACCTCCAGCAAGGTCATTACATATTCTAAGTGGTACCAATTGATCTTTTAATATAAATCTAGAATAATAATAGTTAAACAGTTGGAATTTACAATACTCTGAACTGCAGAATTGTTATTCATTTACATACCTCTGCGCTACATCCTTCACTTCTCAACTACTGTATCTGGCTGCAAGTCTCAAACATAATGCATTTGAGTGCTGCATTATCAAGTCTATCCACAATCAGAACATATCCTTTGTTGGTCTATTAAGACATCTATATTAGAACAAGACTTTTCATCTAGCCTCCCACAAGGCAGGCCGAAAAGTTGGGATGGAAGAAGACTCAAGGACACACACATACACAAGGCATTAAGGGAGTCAATGGAGGTGGAAACAAAGAGTACGTAACAGAAGGCTGGCAGAGAGGCATGACAAGGAACTAGATAAATGTGTAGACAGCAATCAATTCAATAAGGCCTTAAAAAGTGATGGAAATGAGAAAGCAATGAAAAGCAAAGACAAAGAGGAAACTAATAAAGTCAACTCATCAGTCCATTGTGTTGCAGAGCCTCAACTGCTGGGTTGTGAGCTCCCTTTATTTGCTTTATTATGGAAACACCTGCTACTAGTGGGTGTGTGAGCTGAGTTCACTCAGTGTTGTACAGGATTCCTCTGTGGTTCTGACCCTTGGCTGGGGCGCCAGTGTTCTACACCACCAGGAGCTAGGCTTGTGTTTTCCTTCCTCAGCTTTCCTGATCTGCTGCCCATGGTCCTGGCCTTGACAACAGCGAGATTGTATCTCCAGTTCATCCTCTTCCAGTTATGTGACTGTGATGCCATGTGACTTCCTGCCATGTCATTTCAGTATGTCAGGACTCAAGTTGCTACCTTGGAGTTACCGCTAGCTCCCAGATCTGGAAAGCTTGAATGCCAGGAAACTACTGGACAAGGATATGTGGGGCAAGCAAAATGAAGAATTTAATACGTGGAGAAAATGTTATGCAATTAATTAATCAATCAGTTAATTCAGAAGAATTAAAAGGGGGGATAAAATTGTGATAACAACAGTAATCTGTTGGCCAGTTTGGATGGTCGCAGTAGCGCTACTCAGGGCAGCAAGATGGCTTTTAGAAAATGTTAAAAGAAAAGAAAAAAAAGGAGAGAAACAGCTATAGTTGAAGCCTGATCTTGCTAGATGTTCTCTTTTCCTTCTACTTGGCACTAAAGAATAATGACAATGGATATCACAGCAGCAGTCTAACTGTAGTTTCGGACCCAAAAGTGGATCACACCACTCTCCCATGTGGATGTGGATTGTTAAGCCAGGAAAGATCAGGTAGAACAAGGTAAGCTGTGAGAGGAAGTTCTAAAAGGCTAGATAGCAAACTTGTGTTTGCCTTGGCATAACGTGCAAAATTGCCATGAAATACAGCCTGCTATTCAATAATGCTGCATGTTATGAGTACTAAAATGAAAAATTAAGTAAGAATTTGTTCACTGTTAACTGGTGATGACAGATGAGGAGGAGGAGGAAGATGATAGGCAGGCAGGCAGGCAGACAGACAGACAGACAGACAGATAGACAGACAGATGTTGGAAGAAGGTAAGTAGCAAGGAATTATTTTGCAAGTGGTCTCACAATAAGCAATCATTTTAGAAGTGGGTCTCACTATAAAAATTTTGAGAATGAATTATTTACAGTGGATTGGAGCATGCAGAATTATTCAAATTTCTCACCTCTTCCACCCACCCACCCCATCCCCACTACAGCACCAAAATACTACTGCTGAAAGAGGTGAGACCCTCTGCCTCTGAGAACAGCATGAATGGGGAATTTAAGTCCTCCAGGAGGAAGGGAAATCAGTGAAAATTTAACAGTGCACTGGAGAGTTGGTATAACAGTTTCTTAAATGAATAACTCCTCTTCATTCAGCAGAAATGTTAGGCCAACTTCTTAGATACTTCTTGATTGAACAAAATTATTTTATCAGCATTTCTACGGAAGTTCCGTAAGTGCAGAATATGATAGCTAACCCCTGATACTTATTCCAAACATCTGGAAAATCAGGTTAACTGCTATTGAACATGGAGCTTCCATCTTTGGCTATCTCCACCTTACTTTGGGGGGGGGGCATGTTGCTATTGTCATTTTAAAAAATAAGGTGCCCAGCCTAGACAGATTGTTAGCTTGCTCTAGCGAGACAGTTTTTAAAATTTTCTTAATGCTGTTCTTTGTTTTCAGAAGCTGATCAGTTACATATAGACAATCCAGCACATCTGTGAAAAACTTGACAAAGAGAGGAAGTCAGATGCTGGGACTGGCTTGCATTTTATGGTTCCATGAGGAATCAGGCTCTAAAAGTCAATGTGCGTTATTAAAAACAAACTGCTTTCAGTAACAGCAAGGGGAAAAAATCTATTTCTGGGGATTGTTTGCAGAAATAAAATGTTTATTCTCCAGGGCAGTATTAAAAAAACTCTGTAAAGATAAGTGCTAACTTTTCCTGAAAAGATAAATCATGTAGTACAACTGAGAAGGGAAGAAATTAAGTATCCAACTTGCATTAGCTAATTAACTAGAATATATGTGCCATAGTTATTATATGTATAAAGATGCTTGACACCAACACACTTGCTGAAGTGTTTTACAGATGATACTAGGAAAGCCCCTTGTAAGGAAAAACACAACAGGCTCTAGAAAAAGACTGTACCCTCCAACCCTTTCTGTCTTCCCACCCAACTGAAGGCATTCACCCCCCCCATCCTTGTGCTTTCCCACCTTTCAACTTCCTCCCCTCCAACTACCATCCACCCCCCAACCACCTCTTCTTCTCAACTACCCCCACACCCTTGGCACTCCACTACTCCCCCAGCCCGTGACATTCACTCACCTCCACCCATGCTGTCTTCCCATCCACCCCTCAACTGAAGCAGATGCCGGGTACCCCCCCCCCCCGCATGTATGTTTGTGTGTGTGTGTGTGTGTGTGTGTGCGTGCCCCTGTGTCAGTGGTGGCTCAAAGCCCTGAAAGAGACTCAGGATGGAGATAAGGAAGAATAATTGGGGGAGGGGGGAGGTATGACAACAGTCACACAGATGCTAAAGCTCAGCATTTTTTTGTTTGCAGAGCATTGTTACTGCCTTTTCCTGTCATTCAGCCTTGCAGCATTTAGCATCAGCATGAGCTTGTGATGTGATCTGGGTTTTTTGGCCTGGAATGGTTGTATTATGGTATGCACCTCAAGGCAGCCATTTTCTGTAGAGGAATTGATCTAACTTCAGCTTTCCATCCCTCCCCCTCCCCCTCCCCAAAGCCTTTACCTGGGAAAAGTAAAGTCTTTCTCCACAGTGTGGACAAAGACAGGAGGGAAGCAACTTCAGCGGGGTATAATGACACAGAGTCCACCCTACAAACCAGCTATTTTCTCCAGGGGAGCTGATCACTGCCATCTGGAGAGCAGTTGTACTTCTGAGTGATCTCCAGCCCTCACCAGGAGGAAATGGCTGGTTTGGAGGGTGGGGTTTATAGCATTGTACCTGTCTGAGGTCCCACCCTCATCAAACCCCACCATCTCCAGGTTCCACCCCTCAAATCTCCAGGAATTTCCCAACCTGGAGCTAGCAATTCTATTTCCTTTCCATCAACCATCAGCCTACCATTATCTGCCCCTTTGACTTAAACTTTTCTCCTCCCCCCTCCCTCCAGCCTCTATCTAGGAAAAGGAAAGTCTTTCTCCGCAATGAGGACCAAAGCAGCTTGCATCCTTCTCCTCTCCCATTTTGATCTGCACAACAGCCCTGTGAGGTACATTAGGCTTAAAGTCTGTGACTGGTCTAAAACCACCCAGTCAGCTTTCACAGCAAGAACCTGGTTTTGGCAGACCCTGCTCTGAAATGCTAACTCCTATGCCACACTGGCTGTCATAGGAAGGCTGCTGCTGAACAGTAGCACATATATGAAAAATGAAAAGTACCGCTGACTATAACCACTAGCTATAACTCATACATCTTAAAAGCATTAGATAGCAATTTATTCTATACAAAAATCCAGTCTCTGTCTTGTTTGGTTTGTGGTATTAATACAATCCAATATATGAAAGCACAATAAGATACAGTCCCAACTTCCAATAGTCTCACTTCAATAATTTCTATTGTCCGATAATTTCTAATGTCCAACTTGACATACACTTCTGAAAAAGAGCGGACTATGTAAAATCTTGAAAATGACGCGTTCTCCAGATGAGAAATGTCACTTCTTGAGTGGCTCTTTTTCAAACCCAATAGGCTGGTGATGGGACCCAATCTCAGCAATGTGTTCAATGAAGGAACTAATTCATTCAATCATGGTGAATCATGGGTCCTACATTCTCTTCTGAATGCCACAGAGAGTCGGTAGATGACAGTGGGGGGGCGGGGAAGAGGAGTGGATTCAACCAATGGAATGCAACGGAACTTGAGTGGCAGTTGATGAGCCAATGGCTGATGCAGTGAATCATGACCAGTACTTTTGGGCTTTTATATTATAAAGGGATTTATCAGAGTAAATGAACACTTATAGGGCAGGAAGGGAGCAAAATTGTAGTTGCAACCTCTACCCCAGCCCCTACACATTCATTATCAGATATGCATAGGATCGTCACAAGTATAAACATATGCACTGAACGCTCTCTCTGCAGTCAGGAACCCAACCTTTCAATGTTCCCTATCACACTGAATGTTCAACATCCCTAGTTTGGAATAGCCAGCATGTTTATATTCTCTCCCAACTTGCATTCCTTTTCCCCAAAAGTATCATCTGAAAATTGATTCCCTCACTCATCGGAGCCTTGAACATTGTAGTTGAACATGAAATGTAAAATGTACACACCTAATCCAAAACAACTTGATTGGTCCCCAGAGAGTATAATGGAGAGTCAATTTGTGGGTATCCAGGGCTTGGGGGCCTGTTTTTTTAAGTAGAAGCACCAAATTATCAGCATAGCATCTGGTGCCCCTCCTCAAAAAAAAAAAGCCCAAGTTTCAAAAAGATCGGACCAGGGGATCTAATTTTATGAGCCCCAAAAGAAGGTGCCCCATCCTCCATTATTTCCAATAGAGGGAAGCCATTTAAAATTAGCATGGTCCCTTTAAATGTGATGTCCAGAACCCTATTTGGAGTTCAATCATGCTTGTCACAACCTTACTCCTGGCTCCACCCCCAAAGTCCCCAGATATCTCCTGAGTCAGACCTGGCAACCTTAATGCTGGCATCCACTAAACATTTTCTGCTCCGTTTTCTTTTCAATGTAAGTCAAATTGGGTCTCAATTAAGAAGAAAGGTTAAGGGTGTAAATGAAGTATATATCAGTGGCATGTGTGTGCACGTGCGTGTGTGTGTGTAAGTGAGAGAGAGAGAGAGAGAGAGAATTGCCATCAAGTCACTTCTGGCTAACGGTGACCCTGTGAATTAATTACTTCCAAAATGCTCTAACATTAACAGCCTTGCTAAAGTCTGGCATCCTTCAAGTCATCTCATGTTTGATTTCCCTCTTTTCCTGCCGCCTTCAACTTTGCCTAGCATTATTGTTTTTTTCCAGTGACTCAAGAGAAGGAGGAGGAGGAGTTATACCCCACCCTTCACTTGGAGTCTCAGAGTGACTTACAAATCTCCTTTCCCGTGAGCTAGATGGGGCTGACAGAGTACTCCAAGAACTGCTCTTGAGAGGAACAGCTCTGAAAGAGTTATGACTGACCCAAGGTCATACCAGCAGCTGCAACTAGAGGACTGGGGACTCAAACCCGGTTTTCCCAGATTAGAGTCCACGCACTTAACCAAATAGCCTCAGTTTGGTCATTTTAGCTTCTAGGAAATGTTCAGACTTGATTTGATCTAGAACCCACTTGTCTTTTCGGGGCAATATCTGTAAAATTCTTTGCCAACCATATGATGAGATAATCAATTGAATATTTTATTGTAAAACACCCAAATATGGCTCTTTATTCTATCTTATATTTCAGGGGTGGCCAACAGTAGCTCTCCAGATGTTTTTTGCCTACAACTCCCATCATCCCCAGCCATTGGCCATGCTGGCTGGGGCTAATGGGAGTTGTAGGCAAAAAACATCTGGAGAACTACCGTTGGCCACCCCTATTATTCTAACCAGAAATTTGCAATGTGCATTGCTCTTGAGATGCAGCAGAATTAACTGCCTACAAAAGAGGTGGCCTGTTATATCTCAGTAAGAGTTTCTGCTCTGGGCTTGCCTGAATTTTATCAGGAGAAACATGATAAACAAATTATTTTATACTAATAAATATTGGTAGCATGCTTTAAAGTAAACATGCCAGCTATAAGAGAACAGTTTGTCTTTGATTTTTAAACCAGAAATAACTACATACATAAGCTTTCAGAAAGCTGGGAAATTTACCAAAGAAGAACCCCTCCCCCCCCCTCCACTATACCCACATAAACAAAAAGAATGAGCATCAAAAAAAAGAAAAGAAAAAAGAATGAGCAGATCTTTCGGGCTTATTGTGGTACCATGAAAAAAGCATTGCTTACTATTAGCAGCAGTCCCACAGGCAGGATTCAGCCTATTTTTGTCTCATTCATCCAACATTAAAAAACATTCTGCTCCTGGTCCCTGTATCATGGCTACAATATTTGTCATACCGCCTCCCTAGCAGCAACCTCCTTGTTATCAGAACCAGTGTTTTAAAAACACTTGGGAAACTATTTGCTAGTGCAAAAGGTTAACACAGAGGAGTTTCCCTGCCACTGCTTTTTTATTTTTATATATCAACTTTACTTCACACTGTAGGCCTGACTAATACTTCCATACAACAAAAGGGGAAAAACTGCTGAGGGTGTTTGTCAGCCTTATTGTCAGGAAAGTCAAAGGCAGATATGTAGGAGAAGAAAGATTATCACATTAAACATAGGAGGAGAAAGATTAACTTATAGAGCTATGAGAGCAGAAAGATGAGTGAACTGTGGAGGGAGGGGCTGCATGGCTCAGGGAGACTGGTGACGGGCTACAAATGCTTTTTTAGCCTCTGGATTGCTGGTTCACAGCCAGCTTGCCTCAGCTGTGACTGAATGCCATTTGCATCTGATGGACTTTGGATGTCCTTGGAGGAAAGAGATGGCCATTCCAATTCATAAGGCTGTGGAAAATCAGAATGCAATCCAAAGCTACAGTTGCATTTGTACAGAAAGAACCATCATAAACCGGAAAGGCAACCTTTTCCATCAAACCAGTGGCACACATTTTCAGGCTTGCAATAGTTAAAACTTATGTGCGTGTGTGGTGGGGAAAATGTAGGTAATATAGTCTCAAACTACAAAAAGTCATGACATGCAGGATCACATTAATACTTGAGAGATTTTTGGTTGTTTTATGCCTGTGACATTTCAACTATAAAACATATGATATAGAACTATAATCAGAAGAACTGTAACCAAAACACACCATTGTAACACCATCCAGAGTCTTTAGATAGAGCAAACATTGGTTATATAGTGAAGAATAGCAAAGCAAATTAAACCAGCCTGAACCTGAATGGGCAGATGGTTTTCCAGCAGATGTTAGCCACTTGGGGCTGGGACAATGGATTTTCTTTCCTTTTTTCCAGTTTCAAAAAACTTTTATTAAAATTTAAAAACTGTAACAAGAAATGCAAAAAAGCAGCACAAATGATAATTAGATTATACAAAAATAATTAAAGATTAAAACAACCTGACATACTAAATTTTTAAGTTCCCTTGCCTAAATACAAATGAACAAATGGCAAAATAAGAACATAAGAACATAAGAGAAGCCATGTTGGATCAGGCCAACGGCCCATCAAGTCCAACACTCTGTGTCACACAGTGGCAAAAAATTTTATATACCCACATACACTGTGGCTAATAGCCACTGATGGACCTGTGCTCCATATATTTATCTAAACCCTTCTTGAAGGTGTCTATACTTGTGGCCGCCACCACCTCCTGTGGCAGTGAATTCCACATGTTAATCACCCTCGTATTGGATTAATGATGTCATAGCTGCGACCAGGCACAAATGACCTTACACTACAACTATGCTTAAAAGATGCCTCAACAAAGGGTAACCATTTAGATAATGAGTTTTTGGGAATATTAAGAATGACTGAGGTATTTATACTATCTGAGATCCTATCCATAGCATAAATTTCCCGTATTTTTGTATACTAAAGTTTTAAATGAAGAGGGCCTGTAGATTTCCAGTTCTTTACAATCACCATTTTTGTGTGACCAAACTTTTTATTTTGCAATATATTGAAATAAATTCATCTATTCAAATTCAAATATACTTCTCCAATACATTACATATTTTCCTCCCCCCCCCCACTCTTATTCATGACTTCCGCCGGTACTTAAAACAAATTAAAGGCATATTAAAGGTAAATTCACAATTATAAAAATCTTTTCTCTAATAATCACTTAGCACTTATTAAACACAACACTCATAATTATTAATTCAGTTCCAGAGTTCCCCCTATCTTAGTCTTATCTTAACTCTCATATATATATATTTACCAAATAACTACGTTCTACTAATGCTTTTATCACAATATCACAATTCCTCTTTATCATTAAAAGTTCAATTAATGTTGTCATACACTACTAAATATCTTTTCACCATTATAAAATTTTTACACAAAGAGTTATCTTTCAATAACCTTTTCTCTATAATTCACTTAGTATTTATTAAACACAAAAATCATAGTTATAAAATCAACTCCGGAATTCCAGCTGTCTTAATCTTATCTTAACTCATATATGTATAATTACCATGTAACTATATCCTACTAACTCAATAATCACGATTCTTCTTTATCATTTAAAGTTCAATTAATGTTGTCATAAACTACTAAATGACTCTTCACCCTCCATTGTATTTCCACGTAACTTTGGAATTTACTCCAGTCTTCTTTAAACTTCTCCAAATTGTTGTCTTTTAAGATTCTAGTAAGTTTGTCCATTTCACTCCAGTTAAGAACCTTTAAGACCCAGTCCCATTTTTCAGGTATTCTGTCTTGCTTCCACATTTGCGCATACAATGTTCTCGCAGCTGAAAGCAAATACCACAACAATGTTCTGTCTTGCTTTGGAAAGCTTTCCATTTGTAATCCCACCAGAAAGACATCTGGTGCTCTCCTAATATTATAACCCAAGATTTTCGAGATCTCCTGTTGAATCATTGTCCAAAATTGTTTCGCCTTTTCACAAGTCCACCACATGTGGTAGAAAGAACCTTCATGTTTTTTACATTTCCAACACCTATCTGAAGCTTGATTACTCATTTTTGTTAGCTTTTTAGGTGTCATGTACCATCTGTACAGCATTTTGAAACAGTTCTCTTTTATGTTATAGCACGTTGATATTTTCATTGAATCACCATTTTTGCAGCAACAATTATCTTTGCCTTGGGATTGAGACATCTAACCATAAATCTAACAAAACCAATTCTGGCCTTAAAGGTACTTCATATCCCATGATGGATTTAAAATGTGATACTACTTTAATCCAAAATTATTTAATTATTTTACACTGCCAACAACAGGCCGGTGGAAGTGAAGTAAATGCCACCTCCTCCTTTCTCCAGTGAGCCTGCAGCAGCCCCATGGCTGGGGAAGAAAGGGGAAGGGGTGATATGCCTTTGCTTTTTTACTAACTTTGCACAAGACAACGTAAAAGTGACAGTTCTCTAGAACAGTGCCAATTGTCCTTGACTAATATAGACTCATAGAGTATTTGTTTTCCTTTTCCTTTCTTTCTCTTGAAACTCCCATCCCTTTCACCATCCTTCTTCCCAGGTAGGAAAAGCTGGAATATTTGTGGGGGGTTTTGTAAAGATACTGTAAGTTTTTTTTTTAAAGCATTTGGGTGAAAAGAATGACTGAGATGTGGCAAGCTTTGAACACTTTCAAAAGGATAGCATACCTGTATACCATCGTTAATAGCATTTATATCATAGATGGCTATTGAAAAGGCAAATACAAGGCTAGGTCTACCAACTATTGCCATGCTGGCTAAAAGGAACCTACATGATCAGTGGCAGTTTACCTGTGAATACCAATTGCTGTGGGATTAACACAGGCGGCTGTTGTCTTTATGCCCTACTGTGACATCTGAAAGGCCGCTCTGTGAAGCAGGATGCCAGACTAGACGAATCCTTAGAGAAGCCCCTCCAGATAGGCTCTTCACATACATTGGAGCAATCCTTATAAAAACCCTATCAATTAGGTCAATATTATTATCTATTACAAAAATGGCTTGCCTAAAACTATCAAGTTTACTGATGGCTGGTTTAGACTAATGAATTTCAGATTAGTCTGTTAGCCACTCACTGTTGAAGTAATGCTTAACCTGTGTCAGCTTCCTGAAGGAGTCAAATCTGAATGATATTTGGGTTTCACCTCCATGCTTAAATTTTGAACTGATAGGCTTGAAGCTTCCCAGAGGCATTTGGCTATGATTCCTGTTAGGACATGCCTTAATCCTGGGTTCACCACTCATTTCAAACAACTCTGAAGGAAGAAATCTAAAGTTCATTTCAGTGCCATTGCTTCATCTTACTGGCAGTGGGACTACAGGGATGTGGCATGGAGTGGCTGTGTGATGTCTTGTCATTAAGTGTTCTTCAACTTCAAGATTTACCAGCACACTACTCCACACAACAGAACTGCAAAGCTAGTGACCCAGCTAATTGGTAATCAAATACAGTGGCCTATCAGTAGCTTGGCCCATCAAGATGGGCAGCAAAAAAAAGTTCCTTGAAGGTCCCCATACATGGTTAGAGATTTGTATTTGATTTGGTAAGTCACATTTTGTGCCCAATTAATTTAGAAACAAATACTGATAAATTTTATTGAATTGTACTTCCAAGTATGTGGAAGCCAGTGGGGAAAAAGCATGCATTGCTGCAGATAGGTTATTCCTGCTGGGCAAACAGAATCATTTCAGCCACCAGCAGTCAAGCTCATTTCAAGAGCACTAAATTTATTTCAGACTTGACATGCACCATCATCTGCCACAGCCCTCATTACAAGTAGCATTATCTATCGCTCCACACTCCTGTCTATTCAAATGCTCATCCATTCACCATGAAAATAGTTCATTCCAAAGTTCATTCATTAACACTCCATTTTATTAAATGAATAAAGCAGCAATAAGGTGCTGATTTTTATTGTGTGATTTTTTCCCCCTTGATGAGATTCTATAGTCAAAGAGCCAAAGAATATGCAAGGGGACATTTAATATAGGAAGAAGCCCTTGATTTCTCATGCACCCTAGAAAGATTGGCAAAACTGTTCTGCATTCTTTTCTTTTCTTTTTAAGATTCTCCATGGAAGAGTTTTCAGATGGTGGGACCATAATAGTTTGCCACCCCATCTCCTGCAACCCGATTTCTTTTCTATATTTTATTTTTCCCCATTCCCATATCTCTTTAACTCTGAGTGCTTTTCTGTGTATCTAGAAGATTCATTTCTTCCTATGTAAGAACCAGTGGGGGGAAATGTGGCTTCACCAGAAAATTATTTCAGCATAAAAGTTACCAGTGATACTTATTATGGTGTCCAGTGTTCTTTTAAGTAAAACATGCTCCTTCAAAATGATCAAAAATTAAAAGCCAGTTGTCCTAGTTTTGCTTGCTAAACTCCAGAGAAACTTTTACAAAGATAGGGAGACAGGCTTCAACTTGGAGATTTGGGCTTGTTTTGCTCTGTTTTTGTGTTGCAACTGGTGCAGTCAGGGTTTTGCTTTGGTGTATGTGTGGTGCTTTGTTTCACCCATACACCATCGTCTCATTGTACACTTGTCACGGTTTCTCCTGCTTTGTTGCAACCTTTTCCAAACCTGGTTTGATAACATCTTTTTGGATGGGAAAGTTTGCATTTAAAAAACACTGTAGTTTAAAATCTGTAACTGACATATTGCTACAGCTCAACACTATAATGTCCTCCTTTTGCTGTGGGTTCCCAGGTTTTAGTACTTTCTCAGGTGCCCATTTTTAGATCCATTCAGCAGAGACAAACTGGCTTAGAACATCAGCCACATATTTGCAAAGGGACAACTCCCATGATCAACAACTACAGCTAACATACAAAACTGAAACAAGAGCTCTACCCAATTGGACCAAACTAAATCCCACAGGTATTAGGGGACAAGTGTCTGTTCCATTACATAAATACACACACACAAAAAAATATATACCACAAATACTATAGTGCTAGTAACTGGTCCATTACCATCTTTTTAAAAAGCCCTCTGCTGGCATGGGCTGGAGGGAACGATGGCCACAAGGGACTGAGGCAACAAAAGTACTGAGAAACCCACTGTGGTGTTGACTACATTGGGATGAGAGTATGTAGTTTTCCAGATGCAGGTGTGGCTGCAAATAAAGCATAGCAATGAAGAGGCTTCACATGGCAGCTTTCCTACAGATCCTCTGTCTCCATCCCCAACCTCACCATTCCCAAGCCACCAAGGCTTTAAAAAAAATTAAAAAATTAATTGACATGGTTGTTGTGATACACTATTGTAACGATAGGTGTGTCACATTCTCTGAATTCCCAGCTTTCATTTTTAAAAAGGAAGCCTCTAACACCTTCCCTTGTATCTTTGCAAAGAAGGAGGCTAGGAACTTACTTTTAAAAAATGAAATCTGGAAATTCAGAGAAGCTGCTTACAGGTGTCATTACAACAGCACAGTGAAAATGATATTCTAGTACTGATTGATAAAACGATAAAAAGACCCCAGTGGCAGGGGGAGTAAATGGCTGGTGTGGGAACAGGGTCAGGGGAATAAACTGTCACATGAGCCAGAAAATTTGAATATTTCCACCCAGCAGTCATCCAGGCTATACTGCAATCTATACTTCCAAAACTCCAGAGAAAGCAGGTTTGAGAAAGATCAGACAAAAACCTGGGAAATCCCTGGAGATGCAAGAGCACACCACACTGCTGTGGGGTAGCAGGGGGCGGGGGGGAACACTTCCCAAAAGTATTGAACTTGGTGCAGATAACCTGTGTGAAAGACATCTGTGTGCACTTATCTTTGCTGCTGGGGATTCACTTGCATTCACAATTGAAGAAATATGGAAAATCATCCCTAATTTGGATTGTCCCCAATTTTCTATGTAACATGATTGTTTTCCTATGGAATTATCCTGTTTGATCTTTTTTATTTCCATTTCAGCCACTGTGTCTAATATATTTTAAAAAGATGCAACTATGGCCATGGAAAAATGACAAACATTATTTGGTGAGTTCCAATCCTCATTTTGCCAGGAAGCTTGCAGGATGACTTTGGTGTCAGTATCACCTGTTTCGTAGGGTGCTTGTCAAGATGAAATGGGAAAAGGAGGCTCATATGTAGCATCCTGAGTTCTGAAGGGAGGGATTTAAATGCATTAGATAAAAAATTTTGACTGGGGATGGAGAGGAATTTTGGCAAGGGATGTCACGAGAGGATGGAGGTTAACTCTTGTCCTTACACACACTATTTCCAGTGTCCATCTCTACATGGAGCCAATTTTTGCCTCACTGAGAAAATACGAAGTCAACATTCAGGCAGTCCATATGTCTCCACCAAGGAGTCAAACACTGGGTTTGGATGGGAAGGAGCACTATTGACATCCAGGAAACATTGCACAGGAAAGGGTGTGCCATAGAACCTAGGAAGAATTGGAAGTTCTGGACATCACTGAGCTCCCTCCCTTCCCCAAACTCCACCCTACCCAGGCACCACTCCCAAATCTCTGGGAGGTTTCCATGCTGGGTTTGACAACTTTGACTGTATAAGATGTCAGGACTATCATACGCATATGACAGCTGGAAGGCTCAGTCTAAAAGACAACTTGGCTTACCTGTGATCATCCAGCAACTTTCTGTCTTTTTATGGGAAGACTTTTTATGGGAAACTTCCTGCCATATAGCTCATTTTTTAAACACCACACAGCATTGGCTCACTCTACAATGCATCCACTACAAACTTTAAATATGCCTTTTCTCATCCATACACATATGCCTTTTAAATCCATCGTCGTATTTGTAAATTTTGCTATGATTTTAAATTCCCCAAATTTTCTTTTTCAACAGAAATACACTAGAACAGAAAATCAACAACTAAGTTGGAGGGGGAATCCATCTTTTTAAAGCTGCATTAGGTTTGCAGCTCCATTTTCTATTCTCTACAGTTCTCTTTGTATTCTCTACAGTTCCAGTAGCCACAAAATCTGTTCTAAAGGGTTTTTTTTTTTCCATTACAGTAGATTTCAGTTACAGGTTCAGAGTAATTCCAACCAAGTGAACCAAATGGACCATGCTCATTTGTCTGGAACTCTTCAGATCTGGCTCCCCTTGGGAATACTCCCTGTACTATAAAATCAGTCTATTTACCTGTCATGACAAGATCCTGATAGCGGCTACTATAAAGTCCCCCAACCATAGGAAGCATATTAAGCTTTTTTTAAAACTACAAATATACTGCATATGTTTCCTCAGACAACATTCTGAACTTTAAACAGCCCTGTTTACTCATATAGTACTTTAAGTGTTGTAATCTAGTTCTAGCATGATCTGCACTGTGACTCCAAGGCCTCATGGCTCACTTTCACCAGATGTTCTTTACCCTCCAGCTCCAATATGAGGGATAGTCACAATGACAGGGCAGTTTTAAGGATTACTTTGAGAACATTCATAATTTTAACACTATGTAAACACTAAGAATGATTACACTTATTTCTATTCACCCAAACTGATTACAAAGTCACTGGGGGCGGAGAGTGACTAGGGCTGTTCCAACCCTGAGATCCTGTGTGTCCCTTTAAACATTCATAAGTAGTGGACATGAGCTTTCATTCATGAGCTTCTATGTCCTCAACTTGGGCTTCCACATTACTCTGTGCCCCCCCCCCATCACCCAACTGTGTAGTAAGCAGGTTTATTTACTCTTTCCCTCTTAGCAGGGAGAGACAAGGAAGGTGGGTGAAGGAATGGGATCAACCACATGTTTTTCCTGCTGTGCTGCTTCAGAACATTTACAGCATTGATCTTCAACCCACAAGCTGAGACCCTTATGTGGATCACAAATTCCAACTTGCTGGGCCATGACTTCCTACAGAGCAGTGGGGGGGAGGGGTTGTTTGTTTTTCAGTTTTAGACGGACCTATTCTTCATGTGGTAAGTTTGCCAGTACTATGCCACTAAGCCCCTGGGAGCTTTGGGGAGACTGAGCCTTGGTAGGGGAAGTGTTGCTGACACTACAACATAATTTCCAGGTGACTGCCCAGAAGCGATGTTATGATATCCCTGCTGTTCTAGGAATTTCTATAATCTCTGTTGCAAAGACCACAATGATTTGGGGAAGTTCCTAGAGTGTTGCAAGTGCCATGATACTAGTGATAATAAACTTACTAGTAAACTTACTTACCATGATACTAAACTTACTAGTGATCCCTGGGCCGAGGGAGGCAAGATTAAAATCTACCAGAGAGAGGGCCTTCTCAGTAGCAGCCCCCTACTGGTGGAACCAGCTACTGGAGGATGTGAGGGCCTTGCGGGACCTCACCCAGTTCCACAAGGCCTGTAAAACCACACTCTTCTGGTTAGCCTTTAACTGATCTAGAGTTACCGTTATTGTGGGAGAAAATGTAAGAACACTGAAGCCATCAGATGCAAAAACTACATATGATATCAGCACCAGATTGTTTTAATGATTGAATTTTAAATTGTCGTATTAATGTTATGCAATTTTAAAACTGATTGTTTTAATTTTGTTGTTGTGATCCACCCTGAGCCTGCTCTGGCAGGGAGGGCAGGATATAAATCAAATCAAATCAAATAAATAAAATGATGTCAGTTTCAGGTATTCACCCAGACATAACATCAGAGCATCTATGCTGTCATTTCTTCCAGCCTATTGTTTCTTCTGCTGCTCCATCTGGCAAGTACATGGGAAGGAATGCAGGGATGGGAGGTTGCCCACCTACAATGTGTGGTGTTAAGGTTGCCATCCACCAGGCAGGTCTCAGTGTTCTCCTAAAATTACAACTAATCTCCCTGGAGAAAATTATAGCTTATATCGGTGGGCTCTGTGGAATCACATCCCCCAAGTCTGTCCTCCCTAGGCACTGTTCCCAAATCTTCAAGAATTCCTCAAGCCACAGTTACCAACCCTTGTCTGTGTGCATAGAAGGCAAGTGCCTCCTGCCTGGTTTTGCATACCCACTGAGAGAAGCAGCAGAGTGACAAAGTGAAGCAATTAACAGAACTGCTTTTCAGCACAAGCAGGTTGAGAGAGATTGGCAACTCCTATTTTTGTCATATGACTCTGATGTTGATAGGGTGTCCAATCACATGCTCAGTGGGCCCTATGCAGCTACCTAGGAATTAAAGTTGGTCTCAAGTCTGGCAACTCTGAAGGCAATAGTTTTAGAACCATATGAGTACCAGGCAAGGAGAACCAATCTTCTCTAATTTCCCCTCCTATCAGCAGTTCTTTCTGATGCTAGGAAAGTTTACTCATAGAATTCATGTGGTGAAGTAGCTGTGTGGGTCAGGAGGCTATAGTGAGGAAGAGAAGGGTGCAAAATTTCTCCATTCCTTTGTATTATCTTTACCACAGCCTTCCAATTCCCATAGCTATTACTCCACATGGGTCTCACAACTTTGGGAATACACTTTCCCAGCATCAGAAGAGTCAATGCCTTCCACTGAGAGATCACAAAAGTCAACTCATTGTCAAATAACAAAATTTAACCCATTTTTAAAGCATTTGCACAGAGTGATTTAGAATCTGTTACACAGCAGCAATCCTGTGAGTGTACACTTTGCAAGAATCTATAGTCTGATAATATTACCTGGACATGTCTTTAACATTTATTTATTAATACATTCAGAGATGTTTCTGAGCAGGAACGCACAGGAACGCAGTTCCGGCTGGCTTGGCACCAAGGGGTGTGGCCTGATATGCAAATGAGTTTCTGCTGGGCTTTTCTACCAAAAAGTCCTGTGTGAAAGAATGGTGATGTCAGGAGTGTGGCCTAATATGCACATGAGTTCCTGCTGGGCTTTTTCTACAAAAAAAAGCCCTGTATACATTCTATTTCAAACCTACCCTTCTCTGTGCAGTATGACTCAGGGCAGGGTACATCATAACACATAATTAAAAACATAACTTCAAAATATTAAAGTAATCATTCTGTCAACAGCAGCACACAATAAAATCAAAATTAAAACATTGCAGTACCATACAGTCGAAGAGGTAGATGAGAGGGAACAGAACCACAGGAACAGAGGGCAGTATTCGTTATCATCGCTATTCCTGCCCATGTGCCTGGTGAAACTAGGGCTGCCAATCCCCAGGTGGAGGGAAGGGATCCCCTGATTTGGAGGCCCTCCCCCCACTTCAGAATCATCAGAAAGCGAGGGGAGGAGGAAATGTCTGCGGGGCATTCCATTATACCCTATAGAGACCAATTTCCATAGGGACTAATGGAGAATTGATAAGTTTCATACCCTTGCACCTGGCTCTACCCCAAAGTCTCTTGGCTCCACCCCCAAAGTTCCCAGGTATTTCTTGAGCTGGACTTGGCAACCCTAGGTGAAACATCTCTGTTTTACAGGCCCTGTAAAATTATTTCAGATCCCAAGACCTCAGGGCTCACTATACAGAAAAGTTCCACCAGGTAGAGGACAGGCCCTGTCCCCAGTCACAATCAGGTGGTTTTCAGGCCAGGGACCACTAGCTGGTTGTCAATAG
This sequence comes from Heteronotia binoei, assembly GCF_032191835.1. Lineage (NCBI taxonomy): Eukaryota > Metazoa > Chordata > Lepidosauria > Squamata > Gekkonidae > Heteronotia > Heteronotia binoei. The sequence continues at coordinate 158,477,392 of NC_083224.1, read as the reverse complement.
CTGAGTGTAACACTCTTTGAGGGACTTATTGGGAGAGGAGGTCCCATAGATACACTGGACCCAGACTGTTTAGGGCTTTGAATGTCAACACCAGGACCTTAAAACTGATCCAGTACTCAATCCGGTACTCAATGCCATATTTACAGGTTACACGCAAGCTGTAATTAAGAAACTGTTAGCTTTAGCTGTGATTAAACAAATAATAAGAGGTCCAAATGCCAACTATAATATCATTACTATTTTTTATTTAACTGCAGGCAGCTAGTATTATGCACTATTGACATTTAATCTGATCATTTTAGTAGCAAAGAAAAAACATGATACAGTGACTCTTCAAACTTAAAACAAACCCCTACGCTTTTAGTTTTTAAAACCATCTTCATCCCGTATTTCACCAATTCTTGGTCACAGCCATCCTGCCAAATTCCAACAGCTCTATAAACTAAAACCTCCACGGTTTACCATTGTCTAAGTTAACTTTGACAGGAACTACCACAATCTTCAAAAACATCGTAAACTTTGTTTTGGAGCTGACACACAGTTGCTGCTTTGTGCATTACAGGAGAATAGCCGAAGCTGCGGAAACATTATCTAGCACTGGTCAAATATATGCCTGTATGTCATCACCTCAAGACAGTATCTTCAACTGGCTTTTTAAAAAACAGACAACGATGAAGACAATGAGGACAATGAAGAAGAAAAAGAAGCTTTAAGAGAAGCTTCTGGAAATGTTCTTTGGTACTCCATATGTAGGTTAGCTCTGATGCAGTTAACACTACCATGATGTCACCCCAATGGCAAAACAACCTGGCAGTTCAGCTCCGGTGTGAGCATCGCTTTCCCATTTAGGAAACCAGCATTCATTCATCATCATGGCTTTGCTCCCAGGTCAAACAGGGTTGAAGCTACAAAGGAAACAATTCAGTCCCAGTGGGACAGTACATTTCACATTGCTCAAGAGTGTCCTCGGATTTTCAACAAGTTTAATATGCTTTATTATCCATCCGTCCCTTTCTCTTTCTTTAAAAAAAGTTGATTCAGTAGGGTTTTGTTCTTTTTTTTCCTGTCTTGCTCAAAATTTCTCCCAATATTTCCAACATTCCTTTCAAAAAGAAAATTATATAATGGAAGGAATTTGTAGACATCCAATGTTCAGTTCAAAAAATAGTGATAATAATGCCATCACCATGTTTGTACATTAATATGTATACATATATACCTATGTGTAGAAATGTGTATTTTATTTTTTTTCCATTTGTATCCCATCCTCCCTGCAAACAGGCTCAGGGCAGCTAACAGCAAAAAGAAAAACATAAAATACAATCATCTATTATAAAACAATATCAGTATAAAACATTAGACAATATTAAAAACCATAGTATATAAAATTAACATTAATATATAGTGTATAAAATGGACGGCGTTCCCATAGTTCATAGTTTCCCATAATTTCCAAATATGCAAATAGCCTAGGTCTATGTCTCACAAAAGTGCAATGACAGTAATATAAGGAATAGCTGGCTTCTAGGTGGTTGGCAGCTCTCTTCCCTTAGTTTTCAAAGGCATGTTGAAACAATGCTGTTTTACAGGCCTTATGGAACCAGACAAGATCTCGTAAGGCCTTGATGTCATTTGGGAGAGTATTCCATAACGTTGGTGCTGCCACTAAGAAGGCCTGGCCCTGGTCTAATTTAATCTGGCCTCCTTCGGCCCAGGGATTGACAGAAGATTTAGGACCCTGAAATGCAGTACTCTCTGGGGTATGTGCGGGGAAAGGCAATCCCGCAGGTAGGCAGGTCCAAAGCCATATAGGGCTTTAAAGGTTAATACCAGCAACTTGAATTGGATCCAGTATCCTACAGGCAGCACAGGTTGGATGTGTTTGTGTATAGAGAGCCCCATCAACAACCTGGCATTCTGCACCAGTTGTAGAACTGGCCCACATTTATAAGCACCAGATAGAAAGGATCCTTAGTAGCTGTGCTACTTGCTAGCCAGAGGTGAGAATATCTGCTGAAATGTCCTCTTCAACACAGTTACGTAAAGTACCAGTGTCTTACACTCTAGCTGGCAAAGCAGCATTTAAAAAATATGTCTAAAGGAGCTGGAAGCTTCTACTTCTTTATTAAATGTCAAAGTGAATCCATGATTCCACAACTGCAATTGAGTCCCATTTATTTGTCTGTATCCATCCCACCTTCAAAAGTAATTTGTATTGCTCAAAATGTAAACTTTTCTAAAAACTGTGTTTTAAACTATTTATTTACAAAATGATTACTTAAAAATATGGAAAGGGTTAAATGTTAGAAGTTTTTCTCTTGCTTGTTTTACAGAAATATGGGTTTGGTTTATAGAATGTTTATTTATTTCCAGAATTAAGCCAAACTGCTTCTATGAAATATTCTTTAAAATGTAACAGATGTTATTTTTCTTAAAGTGAAGTTTTTAACAAATAATCTAGCAAAGCACACAGTCCTAAACTGTTTACCTGCAATGCGGAATGCTCAAGTTTTGTCCTTCTCTTCCTACAGACCATTCAGGTAAAGTTCTGATTTTTCTAACATAAAAAAACAGATAAAATCAGACAGGACATTGACAATGGAGATAGTGCTGCCATCTTTTGGTCATCTACATTAATAGTATTCCAGAGGAAAATGGCATAATGCAGTCATTTTTTCTTCCACTAGTATTAAATAGTCAAAATGAAAAACAATTTGTTAAATCATAAGATCTACACAATATTCACCCAATATTGCAAAGAGGAATTGCTTTCAGTGATTACTAATTTCTGCAACAAGGTATCATAAAAGATAGGTAGCTCTCCATAAGATGTATAATGGACAACTGGGAGAGAAAAGGAAAGTATGTTCAGAGCCAGTTTTCAAGTGCCTTCACATCAGTGGACTTACCAGTTGATAAGACCTAAAGATTATCAAGCCACTGTGCAAACCAGGTCCCCTGGAAATTTTTGTATTGGAAGTAACAACAAAAAACATGCAAGGTCTACCATTATTGATATCTCATTCACAAAGGGAAGTAAGACATTGCAACCAACTGTGATGACCATGCACTTGGATACTGGCTCTTAACTAACAAAATCCAAAAAAATAATTTTTCATGAGGAAACCTTTAAAGAAACTCATTATATTTCATCCCCATCTGTGTTGCAACATTTGTACATTTTAAAGATGATTCTGTAGTTGTTCACAGGCCTGATTATAAAGATCTCTCTTTTTACACACATGGCCTGAAAGGGAGGATATTTCAGATTTCCTTCAAGTTTCATCCCCCCCACCACCACCACCACAATTTGTCCCTTAACTTACCAACATTACACTCTTTGACAGTACTTTTACTATAGCATTATCTCATGTTTTAGAAATAGAAAGCTACTAATAACCCAAGTGCACTTGACACATGGCTTAAAAAGAAATAATATCCTAAACTGAGATAAGCTGTTCCCCATAACCCTTACAATTCTGATCTGGAGCTATCAAGATGCCTGAATTCCTCCCTGTCCAGCTGTTGCTTCCTGCCACCTTTACTGGCAGCTGCTTTCTCCTTCTAGCTCCTCAACTGAACCCAGTGGCTATACAACCAGGTGGGGAACTACAGCATGAGAACTTTATGATCCATCCAAAACTTGGGATGAGTCATATTTTCCCAACCCCAGAAAACAATGATACAAATTATCCCCTGTCAAAGGTCCCTGGGCCAAGAATCTTTGTTTAAGGGCTGCAGAACACAAAATTCCAAAACCCTGGTAGTCTGCCACCAGCCCTTTAGACTATTCCAGCAACTAGAAGACAAAGGGCAAGCTTCCAACCTTCCTGGGGCTAAACGAGAAAGTCAGCCCTGCAAAGTAGGCACGCAGAACGAGTTTCTCACAAAAGCAATTACCTGGGTAGGTGGTCCGCCAGTAGGGCTCTGGATTTAGACTGAGGTCAGCTGAAGGCAAAGAACCACAAAAGTAAATTAATATATATATTTAATTAGGGTATGAGAATATTTCAAAATGACAACTCTATGAGAATAAAACAAGCTAAGATTTCAAGAACTAACTAAAACAGTAACACATTGGTTCCAAATATCAGATATTACCATTGTCAGTTGAAGGCTTCAATAATCCAAAGTGGCTCTCTCCTTAGAGTCAGCATAGCCAGGAGCTGTCTGGCTGTCATGGGTGCTGGGGACCCTGCAGAGGAAGTTGAGCCTGCAGAAGAAACTGTGCCCCTGCCACCTGCACCAGTGCCCCTGCCTCCTGCTGGAGAAGATCCCAGCCCCCCTGCCTCGCCCTCTCGGGTGGCGCGTGTGCATGACCGCCTCCGTCAGGACCTCAGGGATCGGAGGAGGACAGCACGCTCACAAGCAAGATGCTCCCTGAGCCCTGAGTTTTGAGAGGATTCTGGCCCTTCTAAGACCAAGGATGCTTGAGTTGCAACAGGATCCTGGCTGCCTCTCTGAGCCAGCAATTAGCCCAAATGGGCAACAGCCAGCAGAGGGCTATATAGCTGTAGGCTTTGGGAGGAGGCTTTGTGGAAGCAACTAGTCATCTCCCTGAGGTTCTAGCATCCACTCCGGCTTGACTTTGGTTTCTGGACTCCCTGACTTTGGCTTGTGACTTCTGGACTCCCTGACCTCGGCTTCTGGACCTCGGACCCGTGATACTTGTACAGTGATTCGGATTTGGCACCTCGGACCCTCCTGCTTACTGGCTACAGACCTCGGACTGCCCCTGGACTTTGCCCGACCCAGCCCCAGCCGGGACACTGGCTCACCCAAGCAACGTTCAAGATGGCCGCAGTGAGCGAAATAGTGACTGCACATCAGGATCTCAGTCAGTCATTATCAAGCTAGAGAATAAACTAGAAGCCTACTTTTTTATGTGCAAGGGGCCCTTGTGATCTCAGACCTGAAAGACCAATAGGTACCCTAGATGGTGATGTATAGCCAATTTGTTAGGCCAATGACTAAGTAGATGACCTAAGCACCAGTCTGATCTGGCAAGGGGGGGGGGGGAGAGAATCAAAATTATCTGCAGCTAGGTTTGGCCCTTTCTCACAGGTACAAATCATAGACCTTAATTGAATGGAGTGTGACTGATTGGAAGCTGGTACCAAACTTCTTAACTCCCCTCGGCAGCTGGGTGTTATCTGCAGTTTCACAAGGTCAGCTTGCTCTAGCTTAGCGAGGTTGTTTCTGAACTCTAAAAACTCACAAGCCAGCCACATCTCAGCCTGAACCAAACTTTGAAACAGACAAGAAATGTTAGGGATCCAATTTTCTTCACATCCCCCACTTCAATTGTGCCCTTACCAGAGGAACCAACCTGTTAGTAAATGAATCTCTCCCATTGATTTCAAGGCAACACCCTTCGGACTGCATCCACAGAGGGAAGATTTTTGAATGTACACATATGAAAGATTGTATTGTCACTTGCTAATGGATATTCACAAAAAGTCTGTGAGGATTTTAATGCAGTCTTTTTTCTCCCTTTTGGAAAGGAAAGATGCTTTGCAGGGGAAAGGAATGAGGCAGAGAGCCAGAACACTCAAAAACAAAGCAAGTTTCTCCCGCCTCTGAAGCAGGCAGATTGTTATCCCCTCTTCTCTGCAGAGAATGAGAATGGCATTTTGTAGCATGGCCCCTGTAATTATTGGTCAAGAGAGCACAAATGATGACAAACAGCATTAGTTTAAGGACCACAATTATTCACTGTCAGTTTTACATAAGTCAACACAATTTAATAGACTGTGTTTGGTAATGCTATTGCAGACTCTTGAAGACTGTTGATCGTTTGTTCCCCCCCCCCCTTTTTTTATTCATAGGAGCAAAAGCTATTGTGTACAATTGATACAATGTACAATTATTTTCTCAAAAACAGACTTCATATATCTCCTGGGAAATGTTTGGTGTATATATAAAATCAAACATAGAATAAGATGTTGTTACACTGTTCTGTATTTGTACTCAGATTGTGACTTCTCCCACCATGCACACTCATACGATACTTGGAGGGGGAGATATTTAAAGGACTATCCCATTTGTTTTTATAAGAACAATTATCTAGTCCTCATGGCTGCAACTTTAATGTTTAAGATGGTATGGCATGTCATAGCTTTTAAAAAGGTTTTTTCTTTGGCAGAATAATCATATAGAATTAATTTTGAAACTCCTGGATGTTCCAAATATGGGTCCACAATAAAGATTTATGCCAGTTTCACAACTGCCAAATTGTCATGATGGTCAGCCAAGGAACCCTAAAAATGTGCAGTTCTGTGAAAAGACTACAGATTTCCACTAAAGGATTCTCAGGACCTTCATCAAATTATACTTTGGATTTATTTGGGAAAGATAATGGTAGTTTAAAATGTCACATGCTTCTACTACCATAGTAGCTTTCAATGTCTGGAAAATGTCCTGACTTTTTGTTTGTTTTTACATGAAACAGAATTTAGCCATGCTATTCCTCATCTGTAGTCTAAAAGCAGTACATTCCTAGAAGGACTGGGTCACAGGATATACAGTATCTAAGCAGGGCTTTTTTGGTTGAAAAAGCTCAGCAGGAACTCATTTGCATATTAGGCCACATCCCCTGACATAACCATCATTTCACATAGGCAGGAGTGGCCAACGGTAGCTCTCCAGATGTTTTTTGCCTACAACTCCCATCAGCCCCAGCCATTGGCCATGCTGGCTGGGGCTGATGGAAGTTGGAGGCAAAAAACATCTGGAGAGCTACTATTGGCCACCCCTGACATAGGGCTTTTTGTAGAAAAGGCCCAGCAGGAACTCATTTGCATATTAAGGCACACACCCTGATGCCAAGCCAGCCGGAACTGTGTTCCTGCTCAAAAAAAGTCCTGTATCTAAGTATGTCGTTCCACTGTTTATATGCCAATATGAAATAAACTAGATAGGGTTGTTAGTGATTTGCCTATTGTTACATTATGACCTGGACAGCCCAGGTTAGCCTGATCTTGTCAGATCTCAGAAGCTAAGCAGGGTTAGTATTTGGTCAGTATTTGCGTGGGAGACCACCAAGAAATACCAAGGTCATTACACAGAGGCATGCAATGGCAAACCACCTCTGAACGTCTCTTGCCTTGAAAACCCCATGGGGATTCCATAAGTCGGCTGCGACTTGGTAGCAAAAAAATATTATATATATACTTGCTATAAATCACATAGGACTAAATGAGCCTGGTGTGCCTGGTTAGAAGCCTGTGCTCATGTACACCTATGACTTTCTCCTGCTCTTCAGTCAAGGAATGCAACTTCTGAGTTTCCATTCCTTGATTGAAGAAGCAGTCTAGAAAGTGATCTAAAAGGGGCACACAGCTTCTTTTCCCATAACAGTTGGCTATGCTATCTGCATACATGTTGGGGGGGTGGGGACAGGGAAACTGGGGCTCTGTTACACCATGTGGAGACCCACTGTGTATATGTTCTGCTCCCTAATTGGATGAGACTGAACCCTCTAGTCTTTCAACCCTACCATAGTCCCACTGTTGCATTTGCCCTGTGAGCATTCACATAAACAAAATGGTTAAGTATTTCATGTTAACATTTCTTACAAATGTCAGTGAATAAAGGCCAAGCAGCTTTTATATAATGTATGTTTCCCAATAGTCAAGAAAGACATTATTTTATTTTTGCGTTTCCCAGGTCAATATTTTACCATATTCAAGGAAAACCCTGTCGGCAAATTGTAATTATACATTTCCTTTGTCCCAGATATGACTATTGGAAAGTGTACATCCATCTGAGCAAACTCCATTGAAATGAATGGGGACTGTGGAGCAGCAGTGGCTGGAGGCTTATGAGCCATGAGTCTAAAATAACATTCTTAACAATGTGTGTATTTGCAAACATTTTAAAAAGACATCTCCCAAAATACTAGCAAAAAGACATCTCCCAAAAATACTCAATCCAGCCAAGCATATTTTTCCCCATTGCTTTTGATCATTGATGACTACAAGCAGAAAATATGACAAAAACAGCCCTCTTGTCTAGAATATTTTACATGCTCTACATAGTTTAAAAATATGTGGCTTATTAATGACAGATTTTTTCAGCCTCTCCAATAAACTTTTTTTTATTAACATGGCAGTCTTTTACTGATATGAGTGTCACACAATTCCGTCCTGTGCATGTATCCTTTATGATGTTTAATATAAAAGATAGCCCAGTATTTATATCCCTCACAATAACAGAATGGATTGTTTTAAGGTTATACAGTCCAGCTGTGATAAAGAAAGAAGGAACCTTACAAAATGATAAATATTTTCATTAAAAAACTTTAAAACTAAAAGTTCAAAGATATGTTCTCCTCTCTTATATCTTGTCAAAACATGACTTAGGGCCCAAAACTAATCTACTTTCAATTTTATTCCATATTTCAGTGCTGTCATAGTACTCAGCAGAGAGTATTGGAATACGATCATTTTTTATTTTGTTGATGTTACCGACAGCTTTATTTCACAAAGCAATCTTATACTATGTCTACCAGTGGCAGGTCACAAAGGTCAAATAGTCTATCCTTACAGGTAGAGAGCTTATTAAACGGCACGTCTATTAAACCCAATGGACAACATAAAGAAACATTTCAGCAAAATATTTTTAACATAGTTCAATGAAAATATGAGTGGAAAGGGTAGTAAATAATTTAAACGGATGCCGATATGAAACTTAGGTTTTGTGTGTATGCGTATGCGCATATTTTTTAAAGAATCTTCAAAAATAATTCTGTAAGTAAAACATGTAGAATAAAAAAGAATCTGTCAGACAGATCAACTTAGTCCATACTTGAAAAGCATGATCTGACCACAGTGACTCATGATCTGATTACCTCCATGTTAGATTACTATGATGCACTTTATGTGGGGCTGCCTTCGAAAGAGGACCTGGAAACTTCAACTGGTCCAAAATGCAGCAGCCAAGCTGTTGTAAGGAATTAGTCAAAAAATGTATCTGTGTTGCAAGATCTGCACTGTCTACCCATCTCTTTCTGGGCACGATTCGGGGAGGGACGGTGGCTCAGTGGTAGAGCATCTGCTTGGGAAGCAGAAGGTCCCAGGTTCAATCCCTGGCATCTCCAAATAAGGGTCCAGGCAAATAGGTGTGAAAAACCTCAGCTTGAGACCTTGGAGAGCCGCTGCCAGTCTGAGAAGACAATACTGACTTTGATGAACCAAAGGTCTGATTCAGTATAAGGCAGCTTCATATGTTCAAAGTGTGGTTCCTCTAACAGCTCTATAAAGGAATGTACACATATTGCACATGGAGTGTATTTCTATCTCAAGGAAAATTCCAATGTATCTAGATGTAGAAACATTCCCACAATATTTGTTGTGGCAAATATTATTGTGCTTCATAGTACTCAAATATCCAGAGCTTGAAAACACATTGTGGTATAAACTAGATTGCTTCTTTGTGTAGATTCATCTTATTTTTATTTATTTATTTTGTAGGCTTATATTCCACCCTTTCCCATAAATGGGCTCAGGGCAGATCACAACATAATTTAAGTAACAATAAAAACCCACAAATCAAGACTAAAAACAATGCAATAAAATTGACAAATCAGAAACAATCATTAAAGTGCATCACAGTGCATTATATAACTTACACCAGTATGATTCCTTTACAAAGCTGTACTGTTTTATTTGAAACAACAAAAAACTATGTTTCAAACCTAAGATAGTAGAGAACTAACATAAATTTTCATGGATTTTAAAGAAAAATATTTAAACTATTAATTTCAAAATTGTTGTGTCCCGTGGTATCTTTCTACAACATAAATATATGCATCTCTCTCTGGTGAAGTAAATATTCTCCAAGTTATCAGAAAGAGCCATCAGGTTGTCATGAAAGTATTTATATATTTACTTAGTACATTTATAGCCTGCCCTTTCCCGTGAAGGGCTCAGGGCGGATTCCAACAAGCTAAAACATTAAAACCAACAATAAAACATCAAAATAGTTAATTAAACCAATACATTAAGTCAATCATTTAAGACGGCATGGATGGTATAAGCACTTGAGGCGTAATTATCGTGGGGAGCTTAAGTTGCCCCAAGATGGCAACAGTATTAGCCTCAAATGAAGTGGCAGTCATTGCTGGGAGGCCAGTTGGATTGTATAGTAGGGTGAGGACGTCCGCTTGCCTCAACCCTTGACCTGGCGGAACAGAGCACTTAAAATGGTTCCCTGGATAAGTGTTTTCTTAATGAGCTCATGAAGTTATTTACCCCAAAATGCTAAATGGACTTGTGGGGAGGGGGGGTGAGCCTTAATGCAAAATGCAGGTGTCGGGTTGATTTAAAGCCCAGGGTTTTTTGTTTTTCCCCCACAAGAAAAATATAATTAGTAAGTGGCTGTACTATTAGGACATTTGGCTAATATAGCAGAGTTTGCCCAATTCTAGAACTGTGATATTGACTGCAGTAAATAAACCTCCCATGAAATATATTGCAAGAAATGGTAAACTTAACATTTATTCAAGTAAACCCAGTTCACATTCAGGTTGCAGTCAAAAGAAGAGAAAGAAGCCTAATCTAAAGAGTGCTTTCCCAAATGGCCAGCTTATCTGGCATCCTGTGTGTAGGAATATGAGGAGTATCTGCAGGACAGACCTGCAGAGACATGTGTCTCCATAGAAGACCATATGCAGAGAGTGAGCAGAGAGAGACAGAGAGAGAGGAGGGCTCAGAGGGCAGCTTCCAAGTTAAGACAAAGAGAGGTGACCCATTCGAGGAGTTAACACCTATTCACACTTAGAGTGATATAATACACACCCCAATGTTCAGGCACACTGAATTGCTCACTCCAACACTCCCTCTGCATGCTGTCAAGGTTCACAGTGGCTGATTCTACATTCATGTTTGGGTCTGATTTTCTGAGCACTGAAATCGCCTTCTAGAAATCTGGAGTATGTTTTTTCATCTACACTCAAAATTTTGCTCCTGGACTTCTCCACATTTGCTTGCTTTATTGGAGGAGGGGAGGGGGGCAGGTTTAAGAGTCTTTCTTGAGAAATTAGTTTATTGCCCTGTTTCCCGAGAAAGATATTATCGTTATGGTCCTGTGCAAAGCACTTCCTGGAAAACCCTCATTCAAAAGTAGTCCTGGAAAGTCAGGGGCAACTCCGTGCTGAAAATGGTTTCAGAGCCAATTCAGAAATTTAAATGTAAATGACAGTCAAAACACCAGAGCAAGACAGAAGGTACATTGTAATGTAGATGATCATTTCTGAAAGCGCAGCATTACTGGATCTTTTGCCCAGTGTAAAATCAGCCAGTGTTCAGGTTGTTCCACAGGCCTTGGTATTTGTCTCTTAGTGGCAGGTTGGTAAATATGTCTGGTATCATTTTCTCAGTGGGACAGTAGTGTAGCATGACAACTCCTTGTTCCTGCAGGATCCTTATATACTTGTTCCTGATTCCAATGTGCTTCATTCACACACTGCCCCTTTCTGAAAGAGAGAGGGCTTTACAACTCTGATTATCCTCTAGCAGTTGAACTGGCAAAGGTTCCTTAATACCCAAATCCTCCAGGAACATTGTAAGCCACTCTAATTCTCTGCACACTTCAGAATCTGATACAAATTCTGCTTCAGTAGACAAGTGGACAACAATTTCTTGTTTACAACTTTCCAAACTTATAGCACCACCCCCATAGAAAAATGCATAATCACTAGTAGACCTTAGGTTTGATCAGGGCTTTCTTTGTAGAAAAAACCCAGCAGGAACTCATTTGCATATTAGGCAACACCCCCTGAAATCACCATTGTTTCACACAGGTCTTTTTGTAGAAAAAGCCCAGCAGGGACTCATTTGCATACTAGGTCACGCCTCCTCATTCCAAGCCAGCTGAAACTGCATTCCTGTGCGTTCCTGCTTAAAAAAAAAAAAAAAGCCCTGGGTATGATCTTTCTTCAGCCCAGTCTATGTCAGCATATCCCAACAGTGTAGAATTACTAGTTGCTGGCAGTCTCAGTTTAAAATGTACAGTACCCTTTAAGCAGGGCTTTTTTTGGTAGAAAAAGCACAGCAGGACCTTATTTACATATTAGGCCCCACCCCTGACACCAAGCCAGCCAGAACTGCATTCCTGTGCATTCCTGCTCGAAAAAAGCCTGCCTTTAAGTAACTCATCACTCTTTTAACAGAAGTCCAATCCTTTGTGGTGGGTGTGCTAAGCTTTCTGGATAATATCCTTACAGCTCTTGCAGTATCAGTCTTGTTGTCATCATTAAGTATGGAAGCTTGCCTATGGCAGTTCTGTAATTATTGTTTTCTTGCATTGGTTCATTGGGTACCTTTTCTATGTAGAAGCCTGATTCCATTGGTATGGTCATTGAATCAACACCTTCCAGGCCCAGGCTTTGCAATAACTCTACTATCTTCTGTTTTTTTCTAAGGAGGTAACTTTCATTTGGTTCCTGTTCAGTCTGAATTCCCAAGTAAAAGTTAGCATCGTCTATGTATTTGACTTTTACTTCCTTGTTTAGCTGGGATATAATGTCAACACAGTCCTTTTGATTTTCACAGCAAATAATCAAATCATCAACGTAGATCAGAATAAACATCCATCTTCCATCTAATTGAGTAGCACCTTGGTCCACTTGTCTGATCACTCTTCGCAACTTCTTTAAACCATAAAGTCCCTTTCTAAGTTTACAGACTAGATGCTTATTCTTTTCATCTGTAAACTCTGGTGGCTGTTCCATTAATTACTCTTCCTAATTGTGGAATATTTTAAAACTGATGCAAACGTTTGGTTATAATCTGATCTATACATTTGAGAGAATCCTTTTGCCACTAATCTGGATTTATATCTATCAGTGCCACCATTTGCATCCTACTTAGCGTTAAAAACTCACTCACACCCAGTGGCATTCTTACCCTTAGGTAGTTCAATCCATGTCTTGTTCTTACGCTGTGCATCCATTTCTTCTTGGCTGCTTTCCTTCACTCGTTTGCTTCTGGTTCAGGCATGCACTGTAATTCAGCTCATGCTGTTGATTCATGTGATACTGATACACACCAGAACAGAATGGCATTACTGAGCATGAGAATCCCTCTACAATGGGCATGGTCAGATGCAAGCTAATTGACGCAGGCCTTCCCTCCAGGCACTGGGGAGAAGCTGCAATGACTGCAGATTACCTGCAAAACAGATGGCCAACCAAAGTCACAGAGAAAACTCCTTATGAGTTAGGGCATAGCAGAAAGCCAGGCATAGCACTCTTTAGAGTATTTGGATCCAAGGCCTATGGCCATATACCAAAAGAAAAGGCATCCAAGCTAGAACCCAGAGCCAATGAGAGGCATCCCATTCAAGGAGATAACACCTGTACACAGAGTGATGTAGTGCCCTTCAACATCTAGGCATGCTGAGTAGGGATGGGCACAAACCAGTTCATGAGCTAAAGGTCATCGCAAATTTTGGCCAGTTTGTGCTTCATGAAGTGATGCTCACAAACCAAAGAGCCCCGATGAACTTCCATGAATTTTGATGCAGTTCATGAAGAGTTGAAAGTAGGAGTTCCTTTCTGCTCTTCACAAAAACAGCTGAACAGCAGAAAGCATGGATTTAAATGGTTATGAACCATATAAAGCCATGCTTTATGCTCCCGTCATTCAGCTATATGATTTAAGTGGCTTGGAACCATTTAAGCCCCTGTTTTCTGCTCCCCACAGGGGGTGAAATGGGCCCAAAGCATTTTATCCTCTGCTTTTTGCTCACCACTGTTTTTCATATGCCTGGTATCTTTTATTGACCTGTTGATATTGGATTGACTTTTTTTAGTTGTTTTATTGCCTTCTTGCTTTTTATTGTTAGATTCTTTGGTTTTTATTGTTTTAGCGGTAGGCTGCCTCTAGCAGGTATGGGAGATATAGAATACAAATTTTCTTAGTAAATAATAAACAAACACATATATCTAGGTAACTAGATAGTTTTAAAAAATCCAGTGGGGAAAAAACATATAGATCCATCTTCTACAACCAATAGATACAGCTTTGTGCTGTATGTCACCTTCTGCCTCCTTTTTCCAGGATAAAACTTCCCAAATTGGTTCCTTCACCCTTGCCTTTAAACATTTGCTTCATAAACACTATCCACCTAAGGCTGTGCAGAGAGTGGAGCCAGCCTGCATACGGGATGAATGGAGATCAGGCACCTGGGCATCTGCATGCAGCCATTTACAGTGCAATGTTACTTATTAGATGAGCCAAACCTGAACTTGAATGCAGGCTTCACTTACAAGTATGTTCTCTTTGGAATCCTCTATTTTGTTTTATGACAAAAGCTTCGGTATTGCTTTCTTCAAAAACCTGTACCTCTATTTGTTCATTACTCAATTGGATTATTTTATGGTGGTTTAAGATGGGGAAATATTTGTCATTTTAAATTCTAGACTAATACTCAAAAATTGCAGAACAATTTGCAAAAAGCACATTTTCAAATAACCAGGGCATAGTCCATCCAAGCGAAGCATATTTAGTCCTGCTGATTTCAGTGGGAGAATAAAGCTTCTGCTTATTCTTAACTCTGTTCCTATCTCTTAACTCTCTTCCCATGTAGAATTCTATAAAGGCAGGGGGTGGAGGTTAAGCGAGTAACACTGATTTCTTTATAAAGATAGTTTTCTTTAAATAGAAAAAAATATTTATACCTATATAACTGAGCTTTGTATTTCTTTCTGGAGCTGCTTCCTCCACATGCATTGTTCTTCTGCCCACTGCATACTGATATATTACATTTCCCAATTTCAATATTAGTGTCTTCATAACTATATTTATAGAAGGAGGGTAAAAATGAGTCATACATGTGATGCCTAAGTCATATATTGAAATAACAACCCTCAGTGCTTTGCCTTCATGTTTGCTATCTATTCCATGTGACTAAATGCAATGGCCTTCAACAGAATTAGGACTGCAACCATAGCATATATTCGTGAAGTGGCATTACAGATGTCCTGTTTTAGCCAATGGCCTGATTTTGGCATTTGAGGTCATGCAAATGGACCCTGCTAAAGACTGCAATCCACTCACTTTTTATCAGTAGATTCTCCTGGTCAGATAATTAATGAAATACAGGAACATAAAACATGAGTTGTTAAAGTTCACAATTACCTTCCCTCACAGCTTCACTCTGAACGCACTGTCCTTGCTTTAACACGCGGTAAATCATCTACCTAAATGTATTTGCACCCAATCATTTTTTAAAGTCACAATCTTTGTAGTGTCAACTTGTCAAGGGTCAAAGGGAAGAACAGGCAAGATTCCCAAATCAATCTGCTTGTAGAAACTGTCTCATTTCATTTCAAATTACCTGCTGGGGCCGAAGCAGCAGGCAATGGACAAACTGCTTTCCTCCATAAACCATGACAGCACAGGTCGAACTTATGTGATCATTCATAAGGGGCAAGTCAAGCTGGGCTGTCATTAACTACTTTTAAACTGCTGTGCAGGGTTAAGTGATCTTGCAAGGCAGCAGCAGATATAAATACTATTTGGACAGTTTAATGTCAAGAGACAACTCCTTTGGGATTAAAACTGTGTAACCCGATAGTACAGTTGTCGATGGAAGGATTAAGGTAGGTTGGGGTTGCTTCTTGGAGTCCCAAACTTTGCATTTGCTTTGCATAGTATCCAGCTGTCAAAAGCAGGGCAGGACGCAATCCTGTGAACTTTTCTACAATCTCCAAAATCTTTAAATATAATTTCAACCTCCTGGCATTGGAGCACTTCTTATTTTGCAAGGAAACATCCTCAGGTGATGTACTCTAAGCCCTTCACACATATAAATTAGATCTAGCAATGGCTTTATTGTCTTACTTTCACTCAGGCTGGTATTTGTCTTTATCCTACATATTAAAAGAAAGTCAAAGTAACAATGTTAAATTATAAAACCTTTCCAAACAAGTTCTCTGTTTAACGTGGTTGTGGGTCCACGTCAAACAAATTATTCTCAATGAGAAACTGAGTCAGTAGAATCAACTTACCAAGGGCTTACCCTAAGCAGAGTTATACCTTTCTAAATTAGTGGGCTTAGAATGGTGTAATTCTGCTCAGGGAGGTCCTGTTAAACACACAGGCAACTCCTATGTTGGAGAAGCAACAGCCTGCTAAGAGTCTGATTACTGTAAGTACTGCTAAAAGAGTGCTTTAGTCCACTTGTACCCTAGGGGGCGCTGTGGTGCATTCTCTATTGTTTAAAGTTTACTGAATGTTTTTTCTTGCAGTTCAGCCTATCCCTTGTTGTTTCGGTTTTCTACTGTGTGTTAATATGTGTGAGTGCTTGTGCTCTAAAGGCCTTTCTGTAGTATCAGTGGCCTGCAGTTATTATCCTTTTTGCAACTTCCTAGTTCAACAAATTTCATTAAAAGCAAATTCCAAAGTGTGGTTTAAATTATTTCCTAAACTGTCAAAAGCCTACATAAACAGGAAATGAGCTGGATTCGAACCCAGTAGCACCTTAGAGACCAACAAGATTTTCAGGGTATATGTTTTCGAGTGACAAAGCTCTCTTCATCAGATACCATGGTAAAGAGATTGTTGACTCTTGAAAGTTTATATCCAATAATTGTTGGTCTCTAGGTGCAGGTAGAGTTGACTCTTGCTGTTCTACTGCAGACCAATATGGCTGCTCCCTGAAACACAGGAGGTGAATAGCAAAACTATTGATGGGCCATACTACCTCAGTCAGCAGGTGATTGGTGGGAACTGCATAACAGAACATACACACAAGTTATTACTCGTATACAATTAGCACATCAGGAAGAAGACCAAGCTAGAATCCTTCTTCTCACATCCTAGTTTTCTACATCCTGCAGGGTTTGTTTTTTGTTTTGTTTTTGTGAGAAACATTCAGTCAAATCATTCCCTGCCAGCAGTCTGACATGGTATAATCTAGAGACAATTTTACAATTACCATGCATAATGTTCTCCTGCCTGTCAGTTATTTTATTGCACATCTGGGGATTTTAAAGGGTGTGTTTAGACTGATTTTTAAAATGTGATTGGGGGAAAAACTTGAAGCTTCAAGAAAGAAGGGGATACAGTCAAAAGCTTTCATATAATCAAAATATTCTAGCTCTTCAGGTAGAGTACATGATAGCAACAATTTGTTTGTGAAAGCAGAAATCTCAAAATTTGTTCATGAAAGCAGAAAACTACAGAAAGATCATTTATACATTGTAGAAGGTTTCTTTTTCTCCCAAATTTTATTTATTAAATTTTCAAACATAAAATATTGTAGTATTAACAGAGCAGTAACTAGTACAATAATTTCACAAAAGGTTTCTTGATGGTTCAAGGGGCAAGAATAATGTTAAAGAATCTAATGGTGCATTCTCCTCTATTTCCCCTCTGCAACGTCATAACTATGTTTATTCAGAAGTAGTCCCTACAAAGTTAAGTGGTTTTCACTCCCCCAAATTAGTGCCCATAGAACGGCACTCATTCATTATAACTTAATGTGTTAAATATGCCAGCACAATAAAAACAAAAATCTGCAGTTTTTAATAAAAATTTAGGAAATTTATGTAACCCAAGTAGAGCTTATATATAAAGAAAATTAAGTTTTCTCAGATGAAAAGTACTGAAAGTTATATTGACTTTGTTCAATATACCAAGCATTACTGGATAGCATGAAGCATCTTCACTAATGGAAGTAGATTGCTTTCAACATCTGTCTGATTTCAAGAGCAGCATTGGCAATACAGTCTGTGAGATGCTTAACATTTTGTTCATATTAGGATGCAACAATATGATGTACAACTTCAACTACAGGAAGCTTTCACTTCTCCAAAAATCCCCTGATCCAGTTACATCTATTCTAGATAGCTTTTCGATGACCTAGAAATATGACTTAAGGATCTTTTCTAGATATTCCTGCTTTGTAGGCAAATCTAGCCTTTCCTTGAATGAATTACAAAATATTCACTTAAACTAATTTCTTTGATTTATGTGAACTGAGCTGTTTGTTGACATTAAGTTACAGAACAGTAGTTTTAGCCTGAGAAAGTTTTTCCCCCATTCAAACCATTGATCAAAGGAACCAACCTTTTGGTTGTGTTAGCTGAACCTTCTTTCAACAAACGATCAAAGGCTATGGCCCTGACCATGGTCCTGGGTTCAGCCTCAGGCATCTCCAGTCTAAAAGGATGCATGGCATCTCCTGCCCACTCCTTTTATATGGTGGCTTCTATCTTGTGGAACAGCTTCCCTATTGCAGGGCTTTTTTTTGTAGCAGGAACTCCTTTGCATATTAGACCACACATCCCTGATTCTCCTGGAGTTTACAGTAAGCCCTGCACTGAGAGACCTGTGTGTGGCCTAATATGCAAAGGAGTTCCTGCTACAAGAAAAGCCCTGCCCTATTGTAATCAGCAAAAAAAAATCTATTAGGACTAAGAGACCTTGGAAAGCCGCTGCCACCCCAAGTACACAAAAATGGGGTTGATGTGCCAATGGCGTGACTCAGTGTAGGGCAGCTTTATGCTTTTTCACTTCCTATATTTGAGCAGCAACACCCACATGTCAAATTGGAAGTTGCTGCCATAGTTTGGTAAGTCATATCTGGGACATTTTAAATGTTACATTGCTGTTTAGAGTGAATGATTGCAAATGTTATGGTCTTCCCACAGCTTTTGACAGTGGAGCCAACGGTAAGCAGTCACAGTGCTGGCCCTTCCTTTGTTCCCTTGAACTCTGGACATTATAAAAGTGTAGGAAGGAGTCACACCATAGAAATTCCCACATCAAGACTAAAAGGACACTTATAAGTCTCTCCCATTGTTTTTGCATAGGACCACAGTTAACACTGCATTTAACCACAGGTCAGGTTTAATGCCTCTCTATGCAGTTCAGGTGCCTCATCTGAAGGTCTTAAATGGCTACCAAATGGTCACAGGCGTCTGAATTCCCCCTTGGGTAACAAGCAGTAATGCTATAATCACTGGCAAAGATTTTCTAAGTAATTTTTCATATTATGATACAGTAGAATGCAAGATGCCAATCTAACATGGTAGATGCTTGATCTTAATGCCTATTAATCAAGGATGAACAAATTGCTAGGAGTTATGTGGTACAGATGATCCATTCCCATGTGGAACGCAAGGCAGCAAATTTGTACTGATAGATCACAGCTGTGCCCCCCTGCTTTGGAATGCATTTTTAACAACTTCTGCATTATGTCTCGATGTACATAGGCACTACTTTTGTTTCCAATGCACCTTTCCATTATTTTTTATGCAGACAAAGCCTGATAGGTCATGTCTCTGGAAAGAACATTTCGGCAAAAACGTACGTGCAAAGGATTTCTTGAGTGAAACAACTGAAGTCAGAAAGGTATTCCGCACTAATAATAATCAGACCTCTGGCCCCAAAGTAACATCCACTGAGATCTTCAGAGAAGTTGAGAAGTTTCTAAGGGAACCATTTCTTTGCATTAATCTAGTTATACAATGAGCTAACATGGAAACTGAAAAGGAATGCCTTAGGACATCCGCAATTCCTCAGGCCCTGCAGAGAAAGAATCTCTGTTTAAGAAGGTTACATGAAAGTTGCCATTTTAATAATGATCAAGGTTTATCACTAGGGAGAGCTAGCGAGTTCAGAAGCAGGGAAGGCAGGATGCTAGTACAGCAAACATGATTAAGATGCAAAGAGGGGGGGAATAGCCTCCCACACGCTGAGAAAGCAAATGCTGATCTACAGAAATATTAATAATTATAAATATTATATTCACTAACCATCTCTGTAGACCTCTTTGTGAATTCTAAATTTGGCTCGCTTACAACTATCTTAATCTGGAAGCCAGAAGAATGGAACTATGCCTGAGTAGTAAAAGCAAAAACAAAAAAGTTTGAATATGACATTAATAACATCTGATGGGTGGGTGGGGGGAATCTTGCAACCCTTACATTTTAAAAATATAGTTAGAGGAGGGAGGTGGTTTGGTTTTATTTCTGACCGATGAGTCAAAAGTACCAGAAGAGATCCAAGGCAGGCTGCAGAATCTCTCCATGATGGAAAGTGCTACCAAGCCACAGCTGCCTTATGGTGACCCCAGAGGGTTTTCAAGACAAGAGATGTACAGATGCAGCTTGCCATTGCCTGCCTCTGTGTAGCAACCCTGGACTTCCTTGGTATCTCCTAAAAAAAAAAGGTAAAGGTAGTCCCCTGTGCAAGCACCAGTCATTTTCGACTCTAGGGTGACATTGCTTTCACAATGTTTTCAGAGCAGACTTTTTACAGGGTGGTTTGCCATTGCCTTCCCCAGTCATCTACACTTTCCCCCCAACAAGCTGGGTACTCATTTTACCAACCTCGGAAGGATGGAAGGCTCAACCTTGAGCCGGCTATCTGAACCAGCTTCCGCTGGGATCGAACTCAGGTCATGAGCAGAAGGCTCCAACCGCAGTACTGCAGCTTTACCACTCTGCACCACGGAGTGCTAATCAGGTGCTAACCAGGGCTGACCCTGCTTAGCTTTTGAGATTGGGTGGTGAGATCAGGTTAGCCTGGACCACATAGGTCAAGAAATGTCTCTCCACAGTCCTTTATAAGACACTGGCATGATCAGCAACTGCCACAGGTCCCACTCAATGGACACCAGTAGTCACCCTGGGAGCATTTGGAGTGGGGGCGGACTGTGGAAACTAGTGTCAGACAGTGTTCCCTCTAAGCTGAGTTAGTGTGAGCTAGCTTACAGGTTTTTTACTTCTGGCTCAGACATTTTTGTCTTAGCTCAGGAAAAATGGCCCCAGAGCAAGCTAATTTATGCAGTAGCTCACAATTTTAATGCATGTAGCTGACAAAGTAGAATTTTTGCTCACAAGACTCCACAGCTTAGAGGGAGTATTGGTCAGAGACATCACAGTTTTGGGTAAAACAACAGATTGGGGGAAACCTTAGAGTGTGGCCTGATACCAATTTCTCACTCCCCATTTTGCTCCCATTGCTCCATCAATAATAATAATATAATAATAATAACGTTTTATTTATATCCCCCCTCCCCGCTGAGGCAGACTCAGGGCAGCTAACAACATCTCAATACAATAAATTATACAATAGGTATTAAAACAGCATTTAACCTTAAAAACATTCCAGTTTAAAATTAAACATTAAATATTTCTGGTGCTATTCCATCAGTTGATATAATGGCGGATCTCATTTAAGGCGAATCCATCAAGCGTTTAGTCAGGCAAAGGCCATCCTAAAAAGGATGGTCTTGCAGGCCCTGCGGAACTGTTCGAGGCTCCGCAGGGCCCGCACTTCTTCTGGGAGCTGGTTCCATAGGTATGGTGCTGCAATAGAGAAGGCTCGTATACAGGTGTTCTGTAGTTTTGCCTCCTTCGGCCCAGGGATAGTCAGTTGGTTCTTCCCCACTGACCTCAGTGCTCTCTGGGGTTCATATGGGGAGAGACGGTCCCTCAGGTAGGCAGGTCCTCGACCATATAGGGCTTTAAAGGTAATAACCAGTACTTTGTAACGAACCCGGTATGCGACCGGCAGCCAGTGCACTCCGCGCAGCCCCGGCTGTATGTGCTCCCACTTCGGAAGCCCTAATAGTAGCCTAGCCGCCACGTTCTGCACCAGCTGCAGCTTCCGGGTTCGGCACAGAGGCAGCCCCATATAGAGGGCATTACAGTAATCCAGTCTTGAGGTGACCATTGCATGAATCACTGTTGCTAGGTCCTGACGCTCTAGGAAGGGAGCCAACTGCCTTGCCCGCCTGAGATGAAAGAACGCTGACTTGGCAGTGGCTGCTATCTGGGCCTCCATTGATAGTGAAGGCTCCAGTAGAACTCCCAAGATCCTGACCCGGTGCACCGCTTTCAGCGGCACTCCGTCAAAAACCAGGAGAGGAATTTCCCTCCCCAGAGCGCCACGACCCATGCAAAGGACCTCTGTCTTCGTTGGATTCAGTTTCAGCCCACTCAGCCTGAGCCAACTTGCCACGGCCTGCAATGCCAGGTCCAAATTCCCTGGGACGCAGTCAGGCCGGCCATCTATTAGCAGATAGAGCTGGGTGTCATCTGCATATTGATGACACCCAAGCCCATACCTCCAGGCAATCTGGGCAAGGGGGCGCATGTAGATGTTAAATAACATCGGAGAAAGAACAGCTCCCTGCAGCACCCCACAATCTAGTGTGCGCCTCTGGGAAAGCTCACTCCCGATTGCCACCCTTTGTCCCCGCCCCTTGAGGAAGGAGGAAAGCCATTGTAAGGCTGACCCCCTAACCCCTACATCGGTGAGGCAGCGGGTCAGTAACTGATGGTCGACCATATCGAATGCAGCCAACAGGTCTAACAGCATCAGCACCGCCATGCAACCTCGATCCAGATGCCGTGGAGGTCATCTACCAAGGCGACCAGCACTGTTTCCGTCCCATGACCTGGGCGAAGGCCGGACTGGCAAGGGTTAAGGATGGAAGCGTCATCCAGAAAACTCTGCAACTGCAACGCCACTGCCCTCTCAATAATTTTACCTAAAAACGGTAAATTAGAGACCGGTCGGTAATTTGCCAATTCGGCTGGGTCTGCTGTACTTTTTTTCAGGAGGGGATGGACCATGGCCTCTTTCAAGCGTGTTGGAAAATGTCCATCTGAGAGGGATCTATTTATGATGTCCCGTAAAGGACATCTAAGCTACCTCTGACAAGATTTAATCAGCCAGGAGGGGCAAGGGTCCAAATCACAAGTTGTTGGCGTGCAGTAGAGAAAATTCCATCGACTTCCTCCAGGCTGAGTGGGTCGAAGTGATCCAGAACTAGACCAGGACAGGCACGGAGCCTCAAGTTCATGTACTGTATCTAATGTGATAGGCAAGTCCTGGCAGAGCGACGAGATCTTATCCGCAAAAAAATTCGCAAAAGCCTCACAGCCTATCTCTAATTCTCACATTTGGTCTGCCTTGAGGCAGTGTAGTTAGGTTTCCAATTATTCTAAACAATTGTGCTGGGCGCGAATTTGCAGACACAATCCTAGTAATCTTTCTTTGCGGCCTTGACTGCCATCTCATAAGACCTCATAAACATTCTATAGGATGTTCTCGTCACTTCATCATGAGTATGCCACCACTGCCACTCTAGTCATCTGAGCCCTTGTTTCAACTGTTGTAACTCCAAGGTGTACCATGGAGCCAGCCTCATACAAGGGCGCAGAGGACGTTGAGGTGCGATCTCATTGATAGCCCTGGTTAGCCGGTTTTGCCAGGCCTCAACCAGGTCATCAAGGGAATCACTAGAGGCCAGGGATCCCCCAGAGCCATTTGGAATCATTCCGGCTCCATCAGGCTCCGTGGGCGAGCCAAAATAGGCTCACCGCCCACACAGGGTTGAGGTGGCATCTCCATACGGGTCTTGAGGGCTATATGATCCGACCATGGCACCGCTTCTACCGCGATATCGTTCACCAAAATCCCGGCCGCAAAGATCAGATCTAACATGTGCCCTGCCTGATGCGTAAGAGTCGTAACAAATTGAGAGAGTCCCAGTGTCGCCATGAAAGACACTAGACCCATCGCCTGGTTAGAGACCGTGTCATTGGCATGGACATTGAAATCACCCAGGACCATAAGCCCTGGGTATTCCAACGCCCAGCCTGCCACCGGGATGGTAAGGCGCTGGCTGGTGTGTTAGGCAGATGGTACACCAGCCAGATCGCCATCCCCTCTCCGACATCCCACGCCAGACTGGCACACTCAATGCCATCGATCTTTGGGGCCGGGAGAGCCCGGAAGGAGTAACCCTCCTGTATGAATAATGCCATACACCCCAGTCTGCAATTGGTGGAAGACCGAGTAACCCGGGGGGGTCATCTGGGAGACAGCCACCAGTGGGAGCCTAGGGCTGAGGGTGGGAGGTTGCCCCCCTTTAGCAGTCAAGCTGGCAAGCCTAAACACCACCCATGCACCACAAAAGGAACTGGATGGAGAAGGGAAGGAGGGAAGCCAAAACAGGGATGCCTCTGCTCATTTAGTTTCCCTAGTGGTAGGAGCACAAACTAAGAAAAGGGTCCAGGAGCCAGCTGGCAGCATAGTGAGTGGGGAAGAAATGTGCTCCTTCTCCCAGGCAGCTCTAAGGCTCAGCTGCCTTGGATCTGGTCTGGTAGATGATGACAGGTGCATGGTCACATGGTTTCTCTACCCAAGCTGGTGTCCCAAGCAAACAGTAGGCCTTCACAGACCACTGGTCTAGTACTTGCTGGTATTGATATACAATATTGCCTTAGAGGTGGTTTGCATGTGCATCTGTTGACTTCTCTATGCTTGATTGTTGTAGATTTTAAGTCAGGCAACTGAAAGTGTGAGCTGCAAGCATAATAAATATAAGTGACACCTCAGAGTTTATCTTACACATAGGTTCATCCTACAAAAGTTCCAGTGAATGCTACTTGCCACTTCTCTAGGGTACCAATGCTACTTGCCACTTTTCTAGGGTACCAATTGTCCAGAGGAAAAAATGCCCTGCCCCTTTAACAGAGGCTTAATAGGCTGTTATTTACCAGGTGATATTATTTACCTTCTGCCATGAAAAGCTTCACATACCCATTTCCATATATTAAGCCTCTATTAAAGGGACAAGACATGTTTCTCCAGGCCTCTTAGCAACCTCATGTCTTACAGAAAGCATGACCAAATTTGTAATTCGAATTACAGGTGGGTGTCATGGAGAGTAGCTGCTCCTTTTTCAGTTCTCAGATCTCAGGCGATTTTTTTTTCCCTGCATATTAACTTGTTAAAATGCACAAGGGCAGGGCCTGTTTTTAAAAGGCAGCCTGTTTGTAATTACCAATAACGAAAAAAAGCCCAGTAGCAGCCAGGACTTCTTTCTTCTGTCAAGGAAAATCAAAACTCTAAGCGCTGATTAACATTCAAATATGCTTCGCTATAAAGACACAAGAATGTTAAAAAGCCCTGTTCACTTTGTTGTTGTTGTTCAGTCGCACAATCGAGTCCGACTCTTTGCAACCCCATGGACAAAGTCACGCCAGGCCCTCCTGTCTTCCACCATCCTCCAAAGTCTGCTCAAATTCGTGTTTGTTACATCAGTAACACTGTCCAGCCATCTCACCTTTTGCCTTCTGTCTTTCCATCTCATCCCCTTCTTCTTTTGCCTTCTGTCTTTCCTAGCATCAGGATCTTCTCCAGGGAGTGCTCCCTTCTCATTTGGTGGTCAAAGTATTTCAGCTTCAGCTTCAGCATCTGACTTTCCAGGGAACAGTCTGGGTTGATTTCCCTTAGGACTGACTGATTTGATCTTCTTGCAGTCCAAGGGACTCTCAAGATTCTTCTCCAGCACTACAGCCCAAAAGCATCTATTCTTCTGCGCTCAGCCTACCTTATGATCCAGCTCTCACAACTGTACATTACTACTGGGAATACCATTGCTTTGACTATACGGACTTTTGATGTCTCTACTTTTTATTATACTGCTCAGGTTCGGCATAGCTGTCCTCTCAAGGAGCAAATGTCTTTTAATTTCATGGCTACAGTCACCATCTGCAGTGATCTTGGATCCCAGAAATGTGAAGTCTGTCACTACTTCCATGTCTTCTCCTTCTATTTGCCAAGGTGTGATGGAGCCAGATGCCATGATCTTAGTTTTTTTGATGTTGAGTTTCAATCTTACTTTTGTGCTCTCCCCTTTCACCCTCAACAAGAGGTTCTTTAGGTCCTCCTCACTTTCTGCCATTAGAGTAGTGTCATCTGCATATCTGAAGTTGTTGATGTTTTTCCCGGCAATCTTAATTCCAGCTTGTGCTTCATCTAGGCCAGCATTCCGCATGATGTACTCTGCATATAAATTAAATAAGCAGGGTGACAATATACATCCTTGTCGAACTCCTTTTCCTATTCTAAACCAATCAGTTGTTCCATATCCCGTTCTGACCATTGCTTCTTGACCCTTATACAGGTTTCTCAGGAGACATGTGAGGTGGTCTGGTACTCCCATCTCTTTAAGGACTTGCCACAGTTTGTTGTGATCCACACAATCAAAGGCTTTAGCATAGTCAATGAAGCAGAAATAAATATTTTTCTGATACTCTCGAGCTTTCTCCATAATCCATCGAATGTTGGCAATTTGATCTCTAGTTCCTTTACCTCTTTGAAACCCAGCTTGAACTTCTGGTAGTTCCCAATCTACATACTGCTGAAGCCTAGCTTGTAGGATCTTTAACATGACCTTGCTGGCATGTGAAATGTGTGCAATTGTGTGATAGTTTGAACATTCCTTGGCATTACCCTTCTTTGGGATTGGAATATAAACTGATCTTTTCCAATCCTGTGGCCACTGTTGTGTTTTCCAAATTTGTTGACATAATGTGTGCCTCACTTTAACAGCATCATCTTTTAGGACTTTGAATAGCTCAACTGGGATACCCTCATCTCCACTCGCTTTGTTGTTAGTAATGCTTTCTAAAGCCCATTTACTTCACGCTCCAGGATGTCTGGCTCAAGCTCATTGATTTCACTGTCATGGTTGTCCGGGACATTGAGATCCTTCTTGTATAATTCTTCTGTGTATTCTTGCCACCTTCCTGATCTCTTCTGCTTCTGTTAGGTCCCTACCATTTTTGTCCTTTATCATGGCCATCTTTGCATGGAACGTTCCCTTGATTTCTCCAATTTTCTTGAATAGATCTCTTGTCCTTCCCATTCTATTATTTTCCTCTATTGCTTTGCATTGTTCCTTCAGGAAAGTCTCCTTATCTCTCCTTGCTGTTCTCTGGAAATCTGCATTCAGTTGGGTGAATCTTTTCACCTTTGCCTTTCGCTTTCCTTCTTTCCTCAGCTATTTGTAAAATTATTTGCCAAATTATTTACTAGCCATGCTTTTATTCATTCAGTTGTTGAAAGGTTGGATGCAATTGCTTTGACTTAATTTTATGCAAGAAGGTTACTTCATTTGTGCTAGTTTTAGTACCGTTCTTTTTAAATAGCTGGATAAAGCAAAAGTGAAATGACGGATTAAAAGTACTGCCTCATTGCTGCCAAGACTGCTGTCAAGCTATCTACAAGATTGTGGAATACTGCACACTTTGAAGTTCTATGGCAGTATGAATTTGGGACCGAGTGTTAAACAACTGGACATTAATTTGTGACTTTAATTATTTGCACTAAGGTCCTTGTAAGTTTTTCCATTTTGTAAGGGTATGTTTATGTGTTTATGATTTGATGAGTGTGAGATATTATAATTGATATATTCGTCTCTTTTGAAATTGTTTTACTTGATTAAGGCTGGTTTTCATGGAAACCTTTGGTTTGTCTCCAGTCACTCTCTGCCATGATTCTATTGTGGTTGCACTTATTCATTCAACAGCAAACAGCCCGATATGCAGACATTTAGCTGAAGTTTTTCCCTGTCACAGTATCGCCCATTGAAACAGCCTGAATAGTTTAGACTAGCTTGAGGTTCTAAGTTAAACAGAGTCAGTCAAGGTTAGTATTTGGATGGGAGACCACCAAGGAAGACCAGGGTTGCTATGCAGAAAAAGGCAACGGAAAACTGCCTCTGAACAACTCTTGCCTTCAAAACTCTTATGATATCACCATAAGCCAGTTGTGACTTAATATTTTAATATTTTGTTCTAACAGCCTACCTCTAGCATTGCCTCCACTGCTAGCTAACGAGTTCTCCCTGGAAGCTCAGAGACTGTAATAGTTGCTGGCTACTCCAGGTTATTTGTCTCAAGTGTATATGAGTCATGATATGATTGTGGCTCATCTAAGTACTTGCAAAACAAAGACACTGCCTGAGAGGCTGGAATGTTCATTCACTGATAGTCCCTACCCTGCTCACAGTATCCCTAGAGATATGGTCTTAAATAGAAACTTTTAGAGTTGTGGGATTGGCAAGGAGGCACAATTGCTCAGATGATGCAAGTCAAAGTGGCTGAGGCTAGGCCCCACTTTGAAGTGCTGATAACTGGCACCTCCCATGCTTTTATCATTCCATGGTTTCATTCCTAATTGCCCAGGAGGGCATTTCTATAAGGGAATAGGGTTACAGGAATAAGAACATAAGAACATAAGAGAAGCCATGTTAGATCAGGCCAATGGCCCATCCAGTCCAACATTCTGTGTCACACAGCGGCCAAATATATATATATATATATATATATATATATATACACACACACACACACACACACACTGTGGCTAATAGCCACTGATGGACCTCTGCTCCATATTTTTATCTAACCCCTTCTTGAAGGTGGCTATGCTTGTGGACGCCACCACCTCCTGTGGCAGTGAATTCCACATGTTAATCACCCTTTGGGTGAAAAAGTACTTCCTTTTATCCGTTTTAACCTGTCTGCTCAGCAATTTCATCGAATGCCCACGAGTTCTTGTATTGTGAGAAAGGGAGAAAAGTACTTCTTTCTCTACTTTCTCCATCCCATGCATTATCTTGTAAACTTCTATCATGTCACCCCTCAGTCGACGTTTCTCCAAGCTAAAGAGCCCTAAGCGTTTCAACCTTTCTTCATAGGGAAGGTGTTCCAGCCCTTTAATCATTTTAGTTGCCCTTTTCTGAACTTTCTCCAATGCTATAATATCCTTTTTGAGGTGCGGCGACCAGAACTGCACACAGTACTCCAAATGAGACCGCACCATCGATTTATACAGAGGCATTATGATACTGGCTGATTTGTTTTCAATTCCCTTCCTAATAATTCCCAGCATGGCGTTGGCCTTTTTTATTGCAAACGCACACTGTCTTGACATTTTCAGTGAATTATCTACCATGACCCCAAGATCTCTCTCTTGGTCTGTCTCTGCCAGTTCACACCCCATCAACTTGTATTTGTAGCTGGGATTCTTGGCCCCAATGTGCATTACTTTGCACTTGGCCACATTGAACCGCATCTGCCACGTTGATGCCCACTCACCCAGCCTCAACAGATCCCTTTGGAGTTCCTCACAATCCTCTCTGGTTCTCACCACCCTGAACAATTTAGTGTCATCCGCAAATTTGGCCACTTCACGTTAGAATGATTCTAACGTGTACTTCAGTGGGCAGGGGAGGCTGAGATGGACTGAATGCCTCTCACCTCAACCCAAAGGCCTGATGTAACAGCTGTTTTACAGGCCCTGAGGAACTGTAACAGGTAGGGTTGCCAGGTCTGTGTTGGAAAATACCTGGAGACCTTGGGGGTGGATCCAGGAGAGAGCAGGGTGTGGGAAAGGTAGGGGTCTCAGTGTCATGTAATGCCATAAAGTCCACCCTTCAAAGCAGCCATACAGGGGAGCTGATCTCTGCCAGCTGGAGATCAGTTGTAAAAGCAGGAGATCTTCAGATCACCTTGAGGCTGGCAACCCTAAATCATCCAACAGGACCTTGCTCTCACAAGGGATCATGTTCCACCAGGCTGGGGCCAGGCAGAAAAAGCCCAAGCCCTGGTTGAGACTAAGCAGATGTCTTTGGGACCAGGGACTACCAGTAGATGGTGATCAACCAAACACAACACTGAGGCACATATGCAGAGCCAAATTAATAATTAGGCCAAGTAGGCACTGGCCTATAGGCCCCCACACCTTTAGGGACCCCGGGACGGTTTTTCCCCATGGTTTCCCCACTGCTTGCAGTCCTCCTGGCCTGCACAAACAGCCAGCCA
Source organism: Heteronotia binoei (assembly GCF_032191835.1). NCBI lineage: Eukaryota > Metazoa > Chordata > Lepidosauria > Squamata > Gekkonidae > Heteronotia > Heteronotia binoei. The sequence goes on along the minus strand of NC_083224.1, from coordinate 158,447,745 downwards.
CTGAACTGCTCTTTGCCCAACTTGCCTGGTGCAGCTGCTGCTGGCGTTGTCACCAAGTTTGCCTTTCTCTGCCTCTCCCCTGCAGCTTAGTGAAAGGGGCTTTTAAGAAGGTGCCTGCAGGCTGCAGCAGGGCCCATGGGCAGTGGGGCAGGCACTCAGACTCTAAGATAATTTGCAAAGCCCCCCCCCCCAAGATTTCAATTGCCTAGGGGCTTCTACAAGGTTTAATCCAGCACTGCACATATGGGGAGAGTCAGTCACATAGGTATTCAGGTTCCAGGCCACATAGTGCTTTAAAGGCCAGTACCATAACCTGGAACAGGATCCAGTACTCTATTGGCAGCCAGTGCTGTTGGTGAAGCACTGGCTGAATGCATGCCCACATAGATGTCGCCATCAGCAAGCACACTGCCACATTCTGCACTAGCTAGTTTCCAGGTCAGGTTTAAGGGCATTCCCCACATAGAGTAAGTTATGGCAATCTAGCCTGGAAGTGACCACTGCATAATTCCAGAAATGTTATTTTGCCCTAAAAACTGTAGCTAAATCCTGAGAGGTGAATAGGGAACCAGTTGCCTGACCGGTCAAAGGTGGTAAAAGACTGACCTGACAACAGCAGTGACCTGGACCTGGACCTCCATGGAATGTGAGGCATCCAAGAATCACTCCAAGGCTCCTCACCCACAACACTGGGGTCAATGGAACCCTGCCAAGAGTTGGGAGCCAGATTCCCTAACCCAATTCCTGAGCCCAGATCCTCACAATTCAGATACAGGACTTCCGTCTTTGTTGGATTTAATCTCAGACAGCTCTGCTGTAACCATCGAGCCACAGCCTCTAATGCCCTGTCCAAAATATCTGGGGCAGAGCTCAGTTGTCCATCCATCAACAGATAAAGCTAGGTGTCATCATCATATATTGTTCCTATTGGACCATTCTCTAATTTTTGTTAATCCAGTTTTGCTGCATTGTTTCTTTTATGTATTTGACTGTTTTACTGTGTGACTCATACCGTTTTTAGTGCATTGTTCACTAATTTTGTAATCCAGTTTCACCATGTTCTTTGTTGGTTGTATGTAATAACACTACTCCTGTTGCATTGTTTTTAATTGTGAAAGCAGCCATTAAATCTCAGTGAGAAAGGTAGGCTATAAATGGAGCAAAGAATTCCTAGCATCCCAAAGTATTCCTGGTATTTTAGAGCTCCCAGAAAATCTACAATATAATTTCATACTTGCAGGGGGCAAGGGAGAATCCTAACCAATTTTACCAACTTTTGTTTTTATAGATCCTGTTCTTGGCCCTTTAACCATGGATTAACAACATTAAAAAATCAAGCCAATGAAGGTTTTCCTGGTCTAAGAATGTCTAGGTGTCATTTGCACATTTATGTGATGAATGGTCTAGGCTTCATTTGCTTTGTTTTGTGCGTCAAGCTCATGATTGGGACCATTGCAAAGGTGGAAGTTCATGCTCCTTTATTATCATTTATTTGTTGCAGGTTTTTTTTAAAAAAACACATATGTTTTAAAAGAATCTGAACAATTTTTAGCTCAGTCCCTACACTTTCAATGTCGGTCAAGTCCTTCTACCTTCAGTAGCACAATTAGTATTCTTAGCATGGCAGCTGCTTGAAAAAACAAACTACAGTTTTACTTTGGCTCCAGAGATGAGGTTAGCCCTCTAATGTCACGATGGCATCACCTTTATGGTAGAATTCGCTAAAGCAATCTGGAGACAAAAACAGGAGGATTCTTCAGCTGATAAATTAGCCTGATAGCGTAAGAATTACTTCAGCTATAAAGCACACAGGTTGGGAGAAGACAATGCTTTTTTAAAAACCCACAAACAAACAAAAGCAGCAACAATTGTGCAACAGTGCAAGTTCCACCAGAGACATTTCCAGGAATCCTGCATGAATCATTTTTAAGCTCTGCCGTCATCCAACTTAAAAAAAAAAAGTTAATTGAGAAATATTTCATGACACTAGATAGTAAAGCTACTAGTGTGTAGATGTCATCAGATCTCTTTACAAAAAATTCCTTATAAACTAAGACTGCAATGCTAAGGACATTTTCCAGAGAGTAAACCACACTGAATAAATGGGGCTTAGGTAGTACACCTGTTTAGGATTGCTCCCTTAGTCATCCAACAAGACAGGAATCTGGATGAGAAGCTACTGGGGGGGGGGGGAGAATCTTCCTTAGCTACAGGGACTGTATTCTGCCCTTCGCTAACCTTTTTTGCTCTAACAGTCATCTTTGTGGGTTCTTGTTAGTAGACGATTAACAGCACAATACCATACATTTTTACTCATAAGTAAGCATCATGAGTTCTGTGGAGCTTATTTCCTTATAAGGGCCAGAATGTAACATAGGAGTTCCAGAATTGGAATTCCAGATGTGTTATTTTGCCCTAAAAACAATTGCTGTGGAACTCAATATGGACTGATGTCACAGTGCTGGTGGGGGGATTAACTCCATGCTGCACTGCTTTCCCAGTTAAAACTGTCTCTCCAGTTCACTTTAAACTGCAGTAGGGGAAATGACAGGTTTCCATATTATGTCTTTCTTTTTTTCCCTAACAGTTTAAAGCAGCTAGGAAAAATGACATGTGTGAGGCAAGGGTATCCCTAGCCCTGTGACCCCAGTCCATACTGATCTCTGTGCAACTGCTTTTGGGGGCCAAAACACACTTTTAAATACAGAACTTCTATTGATTTATATATTGTTCTATAATGCATCTTCTGGAGAATATAGTTAATAAGCATCTTAATTAAACAAAACTTAGTAAGCTTTAGAACATCCTTGTAAGGTTGGCCAGTATAATTATTTCCATATTGCAGAATGGGTGGGGACCTGCTTTTTTTTAAAAAAAAACCCGGCTTTCATGAGGCCATCTAATGATTTAATGATTCAGATTTGAAACAGGAATTCCCAGGTTGGGTACTATACTACACCAACCAGTGGCATTGTTTTAAAAAGGGAGAAGAAAAAGGTAGTCCCTTTTCCAGATGTTTCAGTCACATCTGATTTGAGTTCAAGAGCAGCTATATTTCTGGCCAACACACTCACTAAACACTGACTTTTGTTAGAAACACCTAAGTAGGTCTATGTGCAAGGGTTGTCAAATCTAGGTAGGGAAATTCCTGGAGATTTGGGGGATGGAGGGCAGGGTTTGGATAGGGAGCTCAGCAAGTTATATAAGGCCATAGACTCTACCCTCCAAAGTAGCCATTCTTTCCAGGGGAACTGATCTCTGTTGTCTGGAAATCAGGTGTGATTCTGAGACAGCTCCTAGCCCAATTTTGGCAGCTGGCAATGGCAAACCTACTATGTACTAGCAGGGGTGGAATTGTAGCAGGAGCTCCTTTGCATATTAGGCCACACACCACTGATATAGCCAATCCTCCAAGAGCTTACAAAAAAGAGCCCTGTAAGCTCTTGGAGGATTGGCTACATCAGGGGTGTGTGGTCTAATATGCAAAGGAGTTCCTGCTACAAAAAAGCCCTGACAATATGTATAAATGGTCGAACAAAATGGGTTTGATCCAATCTCTGTGCTAACTGAATGAGTCTGAGGAAGCAATCCTTGCCATTTTTCTTTTCCTTTCCAGCACTGGTTCTTGCCCTCCCACCCAAAAGCTACTCCTGATAGTTGTGAATTCCTGAGAATGTGTTCTAGGGGTCTGCAATGTGTCATGTGGGGAGAAACACTAGAGTGCATCTCCCCTACACTCTTGCAATAGCAGAGCAAGCAGAATGCAGTAGGGGAAAATTTCTATAGACTCACCCTCCACCTCCTGACTGCATCCCACAGTGTGGCCAGTGTGGTATAGTGGTTAGAGTCTCAGATTAGGATAGGAGAGATCCAGGTGTTTGAATCCTTACATTGCCATAGAAGCTTACTGCCTCACCTGCCTCAAAAGGTTATTGAAAAGATGGACGGGAGGAGAAAAGAACAATGTCCTAATTAGGAGAAAAGGCAGGGTATAAATGAAGCAAGTGAATCAATAAATAAGAAATTATTCTTGAAGGTTTCTGATCCTCAAGAATTTTTCTCCATTTGTGGAAGGGTTACATTTAATTGAATGTCATATTTTTTAAAAAAGAGTGGGATTATAGCAAAACAGAGCACTGTTTCCAACTCGCTCTGTTAGCATAAAAGACATTTTGCCATGGAAACTGCATGTGAACTAAAACAATTCATCCTAATACATTTTCTCTCCAAAAATAGTCATATCTGGTGGCAGGCAGTCACTTTTGCAATGTTTTCCCCCCTTCAGTTAAAAGTACACATAATCTTGCAGTAATGCAAATGATGCAATACCCATGCAGTGAAGGAAAAGGCAGTGAGTCATACTGGGACTCTCTTTGTTTTTCTTTTTCCACCTTGCTAATCCACAAGAAGCTGATCACTGCAAATTATGTCTGAGTCCAAGGTAACTAATGCAGCCTGGTCCTATTCATATGGGGAGGGAGGGATTCCACTGATTTCCACAGGATTTATTCCCAGGAACGACTATCTAAACTTGCAGCTGTATTCCACAGCACTCTCTTTCCATGAGGTTTATGTGGATGAAGAGGAAAACTACACCCTTGTCCTTTTCTAGTTGAGAAGATGTAACAAAAGAAAAGAGTGCAACAAAAAAGGCACAGGATATGATCTACTTTTTTTAGTACAGTATATTCCTAGGAAAGAGACTAGTCTTATACTTTTCAAACAGGGAATGCTTAAATGCAACTAAACAATGCCTGCAAGTTTGGATTGCACTGAGGGGACTTTCAGCCTACAATGGTCACACAGTGTGAAGAAGAGCTTGCACCATGGCACAGATCCTTCCTAAATTTTATTATACTCTGTGGAATCCTTCAGATGACCATATATCGGTATAGTCCAGGATTCTGTGCAAGCACCTTCCTAGACCAAGTAATTCAGTCACACGAATGTAAGCCCTAGTCAACCTTCTCATCAGATGCTGCAAGATGAAACTGGAGAGCCATCATGGTATAGTAGTTAAGAGCAGGGGTCGTTTTGTAGAAAAATAGGTGGTGGAGCTCATCCAGGGATTGTTATGAAGCTGCACCTACTATTCAATGGACAAGGTAGGAAGGAGGAGGTGGAACTCTCAGAAAGGTTCAGGTCAGGAGCTGTGCTCCTGTGAGCTCCTGCTGAATCCAAGGCCTGGTCAAGAGTGTTGTATTAGGATCTGGGAGACACAGGTTTAAATCCCCACTCTGCCATGGAAGCTTGCTTTGTGACTTTGGGCCAGTCAGCCTAAACTACAGCGCAGGGCTGTTGTGAGGATAAAATGGAGGAGAGGACAATGTAAGCAGTTTTGGATCCCCATTGGGGATAAAGGTGAGGTATAAATGAAGTAAGCAAATAATTGAATAAAACTGACAGATATGTGGGGTGGCTGCATTTTTCTTCTCTCCCATTTGCTCCTTAAATTGTTGGTATGACCACCATTTAGGGAAGGAATGGAGGACCATCTATAACCCAGACATTTCACTTGTTCCACACATGAGAGTGCTTCCACACTGTCTTCCGTGTGCCTTTCATTACTGCCACAAATGCAGAGCCATTCACATCTGCAGTGGAGTGTCTACATGGCAATTTCCCCCAAACGTTCCTTGCTTTCAGCACCACCACCACCTGGCCACCTCTCCCCCCGCCCCACTTGCCTGTGGTGGAGTTTTAGTTTGGTATCATGTTTAAGAGCAGCGGACTCTATTCTGGAGAACCAGGTTTGATTCCCCACTCCTCCATGTGCAGCCAGTTGAGTGACTTTAGGTCAGTCACAGTTCTCTCAGAACTCTCTCAATCCCACCTACCTCACAGGAGGTACATTCACACTACACTAAAAAATGTGCTTTGCAACTGGATTTTTACTTTGTAAGAACAGCAAAAATCCATTTGCAAAACACATTGTTTTGTGTAGAGTGAACACATCCAAGGTGTCCGTTGTGAGGAAAGGAAGAGAAGGAAATTGTAAACCACTCCGAGACTCCAAGTGAAGGGTGGGGTATTCTTTGTCTTCTTCTTTAAAGGATAGTAATTTACATTCCACTAAACCATTATAAGAAGGAGGGGGGTGTTGATGGACCTGGAAAAAATGTTCACCTTCCTGTTCACACCAGGGCTGTGCTGTGATATTTCAGAAAAGCTCATCCCATATCAGGTATAGGAAAGATTGTAGCAAAGCAGGGGGGAAACTTGAAGGTGCCTAAAGTCACAGCAAAGGGGTGAAGACACTGAGAAAAAGACTGGTCTTGTTGGGGAGCTGTGGTGGTACATGAAAGTAGTCTGAGCAACTCTTGATTGATAAAGGGGCTGCTGGACTCAGACTTTGTTGTGCTGTTTCAGATCAACATGGCTACCCACCTGAATCTGTCGGACTAAGAACTGGAAGATCTGGGTTCAACCCCACCCTCCTTTGTCATGGAAACTTAACTGAGTAACCTTAAGCCATTCACACACATTCTGCCTAGTCTACCTCACAGGGCTATTGTGAGAATAAAATGGAGGAGTAAAACATTATGTAAGCTACTTTGGCAAGAAGGTGGGGTATAAGTGAAGTAAATACTTAGATAAAGGGTTTATAGTATCGCTACCATTATCATGAGGTGAAAAAATTAACCACAATAAATGCTTATAACAAGCATTCCTTTTTTTACTATAATCTTGACTATCCCCATGGAGCTCCTGAATGAAGTCATAATCATGTGGCTTTGAAGATCTAGTTATACCACAGTTGCTCCAAACGAACCAAAGTTACTTCCATGCAACAACAATCTTCTTTTGTGGACTTAATGATGCTGGGAAAGCAACAGCATACACACCAGCAACCAAGCATCAAGACACCAATTCTCAGTTTTTTTCCTCCATAACTTTTGCACCAACTGCTATCACCTCCATGCCTCTGCAGGGTTTTTAGGGTTCTGGGGAAGAGGGCTTTTAAAGAAATCAGTAGTGAGTTTATAGCCATAGCTTCAAAAATATAGTGTAATAGCAACTACAGATGTTACAAGAAAGTGGGTAAGATGCCTGCTAGCGATGGTAGGGAGTAATAGTGGGTATAAAGCAATAGGAAAGGGAAATGGCACTGATACAGGTAATGTCCACCTTCTGCAAATTCCCACATAAATAGTATGCAAACCCACTTTTGATTCTGTGGTTCCTGGAAAGATTGGAGAGAAAGTTTTCAAAAATATCACAGGAAACCGGGAAAAACCATGGAAGGCGAGAGAAGGGGAACAAGTAGAAGATGATTTTGTGTGGATGCTCCAAAAAAATATCCCCACTTCAGGAGAACTAGGAGAGCAGAACAAAACACTACTGTGGAAACACCCAAAATGGTATCCTGGCAGAAAATAAGACTCCAATATTTCACAAACTAAATTTTTTACAAACAAAAGAAGATGATGGCACCCTGTACAATAGAGACACTGGAGGTCTGGCAGAGATCAGAGGACCTGCAGTCAAACAAGGGGCTATATTAATGGCATTTCGGGCAACAGTTCTTAGACGGTTAAACCTTTCTCTTTTGTCCATGCTGACCAATACTCTTGGGCAACTATATTTCATATTCTTGTAATTTCCAGACTGCAGATAAATCATAACAGTGGACTAACAATACTGCCCTGACCTGGATATCCCAGGCTACCCAATCTCATTAGATCTTGGAAGCTAAGCAAAGTCAACAAGGAAGTCCAGGGTTCCACCTCTGAACGTCTCATGCCTTGAAAACCCTCTGGGGTCACCATAAGGCAACTGGGAGTTGACAGCATTTTCCACCACCAGTGATACTAAGGCAGCAGCCCTTCCAGCCTCAGCTGGGACTAAGGCTCACTGAACTCAATATAAACATACATGGAATCAGGCAGGAATTTTATAAAGATTTCACTTAAATGAAACAAAACTATTTCAGATCAAGAAAAGCCACATAATTTATTTCTCTAAGCTCATAAAATGTAAAACATAATTATAAAATCACAATAATGCATTGTTCCTCATCAGCAAATTCTATTGGAAAAAGCTTTCGTGATCTGAAAGGAAATAGACTGTACAGAGCAATTTATTAGTTGATAAAAATTGGCACTTATAATCTACTTAAAAAGCAAAAAAATAATCACATGTAGACACATTTTAAAATCACCTTCTGGTTATATATCCATCCCCATCTCTCTCAGCACACATCAAGGTCAGGGTATTTAGAAAGTTTTGTATTTAGAATGAATAGGTCTCTTGAAAGATTTCCCAGTGAATGTGAACAAAATGAAGAACAGAAGTGTTAAACAATTATAAGCATTGCTAAGCATTTACCAAGAAAAAAATTACATTGTTTTTGCCCTCCAACCAGGCAATTTTGACATGTTTTCCCCAAATCTCCCAGAAATTGGCAAGGGTGTTTGCATGCCGTTTTTAGAGCAATTTCCTTGTGAAGAAATATATTTATTTCTGGTAATGTCTGTTTAGAAATATGCAAGCTTAACAGGAGAGCAGCCAAGCAACCAAAGTTAGTCTTTATTTTAAAAGAATCTGTTTCCCACAAATCAAACAACATATGCTTCCTTTGCTGGCTGTATCCCAATTAACTCCCATCTACTCCTTTCTATCAAGGAAGCTGCAAAGAGGGTATTCATTCTCCTGGTTGTGGCATTAAATATAGTGAAGTGTGCAGGAAGGGGAGGGGAACATCTCTAACAGCTGGGAGCATGTGGTGGACACACACCAGGGAGCTTCTGCATCACTTGCAGCTCCCCAGCTTGTGCCCAAGAGTCAGAAATGCACGTCTCCCCTTCATGCAGGAAAGACTGATGTATGTACAGCAAATCCATTACTTCTTGTGCATGAGTGCGCGCATCACCTGAATTAATGCACACCTACTGATGTTGTTCCATGTTCATAGGAAGGATAAGACAATTCACAAAACAAGCAGGCTCACAGTAGCAGCTTGAAACCCCTGCATATGGCCAACTAGTCCTATATAGGCACAACCATAAGAACATAAGAGAAGCCATGTTGGATCAGGCCAACGGCCCATCAAGTCCAACACTCTGTGTCACACAGTGGCAAAAAATGTTATATACACACATACACTGTGGCTAATAGCCACTGGTGGACCTGTGCTCCATACACTGTGGCTAATAGCCACTGATGGACCTGTGCTCCATATTTTTATCTAAACCCCTCTTGAAGGTGGCTATACTTGTGGCCGCCACCACCTCCTGTGGCAGTGAATTCCACATGTTAATCACCCTTTGGGTGAAGAAGTACTTCCTTTTATCCGTCTTAACCTGTCTGCTCAGCAATTTCATCGAATGCCCACGAGTTCTTGTATTGTGAGAAAGGGAGAAAAGTACTTCTTTCTCTACTTTCTCCATTCCATGCATTATCTTGTAAACCTCTATCATGTCACCCCGCAGTCGACGTTTCTCCAAGCTAAAGAGTCCCAAGCGTTTCAACCTTTCTTCATAGGGAAAGTGCTCCAGCCCTTTAATCATTCTAGTTGCCCTTCTCTGCACCTTCTCTAAAGCTATAATATCCTTTCTGAGGTGCGGCGACCAGAACTGCACACAGTACTCCAAATGAGACCGCACCATCGATTTATACAGGGGCATTATGATACTGGCTGATTTGTTTTCAATTCCCTTCCTAATAATTCCCAGCATGGCATTGGCCTTTTTTATTGCAAACGCACACTGTCTTGACACTTTCAGTGAGTTATCTATCATGACCCCAAGATCTCTCTCTTGATCAGTCTCTGCCAGTTCACACCCCATCAACTTGTATTTGTAGCTGGGATTCTTAGCCCCAATGTGCATTACTTTGCACTTGGCCACATTGAACCGCATCTGCCACGTTGACGCCCACTCACCCAGCCTCAACAGATCCCTTTGGAGTTCCTCACAATCCTCTCTGGTTCTCACCACCCTGAACAATTTAGTGTCATCCGCAAACTTGGCCACTTCACTGCTCACTCCGAACTCTAAATCATTTATGAACAAGTTAAAAAGCATGGGACCCAGTACCGAGCCCTGCGGCACTCCACTGCTTACCGTCCTCCACTGCGAAGACTGCCCATTTATACTCACTCTCTGCTTCCTATTACTCAGCCAGTTTTTGATCCACAAGAGGACCTGTCCTTTTACTCCATGATTCTCAAGCTTTCTAAGGAGCCTTTGATGAGGAACTTTATCAAAAGCTTTCTGGAAGTCAAGGTAAACAACATCTATCGGGTCTCCTTTGTCCACATGTTTGTTCACCCCCTCAAAGAAATGCAACAGGTTAGTGAGGCAAGATCTTCCCTTGCAGAACCCATGCTGAGTCTTCCTCAATAACCCGTGTTCATCAATGTGCCTACTCATTCTGTCCTTGATAATGGTTTCTACCAACTTTCCCGGTATTGAAGTCAGACTGACTGGCCTGTAGTTTCCCGGATCTCCTCTGGAACCTTTTTTAAAGATGGGGGTGACATTTGCTACCTTCCAGTCCTCAGGAATGGAGGCAGATTTCAATGAAAGATTACAGATTTTTGTTAGAAGATCCACAAGTTCAACTTTGAGTTCCTTCAGAACTCTCGGATGTATGCCATCCGGACCCGGTGACTTATTAGTTTTTAATTTGTCTATCAGTTGTAGGACCTCCTCATTTGTCACCTCAATCTGACTCAGGTCTTTCAACACCCCTTCCAAAATTAGTGGTTCTGGGGCGGGCAAAAAGTTCTCGTCTTCTACAGTGAAGACGGAGGCAAAAAATTCATTTAGCTTTTCAGCCATTTCCCTATCCTCCTTCAGTAATCCTTTTACCCCATGGTCATCCAAGGGCCCCACTGCCTCCCTGGCTGGTTTCCTACTTCTAATATATTTGAAGAAAGTTTTATTGTTGGTCTTTATGTTTTTTGCAATATGCTCCTCATAGTCCCTTTTTGCCTGCCTGATCACAGTCTTGCATTTGATTTGCCACAGCCTGTGTTCCCTTTTACTAATCTCACTTGGACTGGTTTTCCACCGCTTAAAGGAGTCCTTCTTACCTTTTACAGCTTCCATTACTTTATTTGTTAACCACGCAGGCCTTTTCTTATGCCTGTTTGTGCCTTTCCTAACTTGTGGTATGTATTTTATCTGAGCTTCTAGGATTATAGTTTTAAATAGCGTCCAAGCTTTCTCAAGGGTTTTGACCGTATGTACCTTTCCTTTCAGTTTCTTCCTCACATGCCTCCTCATCTCAGTGTATTTACCCCTTTTAAAGTTAAACGTGGTTGTGGTGGTCTTTTTGGACAACTCCCTATTTATACAAACGGTGAAATCAATAACATTATGGTCACTGCTCCCAAGCGGCGCAATCACTTTTACATCTCTCACCAAGTCTTGGGCATTACTTAGGACCAAATCCAGGATCGCCCCACCCCTGGTAGGTTCTGAGACCATCTGCTCCATAGCACAGTCATTGAGAGCATCAAGAAACTCAATCTCTTTCTCTCGACCAGAACACATATTGACCCAATCAATCTGCGGGTAGTTAAAATCACCTATTACAACACAGTTTTTACGTTTAGCCGCTATCTTTAAGCCTTCCATCATATTATAATCGTCCTCTCTCTTTTGATTTGGTGGGCGATAACAAACTCCCATAGTTAAATTTCCTTTTGGGCCCTCTATTTCAACCCAAAGCATTTCTAAAAGTGAATCTAATTCTCTGATCTCAGCCTTACTGGACCGTATATCCTCTCTGACATACAGAGCCACCCCACCTCCAACCCTTCCCTCCCTATCCTTCCGATATAGCTTATATCCAGGAATCACCGTGTCCCACTGATTCTCCTCATTCCACCAAGTTTCTGAAATTCCCACAATGTCTATGTTTTCTCCCAGCACTAAACATTCCAATTCACCAATTTTACTTTGAACACTTCTAGCATTTGCATACAAACATCTATAATTTCCCAGGCGAGCTAGGCCCGCCACCTTCCTCCTGCCGCCTCGAGACACTGGCAGACAGTCCATATTGTTTGTCACCTTCACAGTGGACAACTCCGGTCCGTTACCCGGTAGAAAAATAGCAGCTAACCCTTCATCTCTTTGAGACGAGTCCTCCCGAACCAGAGACATTTCATCTCCTGTCGGCTTTCCCCCAAGATTTAGTTTAAAAACTGCTCTGCCACCTTTTTGATTTTAAGCGCCAGCAGCCTGGTTCCATCCGGGGACAAGTGGAGACCGTCTCTTTTGTACAGCTCCCGCTTGTTCCAGAAAGCATCCCAGTGCCTAACAAACTTAAACTCTTCCTCCTTACACCATCGTCTCATCCACACATTGAGACTTCTAATTTGTGCCTGTCTCTCCTGCCCTGCACGTGGAACAGGTAGCACTTCCGAGAAGGCTACCTTGGAGGTCCTGGCCTTAAGTCTCCCGCCTAGCAGCCTAAATTTTTCCTCCAGGACCTCACGACTGCATTTCCCCACATCGTTGGTGCCAACATGCACCACGACCACAGGCTCCTCCCCAGCACTGTCTATCAGTCTATCTACTACACGCGTAATGTCCGCTACCTTCGCACCAGGCAGGCAAGTCACCATACGGTCAGTACGCGGTTTCGCCACCCGGCTGTCTACTTGCCTAATGATCGAATCACCAACTACCAATACCCCCCCTCTCCCCCTGCTCAGGGATGGTTCCTTGGCGCGAAAGGATTCCCGCTCACCGACCGAAGAAGAGGTCCCTTCTGAGGGCGCATTCCCCTTATCCTCAGCACGGTGCCCTGTTCCCTCTCGACCCTCACGCTCTCTGGCAGCAACGGGGCTGCTACGTTCAGAGCGGGGCTCATCTAATACGCCCCCGAGAGTCTTCCCCAAGTGCCTAACTGACCGTCTCTGCTTCTCCAGGGCAGTCACCTCGGCCTCAAGGGTACGAACTCGTTCCCTGAGGACCAGGAGCTCCTTGCATCGAGCACACACCCAAGACTTCTGTCCTTTGGGCAGATAGTCATACATGTGACACTCAGTGCAAAACACTGGAAAGCCCCCAACCCCCTGCTGGCATTCTATCTTCATTGTATATATATATATATATATATTAAAATATACAGTCCTCTTTAAATGCTGTTTAAGTGGCTCCCCTTCTGGCGGGTCAACTTACCTAAACTTACCTTATTGGGAACTTACCTTATTTGGAGAACAAGGAAGCCAGGGATCTGGGTTCCTGCTCCTTAGAGAGCCCCTAGGCGAAGAGCCACAGGCCAAGGCGCCTTTGGCAAGGCGCAGCTTAAAATGCAAAGAGGTGGAGCAGGGCACTCCTCAGCAATCACTCTCAATCAGCAGCAATCACTCTCAATCTCTTTCACCCTTAAGGCAGTCAACCAAACAAAGAGCAGTCAACCAAACAAAGAGCAGTTCCCCAGCTATCACACCTTAGAATTTTAGGCAGCCCCACAAACCTTAGAATGTAGTCCTTCAAAACTCAGAAATTCTCAGCAATTTCTCCAGCTGTCTCAGCTATCAGAGCTGCTCTGCTCCTCCCAGACCTCTGTGAGATGTGCTCAGCCTTTGGCAAGGCGCAGCTTAAAATGCAAAGAGGTGGAGCAGGGCACTCCTCAGCAATCACTCTCAATCAGCAGCAATCACTCTCAATCTCTTTCACCCTTAAGGCAGTCAACCAAACAAAGAGCAGTCAACCAAACAAAGAGCAGTTCCCCAGCTATCACACCTTAGAATTTTAGGCAGCCCCACAAACCTTAGAATGTAGTCCTTCAAAACTCAGAAATTCTCAGCAATTTCTCCAGCTGTCTCAGCTATCAGAGCTGCTCTGCTCCTCCCAGACCTCTGTGAGATGCATCATATTATCTTTGGGGATGTGGGGGGGATGTTATCACAAAAGAACAAAAGCTTTATCCAGGGCTGTTTGTAAAAAAAGCCCAGAAGGTACTCATTTGCATATTAGGCCACGCCCTCTTATGTCACCACTGTTTCACAGTGTTTTGTAGAAAAAGCCCAGCAGGGGCTCATTTGTATATTAGGCCATATCCCCTGACATCAAGCCAGTCAGAACTGTGTTCCTGCTCAAAAAAAGCCCTGGCTTTATCTATGGATCACCAAGAGGATTCTCTCTGAGTTTAGTGGAAAGGGCTATGCTCAAATCTTTCAGCCACAGGCAAGGAGCAGAGACACACAGGAAATGTAAAGCAGTCCAGCAGCAATTGGCATAGGCTGTAAATTGGCACTCAATCAGGAAATGAAATAGCATACAATAAGCCTTAGTGGTGGTGTTGCAGCTTCAAAGCTAGGTTTGCTTCCCCTTCACACGTTATAGGGCTCTTCAGGTGTTCTGCAGAAGAGGAAAAAAACCCTGGTTTTATCATGGCTATTTGGTATGATAGCTATATGCAGGCCTGAGTGGGAGCTCACAGAAGCACAGCTCCTGAACCTTTCTGAGAGTTCCACCTCCTCCTTCTGAGAGATCCACCTCCTTGTCCATTGAATAGTATGTGCAGCTGCATAACAATCCCTGGATGAGCTCCACCACCTACTTTTCTACAAAATGACCTTTGGCTATATGGAAACTCCTTGCTCAGAGAAAGCATTCTCCTGAATTCCAGATTATGGGGACAAACAAACGAAGAGGCCGATTGTGAGCTTCACTGAGGCATCTGGCCAGTCACGGCTGCAACGGAATTTGGGCTGTCCTAGCACTGCTGTCTGCATTCAATAGAAAGCTTCAGTCAATTACTGTTCTCTGGCTAATACATGTTAAATTCACAATTTACATATTAGGCATAAAAAGCCTAACATGAAATGACCCGTAGATGAACTGATATTGTCCCATGATCATCATAATTTGGAGTACAGGATGTTTATGAGTGAAACTTCTATATCTAAGTCTAAAGAAACTTTAAAAGGCTGGCTTTTCTTTGAAATTTCACAAATTAACTTTTGGCATTTTTATTTAAGGGGAGGGGAGATTATTGCAAACTAACTACTAAACCTACATTGCTCAAATATGGTTCAAACCTTAGGTCAAGGAGATCGCAGTATTACATCCCAACAGAAAATGTGTTTCCATACTCCAAAATAGCCACTTAAGCAAGAATGTGGAAAATGATTTATTTGAAGCTAGATCTTCACCTGAGCTGTGTCATGACTGCACAATCATTCATGGAAAGACCATTATGTTTAGATTCAAAGAAAAGAATACTAATGACCAAAACAGTTGTGAATATAAAAAAATTACATTTCTAAATTTTAAAAAATACAAAAGTTACACCAGAATCTATTCCTGCCATTTGCTTGTTTGTTTTGGATAGAAAAAAACCCAGGTGTATAAAACTAACACAAGAGAGGTGGGATTTTTATTTTGTTATACACTGTGGCACTGATCAAGCTATAGGCATGGGCCACTAGAGACAGATCACAACTTGCAACTCCAGCTGTTGTTTCACAACCCAATCTGCATCAAAAGAGGCATTTAGCCCGTTCAAGGGAGATGGGCATCCAGCAGAAGCCTGCTTGGCTCATGCAGATGGATAGGGCTAAGCATAGGCTTTTGAAACTCAGGACGTTATTGATGCTTCAATTAATACTTTCCATGCCTGGCCCTGACCTAAATACCTAGGCAAGCCTGATCTTGCTAAATCTCAGAAGCTAAGCAGGGCCAACCCTCGCATATACTTGGATGGGAGACCTCCAAGGAATACCAGGGCTAGGATGCAGAGGCAGGCAGCAAACCTGAATGTCCTTGCCTCCCAACCCCAATAGGGCTTGCCAGAAGTCAGCCATGACTTCCAGGCACACATATACAACATTAAAAAAAAAAAACTTCTCCATGCCTGGACAGAGGTTTTCTCATAATGCTAGGTCCTACTAGGATCATAAATGGTTACTTTCTTGAGGAAGTGCAAAGTGCCAGGCAATACACTGTTTACACTCTTCTAAGTCTACTGAAGACAATGACTTCACTATTGGCCTTTCAACTATCAACAACTAGAAGCCCATTCAAATTCTGCCTCTCCAAATGATCCTCCTTGTCGACTCCCATGATACAAAAGCAAAGGTAAGAGGAGTACAAAATTATAATCACCATTTTGTGGATTCATCTTTGCATTCTAACTCATTACATGGATTGAATGCTCAGGCTAACTGCATACACAGAGGAGAAATGTCATGATTGGAAAAAAATTATCTCTTTTTTGTGCCTGAACATAGTAAGGTAACATGCCAGAGAAGGCTAGACTAGAACTCTTTGCTCTGATCTGCTGATATTAACATTTCTAACAGATGTAATATTCCTTTATTAGACCCTGTCCACCTGCAGTCTAAGGTGAACAGGGAAAGTTACACTGCACAACTGGGCTGTGACAAAATATATTATGTTGTGCTACACCTCAGAATCATAGAGTTGGAAAGGACCTCCAGGGATAGTCCACAATCCTGTACAAGGCAGGAAATTCACAAGTACCTCCCCACATACACACACTCAATGTTACCCACTTCATGCCCAGAAGATGGCAAAAAAAAAAAAATCTCCAAGATCCCTGACCAAACTGGCCTGGAGAAAATTGCATTGCTGTCAGGCGGTCATCTAGCCTCTGTTTGAAAACCACAAAAGGAGAGCCCACCACCTCTCAAGGAAGCCTGAGGAACTGCTCTGTCAGGAGGTTCTTCCTAATGTCTAGCCGAAAACTCTTTTAATTTCAACCCGTTGGTTCTGCTCCAATCTTCTTGATTGATCATTCACTGGCTAGATGTATGTAGAGAATTAGTATCCATTCTACCCCAAGGCCTTTTTCTTGTGGCTCCCAGCAGTGTTTATCTAGTTCATTTCTGTCGCAGCTCAACTCCAAGGAGCTCAGGCCAGTGCACGTTTCTCCTTTCCCCATTTATCCCAACAGCAACCCTGTGAGGTAGGTTAAGCTGATCTAGAGTTGACTGGCCCAAGAGATCACCCAGCAGGTTTCATGACAGAGTGTGGTTTTCAGCCCAGATCAGCATTTTAACCACTGTACCACACTGGCTTTGGCTGATCCCAAGGCAAGGACATACTGGGAGGGGGGAAAGCTTTGGACAAGGACCCTGCATCCACAAAGGAAGGAGGGAGGGAGCAAGAACTAGCCAGCCCTGCAACTTGGGCAGCTTGGCCGGCACCTGCCGCTGCTATGCTGGACCCAGCCATCTGCCAGCTTGCCCAGGTCATGTGCCGGCTTCCCTTGACTGGGTGTGGCTTGGCAAGGTGAGAAGCCACTTTCTTCTGGCCAGGGACAACCCACCTAGGCTGAGACTGGCTAGCCATCAGCCTACCAGAAAATTCTTCAGTGGCTCCAATAGCCAGTCCTCCCCTATCCCAAGGATTTTGCCATAATCACCCTATGATACACCTCAGTCACTTTTTCCCAAAAGGAAAAAAAAAACCAGAAGAGGGTCTTTATGTCCCACTTTAACATGTTCAAAATAATAAAGGCTTTATCACAGCACTCCCCTCTCACTCCCCACATGAAGCCTGCTGGGTGACCTTGGGCCGGTCACAGTCCTCTCCTAACTTTCTCAGCCCCACCTACCTCTCAAGGTGCCTGTTGTGGGGAGCAGAATGTAAGCTGCTTCAAGTCTCCGTAAGGTAGAGAAGAGCAGGGCATCAAAACCTATTCTTCTTAACATTTTATTGAGCTATGTACATTAAAAAGAAATTGATTTAAATAGGGAGTTCCAGACAGGAATATATGAATACATTTGCTAGCAAGTGCAGGTATTCCCCTAGCCTCTCTGAAAGTCAGATTCCAAGTTGTCTAACTCCAAAATTGATTGCAATCTCATAAAAAGGAGAGGTTCTAACCTTTCAGAAAATGAGTAACTAGGTTAAAATCCCCCTAGACTAATATCATGTAGAGCTCATATTAAAGCTAAATGTTTAATTAAGAATACTCCGGTGAAGCATTTTTATACAGCAATATAGAGAGAGAGACCTGGGACGCAGGGGAATTAAAAGAGAGAGAGAAAGATAAGGCAGACACGAAAAGAAAAACAAAAGAAACCTTATAAAGCTCTTAGACCTGCCCATTGGACCTACTGGCATTGTGAGTTTAATCTGCAGCACTGAGACATATTTTTCTACAACAGGTGGAACCATCTTCAACTTCCTCTCTTTTGAGTGCTCTGTTCATTTCTGATACATCCTAATTTAGAACAGTAAATCCACAGGTGAAAAGTACAGAACAAATGAGGTAGTAATGGGGTTCTATCAGTTTATTTACAGTCACATTTAGATATTTTGCAGTTGGTACTAAAACAAATTAAAATGAATAGAGATTAATGTAGAAATTGTTAGAAACTGAAAATATAACACCATTGACTGAAGCGGATAGGCATAATCAGCCTAAAAAACTCACTGTCACCAGATGTTGCAAAGCCAACCACCAGAAAGCACTTCCCAAAAGAAAGAGTTGATGAACATCTCAAACAAAAATGCAACCCAACACAATTTTCTGAAACAATATACCACCAGATATGCTGGACCTTAACAATACTGCCATCAGGTTCTGCTAGTGAAACTCAAAAACATCCATGCCCCACCATTCTCAACAGACTCAAGGCCAAGCCACTGGTCTGTCCCAGCATAGCAATTCTTCTCATAACCTTCTCAGCAGGCAAGTGCTGTAGATTTTTAATGACAAAAATTAATAATTGTATTATTATTGTTGTTTTGTTGTTGTTGTTATAAAATTACTATAATAATAAACAAACATAAACAACAAGATGAAGATGATGAAGAGGAAGAATTTCTGTTCTGCTACCGTGGGGAAAACCTCATCCATCCCTCTTTGATAAGCACAGGCTGATACAACCCTGTACCACACCAACCTCAACTGCTCTGAAGGCCCAAAGCCCTCTGTTATGCCGAACGTGACTGGCTCCAGGGATTCTGGCATGATCGATACATAAAACAAACTGAGGTGAAAACAATGCAAAGGTACCATTTCAGACAGTAGACAGGGATGTTATTTTGGAATGCACTAACCCAAAGGCATGAATTTTTTAAAAAATAGCACTCCAGGAGAAAACACTTCACCACAACCTTATTTTCTGTTTGCAAGCTTTTTTTTAAAGAAATGTTATTCACTGTCTGCAGTGATAGCCCATTTTCTACCACTACACAGCTCTACAACCTCATTTCACTACATAAAGAACAAATGTCTAGTATCTGTTACTCCACCATATGACAGACAAGAGACAAGAGTATGGGGACAAGCAAGCACTCAGTTGCAGAGCGCTTGCATTGCACATAGAGGGTCTCAGAGTCAATCCCTAGCATCAGTTTGAAGGACCTCAGGGAACAGGTAATGAGAAAGGTCTTTCTCTATATGATAACCTGGAGAACTTCCTCCAATCAGAGTAGACTGCATATTTAATTTAGATTTGTGAATCCCTGAGAACTCAGGGCAATGAACAACAAACAACAAATATATACATAAAACAGCTTCCAGCAATTTAAAATTAATTTAAACACTTAATAGATGGTGTTAATAATTTGAATTTCAGACTGTCACTGCCTCATAGATGGAAAAGAAGAGGGAGGGAGGGGGAAGGCAAAAGGGGAGGTGAGGGGAGTGCCAGACAAGATGATACTTGTCCCTGTCCTCAACCAAAAGTCTGGCAGAACATCTCTCCTTTGCAAGCCCTGGGGAACTGCATCAGCTCCTGCAGGGTGCAAATGTTATATGGCAAAGTTCTACCAGGCAGGGGCCAGGGCTGAAAAAGCCTCGGCCCTGATTGAGGACTGCCAGGCCTCTTTGGGGCTGACGAACACCAGTAGGTCGTTGCAAGGCTCTTCCGGGGACATACTGAAGAAGGCGGACTTGCAAGTACATAAATCCCAGACCATTCAAGGCCTTAAAGGTCAGTACCAAAACCTTGAACCAGTGGTCTCAGGTAGCATAAGGTAGCATTTCATTAGTGTTTGGTCACATGTTGTAGCACTGTGCCAGTAGTAAAACCTATCTAGTTCCATTTTAGGCACATAGACAGTTGAATGCCAGATTTTAGGATTTACTAAGATTATTTCTTAGTTGCCTTTCCAGGAATCTGCTTGAGGGGGATTGAGTTATTTGCTCACTAATTGCTTCTAAGTATAAGAGCAAGATTATCTTGAAAACCCAATTAACAAATTATATTTCTCCAATTATTTAATGCCTCATAAATATTCAATTTAATATTCATGTCTAATATTTTAGCTCACTAAGCCACAGGAATCTAGTAGAAGCTGGCAAAGCACTAGAAAGTCTGAAGATGCAGCAAAAGAAAAAAGAAAAAGAAAAAAGAAACTCTAGACTTAACATTAATTCCTGTAACAAGCCAATGGCTTGAGAATCTATGATGTGATCTGCCCTGAGCCCGCTTGCAGGGAGGGTAGAATACAAGTCTAAATAAATTATTAGTTAAGTCACACAGAACACAAGCCCAGCCAAAACAATCCTGTCAGGGCAATCAATACTGGTTTGCAAAAAACAAAAATCCCTTAACATCGCTTATACAGCAGCATACTTGGGAATTGTGGTCTCATGGAAAGTGCATATTCATAAGGAAATAAATGCTAACAGCAGCACAAGGAACAAGAGTAAGTTCTGGTACATGTAGAAGCAAAACAAACAAAATAATGTATTCAAATACTGCTCAATGCATTAATGTATTGATAAGGTCAAAAGAAATCCACGAGAAGGAAATGAATCAAAAACTTTTTAAGGATTTACTAAGGAAGAATCATTCATTCCTCATAGGTCCAAACCACTACCTGTTAATCATAGCTCCCTGGAATTCTATGACAACCCTTTTCCACAAAGCAATGAGTGGCAACCATTCACTTACATGGGAGAAAGGAAAACTATCACGTTAGGCAGTCCCTATCACTGAGAATCAAGTGCTGAGCTATTTCTATAGTCCCACTTGTGCTTCATTAGCATAGCCCAATTCTGCATCACAGCAGAGACTGTGACAAAATGTTGGGAACCACATGTCTATAGCACATTTTCCAGAGCCAGTGTGGCATGCTGGTCAGTGTCAGATTAGGACCTGGGGGGGGGGATCCATGTTCAAATCCCTACTCCACCACAGAAGTTCAGTAGATGACTTTAGGCCAGTTACACACAGAGAGCCTACCCCACTTCACAGGGTTGTGATGATAAAATGGAGAATAGAAGAATGATGTGAAGCCACTTTAGGTTCTCAGTAGAGAGAAAGATAGGGTATAAATTAATAAATGAGTCAGTGGAATAGACTGATTTTATTTAAAATGTTGTAACTCATCACCAACCTAGGCGTAAAAACCCTTAAGATTCATATTCTGCCACCTTAGGTCCATTCCCTTCAAAAACCTTTGGTGTGAAAATTAGATTCAGGTTGGCAGCCATGTTGGTCTGAAGCAACAGAACTTTATTGGTCATAAAGGTGTCACTGGACTCAAAACTTTGTTCTGACGAAACTTAGTTAGCTTAAGCAGTGCCCACTCATTCTGGTAAGGGTACAAATCCATAGAATGAAAGAGCACCACTCTCATACCCAGTACCTGTACTCGGGGCCTCTGGCAGAAGTCAAGGAGCTTCAGACCAACACGGCTGCCCACTTGGATCTATCCTCCTCCTCTTTATTTTTCCTCTCTCCTTCGCCCCCCTGCGCAGCCTCGCAGCCTCCTCCTCCCCATTTTCACCATTTTAAGGCCGGGAAAGCCCCGCCCAGGCCAACCCCCCCTCCCAGGAAGGAGGCAAGGGCAGCATCTCTCACCGCTGCTGCAGTGGTTTTCCCAGCCAATCAGCTAATCAGTGGCGGGGGGGGGAGGTCGGCCTGGGAGGTGCTTCATTGCCCCTTCCCCAGCCTTAAAATGGTGAAATTGCGGGGGGGGGGAGGGTTGGCGAGGCTGCGGGGTGGCGAGCCTGCATGCCCCATTGCAAACAGGCCATGGGTTGGGGACCCCTGCTGTATAGCATCAGTTAGAGCAAGCACAAATGGGTAACACTGGAGTAACAACACATGGCAACACTTTTCCTAATAAACCAAACCGGAAATTTTGTTCTTGGCATGTTTGGGTTTAAGAATGAATCTAGAAAACACTAGATTTTCCAGACTGTAAGATGTGACTCGCCAGTGTTAGCCTTGGCTCTTTTAAACCACCTGAACTCTTTATGTATGTTAACCAGCAAAGACAGTTAACCTTTAAGAATTAGTCTGTGTAGTCTGCTGTCCAAGCAGCAGATCATGGACTACATTACATCTCATTTATAATATCCTCAAATTATATCCAAATAAATTTGCCCTTGATTCTGCTACTGCTGTGACTGGAGGATAAAGCAATGCACTGTTAAGTGATCAGCTGGTGGAATTATTAGTTCCACCTACAAGTGCAAGGAACAACTGTATTTTGCTCTATTTTCTGAATTTTTCATAAAAAAAAAAAGCAATAGCTATCACGAACATCTTATAAATGAAAGAGCAAGTCTGCCCATAAAAACCATAAGCCACTTCTCCTTTTTCCACAGTTTCTCCCATGGAACAGTACAATCTGTGGAATTAAAGTATAACAAGGGAGGGAATTTGGTAAAAACTGCTCTCTCCCTTTCACAGGTGGAACCACCTCCCGCACGTACATGAACAGGTTTGGAGTCAAGCTTGAAAGAGAAACACTATACCAGCACCCCCACTTATAAACAACCAGTTATACTTTTGAGAACAGACCTTTAATATGGCAAATAAGAAAGGAATGGCAAAATCATATACAGAACAGTTTATTATATAAAGCAGGGAAAGCCAATGGGACTGAAATTAGTGCTCTACTCCACCTCCCAAACATGATCACTGCAAATTTTTTTAAAAAGAACTCCTCCTGGGCAGGATTGGGGGTGGAGGGGAACCTGCAGGTAGAACTTAGTTGCACACCCAATTCCCAATTGCTTCAGTGGATGCATTATCCCTAGGTTCAGTGCAGGCAATACAGTACCTAGACTGTATCAAAACATTAAAATCTAAAATTCTAATCCTGAATTGTCGCTGACACTGCAAATTAAAAAAAAATACCTGCCAGTTTTATTTCTTGTATGCTAATACTGGAACGAATGTTTCAATAAAGATACAATAGTCAAATAGAAGATGCCATTTCAAAACACCACAGAATAGAAGAAAATTTTCACCACAGAGTAGGAGAAAATATTTAAATCTCAAAGCAACGAAAAAATCATTTTTATTGTTCACCTAAAGAAGTTTTACAATAAAAAATACTTTTAAAAGCAAGCAAGATACTCTATTATTGTTCTATTGTTCCAGCAATTTAGTTCAAAACATTTTAGGGATTTTTTTTCTTTTTGACAAAACCTTCAGAAGTGTAATACAACAGCATCACCATTTCTTAAGATTTTTTTTGAATAAAAATTTTAAATTGGTCACAGTCTAAACCAAACAATCCCAGAACATACACACTATCCAGTACACACAATATAAAGAAAGTAAATTATAACTGCTGTAGAACACACACTCACCCCCCACCCAAACACACACACACAAAAATTAACAGAATTACACAGTGGTTAAGGTACACTCCATCCCTTGGTGACAAATTGTGCTCTATGCCTAAATGGCAGGGGAAATTCACAGCACTAATTTGAAGGACAGGAAATACATAATCAAATGAATATATTGAAGTTGGATTTAATTAATTCTGCATTAGTAAAAAGATTACTATTCATTTGGTGAGCAGAGACAGAAAGAGAATGGGTATGTTGACCATTTGTGACAATTTTTAAGGTTTCATAGTTCTTGCAACACCATCTTCCAAACAGAAGTGTTTCACACTCATACTTTATTATACATGGAAGCCTAGAGTAGGCCAATTACACAATAAGACTGTGAATAACCACTGGTACTTTTCTGCCTTCAGAAAGTACACAAGACGGAAACATCACCAAAAGTACATTAAAAAATAAGAAAATCTGCATAAAGGTCACCAAAATTACATTTAAAAAAACAAAAGAGAAAAAAAATCTGCAAAAAAAGTGGTTCAGGGCAGTGCAACTGCTTTTTAGCAGTTTTAAAATAACCATCATTTTTCCCCCTGGTAGATTTCCATTGCTCCACAGGCTCTAATCCAGATATCATAAATAATGTACCATAAAATATACATGAATTTGAGCAAGTTTCTTGGAAAGGTTCTGGTGACAATAAACCACACAACACTGGTCAAATGGTTCACACATCCAGTCTCTGAATGGAACTGAAACCTAGGCCCAAGACTGAAATGTGTTTTTCCGCACATCCTTATAACCACACATAATCTTAACCCATTTTAAAAAAAAGCTGCATGTGGACAACGACAACTATGCTAGCAGATCCTGATGCAGATTAGGGGCTGTATTTATGTACAAATGTGTATCAGTTTTATTATATAGAAACCTTCATGGCCTTCTAAAGTAAAGGGACATTCCAATATTTTTAATTGTTCAATTTTGATGCCACAAGACATCAAAAAAAATGTAAGTTATGTAACCTTCTGGAATGTATATCCTTTAAAATTCTAGCTGTTAAACTAAAAGGAAGCGGAAAGGACTGCGGAACATGAAGGATAAGCTTGGTGGGGGGAAATAACAGCTGATAAAAGGTAAAAGTCCTAAGATGCTAATGAATATTTAGATACAGGGAAGAAAAGGACAGGAGACCAATTGAGGAAGGCTATTTTCAACCATGTATAATAAATAATTCATCCAAAAAAGTACATAAATTATGACTAATTTTGGTTGGCATTCCAATGACATTAAATTGCAACTTTAAAATTCCTTCTGTGGATTCTGCTACTAAAATCTCTTCATAGAATTACAGTATTCAGAAACAATGAGGGTGGACATTATTGGTTGAATTAAAGCTATCATTCCAGGCTTATACCAAGGATCTGAGAATATCTACCCGCCAGTCTGGAATGAGTATCATCATCTGGAAGAAAAAAAAGTACATCAACAACTATCTGTAGGTAGCAATTTTCTCAGAGTTTTGTATCACCTAGATATGAGACAGCAATTTTTATAATGTCATAGATCCCTTTCTTAAATGGTGAAACAGATTTGCCACTTATTTGTAAATTGGAAATTCTAATACACTAATCAGGTACAGAATCTCCTTTCTTCATTACATTTTCCTGAGAGTAAAGCAGTTAAAATAAACCTTAATCCTAGGAACAGTTTTTTTGTTTGTTTTTTGTTTTTGCATTTTCAACTTTTGGGCTAATCCCTGACAATCTAAATATGTAAATTTGATTGCTAAACACTGTCACATGAACACAAAAAAATGCAAACTATTAAGTCTATTGATCTGATTAAAAACCATAATACAAACTGATCTAAAATTACATTAACACCAACCAAATATGAAAAGTTGCATTGAAAGGGCGTGTTACATTATTTTGTATTAGGATCACATAGAAACATTCCAATGGCAGTGTTATCAAAATAAAAGAAATACATTAAGACTACCCCAAAGCCTAGTCACCTTGGAACCTTACCGATAACTTTGGCTAGTTGGGGTCTTTACTCTTGTACTACATGGCTCACTAACATCAGACATTATATTTGTATACCCTGAGAAATCTGATACTGAAGTCCTTACTCTATGGTCCACTTCCCCATTAGAGTTAGCAATAAAAGTCATTGGCACCCTGCTGCCCGTCTTAAACTGAGAACCAAATGCTTGTGCAAAGGTCTCTATCTGGTATGTTGCTCTATGCTCTAGGTCCTTCTGAGGATCTATCTGGTTAGCTAGCTCCTGAGATGGTATTGGAAAGCTTGCTGAAGATTCCAAGTTTTTTTGTTCCTTCTGGCTATTCAACTTTTGAGATGTAGACTGATAGCCTGTTGAAGCATCTATGTTTTTCTGAGAGTCTATCAGATCATCTAGTTCTTGTGAAGGAGTCAACTGTTGATGGGTTGCCTCTAAAGCAGATAAATAAAAACCAGGCTGAGAACCAAGCAACATCCCAAAAGGAGGCTTTGGCAATGCAGATGGCAACACTGAGGTAACAGATTGGCTGAAACCACACTCAAGTGGAGATGTAGTGTATATTTGTTTGTCCTGGAACAAACTATGGTTATGAAGGCTTGAAGACAAACTTACAAATTGGAAGCTGGGTCCAAAAGCAAAACCAGTGCTATTGGTTGATCTTTCAAAAGCCTGTTGGAGGTATTTTGAGTATTCTTGCAACATGCTTGCTTTGTCACTTGAAGTCTGAGTTCCAGGACTCAGGTTCTCTTCTTGAACCATCTCTGTATGTTCTCCAGAGGCATGCAAGTCCACTCGCTGTTCAGTAATGCTGAAGGGATCTTCCTTCTGGCCTTCTGACTTGTGAGCATACTGCTCTAGAAGACTTTGCAAGACTTCATCAGGAATACCAGATTTGTCATGACAAGATTTGATGTCAGCATTTAGAGATGAGTCAATAAGAGATAATGGGGTTTCACTGTCCATAACACTGACACCTGCAGACTGAATAACAGACGGTTGGGAGGCCATATGCCCAACATTTATAGAAAAGGCACTGTTACTGCTGGCAGTTTGCAAATATCTTCTTTTCTTTGAAAATTGCATGGCATCATCATAATTGCTACTTATTTGACCTGGTTTACCACCTGCAGCTTGGAGAAGACCAATAGCATCTATACTGGTATTTGAAACTAGGCCAAGAGAGCCACCTGGTTTTCCAGACAACTGTTTTTGACCAAGAAGGTCTGGTAACGGTGACACAAAATTAAGATAACTCTTGTCTGCACCCTTCCTGTTTCCCTTTTTAAACACTAATTTTGGCACCTTTTTCTGCAGCTCTTCTATCCCAGTGCCAATTAAACCACTACTGGAAGACACTACAGGAATCTCCACCGCATAATTCTGCAAGGTCATATTAGATGCAATCTGAGACTCAGATATTTTATGACACGGTTTGTGTTCTTTGTTTTCTGTAGATATACTTTTTGCTTTGCTTTTTCTCCTCGATGAACCTGTATTTCCCTGAGACAACACAGACAAGTTGCCCATGCTATGGTTTGATGGCCCAGGATCCAATCCAGCACCTGCTTTCCCTATGGCTTCTCCACACGTACGTCTGTGCTTCAACAGTCTATCAGTTCTTGAAAAATACTGCTGACAGGTTTCACATTTGTATGGCTTTTCTCCGCTGTGCGTCCGCTTGTGTCTCTCCATGTGATACTTCTGGATAAACTTCATACTGCACTGGTCGCACCCAAACGGCTTCTCCCTGCTGTGGATCTTTTCGTGTCTCTGTAGTAAATACTTCTGAATGAAACCCATGCTGCACTGGCTACACTGGAAAGGCCTCTCACCGGTATGGATGAGCACATGCCTGCGCAGATGATAAGAGCTCCTAAAAGCAGCACTGCAGTGTTCACAGACATGAGGTTTCTGGCTGGGGGACAGCATGGCAGCTTCTCCATCTCCTGCCACAAGGGGCTTGGACGAAGCACTCGGCTTCCGCTTGGCTTTGATTCCCTGAGATTCTGACTTTGGCCTCTTCATCTTTCTGGCCTGGGCATCATGCTTGGGCTCATCCAAACCAGCAGGCCCCACCTCACCACCCGTCCTGATGCCCAGCAGCAAATCTCCTCTGTGGGGATGGTGGTGCAAGTGGTGGAAAAGGCTGAGGTCCTGGATGACACTCGGGCTGGCCCCTTCCACTCCGCCACCGACAGTGCCGCCGCCAAGAGTAGGGTGCCGCTCCTCCCCGGCTATCCCAAACAGGCCCCCATAGTGGTGGTGATGATGGTGGTGGTGGTCCTCTTCCTCCTGGTCACTGGGCTTCTCCTGCTTGATGTTCACCAGGGACTGGAAGAAGCCCCAAGGGCTCCTCTGCGAGGCAGAGGCCGAGGAGGGGGCGCTGAGAGGGAAGCCCCCCGCCGGCTCCTTCTTGAAAGTCATGCCCTGAGGGTGGGGAGGTGGGGCGGGGGGGTCGGCGGCCGTTGCAGTCGTCACGGTGGAGGAGGAGGAGGCAGAGGACGTGGAAGATGAGGAGGAAGATGACGAGGAAGAAGACGAGGCAGGCGTCAGGCCGCAATGCTGGGGGGGCGCGGCCGGGCGGGTGAAGCTGGTGACGGGCGGCAGACGGTGGTTGAACATGACCATGCTGGGGGGGAAGGTGGGCTCCATCGCCGCCCTCTTGGAGGAGCCGCCGCCGCCCAAGAAGCCGCTGCCCAGTTTCATATTCTTCCCTCGGGGGATGGGGAAAGCAGCAGCAGCAGCGGCGGCGCAGCCGGGAAGGGCGAGACTGAGGAGGCGCGGCCCTCAGCGGTGGCTGCTCTGGCTGCCGGACACCGCAGCCGCTCGCTTTTCACTCACCCGCCCGCCGGCTGATGTCTGGCTGGCCGGCCGGCCCGCTCTCCTCTCGCTCTCTCTCTGGCCCTTCTTCAGCGCCCGCTCGCCCGGCAGCCGCCAGCCGGGCGCATCCTTCGTCGTCGCTCGGCCCCACCCGGCCCAACCTTCGCCTCCGCCGCTGTTCTCTTTTACGGCCGCCTCCAGTTAAAAATATCGCCGACTCCGCTCCACAATGGAATTAGCAGAATCCCCCCCCCTCGCCGCCGCTCTACTGAGGCCCACACTGCACATGCGCCACCGCACGGCATGCTGGGGAGGATTGCCCAGGCAGGAGGGCAAGAGCATGGGGGGAGTGAAAGGGCGCAGGCGCGGATGGACCCCCTTCTTCGGGGTTTCTTTCTCTTTTTTTTCTGCCCGCCCCTAGTCTCTGCATTTCGCCTTCTGGTTAGCTAGTTACCTCACTGGTTGATCAGTTTCGCTCCTGGCACTCGATCGCCCTGAACTGCGCACGAGAATAAATACAGTTATTTCCCTCTCCTTCCCCCCCCCCCCCCGCGAGTGCAAAAGGATACAGGCTCACATACGGTTAACGTGTATTTGCGTTTGCGGGTGGGGAGGGTAAGAGGGATTACATTAAAAGCCGTTTTCCAGATGCAAAAAATAATAATAATAAAATCGTTCCCCTCCTACTCCTAGACGCGTGAACTTTGAAGTCCTATTTATTTCAAGGGGCTGACTCCCAAGTCAAGATGATTACAACCTTAAGATTCCTATTATTGGATGCATTCTGGGGAGAGCCACAAACTTCAGACAAGGAACTGGGCTTTTGGTTAAAGAATGTCATTGGGAGAAGCAACAACTTCTTGTTGGCACCTTTAAGACCTAACGAGTTTTCTCTTCAGATATATTTAGCTTTCTTTTTCGTCTTTGTCAAGGGCTCAGAGCAAGTTGTCGTAATGCATCCTTGTCTCACAGCATTACTTTGGAGTGGTTGAGAGAGAGAAGGAGAATATAAGAACTTGTTGGTCTTCACGATGCCGTAGGACTCCTCTTTATTTTTGCTGCAAATATGCTCAATCCGCTACCCCTTCGTAAATGTAGCCAACCACTGACTGAGGTACATGACTGAGCAAGCATTTATATTGCCAGACAGTGATTTAAATATCTAAAAGGCTGCCACAGACAGATTAAAGCAGCTGGAGGCCAGGAAATACTTCCTGACTGAAAGGCCAGTATTGAGTAATACAACAAATTACTATTAAAGTTGCACAACCTCTTCCTAAACAGTTCTTCAGAGGAGATTGGATAAGCATCTATCAAGGACTGTTGGTTGAACTAAGCAACTGTTTTAATTGTTATGCTGTGGCTTTTTTTAAAAAAATATTGTAACCCACCTTGAGGTTTTGGGGTGGGTGAGATACAAACATTTTTAATAAATAAGCAATCCATTCTTCCACATCACTCTCTTCATCTGTGTTTTTTTCTGCATCCCATTAATACTGGGGAATATATGCACATTACATCAGGTTGTGTAAAAAGTGCCATTCAAAGATCTCCATTTATTATGCTTCAAAAATAATTCTTTTTGTTTAAATGAGTCCATCAGTGCCCTAGCCACAGGGGAACTGGGGGGACAGGTTCCCTTAGAAAGATTCTAGACAGAGGCCTCTTCAAAATATGATGTATTTAAAGCAACATTTAGGCAGTTTATTTCTCACTAAGAAATCTACATTTTCCTTCCAATGTTCTGGCCAATGAATTTAAGGCACTGACACTAGGAATTTTTAAAAACGTATAAAATTCAATTTAATTTTATGAATATTGAATTTGTTATATTAGGCTATCTGTATTTGGTCCTTACTGCTCTGCACTGGTTCACAGACACACCCACCAACTCTGTGTAACTGTAGTTGCTCTCACCATATTTCTGGCTATGGGCCAGGAATCTATATTTAATGTCTTACATAGGAGGATTTCTCTGTACAAACTACAGTCATTTAACCTGAAGTCAAAACCTAGTACATTTTTTCCAGCCCTTCCTTTAAGGAACTCATGGCAACCTATCTTGTTCTCCTTTCCCTACTTTATCCTCACAACAACCCTGTGAGGTAGGTTAAGCCAGGAGAGTATGCATGGACCAAGATTATCAAGAGAGCTTCACAGCAGAATTGGAATTTGTTTCTTGATTTCTCAGATCCTACTCTGATACTCACATGGGCTCTGAGACATGCATATTTGTGCCATTTTCAGTAAATAAATTATTAATAACCATTGATGAAGCAATTTAGTTAAATAAACTTGCCATTGTACATTTAGGAATGCATAGTTAATACGTCCAGAATTGCTATAGTCTATACATTTTTTTCTTGAATGAGAGGAGCCCCAATTTGGAATGCAAATACATTTCATTTATGCAAATATATTTCAGTCTGATATCTGACAAAGGGAGCTTTGTCTGTCAAAAGTTCCTACCCCCAAAATCTTGTTGGTTGCTAAGGTGCTACTGGACTAAGATCTAGCTGTCGGACACTCAAAAAACTTTCATTGGATTTGGCTAACAAAAATGACTAAATTGGGTGGTGATACTGTACATATCTATTTAGGAGTAATCCACACAAAATTTAGTGGGACTTCCATTCTGAATAAATATGCATGGAACTGGGCTGCAAAAGAGGTATTTCTCTCTGTTCTGCTTTGTAGTAGTTGCCGAATAAACTATCAGGTCTATTTTAATAAAGTTAGGACTGGTTCTGACTTTGGAAGGCACTAGAAGCCTAGATAAAGTAGTATCTTGAATCACGCAAGTCTGATAGGCATCTCTTAAGCATGCAAAAAGTAAATTCTTCAGCTGATTAGCAAGGAAAGGTTTAACGTTCTATCTATTACGATCTCGCAGGCAAACAGAGATGACTAAATTAACTTGTGCAGGCTGTATGGCAACACTCAGAATGCACTTAATGATTTGGGAAAAAATCCAGAGTCTCTAGCATATGCCACAAGGAGTATAACTGGAAGGTAATGCATTCTGCGGAGTCTGCATGCTGATCAAATGGTTACTTTTTAGCAGCCATGAAATATAAATGCAACCTCACTCCTTTTAAATAGTGTGAAAAAGTTCATCTTCTCTTATATATAAACTGTAGCCTGATTTCAGGAAGTTTTCAGTCTGTCAAGTGTAGCCAAGTGTTAAAAAGAAAGACTAGGAATTCAAAAACTTAAAGCAGCAGTAAAATATTAGTCAATGTCTGTGAGAAATGAGTCTGTCCCTTTATTCAGGGTGTATGTGTTTAATGGTAAGCTGGGATGCATATAAGCTAGTCCAAGCATGAAGGGCAGTAGGACACTCATATGGAAAGCCAACTTTGTCCCTCAGTTATCAAGATAAGAAACCTGTCATTTCTCTCATTCAGTCTGTCAGCCTTGAGATACTCTAAGCAGACTTACCTCTGTGTTGTACACCCCATATATCAGGAAGATGAAGAGACCCTGTAAAATAAAATGGAGGGAAAAAGCTGTTAACTCTAATCATTTCAGCAGTAGAAATACCTGAAATAAACTTTCCTGGGAACAGACAAAAGAAGACACACTTCATCAAGGTCAATTTATTTTTCTATTTTTCAACATTATAAGCTGTACCTTGAGCATTTATTTGATAACGTGGGAGCGCATTGCCTACCATATTTGTGCAGTGGACGAATTTGGCATGAAGACTTCCAAGACCAGAATCTTAATTAGAAATGTCAGTTTTAAATAATCAGTGCATATATTATAAATGTATAAGAAAACACATGGAAAAAATACATACTTTAACTTTTTAAATAATTATTAAAGGTTTTATTCTTAAGTCATATTGATGTGTACCAAAGTAAGATACATGAGCACATACTATATAAACAGATATATTAAAAGGGGTTTAAAAAGATGTACTGTTTTAAAAAACATAGAAAATATTTTAGTAATTCAAAAGCTAAAAGTAGTGAACAATTCAGTTTTCCATGAAGCAGATCTCACTGATTAGAAATCAAAGATGATAGATTTTGAGGATATAAATAATAAATTTAAAATATTACAATATGGTAAACTAACAAAACACTGTTACAAAATGGGTGACTCTCTTCCACTATAATAATAATAATAATAATAATAATAATAATAATAATAATTTATTTCTATCTCGCCCTCCCCGCCGAAGCAGGCTCAGGGCGGCTCACAACATATTCAGCCTTTTTTATTTTCAGAGGGATACCTATACCACAGTGCAAGAAACAGCCATCAAAATGTATTTAAAATCTGCATAGCTTTTTAAAATTATTATGGCATTTTCACAGTTGTCAGAATTTTACTGTCACTTAACAATCAAGATTCTTAAAAAAAAACCCTGCAAACTTTACATGTATGTGTACATACTAGAAAGTTATAAATGATATCCTGTGCATAAGTATTTAAAAACAATGGCCACACATAGACACAGGTTACAAAAACATCATCTCAATGGATAAATTGTTAAAGCTGCTTCCAGATGTTCCACAAATAAATTGGATGACCCTTGTTAACTGAATTTCAAACTGTCATCCAATCTGAGTCAGACTTATGTAAAAAATATTTTCTGTCACTTTCACTACTGTGTTTGGTATCAAGGTGTGAGAGCCTTAACGCCATTGATTAAGGCCACACTATTTCACAGTACCAATTTTATTTCAATGAGGATTACACAGGCAAAATTCCCAGTGAACCGTGTCTATTGTCAGTATTTTGGTGACAAAATTACAATTGCTCTGCAATACCTAAGCAATGATGTCAGACTTCAAAGCTACACTCTTCAGCATTTTAAAACTCAATCAGCATCTCAAATAGCTATTGCTGCTTTGAACTTTTGAGAGGATACCTTATACTACACCCTAAAATTTTATACCCATGTTTTGCTTTGCACATAGTTTACAGCTTCTCTGGTTAGGCAGTAATGCAATCAGTATTTTAGACTCTGAATAAACAAGTTGCTACAGCTTAATAACAATGCAGACCTAATTCTGTTGCAATCAATGAGAGTTTCCAGTGAAGTGCTGCAATCATGGAATGGCTTCATTCAGTGAATCAGTAAGCCTGGCTATATTGTTTAGGCTGCTTAGTTACTTGATATTATATCTGATAGAATTCAGAGGGACAGACTTCCAAGTATGCACACAAAGGATCAGGCCAGCTGTTTCCTAAAACTAAATCAATGGCATAAGACCAGATCTATGGATCAAAGGAATAAGATCTAAATCAATGGAATAAGTCCTATGTATACTTATCAACAGGGGAAAAATCACTATTAAAACCAGAACTACTAGAAAAGAGCAAGAGTCCAGTAGCACCTTAAAGACTAACAAAATCTGTGATAGGGTATGAGCTTTCATGAGTCACAGCTCTTCAGATACTGAAGAAGTGAGCTGTGATTCAAAAAAGCTCATACCCTGCCACAGTTTTTTTAGTCTTTAAGGTGCTACTGCAATCTTGCTCTTTTCTACTGCTACAGACAAACACCACTACCCATCTTGATCTATCTCCATGGGGTGGGGGGAGGGAACAGAGGTGCTTGCTTTTGAAGAAATATCCATAGGATCTAGGGTTGCCAACTCCGCCATGGGGAAAACTCCTGGAGATTTGGGGTGGTGTTTGGGGATGGTAGAATTTGAGGACAGTTAGCCATATACTCTGCCCCATGATGCCATGCAGATTCTGCCCTCCAAAGCTGCCCTCCATTTCCCTCAGAAGAACTGATTTTTGTAGTCTGGAGAGCAGCTGTCATTCTTTGAGGTCCCTAGTCCCTACCTGGCAGTTGGTAACTCTGAAAGGATCGATCTGCATCTTTCCTACTGGCTGTACTGACCCAATTGCCAAATTGACTGTCATGAACTCTTGTGTCTTTGAACATTGCACAGAAGAGATTATTTCAGCAGGTGCAGTATCTCATATCACTACAGTTCTTTGAAGTTCTTTCTTTTAAGCAAATGATAGCAAATGAAGCACAATGAAGAAACTCAAATTGTTTAAGAATTGGAGGAGAGTTTTACCAATACCATGGATGTCCAGAAAGAAAAATGTGGGTTCTAGATCAAATCAAACCTGAACTCTTAAAAGCTAAAATGACCAAACTGAGGCTGTAGTGCTTTGGTCGCATTATGAGAAGACAAGAGTCACTGGAAAAGACAATGCTACAGAAAGTTGACAGCAGAAGGAAAAAGGAAGACCCAACATGAGATGGGTTGACTCAATCAAGGAAGCTACAGCCCTCAGTTTCCAAGTTCTGAGCAAGTTTCTGAATGACAGGACATTTTCTGGGGAGGGGGGTCATTAACTCATAAGATTGCCATAAGTGGCTCCTTAACACTGTGTGTATTTAACATGCACACAGAAGTATGTGAAGCTTGTGCCTTTTAAAATATGGCTTTCCTGCTGGAGCTTGTCAATGTTTGTGTGGGATGCAATCTTAGTTGGGAAAGCCGCAAGCATGCTTAAGCAACATCCTTAAGGGTTAATACATAGACATGGCTGGCCTCAAGCTCAGGGCGTCAAGTGCCTGAGGCAAGGCCCTGTCCTGCCACCCCCTTCCCCAACCCCTTCCCCCCTCACCCCCAGGGAGTGCGAGCGCCACAACAGCAGTGCAGCACCTGCACCTCAGAGTGCGCACGGCACCTGACCACCAACACTCAGCCTGACTGCCATTGCTCCAGAAGAAATGGCGGCCAGGCTGAGCAACAGGGGCTGGGCAGTGCATGCACTCTGAGTCACAGATGCCACACCACCACCTAGGGCTGCCTAATGGACAGGTCAGCCCTATACACAGATAGGCATGACTGAGAAGAAAAGACAGAAGAGATACCAACATTCCAGTCTTATCTGTAACAGAAACGTGACATGCACTCTGCCTTACTGCATTTCTACTGCGTTTCTAAGCAACGAAGTAAGGAGTTCTTAGAGCCCAAACTGGATTTATCTTGTCAAGATGCACACAAAGTAGAATTTCTTTCCTGTCCAATGAGCTGCTGCCAGCCTGGCAAAATATATCAGTAGTGTGTATCTGACTATCACAATGAAATTATGCTGGCTGTTGCAGCCAATTAGCATGTGTATATGCTAACATGTGCCAATGTGTCATCACGAGTATATAAGATTGCAACAATTTTGAAAGAAAGTAGAGCAGCTTGGTATCGCAGGCTTTGGCTCTGCTCTCAGTTCATTGCAATAAACTTTTTTTCCCTTCCTCCTTCACCTGGACTTCAGCTTTTTGAGTTTTATTGGCCAAGGACATTCAGATTTGTAGATCTGTACAACATTTGCCTATGTTTGAATTTGCAGTTGGATATTTTTTATAAGAGTTCTCCATTATATGTTAGGAGGATAGTTCATTTTCGCAGGTGAAATTTGTTCAGGACTCCACGTATACTGTTTTGCCCATGTGCATCAGGGCTCCCACTGCGTACCAGTTCATGTCTTCATTTGAACAGAACAGCTGGTTCTCTATTCCCTAACTAGTTTGAATCTAGTTGCACTGGAACCATCTACAGCCATAAAAAACAATGAGCAGACATGGTAGCCTTTAAAATGACACATTTGCTAAACGAACATCACAACATCCCAAATACGTTTAAGCTGCAGTCATAGAGTCTGTACAAGTGTTTCAGCATCTATGTTTCTGCTGGAACTTTGAGACCAAATAACTAAAAACCTGGTCTAATTTGCAGTAGCCCTGCACTAGTTTCATTCTTCGCAAACTAAAGGAAAAATCACTTCAGCGCTATGTCACCCTACAAGTTTAATCAATATAATAGCAGCAGTTTGTCTCTGGCCATTTGCAACAACTGTGCAGCACCTATTTGCATATTCTTACATTTTTGCCAAGCAATAGAATAATGCTATGCTGAATCATGATTATGTTAAAAGAAATACTAGATTGGTTACCTCCAGAAGTTTTTAGTTCTTCATCTTTATCAGACTTCTGTTACATGATTCTTGCAGATCTTATGACAGTTTATACCCCAACCTAAGTATCCATAAGACTGCAGCTTAAGGACAGAATCATATATCACCTCAGTAAGTGCATACTCCCCAAACCAAAGCCATTCAGGTGGGGAAACATACGGGGTTCTGTCAGAGTACATGGCCTGAGGGATGCTAGTCTCTCTCCACTGATGCTCTCTTGCAAATCTTCCTCTGTGCCAGCTTAGCTCCATACAAGTTTATTTTATTATTTTTATTATTATTATTATTATTATTATTATTATTATTATTATTATTTTGGGGTATCCTTCAAGTGTGAAAAAAGAATTGGAATAAGCACTTCTTCAGTCCTCCCTACCTAGAAATTCTCCATCCTGATATTTGCCTTAGTTTAGGAACCCCAGGTTACCCTCACAATGTTTAGGTTCATTGTCAGACTACAATCCTATGTACGCTGATTTAAGAGTGAACACCACTGAACTCAGTGGTGTATGCTCCTAATTAAGCATAGGATTGCAGTGCACAGCTGGGCCAAGAACTGGTGCTGATCTGAATCTTAATAGCAGACAGGGGTCGTTTTGTAAAAAAATAGGTGGTGGAGCTTATTAGCATAACTCATTAGCATATGCCGCCCCCCCCCAGCCAAAAGCAACCCAACACAAGAAAGGACAGCCCAAGCAGGCCTCGCTCACCAGGGGCTCTCCTTGGTCACCGGCCCCCAGTCAAAAGGCCAGCAAACCACCCGCCACTCAAAATCACATAGGAAGTGTAGAAAGGGTGGTGCGGGCTTCTCCAGGGGTTAATGAGGGCTGCTGGGGGTGTGGCAAAGCCCCTGGTGGCTGGCTGGCTGCCTGCTCTCCTAATCCAGGGATTGTTATGCAGCTGGACCTAGTATTCAATGGACAAGGTAGATGGGGAAGAGGGGGGTGCTATCAGAAAGGTTCTGGAGCTGCGCTCCTGTGAGCTATTGCTGAATTCAAGGCCTGATAGCAGAAGTACAAATTGTTGAAAGAGTCTTAACAGGAAACTTGAAGGTGGCTTAACAGCTGTATATCTTTCAATTTGGTTTTCATTGAGGCCTCATTTAGGGTTGCCAGCATCCTGGAGGATAAACGTCTTTTCATGTGTGGAAACAGACAGCTGATGCTTCTCATAGGGCGTTTTCGCACTGACCTTTTACTGGCGCGACCACCCTCCTCACGCCGGCGGATCTGCAGGGATTTCGCACCAGAAGCGCCGGCGCAGCCAATAGAGCCGGCAATTTCCGTCGCGAAACCAGCTCAAACGGAAACCGCCAAGAAGCAGGAAAACGTTTGAGCGGGTTTCGTGACGGAAGTAGCCGGCTCTTTTGGCTGCGCCGGCGCTTCTGGTGCGAAATCCCTGCAGATCCGCCGGCGTGAGGAGGGTGGTCGCGCCAGTAAAAGGTCAGTGCGAAAACGCCCATAGAGATAAATAGAATCACCTGGTAAATAACAGCTCATTAAGGCTCTGATAAAGGGACAGAACACTTTTTCTCCAGGTTGTCGGCAACCTTAGCCTCAGTAGATTAAAAAAATCAGGATGTTAATTCCAGATACAATGTGAGTTTTAATTAGGGCTACTCCTTGTCAAAGACTTCAGCATCTGAGAATCAAAGACTCCCAACTTAAGTTCAGCCTCTCCTGCACATATCACTGGCCTCTTCAAATTTCTTATTTTGACTTGCGCTGCATCATTGGCCATTTAGGAGGGTCTTCCCCTCCACAACTTTCTGAAACTCAAGAGATCACACAGGAGTTCTGCAAGGAAGACAAAATATAAATGAAGTAGATATATAAAAACAGTGGGCAAAGGAACCTAATGCTAAGATTACTACATACAATCCAGCATACATCCCATAAGGCAGAACTCCTTAAAATGGCATCAGTGGACACCATGGTACCTTTCTGTACTTCCCTTGGCACTCACTGAACTTTTCAGAAAGTGGGTAGATGCTAGGGTTGCCAAGTCCAATTTAAGAAATATCTGGGGACTTTGGGGGTGGAGCCAGGAGACTTTGGGGGTGGAGCCAGGAGACTTTGGGGGTGGAGCCAGGAGATATTGGGGGTGGAGCCAAGAGCAAGGGTGTGACAAGCATAATTGAACTTCAAGGGAGTTCTGGCAATCACATTTAAGG
Organism: Heteronotia binoei; assembly: GCF_032191835.1. Lineage (NCBI taxonomy): Eukaryota > Metazoa > Chordata > Lepidosauria > Squamata > Gekkonidae > Heteronotia > Heteronotia binoei. Next base: position 158,409,286 of record NC_083224.1, on the reverse strand, counting down.
GGACTGCACAAATTTTTAAATGCCTTCCTTTCATAGGAAATAATGAAGGATAGGGGCACCTTCTTTTGGGGCTCATAGAATTGGACCCCCTGGTCCAATCTTTTTGAAACTTGGGAGGTATTTTGGGGAGAGGCACTAGATGCTATACTGAAAATTTGGTGCCTCTATCTCAAAAAACAGCCCCCCCAGAACCCCCGATACCCGCGGATCAATTCCCCATCATTCCCTATGGGAATTGTTCATGGAGGTGCATGATGGCTCTGGGGGCGGGGCTTCCCCTGCCGGCCAGCTGGCTGGGGGAGGGGGGAAGCCTGTAAAACCGGGGGATCCCCCTCTGGGACCTGGGGATTGGGAAGCCTAGTAGAGGCATTGCAAGGCAGTTGTGTCTGCTGTCATTCAAATGAAATGGTTTTCTACTGAAAGATCATGACTGATAAGTACCTGGGCCTTCCTTCAAGTGTGGTTCCACTTCCCGTTCAGGTTTTCTTTCTTCCTAGGAGGTGTGAAGAGGGAGGTATTCTGTTTAGTTCCACCTCATGTGGCAGTCATTTTGAGGTGGTATTCCCCTCCTCTCAAAATTCCAAATGGGTTTATAGGCTCAAAAAGGCTGGGGACCCATGCTATATAGGCTTCATTTAAGAAAGAAGAACACATCAAGATGTATTCTCATTCATTTCAAGGAAATCTGTGCAAAAGAAGTTGACTGGTGGATGGTGCCCTTGGTTCTAAACCATCTACCATGCTTCTTTTCACTGAAGTGACATTTTTAAAGTTGACATTGCAAAGTAGGAATGATTTGGTTGTCTGAAGAAATTGTGAATTTCATTAGATATCCTCAAAATATTAAATTGGGCTGTGGTGCTGCAATATTTATTTTAATTGGTGAACTAAACGACCAATCAGTTAAAAATAAGACAGTTACAACACTTGAAAACCTTTTAGTAGCTGACAATTCAAACCTTAATGCTTGCATTTTTCAATTACTAAAAATAAAACAGGAAGGAAACGCACAAAATCGGGATCTCACCCTTAGTAAATAAACTATTGATATGAACATATAAATACCACTTTAACATATGCATCTAATATTAACAACCTAATAAAACTGTTTATTAGAGAAATAAGTTCCTACGCTGAAAGATACTTACAGTTATATACATACAACATGGGGCGATAGACAAAGAAAGACCATACTTTACGTGAAGACACACTGAATTAATTATGCTCATTTATTCCATGAACAAGAAAGGGAGCATGTTTTACCTCAGCATTTGTCAAATGGTATCTTTTTAAAAAAAAATATCCCTGCTTAAATTAGGAAAATATTTGCCACATTATTTATACAAACAATACACCCAAGATCATCTGGAATTATATCAAATTTTGCACTTGATGAAGGCATAAAACATTTTATCATTTCCGGGCCAATTTCTAAACGTCTCTCTATCTTTGTCTTTGTAGCAGCAGGCATAAAATGTCTACCCTAATATATAAGCAGTTCAAGCTACAGGAGAATTTCCTTTGGCTATCTCTAACATTTATTAATATTGACCACAGACATTTTCTACTTTAACAAACACACTGAATTTTCAGGTTAGATCCTAACGTTACGTTTTCTGAAAACTGCACTCTCACTGTTTGAGTATACCATGTAGGATAGCAACCCATGACCCAGTTCACAAAATTATTTGCATTTTATAGCCATATACAGATAAATTAGAACCACCACCCCAAAATTCTTTCAGATTTACACTCAAACAGTACAGTAGATGAAATTCAGTGAACACAGCTGGTTGTAGCCTGCATATTGACTAGCTAGTTAACATGGCACAAATGTCTTAAACCATTATAGAGGTAACTAGATAAGAAAATGACTCATATATGATGCACTACTACCAGGGCTTTTTTGTAGCAGGAACTCCTTTGCATATTAGGCCACACACCCCTGATGTAGCCAATCCTCCTGGAGCTTACAGTAGTGTGTGTGGCCTAATATGCAAAGAAGTTCCTGCTACAAAAAAAGCCCTGACTTGTTACCATCTCCACCCCTACTTCTGATACAGTGTACGTGAATCATAACAGTTCTGAACCACAGTTTAATTTATACACATATTCTTCTCCTTAAGAAATGTGTGTGTTATGTTTTTGCATATAAAAAATTATTTTCACAAGTGCATCTGTGCTAAATCCAGCCCAATGCTCAGTTTCTTACATGTGTTTTGGCCATCTGTTATGTTCACAGGTTTTATTGTGTTAGGTCATATGGTTTTTAAATGGTATTTTTTTTCACTGTAATCTGCCTCAGGTCCACTTTCTGAAAAATGCAAATATCTATATACTAACAGTGAAGTTGGTTATATCTGAGGATATTTATATCTGTTGATTGGAGCAGTGAATGGGTAAGACAGATATTTCTAGAAATCTGAAAAGGGCCCCAGGTTTGCAGAAAAATCTGAACTCTTAAAAAATTGGGGAGTTTAAAACATCTCAAAATGATAAAAGGAGCACCCTTACCTTTAAGAAATGCAAGCCTCAATGGTTATTGCTAAGCAAGCACAGCTTTCCAGGCTGGGTCCTATGAGTAAAAAGGCAGAGGAGAGGATTGGATCCTTTCCAGGGCTGTTTGACCTTTGAGCGAAGACTTATCAGGGTCAGGCTTCGGGTTGCCAGTTCCAGATTGGGTAATTCCTGGAAAGTTGGGGGGTAGGGTCTGGGGAGGAGAGATTTTAGACAGGGGAGGGGCCCTAGCAGGATATAATGCCCTAGAGTTAGGGTTGCCAGGTCCCTCCCGGCCACTGGTGGGGATGGGGGTAGGGTTGCAAAATCCAGACTGAGATGGAGCCTGGAGAGGACAGGGACCTCAATGGGGTACAATGCCATAGGGTGTTTTTACATTCAATTTGATCCAGAGTTTTAGAGTCTTCAAATCACCTGCCACCGTTCCACTTTAATTATTTTCCTTTTACATTGGTGGATTTGCTCTGCTTATTTTGTGTAGCCAAACCTATATTTCCTGCTGAAAGCATTTCAGTTTGAGGAGGGTCTCTGATCAGAGGGCAGACGGAATACCAGTGCTTAGTTAAATGTATATGATTGCTTGGAAATTGTGTCAACACTGCAAAAACAATACAAATTTAAATTACAAGATGAGGCAAGCAATTATATATAAAAATTTCAAGTGCTATCAGTTCTCATGCAAATTACAGCACCTTGTGGCTTTTGGAAGAGTCTTTTAAAACACATGAAAACTTCTACAATACAAGTTTGAAATGCCTGTAGAGAAATGACCCAATCAAAACTAGTTTTGAGAAAAACGTTGCAGCAGCAGCACCAGAACTCATCTCACCGAAACAAATGTAGATGCTTTGGGCAGCAACAATGCAAAACAGTTGTGAGAACATTAGGTAATGTAAAAGGTGAGTTTTCAATGCGATGATAGAGTCACAAACTGTCAGTGTAAAAACACCCATAGTGGCTGTTCAGACGCACAGTATAATCAGTTGTCGCTGCTGTTTCATACCGGATTAAAAGTGGCTGATTAGACAGCAACATCTGCCTCCCGGTATTAACTCATAGTAGCCCCCCCAAAAAAAAATCCTTCTTGGAACCGGATTATTTTGTTACCTGCTCCTTTGCGGTGTTTTTTGAGTTCTCCGGTTTCACCTCATAGGGTGCGGTCACACCTACCATTAAAAGAGGGTGTATAGCACTCAAATCTGAACTGCTGAATACTGAATCGACGCAGGGCAGTTAAGATGAGCATCCAAGAATGCGATTCATTCTGTTGTGCGCGATCAGACATCCAATACTATCACGCTCCTTTCTTGGAGCATGTGTAATCAGATGGTGATTTCTGGGAGGGGAGGGGGTCCATTGAACATGCGCCCAACTGTATGGAGCTGGGAAATCAAAACTTTCTTCAGAGGCAGGGGGGGAAGGGCAAAAGTTTCCAGAATTAACATTGCCACTCCAAACCACGGAACTGTCAGGAATTATTTTCCTAGAAATTTGCAGTGACAATGATATCTTGAAATCCTCCACATTGAAAAAAAAAGATTTTTTTTCCTGTTCTGAATAGTGGGATAACGTTTCCCCCCCCCCTCCGATCCTGTGTTGATTGGAGAAGCAGAAGCGTCACCTCAGATTCCCGGATGATCTGGCAATGTGCATGTCTGCTGGGGCTTTCTTTAAAAAAAAAAGGTGAGAGGCAGTATCACGCGTGAGCTGTCCAAACAACAAAAAGCCGATCTTGTGCCGCTGTTTTGAAAAAGGGCCGGACTTTATGTACTGTCAAATTAATGCGCCATTCATGCGTAGCAAGCCTGGATGGGCCCAGATGACGCTTGATTGCCAGATGTGGCTGTCTGAATGAACACATTTAATCCGTCAGCCAGACAGAGCTGTGTCGTCAATAATGGTACGTGTGACCGTACCCATAGTTTCCCCATCTGGATAGTTCTCGACCAACTTCCAGATGTCTGAAGGCTGTCCTGGAGCAAAAGGAGCCTCAGACATCCAGGTTTACGGTTGCCATTTTTTTTACTACTTAGTGATATGCACATAACTGCATAACCACATAATGTTTTAACCTATGTGCATGCACATGTCGCATAATGCATGCATGCGCACAATGCGAATAAAAGTGGAGAAAAAAGAACTGCATGGTGTCATTGTGTGGACGGCAGAAGACAGTTTCATCGCGGAGTGATTCGAATTGCAGTATGGCAGTCTGACTGATAATATCCAAAACAAAGATATTCAGAACAGAACCGGGTCAGTTTAACACAGACTCAACACGCTGTGTGAACTGGGTCTTAGTGTCCAATCTCTAAAACATTTTCTCCAGGGGAGCTGATATCTGTAGTCTGGAGATGAGCTGTAATTCCAGGGGATCCCCAGATCCTACCTGGAGGCTGGTATCCCTACAAGAGTCCAACCTTCAAAGCAGCAATTTTCTTTGGTAAAATCCTACAAATGGACCTTGGGCTTGTTTGGAGGTTCTATCAGGGGAGCGCAGCTATTGTATACCCTTGACCAAAGAACGGTACACTCCTGTCTGGGATGGTCGTCCTCTTCCACCAAATGTGCAGCTTCAAGGGGGACACACATGGAGCAGTGAGGGAGGTAGGGGACACCCGCCTAGCCAGCCAGATCAACCCTGGCGATCAATGGGGTGACAGATGTCATGCCCAGATCGCCCTCACATCCATGGTAAAATCTATCTCTGTCATTAAGAGATTAGTCATAATTCCAGGAGATCTCCAGGCTCCACCCTAGTTCCACCTTAACCCTGGCAGCAACCAGTGGGTGATTTGATACCACCCAATCTGCATGACTCATCTAGGCCTGACTGCTTGGTACCATTCAACAACAGCCACCTTATGAAAGCCAATGTGGTGCAGCAATAAGAGCTTCAGAGCAGAGTCTGGGAAACCCAGGTTTGAATCCCCATATTGTTTTGGAAGTTCAGTGGGTTATTTTAGAATAGAGTCCTTTAAGACCAACAAAATTTTACTCAAGGTATAAGCTTTCATGTGTACACACATACTTCTTCAGATACAAAACTGGTTGATTTTAGGTTAGTCACATATTTTCAGCCTACTCTACTGCAAAGGATTCTTATGAGAATTAAAAAGGATAATGTAAGCTACTTTAGTCCCCACTGTGGAAAAAGATGGGATATAAATGAAGTAAATAAATAACAAATATAGATGAAGATGGGAGGCAGATAAAAGGTGGGATGGTGAATGGCTAAAGGAGAGAATGAGGCAGGGAACACAGAGAGGAAAAGGGCTGTTATGAGAAGGGAAAGAGGAGATAGTATGCAGAGGGGAGAAAATGAGGTGCCCCTTCACAAGTTCTTGAGGGTTCTCCAACATGCAAGAGGGCCTGGCCACGTGGTAGGGTTGCCAGGTCACTTTTGAGAGTACAGCTCTGAGACAACTCTGACTGACCCAAGGCCACCCAGCAGCTGTATATGGAGGAGTGGGGAATCAAAGCTGGTTCACCAGATTAGAGTCCACCGCTTTTAACCACTACTCCAAAGTGGCTCTCTACAAGGGCTTTCAGGAAACAGATCTCATGTCAGAAAAGGACTGTCTTACTCTAGGTAATCTCAGCTCACCATCTGCAACATGGCCAGGAGTGGAATTCTAGCAAGAGCTCCTTTGCATATTAGGTCACGCACCCCTAATGTAGCCAATCCTCCAGGAGCTTACAAAAAAGAGCCTTGTAAGCTCTTGGAGGATTGGCTACATCAGAGGTGTGTGGCCTAATATGCAAAGGAGCTCTTGCTAGAATTCCACTCCTGGCCATGTTGCAGATGGTGAGCTGAGATTACCTAGAGTAAGACAGACCTTTTCTGACATGAGATCTGAGGGCACTAAATGAGCGGTGAGAAAAGGTAAATGTACTAGGTCTGAGTGATACAGCTATTCTCATGTACATTCCATGTCCTTAGTCTGAATGTCTAAAGGGCATTCATCCTCTGTCCTGAAATCAAATACCTTAGAAATACAGCAGGTATGTTACATCCACTTTCGTCCCTCATAGGTCTGTAAATTGTAGCTCAGGAGAGAAGTAGACTGAGGACCTCCCATTTACAGTATGCCTTCTTAAACGATGGGCCATTACCCTATAATGTGTTGAAACTCACTAGATCCACAAGCTGTTAGCCCGTATGCAATCTGCAAAGAAAAATGGCAGAGGGGGCAAGGAGAAGCGTAAATTCTGTTCAAGGGTGGAACAGTATTTTTAATCAAAAACAGGGCTTTTTTTCTGCCAGAGCTCACAGGAGTGGAGCTCTGCCTGGGCTACCCAAGGCTCCGGCTGGCCCGACCCACCATGTGGCAGCTACATACTCCCAGGCCAGGTGGTGTGGCCTAATATGCAAATGAGCTGCTGCTGGGCTTTTTCTACCAAAAAAAAAAAGCACTGATCAAAAATCAAAATCTATTGGTAGTAGTATATATTTAAACAACACTGGAAACCACAGTCCTAAGCCTTTCACACATTTCTGGTACAAATAAGATGTTACTTTTCTTTTTATTTAAAAAATGGGGTTTTAAGATATTTTTATAACTTCAGGAATTATTGATGTCAAGAAGAGAATTACACAAATAATAACACTTTTATGAAGGCAAGCTTCTCTATAAAGAAAAGCAAAGTTAGGCCGGTATTTAGACGTTCATCTAAGATCAATGTTTGCTGCATGAAACACACATTTCCAATATGCACTCAGAATATACCAGCAATATGCATTCACATGTCTTCATGTCCCCTTCACGCTTTATGTGTTTAACTCAGAGAACACAAGTGTACTGATATATATAGTAAAATTTTACTGCCCTCTTTGTTCACCATTTGCTTGCTTCCTATCATATCTCAGTCTTTATCTAAATATTCCACATTCTTCAAGAATGTAAATACAAATTATATAGTAGATGTCTTACCTGAATTATGTTAGCAAACCTTTTTTATTTATTAATTTGAATTTCTACCCCATTCTGTACTGCAGGCACAAGGGACCTTATATTTTTGAACTTCCTTTCCACTGGTTTGCAATGTTCCATACTTTTCACTGAAAGAAGGGATTTAATTTGATCTTGAATGCTCAAAAATCTTAATTCCAAAACATGTGCCAAATTTTAATCCTGGACCTTGTGGAGTAATAAGAGTACCAAATAATATATGCTTGTAGATTCATGAGTATATTAAAACTATACTTTTATATACTCTATTGTGGGGCAATAAACATACCTTTGAAACATGCAGAATTCTTTGACTTCAATGGTTCTCCAACTATGGGTTGAGATCCAGATTTGCCCATGACTCATACAGGTGAGTCACAAGGCCAGAAAAAGTGAGGAGTAACAGACTGAACAAGGAGAGGCAGCTCTAGTAGTGATCCACATCACATTTATTTCCATTTCAAATTTGAATATAGCTGTTCTAGCACTATAGCCCATATGTGAAGAGGAAAATGAAAAAAGAAGAGGCAGTGAGTCACCATGGCAGGTGTGACAATTACACTCTTGAGAGCCAGTGTGAAGTCACTGAGGAGCACAAGTAGAAAGAGAAAGTCAGAAAAAAGATCAAAAGTACACAAAAGATCCATCACTAACATGCAACAGCAATGAGAATCCTTGCCATGTGGAGCAGCCTCTTCAAAAGGAGGGCCCACTTAAAAAGGTTAAGAAATATTATTTTATCTCACCACTAACTACACATTTGAGACTAAGAGAAAGACCTTCAAGAAAGGACTGTTAGAAAAAACACCACCACTTTTTTTTAAGCACACATTAAAGAAGTACACATTTTTGCACCTTTCCTACTCTTCCTAGCCAGAACTTTTAGAAATAACACTCTTCAAGTCAAACATCCTCCTACATTCTTCAATTTCCCATGTAACCATTCTACTTTGCACATATTTCTCCTTTCTCACCCAATCCCCCAGTCTTCCACAATCCCATCTCTTCTATACCTTACATCACAGATGACCAATTAAAACTGCAATCCTAAACATACAACCCTTCTAAGCCCATCAAAGTAAATGAACTTAAGAGGGTATAGCTTTGCTTATGATTGCCCTGTACATCTTCTTTCCTACCCCCTATTCTCTTCCCCTAAACATGTGCCCAGCAGAGGATAAAGGTTCTCAAACATCAGCCAAAACTATAATGGGCACCCAGCATTTCAACAGGTATTGTCTGTATTTTCAGCCTGCCATGCCTCCCAATCGAATGAGTTACAGGCAGGATTTGGGGCACAGGAAACACCCTGAAAAAGAATTGCACCATCATCAAAGCCACACTTTCTTCTCCCTATTGCAAAGAAACATCAGCTGGCAATGAAGTATCCTATCAGCCATTATAGCAAAAACCATCAACTTGGCCATGCTAAGGAGAAAGAAGACATGAAGTCTTTTTTTTACCAGAGTATGCTTAATATTCTAAAAATGACATCTCTCAGCATTACAGATAATGGATTGACAACGTGTTTTGGTGTGCTCATGCCACAGACTGTACTAATTGTATTCATGGCATAAAAAAATGCACCAGGGTTTTCTTTGGCCAATGGACTGAGAACAAGAACCCTGACTTATATGGTTACTCAGTTAAATAATAATTTGATGGTTAACTCATTATGGAACATCTTGTATAAAAATGCTACAGTACATCTATTCCTGGATTGCAGAGTTCCAGCAGAATTCTCTGTGATTTGTTTATGATGTAGCAATGATTGACTCTGTCAGTTACTAATAAATGGTAAATAAAAAAAGTAACCTGTGATATTAAAGTACTACATTAGCTACATCGCGATTAAATTACAGTAACATCACCAGCTATAAACCTTTATAGAATCTTCTCAACCGTGCAGTAATTCTCCTAACTATACGATTATGTAGAGCACAAATATTTCTTTGTAAGTCCGAAGCAATACATCAGAGGAGCATTTACTGCGAAAGCTAGATTGAGAGTGAATGCATCTTGGGTTGCTATGAATAAAAGCTCTAGCTTCTCATTACTTTATGACAAGACACAGAAATTCACTTTACTTTTCATTTAAGCCTTTCTGCTCCAGTTTATAGATGTATGCCTTCACGCTTTTATTCCCTTCTCGCTTCAGCCGTACGTAATAAATGATTATAAATTTTCACATTTGACCACCTCTCTGCTAGTCTCATGCTTAATGCACAAAGTTAGGAAGCTGCAGGTAAAAATTTCACAAACACTTTTATTTATGATGTTGTCCTTGGTAACGGAAATTTCAATGTACTGAAATGAAAAGTATGATTAAAAGGATACGACGACCTGACAAGGATAGTAGAGGGCAGCCTTCTATTTCCCACTGAAAATATATAATACTTTTTTGACATCAATTTCATAGAGAATAGACATGGGCTATTCATGAAAAAAAAGACACAAACATGTTTCTAACTTCAGCGCTCTTGTCCATTAAATGAAACTTCTGCCAAAACCCATCGTGCCTGAATTAATGAGCTTCTGATCTGGAAATTATTCTGTTGGAATCCTAACTAATTTTCAATAAGTATAAATGACAAAACAATGTAGATAAATAGAGAGTACTTACCTTGCCCTTAAAATAAGTTCTATGAGATTTCAAAAGATCAATAAACTCTTGTGTAGCATCTGCTTTATGTACTTAATAAGTAGTAAGTAATTATATTGTTATTAACAGTATAGTTTAATATGGTATTCGTTATTTTTATATTTATAGTTGATCACAGTTCCTCAGTCTATCTTGTTAGTGCTATTAAAACAAACCAGTTTTAACACAATTCAGTATAAATTTATCAGATTACCATCTTTATATGTTTATTATATGTCTATAGTGATATCACTCTCCCTCCTTCCTGACCATAGTAGACCTTCAAGGCAACTCGCAACAAAATCCACATAAAACCAAATAAACACATTTAAGACATTCCTCCATTGAATAATAAAATGAATAGTCCAAAACAGTAGGTAAAAGGAGATCTACCTGCTGAGTTGGGGGAGGGTCCCATAACTAGTTGTGCATTTCTTGTGAAACATCAGTCACTGCTGTCAAAGTCCTATTTTTTTTTAAGAAAAAATCCTGGCCAGATTTTCTGTCATATTTCATTAATGGCAACCGTGTTGGGTTGTATTTCCATGCATCTTTGTCATGCCACATCTGTACTTGTGGCACCACATCATGTTTACAAAAGCAAATGCAAAGGAATAATGTAATGGATACTATGCTACCAAATAGCAATTCCTATTGTACTGTAGTATGCTTTTGGAAGTGAACCCTCTGGCATCACATGGCTAAACTGATTCAGTTAATTGTTCAAAGAACTAAAATAGTTTGCAGTTCAGTTTCTGTGAGGAAACAGAAAGTTGCCAGTTTGGCTGAGAAGCAGAGATCTTAGGAAGCAACAGGGAGCCCATAGACAAGAGAGTAAAAAGCAGAGAGAAGAAAAGGAACTCTGAAAGATCAACTGCATAGAGTGGAATATAATGTCTAATCTGACAATCGTATATCCAAGTTGTGCCCTATCAGGCTGTAGCATATATTCGGGATAGGTTTTATCAAGTCACTATATGAAAGAACCACATTTAATGCTTATTTGGAACCACTGTTAATTAATCTCCTGATACGGAATCTATTTTAAAAGTTAGTATTCAAGCCTTGAAGCCTGTTAGAGGCAGACTAAATTGGCAATTTCCACTGCAGATATCCCTTATGTTATTTCACAGGATTCCTTATCCCCATTAACAGAATTTTGTGAACATCAATGGGCTGTAGTGGGAGACGGGGAGGGGAAAGTTCTGTTCTACCACTGGAAAATTTAGTGTGGATCCAACTCACACATCTCCTATATGATGCACATGGGAAGGATCGGGGTGCACTTTCAGGCTAGCTTGGTGCAATAAAGCTACAAAAAAAAACTAGTGACACTCAGACCTCAGCAGAATTACAGTGGCAGGACCATGATGCAAACTGGATGAGGTCCTTCTTCTTCTACATCTCCATGGGGAAGTCTTTTTTTACTTGGGAGTCAGTCACCATGCAAAATGGTTCTATTCTGTTTCATTCATGCTATTTGTACACATTAGGACTTGGATACTTTAGGCTAGAAAAATGGAGGGGGTTGTTGTTGTGACCAGGAACACAGTTCCAGCTGGCTTGGCTTCAGGGAGTGTGACCTAATATGCAAATGAGTTCCCACTGGGCTTTTCTGTGAAAAAGGCTCTTTAGAAAACTATGCTTCTGAGCACATGCAAAGTTCTCAGTCAATATCAGTAGGCCTCCCACTGAGGAAATATGATTTTTAGGTTAATGTGAGCCCAAATACTCCCAGTTAAGCCTTGTGGGCAGCCTACAGCCCTCTGATGTTGGTCTCAAATGCCTATTCACTTTGCTGCTCTGGTTTGTACCTTTTATTGTCCAGGAGTCACATCACCTCTAATATTTATTAGGAATAAAGTGTTTCAGAATAGATAAGTGCCATAAGAAATCCTGCAGAATGTTATCTACTGCTTTGGGGTAATGAAAATAAACAGGAATGAGACTCTCTATGCTGCCTGTGACCCTAGTTATTACCTTGTTAGGGAAATATTTCACTGATCGGTATGCTAAATAATTTGCAGCATGGACTCGGACTCCAGGACCATTACAACCTTCAGAAGGGGGAAGCTGCAAATACTTTGTGACAGATTCCATTTGTTGGCTGGCTGTTGCAAAACCCTGAAAACATATTATGTCTTATGTCAGCCATAAAAATAACACCACAAATTACAATCTAAACAAAATTATGTAGCAATTATCATTTGGGGGTCCATTTTAATCCATTTCAGATTTACTGTTAACCTGGGACTTTTTTTTTTTTTTTTACACCTGAAGATCTGATATCAGGTCAGGCAATTATAAACTACTGTGGCCCTTTTAAATTGCTCTCTTCACAATCACTGCTATTATAATACCAGCAATCTGCATTGCTGGGCACTCTGTGTAGTGTCGCAATCCAGGAGTGCATTGCTTTCCAAATAAATTTGATTTTTTGCAGTTTGAAATTTGACAAGAAGTGCCTGAAAAGCCAGCATGTGGGATCAATTATGGGGGAATAGCAAGCACACAGGTTAAAAGTGCAGCGCTTGAGTTTGTACTCTCTTTTAACTTCCTAATGTCTCTGACCCCCTTTGTTCTAAAGTACTTTAATCAACATTTTATATATATTATATTTTAGTCTCACCATTTAGCAAGCTGTAAAAAATGTTTGCCTGTCAATTACTGACATCAAGTTGATATGCTGCAGGACCAAGGGCAGTTTAAGTTTGTAATTAGAGTAACAAGAGTTGGGGGGGGGGGCACAGAATGGGCAGACACTGAGTTTCCTCCCATTTAAAAAAAGTTGTTAAATTTGCAATATTAACAAAAAAATTAAAAACCTGAGACCATTATTTAAAGCATTTAGAGTGTAATGCAAGCAGCATTTGGATTTCATGCACACAATTCAGGTCTTTCAACTTTCTCTACCAGCAAATAACAAGATTGTCCCAAATATTTGATTGTATTAGATAAATTTGGGACCAGATTTCATTTTAAGGTCCTAATACAATGTTGGAATGATGTCCTGAGCCTGGCTACCAATAACTGGTATGAGACATGGGTCAATGCACTTAAGTGCTCTATTTGTAACCATAAAAGCAAGATAATGTATAGGATGCTAAACCACTGCTTTACATTCCCTTCACCTTATGAGGAAATTGATGGTCCATGTTCATTCAAGGAGGATGGGAAGAGAGTGGTCATTTAGAAACTTGATGCTTGGTCTGGCAACAGGCACTTTTAAAAGCTCCCTATTTCATGATCTCTTGAAACTACTGCTCCTGCCTCTCCACCAGAATATTAGCATCTTCAGCGGCAATAGGAACTTCTTTTTGTCCTGATCACCACTTAGTTTTAAAATGAAGGCAGTTTCCACATGACCCACTGTGGCAGCCTGCTACAAAAGTACCCTGTTCTTTACAGCTCACTATTTGTCCCATGAATACCATTTGTGACTGTGTACCAAGTGCAGAGAATATCATTCCTGTTTGCCTGCTAAGGTTTGGTCGGGTTTTTTTAAAATTGTTTGTTTGTTCAAGCTCTACAAAAAAGTGCCTAAATATGTTGTCTCAGAACTTATGTGCCACAAAAATAACATAGGCTATACATTGCCAAGATGCAGGACCTCCATATGTGTTGGGGAAGAGTATACTTTACTGGAGCCCAGAGGCTGCAATCTCCACTACCATGAGGGAAAAACTGAGAAAAAAATGTAGGTCAAGCCTGAGGATATTGATAGAAACTTATTTCCTTGTGTCTGGTTATCCAGATCTCTTGTTAAATTTGCTGGAGACAATCAGAAGCAGTGTTAGAGCAGCAGTCGTACTCAACATTCTGAACTGTCCATCCTAAAGCCTTTCCTTCTCTAGAGCAGAGAGAGTGTGCTTCTGAAGTTAAACTAGGACTGTGTCAGGGAGACTGAGAGACAGAGTGCTTTGTTTTCTTCTATTGGCATGAACTAGCATATCAAGAACTACAAGCCCCAGAATTCCTTGTGCATGGACAGGAGGGAGAGACACCTAGTTGGAAGGGCAAAGCAAAGCCTGCTGGTTTCAGCCTGCTAGCAAATATTCTACAATGGGGCAAGAACAGTTAAACTACTTAGCCATCTCATCTGTTGAGTCTGAACTTGCAAAAGAAATTGACTCAGGCTAACTCCATGATTTCTGTATGAGAAAGGCCAGAAAAATAAAGCTTTGAAGTTAATTGGCCTAATGTTTGCATCCATGTTGGTCCATTGGGGGGGGGGGGGGCGCAGAAGCAAGACATTGACAAGATAATTCCTTCCTAATGACCAAAAAGTTACAAAATAGTTAGCAAACTTGTCAGATCCTCAGGTTGGGTGTTGTTATTAAAAAGAAGCAAAAGTGGGCATTTTTTCATAATTGTAGAACATGTAACAGTAATACAAGCAAACATTTTTCATAGTCCATGAGATTGTATATATGGGATGAGGAAATGTGGTATTTGGGTGGGGGGTGTCAGAAGTTTGTACTGGGCCTGAAAAAAATAATGCTTGACCCCTGCTGTGAAGCGCTGCTTATAACTCACAAACTAAAAAAGACCGACAAGTGTCTCCAGGCACCACTAGTTCATGTACAGAAAGGTTTTACACACAAACACACACCGATACCATCAGGGCTTTTTTTGAGCAGGAATGCACAGAAACGCAGTTCTGGCAGGCTTGGTGTCAGGGAGTGTTGCCTAATATGCAAATGAGTCCTAGCTGGGCTTTTTCTACAAAAAGCCCTGTGCAAAACAATGGTGATACCAGGGGATGTGGCCTGATATGCAAATGAGTTCCATGCCAATGACATCCCACATTGGTCATATATGGAGCAAACCAAATCCACACACCACAAGGCCAAAGTGCCTCTATGGCTGCATCCACACTAAAGTCTTTCTCTGTCCTGATTCTTATTTATTTATTTATTTTATGATTTATATCCCGCCCTTCCCAACGAGTGAAGCACTTTTTACAGGCGCATTCTAATTGTCCTCACTCTAGATTTGCTTCATCCTCAATATGCTTCATCTTTTCTAAATCTGCCTTACCCTGATAATAAAGAATGGCATTGTACTGCTGCAAAGGTCCTACCCACACTGTTACCACTTCCCTGCTGTCAAGTGTCACTTTGCCAAAAAATAATAATAAATCCTGTCATGCCATCACAGAGCTTTTGGAGGCTGCTTTAAAAAAAAAAAAGGCAATTGCTATTGTGCTGTAGCATTGTATGATCTAGCATTTGTTTCTGTTTAAGCATTAGTCCCCAGTGTTAATTTTTTAAAGCCTTCAAATGTTTTCATTGTGAAGCTAGAAAGGAAAGATGTAGACAATTTTCATTTCAATATCCTGGAAATGAATGAGAAAGAGAAGCTAGATGATGGCTAGAAGGATATTATTAGTACATCAATATTATATGACAGCACTATAACACTTTATTGCCACTTATCTGTTTCAGATTTTAATATAATGTATACCACTGTAATGCATGCATGAAGAAAAGAACAAACAAAAGTTGGCAAATTACCATAGCAGCTGCCACTGAGAGCCAACATGGAGTCACTGTGGAGCATGTGTGTAAAGGAAAAACTGAGGGGAAAGACAAAATAAAGCACGCAGAAAACTTTTACATGAGAGAGCCTTGTCACCAGTGTGCATAGCCCTGCATTCACAGCAGAGATAAAAGCAATGCCCTACCATACATACAAAACTGAACACTGCAGACTAAAAAATACAACACAGTGCCCTCAACTGAAAAAGTTTCTGTAGTGCAGCCAATATAAGCCCTGTAGCTAATACTCCAGGTAACCCTAGACTAAGGGATTCAAATCCCTTTATATACCCCAGCATGCTCTTTATGTGCTCTTTATATGCTCACCCGCCAGAAAAGCAGCCACAAAAACACTTCTGAGATTGCAGTGCCAGAACCCATCAGAATGAATGGACCACTGACTCCACTTAGCTAGTGGAATGGAGGTGCATTGTCCTTGCATCCAGGGCCGGATTAACAATTAGGCCAAGCAATGGCCTATGAGGCTCCATGCCTTTAGGGGCCCCAGGCTGGCTTTTCCCCCTGGTTTCCCCCCTACTTGCATCCCTTGGAGCCTGCACACGCAGCCAGCAACTGAGCCACTCTTTACCTGATTTGTCTGGTGCAGCTGCTACCAGTATCATCGCCAAGTTTGACTCTCTCTGCCTCTCCCCCACAGCTTTGTCAAAGGGGCTTTTGAGAAGGTGCCTGCAGGTTGCAGCAGGGGACGTGGGCAGTATGGCAAAGCTCCGACTCTGAGATTATTTGTAAGGGTGCCCCTGAGATTTTGAGTGCCGAGGGGCCTCTACAGGGTTTAATCCGGCACTGCTTGCATCCTATGGTCAAGGGGGTTTCAAAAAGTGGCAGCAGCACTAAGAGTAGTGAACTTTTCCTCTTGTGCCCCATAGCAGCTGTTCGCATTGGGCAGGGGGGGATAGATATAATACAAACACCTGTATGTTTTCCCTCACTGCACAAATAGCAACTCCAGGATATTTATCTGAAGTCATGAAAATGCATGAAGTATCATCCACCCACCCACCCCAAGCCTTGACC
Source organism: Heteronotia binoei (assembly GCF_032191835.1). Lineage (NCBI taxonomy): Eukaryota > Metazoa > Chordata > Lepidosauria > Squamata > Gekkonidae > Heteronotia > Heteronotia binoei. The sequence goes on along the minus strand of NC_083224.1, from coordinate 158,392,601 downwards.
TGAATGAGGGCATCTCACACCTATTAAAAAACTTCAGGAAATTTTCTAGTGTCAAATCCAGATTACCCTAGGTATATGAGTGGCACATACCTTCTAGAAGAGAGTAGGTCTCTTAACCAGGTTTGCTGCTTCAAAAACCTGGATCCTGCCCCAGGTTCCAGCACTCAACAGCTTTCTCCTAATAAGGTGGAATCACTAACTGTCAGGTGACCATGTTCAGTTGCATCCTGATTTACTATTTTAAAAGAACATAAATATGTGAAGATGCATCTAGAAAAAATGAATAAGGACAACATGGTTTAAACAAATGTCTAAATATTACCTATGCACAGATCTGGCTTCAGCTTGAAAGTTGCCAAGGTTTTATAAGGCAGCAATAAAGCTTTCTTTGCATTAACCAGCCAAGCACATAAACATTTTAATGAACTGTTTTACACGGTTCATTGGAAAGCTCCCAGTCTCCTATAATACAAATCACTCCTCTGTCACACTCAGTCCTCTCATAGGGTGCTTACTTTTCAGTTTACAAAATGCTAATTGAACAAGCAGCACAAATGGAAGTCAGCAAATGCCAAAGTTAGGGAAGAGGACAATCAAACCCTTCCTTAACTGCACATCACAAATAGTTTGTGCAGGAATGGTCAACAGACAGACTGCATGCACAGATCATTTTGCATTTCAATAGCCCCCCCACACACTTTTTTTCAACACCAACCCTGTTCCCAGCTGGAAAATCAGAGACACTCCTCAAGCAATCTCAAAAACCAAATTACACATTATGTATGGCACATGACCACCATGGGGACTTACAGTCAGATTTCAGCAGTGAGTTCCCCATGGGAATTCAATTCTCAAGTGCATGAGATCCTGATTCAGATTGGGACCACAGTGCACAGCAAGAAAGGGCTCCTGCCTTCCTTCCTGCACTTTTCTAATCTAAAATGGCTCATGGGGTTGCTATTTGGCCCATTGGCCAACAATTTATAAGTATGCAGCCTTGATTATGGCAAATTTTATCCTCTTCAACAGGGCTAGTTTTGGTCATGAAAATGGCATGGGAGAAAGGCAGGAAAAGCCCCTTCTCCCCACAAGCTGTGGTCCTGATCCAAATCAGGGATCAACACCCTTGAGAATTAAATTCCCATGGGAAACTTGTCCTGTTCCCCCAAAGTTCAGCCTGAACTCAGAATCACAATGGCCAGACCAAATTCTCAACCTAACATCCCTTCCAGTGTTGACAAGTAGATGTCCCAGTAACAACTGGAATGCAGTGTCACTTCATCAGAACATCTGAAGCAGCATCCAGTTTGGGCAGCTGGACTTTCTCTAGACAGGGATCCAAGGGTAGCAAAGTAGGATCCAGGTCTTGACCAAAGCTGGTTCCTCATTGCTTTATTGCAGGGGTGGCCAACGGTAGCTCTCCAGATGTTTTTTGCCTACAACTCCCATCAGTCCCAGCCAGCATGTTATTGAACTTCTGAAGAATCCCGATTACCACGTTCAGCTGCAAGAACTGAGACTGGAATTCCATATAGCTACATGTATAATACTTCCAGAAATCTTGAAGCAAGGGAAAAACCATTATATCTCTTTGTTTCTGAACAAGCATAGTGAGAAATTGAAATTTATGTAATATGCAACTTCAGATGGTAGCCATGCTAATCTGTATAACCATAACAAAATGTATTGCAAAATAAGTTTTCATGAGATAAAGCTCACTTCATCAGATACATGCTGTATATTCTAAAGGCTACAAAAAACAAACAGGTATTTCTCAATTTGTAACATCTCGGCTGCTTCCAGTCAGAGCTTTCTCCTTTAAGATGTCCCAAAGAAAAACCTCCTTATTTTGCTCCATCTTAAAAGGAGAAATAATGAAGTGACTGCAGGCTGAGCTTCTTGTAGAGCAGGGGTGTCAAACATGCAGTTTGGGGGCAAAATCAGGCCCCCAGAGGGCTACTATCAGGCCCCCAAGCAACTGACTTTTGTCTGCTTCCTTCTCCCTCCCTCTTACTTCCTTCTACATAACAGCTTGCTTTGCAAGACTTGCTCAATTGCACAGGAACTACAGAACAAAACCTCCATTTTCTCCATTGGTTGAGGCTCCTCCCTTGGGGAGGAATAGCTTGCTTTTCTCTCAATTGCACAGCAGAGCTACTGAACGAAGCCTCCTCCTTCTATTGACTGAGGCTCCTCCTCCACCCGCAAGTCCCTGGGGAAGGAAAGAACCACAGCTTCCTTTGCCCAGTTCCCTGGATCCCATAGGAGAAATACAAAGAAAACACCTTTAAAACCAATGAGTGCCAACATTTTAAGCATGTTTTAATTTTTAAAAAAATACATTTGTGTATCTGTGTTCTATGATTTTTAAAAGTTTTATTAGTTTCAGAAAAAATAGGGTAGGGAATAGAGGGAATAGAGAGCACAATACATTTTAACCTTATTCTGCATAAAGATACTTTCAAAAAATACAAGCCTACATCTGCAATACTTTCTTTACATAAATTGTCCCATATTATTATCTCTAAGCTAAACATCAGCATTTTAAAATTTTATATTATAAATCTTTTGGTTAAGTTATCTATTGATTTTGACAATTCCAGTAAAGGCAATTTTGTAATATAAAATACAGGGGAAAAGGGAGAAATAAGTTCACACCAGAGAATCTTAAGAGTCTTGAGTGTCTAACCAGGCATAGAATTTCATCCAGTATTTTCTTGCTTCTTCCTTAGATCTCCCAGCCAACAGTTGGGATAGAAAGTCCAGCTCTGTTGTTTCCAGAATTTTTCCCACCAAGTCCATTTTTGTGGGAATTTCCTGAGATTTCCATCTCTGCGCCAAGAGAATCCTGGCTGCTGTGTTGAAATGTGCCAACATGTGTCTCATTTCTTTGGAATAGTCCTCAGGAAATATATTCAATAAAAATAGTTCTGGTTTGAATTGAATCTGTGTCTTCATAATCTTCTGTAGTATTTCGTGTATCATTTCCCAATAATCCTTCACCGTCTCACATGTCCACCACATATGATAAAAAAAACCAACCTGTTTAGTGCATTTCCAACATTTGTTAGACATATTAGCATAAATCTTACACAATTTCTGTGGAGTCAAGTACCATCTATAAAATATCTTATACAAATTTTCTTTAAAAATTACTGACCTAGTTAATTTAACATTGAACTTCCACAGTCTCTCCCATTCTTCTAATGTGATATTGTGACCAAAATTTTTCACCCATTGAACCATACAATCTTTTACAACTTCATATTGTGTCTTCATATGAAGCAGATATGCGTATAATTTGGAGATTAGCTTTTCCTGTGGACCCAAAAATATTTTATCTAATGAATATTGTTCTGTATTGAAACCTGTCATCTTGTCTTTGGCATACCTAGATTCAACTTGCATTCTCAACCACCAGTTCATTTTGATGTCCATATTTTCCAACTCTTCTCTGATTTTCAACTGATTATCTTTTCCCAACAGGTCATCATACCTATAATTCTGATTTGGTTTTAGAAGATTTAGATGAGTAAATGCTTCTACTGGAGAGACCCATCTTGGATTTTTTTTTTGATAAATTCTGATTTGTAAGCATAACCACGTGTGGTACAAAGATTTTCGAAACCAATGGTTCTTAAAATAGGAATGGCCTTCAAGTCTTTGATACCATAGATACGCATGCCATCCCATAGTGAGATCATGTCCCTCTAGCAACATTTGTCTCTTATCATTCAATAGTATCCAGTCTCTTACCCACAAAAGCACAGAAGCTTTGTAATACAATTGCCAGTCTGGAAGGCCCATACTTGCTCTTAATGTAGAATCTTGTAATGTCTTTAGTTTGATTCTAGGTTTTTTGCCTTGCCAAACATATTTAGAGACCGTCTTGTTCAGTTCTTGAAAAAATCCACTATTTAAAAATACTGGAATAGTTTGAAACAAGAATAATAGCCTTGGAAGGATATTCATCTTTATTAAGGCTATTCTTCCCATTAAGGATAGATTCAAGTCATGCCATTTTTTCCCAAGTCTTTTCCATGCCATTTTTCCATTTCTTTAAGTAGTTTATCATAATTGTCTGTTTTTAAATTGCTACACTTATTTGAAATAAGGACACCTGGATATTTGATTCTTTTCTCATACAAAAATCCTGATTTTTGCTGAAAAGATTGAATTTGTTCCATCATCACATTCTTTGTCAGAAATTTTGTTTTGTGGTAATTGATCTTCAATCCTGCCCAATAGCCAAATTGTTTAATCTTGTTTATAACACAGTCTATTAAATCTATTGGTTGCTCTAGTATAAAGACTAGGTCATCTGCAAAGGCTCTGAGTTTGTATTGTTCATCTCTTATCACAGCTCCTTTAATCGGTCGGTTTCAAATTTGCCCTTTTTGGGCAAACTTATTGAGAGGGCAGTGGCGAGGCAGCTACAGACTTTCCTGGAGGACACTTCCGTCCTTGAGCCACTTCAGTCCGGCTTTCGCCCGGGCCATGGGACGGAGATGGTGTTTGTTGCCCTGGTAGATGACCTTCAACGGCATCTGGACCGGGGTGGCTCAGCAGTGCTGATGTTGTTGGACCTATCGGCGGCGCTCGATACGGTCGACCATCGGTTACTGACTTGCCGCCTCACTGATGCGGGGATTCAGGGGCTGGCCTTGCAGTGGCTTTCCTCTTTCCTTGAAGGTCGGGGACAAAGGGTCGCGATTGGGGGGGAGCTATCTCGGAGGCGCACACTTGATTGTGGAGTGCCCCAGGGAGCAGTTCTCTCCCCGATGTTATTTAACATCTATATGCGACCCCTTGCCCAGATTGCCTGAAGGTATGGGCTGGGGTGTCACCAGTATGCTGATGACACCCAGCTTTATCTGCTTATGGACGGCCGGCCGGTCTGCGCCCCAGAAAATCTGGATCGGGCACTACAGGCCATGACTGAGTGGCTCAGACTGAGTGGACTGAGATTAAATCCTGCGAAGACAGAGGTCCTTTGCTTGGGTCGTTGGGAACCGGGGGGGGGGGAAATCCCCTTGCCAGCTTTTGACGGTGCGCCGCTGACGGCGGCGGATAGGGTCAAGAGCCTGGGGGTGCTATTGGAGCCTTCCCTAAAGATGGAGGCTCAGATAGCAGCCACTGCCAAGTCCACGTTTTTTCATCTTAGGCGGGCAAGGCAGCTGGCTCCCTTCCTGGATCGCGACGACCTAGCAACAGTGATCCATGCTCCGGTCACCTCGAGGTTGGACTACTGCAATGCCCTCTACATGGGGCTGCCCCTGTGCCGAACTCGGAAATTGCAGCTGGTGCAGAATGCCGCGGCCTGGCTGTTATTGGGCCTCCCAAGATGGGGGCACATTCGGCTGGGTCTTCGGGCCCTGCACTGGCTCCCAATAACATACCGAGTCCGGTACAAGGTGCTGGTCATTACCTTTAAAGCCCTATATGGCCTGGGACCTGCCTACCCGAAGGACCGTCTCTCCCCACACGTTCCCCAGAGAGTACTGAGGTCGGGAACTCAAAACCTTCTCACTATCCCCAGGCCTAAAGAAGTCCATCTCAAGTCAACTAGAGACAGGGCCTTTTCCATAATGGCCCCTACATGGTGGAACCAGCTGCCGGAGGAGGTGAGGGCCCTGCGGGACCTTATTCAGTTCCGCAGGGCTTGTGAGACAACCGTCTTCCGGCTAGCCTACACCTGACTGGGAAATAAATGTAGCTTATTTGACTCCTGTGAATTATACTGTATAAGATTTGATGTTAAGGTTTTAAGGTTTTTAGGTTTTAAATGTTCTGACTTTTTAATTGTTTATATATGTAAATGTTAATTTAAATTCTGTTTTATCATCTGTTTTGAGCCGCCCTGAGACACTTTGTGGGAAGGGCGGGAT